>NC_139235.1:36483860-37089014 GCF_977018435.1 Lepisma saccharinum | reverse complement strand
ATGCTGTGGTCAGGACAAAACGTTAAGTGCACAGCAACTTCTTAGTTGTAATCGAATCCCTTAGGCGACACTTTCCCCAACAAGGAACTATAACATTTCCTCGCGAATTTCTGGCCTCTTCATAGCAGTCTTTGAAAAAGTCTGAAATGGTACGTTTACAAGAACAAATAGAACGAATTAATAAGGAAACTACCGCCACGATACAACTCGCCTTAAATAATTTACCGAGAACGGCCTGATGATACTTGAAAGCAACTGAATTTTTTGTTCCAATGTGCCTTGAAGAAAAAAGGAAGAACAAGTAGGCGGACAATAAAACCGTGTATCAACAGTGCAAAGGAAAACATACAACAACTGACACTGAGCTACATACATTTATTGAAAAACACAAGCAGAAACACCCGAAGAAACCATTCTTAACAACAATTCTGAAAAAAAGAAAGACAGTACAGGAAAATAAATGCGAAATCTCTTTGAGAGCAGGATTAATGCTTGGCTGTTGTAAATAATAACAGCAGTCTCACTTCAGTACCTAACATTCGGTCATCAATATGACAACGACATGACATAATATGACACTGTAAGAAGTAATATTTTCCATAGAATATAGGTTTTGGATAGGGGGTGCGGAAGAAAATCAAGGGGGTGTGCAAGCACCCCTTCGCGCCACCCCTGAATCCGGGAAAAGTGAAATTTGACAACTCTGTTCCCAACTTTTAAAAAAATAAACGTACGTGCCTTCTCTGGATACTTGGAATGGCCTGGTAAGGATGCTATACTTCGCAGCATGCTAAATCAGGAACATCCACACTTTATTGCAATTCATTTCTAATTGTGTGTGAAAACTTCAGTGTTTTTGGTGGAATGTGGAAGTATAGCTAGGAAAAGAGTCATTGTCGAGGAAGTGAATCTTGTTGAACTTGGAATGGAGAAAAAATAAATTGGTGCTAGTGGAATCGATGACACAACATTCAAAATACCTTGATCAGCATATAAATGATTTCTTAATTAAAATCGTTCAAGCAAAACTGACTCCATGTTCTATCATTTATTTGATATAATAATATAAATCTATGAAGACCTACGTATAATGTACCAGAAACTTCTTGATCCCATCCCATCATGACCATTGATGGAGTGTAATTTATTATACAAAAGAAAAAGTAACTGTAACCGAGTTACTTTTTAAATGAGTTAACTGTAACTCAGTTAATTTTTAAATGAGGAACTTACTGAACACTATAAATAACCTGCAAGTTCAAGATATTGTATATCAGTGGCGTCTCGTTGCCTCAAATTTGGCCGGGGCTTATATTTTAAAGAATTTAAAATATAATGACAATTCACATGAATTACAAAAATAGGTATTTCTCTTCTTCTAGACTACAAAACTGGACTTATTTTTTTTTAAAAAAAAAGTATTTAAAAGGTAATAACAATTCATATGAATTACAAAAAAACAGGTATTTATAAACCTCTAAACTACAAAATTGGACTTATCTTTTTAAAGAATTTAAAATATAATGACCATTCATATGAATTACAAAAGACAGGTATTGCTGTGAAACGTACCTTTCTACGAAAGTTGGATCTCATTTAAACAAGAACTGTTCTTCTGCTCAGCAAATTTTGTAATTATTTTTTCATTGAAAAATGTTTGCAATGTATTCTTTCTCTATTGTAAGCACTGCCAAGGCATTGAGCCTGTCTTGTCTCATTGCATTTCTTAAGCAGGTTTTAATACGCTTCAATGTGCTGAAACATCGTTCAGATTCAGCTGTTGCCACTGGAGTTGTTAAAACTATGTTTGTCATTTTTACTGTATCTGAAAAGGTATCCTCAAAATCATTTTCAATGAAAAACGAATGCAATGTACTGATAGAGTTTATGTTTTTAAACTCTTCACTACAATAAAGAACATGAAGTTCACTCTTTAGTTTTCCCTCTTCTATGAAGGGATAATATTTGGCACAATTCTTACACGAATCATCGAGAAAATCAGACTTCCTCCAGTCATTGAATTTTGCAGGGTCAACTAATTTGAAACACTCCAAATGTTCAGTTGCCCCAAATCTCTCTTCGGCTTGATGAATAATTATATCGCAGCACTCAATAGCGCATGCTGTTTTGTTAACACTGCTTTTTCTTTTCTTCGAGATGTTACACAGAACAGAACTATCATCCGAAGAGTTAGCCAGTTCATTCCTAATGTCACTGATGTCAGCAACAAATTTGCGAAGATGTTCCTTTACGTGTACCATTGTTGTAATTTTCTTCTGCAAAATATTGTAAAATATTTCGACGAAGGTGATTATCCTGTTAAAGACACCCAAGAAAAAAATTAATTCCTCGTCTTCAAAGAAATTTATTAGTCCAGTTGCTTCCCTAATTGACACAGAATCCCATGAGCCATCTTTACTGAATAACTTCCATACACTCTATCAGGGCTTCCTTGCACTGGAAAACAGACGACACTACCCTACTCTGGAAATTCCATCTTGTTTGGCATGTTCGCGGTAACCGTCGATGATGAAGCACGAAGAAAATGAGAGAAGAACGAAGAAAATGCAGATAAATTGGCAAAGAAAATTCTGATAGCTGTGATGGTAGAGCATACTTGTTGCATTATGAGATTGAGTTGGTGTGCATAACAATGCACAAAATAAGCACACGGATAAATGTTTCTTATAAGTTTCTGGACTCCAAGCCGCACCCCTCGGAATGCAGATCCACCATCATGCGTTTGAGAAACTAATTTATCTTTTAGTTTGTACTGCTCGAATGCATCTAATATACATTGGGATATCCCTGATGCAGATCTGTCAGTCAGTTGCACGAAACCATGAAAATGCTCTACTACTTGCGAGCACTGAACAAAACGAATCACAATAACCAATTGTGTCTCATTGGAAATTTCGCTGGTTTCATCAGCTTGTACAGACACAAACATAGCTTTGTTTACATCCTCCTGGAGGGCCTCACTGTAAACCTGGTACATACAGTCTAACAACTCATTTTGTATCACGGCTGATGTGTATTTATTTACTTTGGATTCCTCTAAATGTTCATGCAAACTAGTAGTATTCGAATACGATAAAGTCAATCGCTATTTAATATTCGCAATTTATTTGCACGTACTTAGAACTAATTTGCACGTACTTAGAACTAATTTTCACGTACTTAGAATACTTTACATTTATGTATTTGCATGTTTATAACTTTTATGAATATATAATTATTTATTTTATGAAAAATATGTATATAGAAGGTAATTAGAGGTACTAAACGCTATGCATATGTTTTTATATTCATTACTGCAAAGTATGTAATGTATGAATCGATAATATTAATGTTTATAATATTGAAAATAAGAGTTTACGGTTTATGAACCGCTATGAAAGGTGTTAATGGTACGAAACAAGACGGTCCCGGTACTCGAACCCGCGATATGCAACGGTAATAAACGGTTAGGTCTATAGTGTATACAATGTATGTAATAATTTCATTATGTTATGAAAGACGGTGGTCTCAGACGCTAGACAGAAGACGGTGAACTCCGCGCTGAGGGTAGAGGAGAAAGGAATTTGGGAGATGTGCGGTCAAGGTCAAATGACGTCACAACGTCAGAACAAAGAAAGAACCCGAGAACCTGATTCACCAATCAGAGATCGCGTCGGTAGGTTTTCAGAACCGGTTTTTCCAAGGTTAACCAGTACGCAAGAACAGGGGAAAGTTATGCAATACTGTAGGGCAGGGGAGGGATTGAACCAGACAACAAAGAATGTCTGAGAATGCGCGATGTAGGTCAAATCTCTGAAGCTATGCGTTGCTTGTAGAACCGGTTTCGGCCGCCAATTAATATTCAGCTTAGGGTTGCCCCAAGGCACAGGACGCTTTAGCGCGTCGTTTTAGGCTAGAACGCTTGCATGTCAGAACAGGTTTCTGTCTAAGTAAGCCAAGTTTGCCCAAAACACAAGAAAAAAGGATTTTTGGATACCCAATTAGATTGGAGCGAGAATTTTACTTTGAACAAGGAGAACGAAGCGTAAGGATTTTTATATATGTACTAGGAAGAAGGGAGAGCTATCAGGGACTGGACCTACAGTTTTCACTATTTGCTTTTATCACGGGGTATCGAACCTAGGACCCTTTGATTATTGATTTAGGTAGTAAATTTATGTTACTGTGTGCTATTTAACATAATATTGAGTTTATTTTTTACCAAACTTTGACTTTATGTCAAACATTTTCCCAACTTATTCTTATTTTTATTCAAATAACACAATTTAGACGATTCTAGCAAGAGTTTTTATTATATTTTCAACACACAAACTGCGTTCTTGAATTTTTAATTGTTTATTTTTCAAGTTTTGGACACACAAAGTGTGTCTTGTCAACTAATAACTTATTATTTTACCAAAACAACACAATTCAATTTGTTCAGGAAATATTTTTAGTTACATTTTCGACACACAAAGTGCGCTTAGTCAACTTATATCTCTTTATTTCACAAGTTTAGGCTTATTATTATTCAAATAACACAATTTCATCTGTTCAGGAAATATTTTTAGTTACATTTTCGATACACAAAGTGCGCTTAGTCAACTTCTATCTGTTTATTTCACAAGTTTAGGCTTATTATTACCAAAATAATACAATTCAATCTGTTCAGGAAAGACTTTTAGTTACATTTTCGACACACAAAGTGCGCTTAGTCAACTTATATCTGTTTATTTCACAAGTTTAGGCTTATTATTACCAAAATAATACAATTCAATCTGTTCAGGAAAGACTTTTAGTTACATTTTCGACACACAAAGTGCGCTTAGTCAACTTATATCTGTTTATTTCACAAGTTTAGGCTTATTATTACCAAAATAATACAATTCAATCTGTTCAGAAAAGACTTTTCGTTACATTCTCGATACACAAAGTGCGCTTAGTCAACTTCTATCTGTTTATTTCACAAGTTTAGGCTTATTATTACCAAAATAACGCAATTTCATCTATTCAGGAAAGACTTTTAGTTACATTTTCGACACACAAAGTGTGTGTTCTCAACTTCTATCTGTTTATTTCACAAGTTTAGGCTTATTATTACTCAAATAACACAATTTAATCTGTTCAGGAAAGATTTTAGTTACATTTTCGACACACGAAGTGTGTGTTCTCAACTTCTATCTGTTTATTTCACAAGTTTTGGCTTATTATTACTCAAATAACACAATTTAATCTGTTCAGGAAAGATTTTTAGTTACATTTTCGACACACAAAGTGTGTGTTCTCAACTTTTATCTGTTTATTTCACAAGTTTAGCCTAATATTTACTCAAATAACACGATTTGAACGTGTTTTTTTATTACATTTTGGACACACACGCACTCACACACACGCACTCACACACACGCACACACACAGAAAGAGAGAGAGAGAGAGAGAGAGAGAGATATTTTTTTCCAAGCTTACAGGATTATTCTCTAGTTTACTCAAATAAAACAATTTAGATGTGGTTTGAATTAAATTTTGTACACATGAAGTGTGTTTCGTCAAGTTTTACCCTTTTATTTTACAAGTTTAGGCTTAATATTACTCAAATAACACAATTTAATCCAGTCAGGAAGGATTTGTTATTATATTTTGGATGCACAAAGAGATGTTTTCACCTTTTTTACTGATTTTTTCCAGGGTATGTATTAATTTTTATTTATTTTGTTTTGTATTATACATACATTAACAAATTATTAACTTAGAGTTTAGTATTTATTTAAATCTTTTCAAAAACACTAAAGAAAAAGTACTTTTAGCTAAAATGTAAGCCACAGAATATATTATTATTATTATTATTATTAGGGTTTACTGATTTCCACTATGCTATTTTTGGTTCTGTATTTCTATATGTATTTATTTATTTAGGTCAGGTTACGCCTGCTACGTAGGAAAGTTTGTTTATTTTAGAGTTTGCTGAGTATTTTGTTACTTTCATACTAGGTAAAGTTTTCTAAATATATCAGGTAGGGCTCCATCCATATACTTTTGTTTTTGCTGTTTGGAGATGATGTGATCAGCATCACTCTCCATCTGCTTTTTATTTTATGTACCCAATATTATTTTGAGGCTTAGTGAATTCTAGAGCCTATTTATGCAGGAGAGAGGGCTTGAAAATTTTGATCTCAGATAACCCACAACTATTTGTCAAGAGTATTTTAAAGGATATTTTATATTTATTATGTGCCACTAGAATATCAAAGCTTTCTTAATTGTTATGTCTGTAACGCTGTTATTGTCTTTATAGCTAAGGCTTACTGGATAAAGTACACGAAATGTTTATAATTTCGACTATTTGCCTTTATAGGAGGCCAAATTATTGTGTGTCTATAAAGACTGAAATCCCTGTACCGATGGGTCCATAACTGGACGCTTACCAACAGTGTTCCTTTTTTTTAAAAAAAAAAAATATAACTATTTATCAATATATTGACAATTCACAGGACAAGACGAAGTTCAAAGACAACTGACTATATGGACCATAGGTCCACTTGTTAAATTTTTTCTATGCTAGAAGAATAATTTAGCCTTATAGCCTTTTTCAAGGTATTTTTGAGGTATTACTGGTTTTTTGGGTGCATCAACACTTGGGTTATTTCCATTTGGTTTATTATACGAGGCTACAATCACTATCTGAACACTGCCTTGTAATCAAGGGATCCCGGGTTCGATACCCGGTGGAGGCACAAGTGGTTCGGATCCCACTTTAAACTGTAGGTCCAGTCCCGATTAGCCTTACTGTGCATAAAGTGGACTTAAAACAGCAACTCAAACCAAACTATCTGAACACTGAAATCCTCTGATTGAAACTAAAAGCTTAGGCTGTAACTAGGGACTTAGTATGTATATCGACAATTTATAGGACAACACGAACCTTACAAAGGATTATAGGTGAGGTAGGACCACACGCCAGAGCTTTGTTAATCTGCAAGAAGCACTTACAGCTAATATTACGAGGAAATGAGGTTGATTTTTACTGTTTCACAAGAATGCTATTTTTTATACACCCAATATTTGCTTTTTCAAGTAACTACTTGTACCAGAAGCACTTACAGGCCAACCCTAACTACACTTCGACTTATTCTATATCAGGTGCTAAATTTATAAAGAACTATGATTGTGTATATTTCTGAGGAAATAAGCAAAAGCAGATTACCCGATTAAAGTATCTGAAAAACAGATTTTTCTATGCAAGTATATTTTTATTGACTGGATTATTTAACAGATCAAACAGGAAGACTGCAAAATTCATTAAATGTAGTTCTATAGTATAGGTGGTTTCAGAGATATAAAAAGAACAAATATAAGATTTCGCTTTTCAAGAAATTCAAGAAATAAAAAAATACTGAAGAAATAAACAAATAAAGATCTAAGAAAAAAGCAAACAACCTAAGTCAAATTCAAGCAGCAAGAGGAATACACAGAAACCAACGTGGCATCCAGAAAAAGAAATCAATAGTCACACCCATAGCACAGTTTAAAAAACTACATAGCTGAAACCTTAGAGAAACATAAAACTGCAAACACAATATATCTAGATTCTTCCAAGGCATAGGATAGAGTAAAAACATGGCTTGCTTATGGACAAACTCAACAACATAGGAATAAAATAGACAAGCAATCCCTTTTTCAGTAGAAAATTCCAATTACTCAAGTAAGCTACATCATACGTAGTACATAAGAAGAGCAAACTAACATCATCAGCAGTAAACCATCATGCAACTTCTGCCTGCTGAAACAACTAAGTGAGTATAATTTATCAGAAAAAGTGCCTACATTTCAGCCTAATTTACCTCAACATTAATACCAGAATACTAAGGATTCAAAAGTGAACACTAAGAATAATGTTCAGACTAAAGTATAGGGCATCTTGCAAAGGATTATTACTCCCTACATCTACAAGTCAATAACAATTATTCTAAATACTACGAACTTGGACAAAATATAGTCAAATACACAACACAAGAAGGAAAATAATTACAAGTAAAATAGCAGACACTCAATATCTCAAAACAATCCGGTAAAAATATTCTACAACAAACTGCCTCATAACATAAAACTGCTAAGTGCACAACATCAATCAATGAAAACTACTTGAAATGGGAAAACTGTCTACAGTCTCACAGAGTTGATGTGAAATAACAGCAAAACTTAGAAACATGCACAGTCAATAGTGCTCAATTTGCATACAGTTCACATGCAAACTCTCATGAAAAGGTTCAAAACAGTCTCCCAGCTCAGTTCTCATCTATACTTGGACAACAAAATCCTGCAACAAATTCTCAGAAATCCTACCTTTCCTACCCTTGCTTAAATATCTAAAGTGCAATCTTCATACAAAAATATTGAAAAAAGGCATATCTATTTACATAAAAGTGTGTACACATGTGTTTGTCTGCGTGTACTCTTAGATAAATTTATGAAAAAGCAATATAGTTATAAATCAAAGACTATACCTAATAATATTAATTTCAAAATAAGCTGATAGAAAAATATATAATAACTACAGTATAAGCTTTTAATTTTTGTTAATTACAAAAAATAAAAGTTAAATTCAGTAAATAAACCTGGTCCCTTACATTGAAAAAGGAACACAAATTGAGAGTATTTGAAAATAAGATCCTTAGGAAAATATTTGGGCCTAAAACAGATGAGGAGACAGATGAGTGGAGAAGGTTACATAATTTAGAAGTACATAATTTGTATTCATGTCCAGATATTATTAGAATGATTAAATCAAAAAAACTTAGGTGTGTAGATCATGTGGTACGAATGGGAGAGGAAAGAAGAGTATACAGGATTCTTGTTGGAAAACCTGATGGTAAAAGACCAATAGGAAGACCAAAACAAAGATGGAGGGATAATGTAGAGATGGACCTGAAGGAAATTGGTAGGGAAGGAAAGGAGTATATAGATCTTGCTCAGGACAGAGACAGATGAAAGGCATGTGTTGCTGCAGCCATGAACATTCGGGTTTAAGAAGGCTAGAGAGTTAGTTAGTTATACATTAAATAAGCATAATATTTGGATTGTAAGTAGAGAATATAACAAATGTACAATGCATTGTGCGAAAACTGTCAACTTTGCATTATAAGCAGAAAATTAAACCAGTTTGCCCTAGAAATACATTTTAAGAATAGCCCAAAATAGCATGCGTAATAGAAAATTAAAAAAACTTTCTGATGCATAAAAGTACTGACTAGTGCTGAATGAATCAATTACTGTAAAATATTATTCTCTGATTCAAATAATTTAACTGTAAACATTATCTTTTGTGTGTAAAATAAAAATGTTAGTTGAACTGATAAGTACAAATATTAACTTTGTCCGTGACATATTTTAAACTGATGACGTCACCAAAATATGGATCATATCAACTACTTCTCAACATAGTCTCTCCTCGGTTCAAGTATTTATCCCAGCGCTACATGATGCCTGTCTCAAAGAACTCGGGGTCCTCTTCTCGGAGCCCAACCCATCTTTCATGCTGCACAACATCAAGCAGTGTTGCCAGGTCCAGAAGAAGTGTTGAGAGTGCCAAAAGAAAAACATGGTTCTTTCACCAAGCGTTTATCGAAAACTATGAATGGTGGGATAGGGAGGGGGGAGGCAAAGGGTGGTGGTGAATGTGAGGGGTGAGGATGGGGGACATTACTGGGTGGTCTAGTTCAGACCAGGAGATGTGCTTGAACTGATGGCTGATATGTAGACCCCCTCCCACAGTAGCGTACGCAGGATTTCATCAAGGGGGGTGTTATTTAGAAAACTTTCTACAAATTCACATTACCATTGTTTTATTATACTTTAATTATTAATAATAATAATAAATTAATAATTATTAAAAAGTAAAGTAAAGTGTTCCCCTGTCCATAGCACCATGCCATGAAGGCATATAGGGGGTGTGGGGGTAACGCCCCACACTTTCTTGATCCGGTCGTGAGTAGGGGTGATGTGATCAGCATCACGCCCCTGACCGCCTTTACCCCCCAGGGTTTCCCCCAGGTACCCATGCTATTCGACGCTGGGTAGGCGCCGGGGCCGCTTCCACCGTTAGAAAAGTTCCCGGATTTGAACCGGCCGGGGATCGAACCCGGGACCTTGAGCATGGTAGTCAGACGCGTTACCGACTGAGCCACCGCGGCCACTAATTAATAATTATTATAATTAATTAATTAATTACTTTAATTACTACTAATAATTACTACTAATGCAGCTGCTATTTGTGAAAGAAATGGAACAAATTTACATTTCTTTTGTTTCTTTGTTACAAAATAATTGTCTAGTCAACGGTTATTTGTATATGATAAGTCAGACATTTTAAGTGTGAAGAAAATCCATAAAAACAAGCAAATATATTAAATTTATTGAAATAATCGAAATATGAAACTCATTCAAGGAGCCGCGCTGGTCTAGTATGACAACTTCGTGGGATTTTCGGGTTCGATTCCCGGAATTGGTTGGAATTTATCCAGCCTTGTCTCCGCACCCAGCCTCATAGCAATGGGTACCTGAGAGCAACCCTGGGGGATGAAAGCTGCCGGAGTATGGTGCTGATCACATCACCTGCAAAATAGTTCGAGATCGAATGCCTTCACTACGTGTGCCTTCATGGCACGGTGCTATATGCACGGGGGAATTTACATTATCTTTACCTATGGAACTCGCCCAGGATGTTGATGATGATGAACCGCGAGAATACATGTTGCCAAATTCCACTAAGTCTATGTTTTCTTTGTAAAGTAAGTTTATAGACATTCCAACACATTTATCACTTCTAGCTGATTCACAAAGCACTTCTTCAACATTATTTAATGATGTGGATGTAGACTCAGCATCACTTGAGAGTTCACAAGGGGATGTGAAATCAGTAAAGGGAAGAACGTTTGCAATAAGGTCGGCACACTGCGACGAAGCAAGGAATTTTCACAATTCTCGCGAGAGTCACTGCGCGACTTTTTGCAAAAAAAATTGCAAAATTGAACTTTGCGGCCGCTTAGATTGTGTTTGGAATGTTGTGTTTTTCTTCATGCTGCATGGGAATAATAATTCAAATTGTTAATAATATTATTATTATTATTATTACTGTCGCAGATCTTTGACTGTGATAAATTAGCCATTCTTAATTTTTTCTACAGCATTTTCCATAATATTTCAAAAGCTCAAGGGAGGGGGTTAAACCCGGTAACCCCCCCTTGCGTACGCCCTCCCATATTTTACATACTGAGGTGTTAATCCATTGGGGCAAGGGCTGGAAGCAGTCATTGAAGGAAATAATATGGTGGTTGGTGTGAACAAAAACAGTGAACTAAAGGTTTTGGGTGTTGGAGCGGTGGTTGTTGATTTGGAGGTTGATTACCCCAGGTAGAAGCCGCCACAGATATTGCAGGTGAAGATATAAATTTTGGAATTAATGTCCCTTCTAAAAATTTAAAAAGACAGAAATCCTGGCAATCAACAGTCAAACCACATGCTAAGAAGTTAAAAAACTTTTCTTGGCTCAGCAGAGATAGATTTGTAATTTGCCATGTAGCACCTATTCGTCAATTTCATGTGGCCCTCCTGATGGCATAGTGGTAACGTCATCACCTTGTAATCAATCCCAGGTTCGATACCCAGTGGAGCCTGTCTCCGTGGCAGAGTGGTTAGCATAGTATGCTACGATGCCAGGGATCCCTGGTTCGAATCCTGGCCAGGGCATGGGTGTTTGTGAGTGTGTCTTCGTCAATTTCATTGTATTATCACTTATCCTCATCTTCGCAATGAGCAAGCCGTAGGTGTACAAAAGCGAAGTAAAATAAATAAATCAATATATATATTAAACTAGATCCAGTCACGATTTGCTTTCCTGTGCATAAAGTGGACTTAAAACCAGTCCCAAGTAAATTTTATATGAATGTTGAGTCTACAAATGTTCTTGACGTTCCTTTAGTGGTCTTCAATATCTGTTGTTCTTCAGAACAACTTAATATCAGAAATTTAAGAAGCAAGTCGCAAGAATGATTTGATGAGAGTTTCATTTCAGATGACCAGTCCACGTATACTGTTAGGTTAATCACGACGAAAGCATGAAACAAAAAGAATGAGCATAAAGAAGAACCCGAATTTGTGTGTATATATCCTGTGCAGGAGGATACCTCTGTCAGAACAATTGAATCCACAAGACACAACAAATAATCATAATTATTAACAAATAAATAGTAAAAACAAGAAACGCAACTCTCAAGAAGATAAGGGCAACATAGACACCATAATAGAGGGGAAGCTTATATGAATGATGTATTATATACCATTAAAGATTATTAGCAATTTAGTTCATGGTGAGAAAGAAAATGTAGTGAGATACGTAAAAGATTAAACGAACCAGAATGGTTTGTTACCACTTCTGAAGAAATGGAACAGGAAGGTTCCAGATATTCACAAACCGGAACATTGTTCCGGTCCATTTTGAGCCCTGGTTTTGGGTCCAATATGTGGTTACTCTAATTGCAACTGGAACTTTAAAGTTCGATCTGAACCTTTACTCTGCAAAGAAAGGAACCGAAGGACCCTTTAATGATAAGCTGGTCCCCTGTGTCGGAGTGGTTAGCACATCTTGCTACGATGCCAGGGGTCCCGGGTTTGAATCCCAGCCTGGACATGAATGTTTGTGTGTCCATTCATCAATTTCATCATGTCATCACTCATCCCCACCTTCGCAAATTAGTCAAAAGTGGCACAAGAAGCGAACTAAAATAAAGCAAATCAATCAAACCTTTTAATTATAAAGTTTAAGCATGTAGTCGATTTTTATGATACACAAGTTCTTTGTACGAGGGGCGTTTATAAATGATTTAGACTAAGTCACGTATCATGTTGTGGATGGTCCTGGCTCCCAGGTTAGGCTTCAGCCCGTTCCACGGATTCTCCCTGAAGAGCAACATTGCCACCTCTCCGGTAGCTTTCGTATGGCCGCACGGTACCAATCTCTTGGGGTGTCATGTACCTAGTCTCTGACAGCTGCTTGGAGGGTGTCGAAATCTGACACCACGTATAAGCTTGTTCATTTCATTGAAGAGGGTGTAGTCGCTCGGTGCAAGGTCTAGTGAGTAAGGAGGATGTGCCAACACAATGAACCCCAGGATCATTGCATGTCAATTCATCCAGGCCATGTCACCCACTATCCCCGATTTTGATGAAATTCGGTATGCTTATAGAACTTTTGACGCTGATTACAAAAATGACATTTTTTTAAGATTGGTCAAGGGGTTCAGAAGTTAGGAGCTTTTTAAAATCTCATGTGCACCACACTTTGAATGACACACATTCGGTTATAAGTGATTGTATCTTCTCTCAGGTTTGACGTAGAACCCTCTAGTTTGTTTCCTTTTGTTCAGAATACTGTAAGCTTTCATGTAAATAAGGTTTCGGATGAGTGTATCAATAACCATGTATTTTTATGAATAGTTTTATGCATTTTTTAGAAAAACAAATGACTAACTTCAACACCAAATTTCATGCAATGCCTCTCTTCAATTTTCCATACATTTTGTATATAGGTAGCTCAGAGCCTGATGAAAAATCAGGATGGTCGGTTTAGAGACAGGGTGATAAAAAAATCATTTGCATCAAATGACATTAAAAATTAATCTTAATAAAAATGCTTATGTATTTTACACACAGCATGGCGTACAATAGGTTTCAAGGTATAATATTCAATATTTCTATTCACTATGTGTGAAGGTAAGTATAGGCGTAACCTGGCGGGGGAGAAGCAAGTGCTTGCCCCAACAAAATATACAGGTTAAAATTTACACGTAATAATTATCTAAGTTAGTTTCAACTGTCTTCAATTTTTTTAAAATTATAATCCTAGTTGTTAACATTTCCAAGTTTAGCAAATTTATCTGGGAGAACATTCTTTTGCGCATTTTATCTCAATATGGATGTACTTTTTCTGGCTACTCTTCACGGGGATATATAATATGAAGTTAGAATTAATACATATGTATTTGTGCTGATTGAAGTTTTTCGATATGGAGCGCCATTACTAGAGAAAATTTCCTTGTAACGGAGTGGTTGGAACAGTTAAAGGACTTGTGTAGACTTCTTCAGTATCAAGTAACAAGTGCAGCAATGATGTACCAATTCTGTAGAAACAGTATTTAAGTTATAAGTTTCTTATTAATCACTTACAGTGAAATGACAAATGCCGACAGTAAAATGTTTCAGAGATTGCAAAGTGCTACAATAGTACCAGGAAGGGTAAATATACATCAGTGGCGTCTCGTCCCTTGGGGCTTCCGGGGCGTAGCCCCTAAAGAAAAATGGACGTATTGACGGAATTTTCAATCACCAAAATACATAACTATCACACAATCTTTTAAAAGGCGAATTTTACCCACGTAAGTTCATCGTCTGCTGCAATGGATACGACAGCGCTCCTAGCGGCATTGATATCAGTTATCGGTCTCGGGGCTCGTCGCAGAGGAAGGCGTGGTCTACACTACACGCTACAGTGAAGTTCACGTGCTA
This sequence comes from Lepisma saccharinum, assembly GCF_977018435.1. Lineage (NCBI taxonomy): Eukaryota > Metazoa > Arthropoda > Insecta > Zygentoma > Lepismatidae > Lepisma > Lepisma saccharinum. The sequence continues at coordinate 37,074,458 of NC_139235.1, read as the reverse complement.
GCAGAGAGAGCGAAGGGGGGGTACAATGGGTTTGGGTGTTGATTCGGGGCTAGTTCCGTCGCGTCGCGTTCGTTCGGTCCCGCGTGTTGTAGTGTAGCGTTGTGGTGGCTTTTATTCGCTATGAACAAAGTGGATTTCTTGTTGGCAACACAATTTCAGACATTGAGTGACCAAGAAAAACTTGTTGTTAAACAATTAGGTCCTGATCATCCGAGTGTTACATTAATACAAAAACACAAATCACAATCACGCTCTTTCAATCCAGACTGGTACAACAGAAAACCGTGGTTGACAGCTAGCGAGATCAAGAAAACTCTCTTTTGTTTTAATTGCCTTTTGTTTGGTGGTGATGCTTCATGGACAGTTCATGGAATAAGTAATCCCAAACATCTTTCTGAAAGAATTAAGTCACATGAAACTAGTTCTTCGCACATTGGAAACTCGTTAAAATTGAATTTGTTTAGAAAGGTTGATGTTCGAACACAAATCGATGAAGGATATAGACTGTCAATTACAAGGCACAATGAATTAGTCCGAAAAAATAGGCATATATTAAATAGAATTATCGATTGCTTAAAATTCTGTGGTCGACATGAATTTGCTCTACGAGGACATAACGAAAGAGAACAATCTTTAAACAGAGGCATCTTCCTAGATTTAGTAAATGAGATTGCTAAGCTAGATAACAGTTTGAGTAGTATTGGAATACGATAAAGTCAATCGCTATTTAATATTCGCAATTTTTTTGCACTGGTGTTAATTAATTTGCACGTACTTAGAACTAATTTGCACGTACTTAGAACTAATTTTCACGTACTTAGAATACTTTACATTTATGTATTTGCATGTTTATAACTTTTATGAATATATAATTATTTATTTTATGAAAAATATGTATATAGAAGGTAATTAGAGGTACTAAACACTATGCATATGTTTTTATATTCATTACTGCAAAGTATGTAATGTATGAATCGATAATATTAATGTTTATAATATTGAAAATAAGAGTTTACGGTTTATGAACCGCTATGAAAGGTGTTAATGGTACGAAACAAGACGGTCCCGGTACTCGAACCCGCGATATGCAACGGTAATAAACGGTTAGGCCTATAGTGTATACAATGTATGTAATAATTTCATTATGTTATGAAAGACGGTGGTCTCAGACGCTAGACAGAAGACGGTGAACTCCGCGCTGAGGGTAGAGGAGAAAGGAATTTGGGAGATGTGCGGTCAAGGTCAAATGACGTCACAACGTCAGAACAAAGAAAGAACCCGAGAACCTGATTCGCCAATCAGAGATCGCGTCGGTAGGTTTTCAGAACCGGTTTTTCCAAGGTTAACCAGTACGCAAGAACAGGGGAAAGTTATGCAATACTGTAGGGCAGGGGAGGGATTGAACCAGACAACAAAGAATGTCTGAGAATGCGCGATGTAGGTCAAATCTCTGAAGCTATGCGTTGCTTGTAGAACCGGTTTCGGCCGCCAATTAATATTCAGCTTAGGGTTGCCCCAAGGCACAGGACGCTTTAGCGCGTCGTTTTAGGCTAGAACGCTTGCATGTCAGAACAGGTTTCTGTCTAAGTAAGCCAAGTTTGCCCAAAACACAAGAAAAAAGGATTTTTGGATACCCAATTAGATTGGAGCGAGAATTTTACTTTGAACAAGGAGAACGAAGCGTAAGGATTTTTATATATGTACTAGGAAGAAGGGAGAGCTATCAGGGACTGGACCTACAGTTTTCACTATTTGCTTTTATCACGGGGTATCGAACCTAGGACCCTTTGATTATTGATTTAGGTAGTAGATTTATGTTACTGTGTGCTATTTAACATAATATTGAGTTTATTTTTTACCAAACTTTGACTTTATGTCAAACATTTTCCCAACTTATTCTTATTTTTATTCAAATAACACAATTTAGACGATTCTAGCAAGAGTTTTTATTATATTTTCAACACACAAACTGCGTTCTTGAATTTTTAATTGTTTATTTTTCAAGTTTTGGACACACAAAGTGTGTCTTGTCAACTAATAACTTATTATTTTACCAAAACAACACAATTCAATTTGTTCAGGAAATATTTTTAGTTACATTTTCGACACACAAAGTGTGTGTTCTCAACTTTTATCTGTTTATTTCACAAGTTTAGCCTAATATTTACTCAAATAACACGATTTGAACGTGTTTTTTTATTACATTTTGGACACACACGCACTCACACACACGCACACACACACACACACACACACAGAGAGAGAGAGAGTAAGAGAGAGAGAGAGAGAGAGATTTTTTCCAAGCTTACAGGATTATTCTCTAGTTTACTCAAATAAAACAATTTAGATGTGGTTTGAATTAAATTTTGTACACATGAAGTGTGTTTCGTCAAGTTTTACCCTTTTATTTTACAAGTTTAGGCTTAATATTACTCAAATAACACAATTTAATCCAGTCAGGAAGGATTTGTTATTATATTTTGGATGCACAAAGAGATGTTTTCACCTTTTTTACTGATTTTTTCCAGGGTATGTATTAATTTTTATTTATTTTGTTTTGTATTATACATACATTAACAAATTATTAACTTAGAGTTTAGTATTTATTTAAATCTTTTCAAAAACACTAAAGAAAAAGTACTTTTAGCTAAAATGTAAGCCACAGAATATATTATTATTATTATTATTATTAGGGTTTACTGATTTCCACTATGCTATTTTTGGTTCTGTATTTCTATATGTATTTATTTATTTAGGTCAGGTTACGCCTGCTACGTAGGAAAGTTTGTTTATTTTAGAGTTTGCTGAGTATTTTGTTACTTTCATACTAGGTAAAGTTTTCTAAATATATCAGGTAGGGCTCCATCCATATACTTTTGTTTTTGCTGTTTGGAGATGATGTGATCAGCATCACTCTCCATCTGCTTTTTATTTTATGTACCCAATATTATTTTGAGGCTTAGTGAATTCTAGAGCCTATTTATGCAGGAGAGAGGGCTTGAAAATTTTGATCTCAGATAACCCACAACTATTTGTCAAGAGTATTTTAAAGGATATTTTATATTTATTATGTGCCACTAGAATATCAAAGCTTTCTTAATTGTTATGTCTGTAACGCTGTTATTGTCTTTATAGCTAAGGCTTACTGGATAAAGTACACGAAATGTTTATAATTTCGACTATTTGCCTTTATAGGAGGCCAAATTATTGTGTGTCTATAAAGACTGAAATCCCTGTACCGATGGGTCCATAACTGGACGCTTACCAACAGTGTTCCTTTTTTTTAAAAAAAAAAATATAACTATTTATCAATATATTGACAATTCACAGGACAAGACGAAGTTCAAAGACAACTGACTATATGGACCATAGGTCCACTTGTTAAATTTTTTCTATGCTAGAAGAATAATTTAGCCTTATAGCCTTTTTCAAGGTATTTTTGAGGTATTACTGGTTTTTTGGGTGCATCAACACTTGGGTTATTTCCATTTGGTTTATTATACGAGGCTACAATCACTATCTGAACACTGCCTTGTAATCAAGGGATCCCGGGTTCGATACCCGGTGGAGGCACAAGTGGTTCGGATCCCACTTTAAACTGTAGGTCCAGTCCCGATTAGCCTTACTGTGCATAAAGTGGACTTAAAACAGCAACTCAAACCAAACTATCTGAACACTGAAATCCTCTGATTGAAACTAAAAGCTTAGGCTGTAACTAGGGACTTAGTATGTATATCGACAATTTATAGGACAACACGAACCTTACAAAGGATTATAGGTGAGGTAGGACCACACGCCAGAGCTTTGTTAATCTGCAAGAAGCACTTACAGCTAATATTACGAGGAAATGAGGTTGATTTTTACTGTTTCACAAGAATGCTATTTTTTATACACCCAATATTTGCTTTTTCAAGTAACTACTTGTACCAGAAGCACTTACAGGCCAACCCTAACTACACTTCGACTTATTCTATATCAGGTGCTAAATTTATAAAGAACTATGATTGTGTATATTTCTGAGGAAATAAGCAAAAGCAGATTACCCGATTAAAGTATCTGAAAAACAGATTTTTCTATGCAAGTATATTTTTATTGACTGGATTATTTAACAGATCAAACAGGAAGACTGCAAAATTCATTAAATGTAGTTCTATAGTATAGGTGGTTTCAGAGATATAAAAAGAACAAATATAAGATTTCGCTTTTCAAGAAATTCAAGAAATAAAAAAATACTGAAGAAATAAACAAATAAAGATCTAAGAAAAAAGCAAACAACCTAAGTCAAATTCAAGCAGCAAGAGGAATACACAGAAACCAACGTGGCATCCAGAAAAAGAAATCAATAGTCACACCCATAGCACAGTTTAAAAAACTACATAGCTGAAACCTTAGAGAAACATAAAACTGCAAACACAATATATCTAGATTCTTCCAAGGCATAGGATAGAGTAAAAACATGGCTTGCTTATGGACAAACTCAACAACATAGGAATAAAATAGACAAGCAAAAAGTAAGCTACATCATACGTAGTACATAAGAAGAGCAAATTAACATCATCAGCAGTAAACCATCATGCAACTTCTGCCTGCTGAAACAACTAAGTGAGTATAATTTATCAGAGAAATGCCTACATTTCAGCCTAATTTACCTCTACATTAATACCAGAATACTAAGGATTCAAAAGTGAACACTAAGAATAATGTTCAGACTAAAGTATAGGGCATCTTGCAAAGGATTATTACTCCCTACATCTACAAGTCAATAACAATTATTCTAAATACTACGAACTTGGACAAAATATAGTCAAATACACAGCACAAGAAGGAAAATAATTACAAGTAAAATAGCAGACACTCAATATCTCAAAACAATCCGGTAAAAATATTCTACAACAAACTGCCTCATAACATAAAACTGCTAAGTGCACAACATCAATCAATGAAAACTACTTGAAATGGGAAAACTGTCTACAGTCTCACAGAGTTGATGTGAAATAACAGCAAAACTTAGAAACATGCACAGTCAATAGTGCTCAATTTGCATACAGTTCACATGCAAACTCTCATGAAAAGGTTCAAAACAGTCTCCCAGCTCAGTTCTCATCTATACTTGGACAACAAAATCCTGCAACAAATTCTCAGAAATCCTACCTTTCCTACCCTTGCTTAAATATCTAAAGTGCAATCTTCATACAAAAATATTGAAAAAAGGCATATCTATTTACATAAAAGTGTGTACACATGTGTTTGTCTGCGTGTACTCTTAGATAAATTTATGAAAAAGCAATATAGTTATAAATCAAAGACTATACCTAATAATATTAATTTCAAAATAAGCTGATAGAAAAATATATAATAACTACAGTATAAGCTTTTAATTTTTGTTAATTACAAAAAATAAAAGTTAAATTCAGTAAATAAACCTGGTCCCTTACATTGAAAAAGGAACACAAATTGAGAGTATTTGAAAATAAGATCCTTAGGAAAATATTTGGGCCTAAAACAGATGAGGAGACAGATGAGTGGAGAAGGTTACATAATTTAGAAGTACATAATTTGTATTCATGTCCAGATATTATTAGAATGATTAAATCAAAAAAACTTAGGTGTGTAGATCATGTGGTACGAATGGGAGAGGAAAGAAGAGTATACAGGATTCTTGTTGGAAAACCTGATGGTAAAAGACCAATAGGAAGACCAAAACAAAGATGGAGGGATAATGTAGAGATGGACCTGAAGGAAATTGGTAGGGAAGGAAAGGAGTATATAGATCTTGCTCAGGACAGAGACAGATGAAAGGCATGTGTTGATGCAGCCATGAACATTCGGGTTTAAGAAGGCTAGAGAGTTAGTTAGTTATACATTAAATAAGCATAATATTTGGATTGTAAGTAGAGAATATAACAAATGTACAATGCATTGTGCGAAAACTGTCAACTTTGCATTATAAGCAGAAAATTAAACCAGTTTGCCCTAGAAATACATTTTAAGAATAGCCCAAAATAGCATGCGTAATAGTAAAAAAAAAAAAACTTTCTGATGCATAAAAGTACTGACTAGTGCTGAATGAATCAATTACTGTAAAATATTATTCTCTGATTCAAATAATTTAACTGTAAACATTATCTTTTGTGTGTAAAATAAAAATGTTAGTTGAACTGATAAGTACAAATATTAACTTTGTCCGTGACATATTTTAAACTGATGACGTCACCAAAATATGGATCATATCAACTACTTCTCAACATAGTCTCTCCTCGGTTCAAGTATTTATCCCAGCGCTACATGATGCCTGTCTCAAAGAACTCGGGGTCCTCTTCTCGGAGCCCAACCCATCTTTCATGCTGCACAACATCAAGTAGTGTTGCCAGGTCCAGAAGAAGTGTTGAGAGTGCCAAAAGAAAAACATGGTTCTTTCACCAAGCGTTTATCGAAAACTATGAATGGTGGGATAGGGAGGGGGGAGGCAAAGGGTGGTGGTGAATGTGAGGGGTGAGGATGGGGGACATTACTGGGTGGTCTAGTTCAGACCAGGAGATGTGCTTGAACTGATGGCTGATATGTAGACCCCCTCCCACAGTAGCGTACGCAGGATTTCATCAAGAGGGGTATGATATTCAACCGTAATAAAATTGCTTCCCCATCCACCATATTCTCCAGATCTGGCCCCCAGTGACTTTGTCCTGTTTGCAGACCTTAAAAGAATGCTCGCTGGAAAGAAGTTTAGCACTGATGAAGAGGTAATCGCGGAAACTGAGGCCTATTTTGAGGCTAAAGAGAAATCGTACTATAAATATGGCATCAAAAAATTGTATGACCGCTATAATCGTTGTATCGCCCTCGAAGGCAACTATATTGAATAATAAAATCGAATTTTGTCAAAAAAATATTTTTTACTATGTTAGCCTACGAACTTTTCAGCCCAACTGTTACATCATTCATATAAGCTTCCCCTCTATGATGGTGTCTATGTTGCCCTTATCTTCTTGAGAGTTGCGTTTCTTGTTTTTACTATTTATTTGTTAATAATTATGATTATTTGTCGTGTCTTGTAGATTCAATTGTTCTGACAGAGGTATCCTCCTGTACAGGATATATACACAACAGGGGCGGCGCCAGAAATTTTCGACCGGGTCGGCAGAAGCTGTATATTTATAAATTAGGGTGGGCAGGTATAAATGTAAGACCTTATATGAGTTTTACATGCACTCATGTCCCCCCCCCCTCCAACATATACAGGGTATCCTAAAACAACTTCAACAACATTTGGATGCTGGTAGTTATAATAAAACAAGGAACTTTTCCTCATACACATAACCTCGAAAGTGCTTAGTTTCTAATCTATGAGCGCTGAAAATCTAACCTGCATGTATATGCAACCCAACTCACCAAACAATCACTCTGACGTAATTTCCAGAGAGCAAGGTTGCCACTTGAATTGAAAACAACAACTTGGGAGTCTTATCTGGCAAAATACAAAAGAATAATTACACACTAGCGATATTGTAAGCATAGATGCGCGCAGACTAAATTATTTTGGGGTGCCTTAATGGAACTTTCAGTTACCTATCTGGACAAGTGTAGCCTAGTCGTAACTTCATGTTCCTTTTCACAGAAACTATTAGATATATGAACATGAAATTTTAACATTATAGAATGAACATTTGTTATCACTTTAGCACATGTTTTACTATCACTGTGTCGAATGAAAGTAATGAAAGTAAACATTTGAAAATGATAAATATGGTGTCGGGAAAAATGCGCCCGGGAAAAGTGCGCTCTCGCAATGAAAGTGGGAAAAATGCGCCCTCCCAAGAGTAACCACAATGAAAAGTGGGAAAAATGCGCCCAGCACACACGACCTTCACCAATATGATAATATGTTGATTATAACAACCTTTACGCAGCTTCCCCTCACACTTAACGCAGGCTTGGGACTGTCAGGAAAGTGTCCAGGGTGTAGTAGTTTTTTCACAATTATTAGTTTTTTGGTCGCAAGTCGGAATATTTCACGAAAATCTACATACTTCCTACCCCCGGTGCATAGGGTCAAATTTGTTGCAAATGTGCTCTAGTATTACCCCTTTCCAGGAATAGGTCGAATTACCAATCACCCTGTATACATGAATTATGAAAACAATTAAGTATAAATAATTTCATTCGAGTTCTTAACTTGAAAGTATACGAATAAGATAAATGCCAATATACAACTGAAATCTGCCTAACATGGCGGTCGTTAGAAATGGATTAGTTGGTGAAGGTCATGTGTGCTGGGCGCATTTTTCCCACTTTCTAATGTGGTTACTCTTGGCAGGGCGGATTTTTCCCACTTTTATTGCGAGAGCGCATTTTTCCCGGGCGCATTTTTCCCTGATTCATAAATACAAGGCTACATCTGTACAGGTACTATCAGCTGAAACACTATCACGAAATATATCTGTAGGTTCAGTTTCAACATGTTTTATAATACACATTACTTCATAAAATATATTGCTGTGCCTGGTCACTCGATACTTAATGCAGTGTAGGGGTGCCCACACAGTGGCGCAGGAACGTTTTTCATTTGAGGGGGGTACAAAATTCAGCTTCCCATATGCATGTATGTATGTGTGTGTGTGTGTGTGTGTGTGTATATATATATATATATATATATATATTATTTATATATATATAAAAGTAAAGTGCTCCCCTGTGCATAGCACCACGCCATGAAGGCGTATAGGGGGTGTGGGGGTAACGCCCCACACTTTCTTGATCCGGTCGTGAGTGGAGGTGATGTGATCAGAATCACGGCCCGACCGACTTTACCCCCCACGGTTTCCCCCAAGGTACCCATGTTATTCGACGCTGGGTAGGCGCCGGGGCCGCTTCCATCGTTAGAAAAGTTCCCGGATTTGAACCGGCCGGGGATCGAACCCGGGACCTTTAGCATGGTAGTCAGACGCGTTAAAGACTATATATATATATATATATATATATATATATATATATATATATATATATATATATATATATATATATATATATATATATATATATACATACACACATACATACATACATATACAGGGTGTCATTTTAATGGCGCCCACGGGCCACGGAAACGTATAGAGGACATCAAAACAAACAACTTTTCTCAGTAGCATTTTTCTCGTTGGTGCATCGTTTTGGCGCTGCAGTCGTTCAAAAATGACCGTTATGCCGCCTGAATACTGGCAACCACACAACATTTGATTGCATTTGTGACGTCATATCCCGTCGTGAAGCGATGCGTTCCAGGGTTGCCAGGAACACACATATTCTGTGAAAAATGACATAGCTACAATCAGCCACATTATGTACCGTAAAACAAAACGAGAAAACACGTTCTGTAACCTAACAGGAAGTAAACAAACGATACGAAAAAAGCTAGAAAGAAAATAGAATTCAAGTGGAAGTAGTCATATCGAATTTTGTCTTAGCTTACATATCAAATATTTGCAAATCTAGTTACCATATGTTGTTAGCATATGCAGATGATGTAGACTTACTGGGGGATGATGTGAATACAATTAAGAATAATGCTAAAATATTTTTCAAAACTGCTAAAGAGATAGGTTTGGAAGTTAACAAAGAGAAAACTAAATATATGCTTACAGCTCGAAACCAAGTGTTAGGTAATAATCAAAATCTAATTATTGATAACAACTCGTTTGAACCAGTTTCCAAATTCAAATACTTAGGAGTAATATTAACAAATGAAAATTATATTAAAGAGGAAATAAAAAGTAGGCTTAATTCAGGAAATGCATGTTACTTCTCTCTTCATAAACTTTTGTCTTCTCGTTTAATATCTAAGAAACTAAAAGTTAAAATATACAAAACAGTAATTTTGCCTGTAGTATTATATGGGTGTGAAACTTGGTCCCTTACATTGAAAGAGGAACATAAATTGAGAGTATTTGAAAATAAAATCCTTAGGAAAATCTTTGGACCTAAAAGGGATGAGGAGACAGGTGAGTGGAGAAGGTTACATAATTTAGAACTACATAATTTGTACTCATGCCCAGATATTATTAGAATAATTAAATCAAGAAGACTTAGGTGGGCAGGACATGTGGCACGAATGGGAGAGGAAAGAGGAGTTTACAGGATTCTTGTTGGGAAACCAGATGGTAAGAGACCTGTAGGAAGGCCAAGACGAAGATGGAGGGACAACGTTGAGATGGACCTAAAGGAAATCGGTAGGGATGGAAAAGAGTATATAGAACTTGCTCAAGATAGGAACAGATGGAAGGCCTGTGTTGCTGCAGCCATGAACCTTCGGGTTTAGGAAGGCTAGAGAGTTAGTTAGTTAGTTAGTTACCAAGTTGGTATCTACAATTTAGTCTATCCACTTCGTCCTTCTGATACTAGTTGTCTGTGACACACTGAACACATGACAAAATAGAAATGAAAAGACTCAAAATTCCAAAGGTAAGCAACACATATAATGTATATTCAGGGTATTATGAGGCAAGTGACAAAAATGGTTGAAAATACAGGGATATAAATAGTAGTAAAACAAACTCTCCGACGACTGTGTTTATTTACGCACCGGATACCCATGTAATAGCATAGATGGTAATAGTTTGCAACTCTGAACAGGGCAATATATTCGCTACTGATTCATCATTAGATTGTTACTGGAGTTGTACGTGTTTTAGCCGTAATGTAACAATGTGAACCTCAGATACTTCCGTTATCAGCACAAAAGTACCACAAGGCATCTGGACACAAACCTGTAGATATTAACCTTGCAACTAGATTTGCAAATACGTATAATTGACATGTAGCTGGGCGTAAACAGCCACATGTAAGTTGTAAGTACAATAAAATTTATTGTTCTTGGTATTTGACATGTAAGCTGAGACAAAATCCGATAATGACACTTCATTTTGAATACGTTTTCTACCATTTCTCATATCGTTCGTTCACTTCCCCCTTTCCCTGAGATGACTGCTGACCTTCTGGCTGGTAGGCTATGATCTTCGGTCTACTGGACGCGTTTCTCGCTTCGTTTTACAGCTAATAATGTGGTTGGTAGTTTGTCATTTTTCACAAAATTTGTGTGAGTAGATGGTATCCGAGATGAAAGCAATAAATCATCATTTTAATTGACATTAATGGTTTTTTAATTTATTTTCGAGGGGTGACGCTATTGTTAATTAATCTAGCGCCACGTGTCGTGGGTGGAGGAGGAGATGAGTCATCGATGACTCATGCACACGTGTGAGTTTGAAATTAATGGTTTTCCATTAGTGCACAAAAGACACTATTATGTATTCCGTTTTTGACCTAAGCTAACACTATTGTTGTATATTATATATGCGTTTCTGCCGGATATGAGTCACAGATGATTTATACAGACGTTGGAGTTTGGAATTAATGGTTTTTCCATTAAGGTACAAAAGACACTATTGTGGAGTTCGTTTTCGGACTATTCTAACACTATTGTTGTATATTATATATGCGTTTCTGCCGGATATGAGTCAGGGGTGCTTTATGCACACGTGGGAACTTGGAATTAATGGTTTTTCCATTATTGTACAAAACACATTTTCGGCCATTTTGGCGTCGGTGGTGAGTCATATTTGGTATAATTAAGGATCCAGATTTACCCGAATTCAACCGGTGTCGACGCGTTCGATCGGAGGTAGAAGATATTATAACACATGTTCGCTTTAAAGGCGAAGAAATTGAACGATGTATCCTATATGCAAACGAAGTATGCGAGCGGAATCCATGTTAATAATATTAACCTGTTACGGAAGAACCTGTTATGTGGTTGCATTCATCGGCACCCCCAAACCGCGCGCGTTCATGGATACGCGTGGGGAAGAAAGGGTCGCCATTGTTACGGTCCCCTTCGCTTGGTCTTCTTCCGAAGTTGAATGGAAGGCAAGTGTCGCCAAATTTTTACACACGAGTATTGATTTTCTTTGAGGTTCCAATTTTATTCGGTGGAAGTAATCTACGCGGTATTTCTGCCGCCTTTTGTAACATTGCAAAGACTATTTAACCTAAGGCGTAACGAATTTGGCTGAACTAGGAACATTCACTTCCAGTATCTACAGGTTAAAGTGGATGCGATCCACTATTTGCTCTTATTTCGGGGTTGCGAACCACGGCCCATTTGATGATTGGGTTATAAACATCAGGATTCATGTAAAATTGACCAGATGTTTTTTTACTGTTAGAGACAATATTTCGCATTTTTTGTGTATTTTTACTCAGAAAACGCTATTTGAACGAATCAAGCAAGAGTTCGCATGGGAATTTAGACTCACAAAGACATTTTTCAACTTTTAACTTGTTATTTTAAAAGTTTATTTCCATTTTTTACTCTAATATCACAATTTCTTCTATTCAGGCAACATTTGTTATTAAATTTTGGACTCACAAAGACATTTTTCAACTTTTAACTTGTTATTTTAAAAGTTTATTTCCATTTTTTACTCTAATATCACAATTTCTTCTATTCAGGCAACATTTGTTATTAAATTTTGGACTCACAAAGACATTTTTCAACTTTTAACTTGCTATTTTAAAAGTTTATTTCCATTTTTTACTCTAATATCACAATTTCATCTATTCTTGCAGAAGTGTTTATTGCAATTTTGACTTGCAAAGATAATTTTTTCAACTTCTTTTATTATTTTTTCTATTTATTGCCTTTTGTATCTTATATTTTTTATTCTTAACTTTGAGTTTTGTTCTTTATTTAAAAAATTTCTCTAATCACTAAGGAAGAAGTACTTTTAAGTAAAACTGTACCCACAAAGTTTATTATTACTATTATTATTATTAGTATTATTATTATTATTGTTGTTGTTTTTGTTTTGATGTAGTTGTTGAATCTTGTTGTTGTTGTTAGGGTTTATTGACTTCCACTACGCTATTTTTGGTTTGCTTCGTAGGAAAGTTTGTTTATTTTAGAGTTTCCTCGGTATTTTCTTACTGTTAGGGTAGGTAAAGTTTCCTAAATATATGAGTAGGGTTCCATATATTCTTGTTCTTGCATGTTTTTCATATGATGTGATCACCACAACTCTCCAAGTGCTTTTACTGCATGTTTCCATTTTTATTGAGGCTTAGTGATTCCTAGAGCCACTTTATGCATGAGAGAAAGCTTGAAAATTTCGATCTCAGATAGCCGTCAACCTTATGTCAGAGTATTTTCGAGTATATTTTAGTCTTATTATGGGGCAGTAGAATATCATGGCTTGCTTATTTTTTAAGTATGTTGTGCAGTTATTGTATTTTTGCTTTTGCTTTCTAGATAAACTGTATGAAATGTTTAATATTTGTACTTTTTGCACTTATAAGAGGCCAAACTTTTACTGTAACTAAAATTATTATCTCTCTAAGCACTGAAACCCCTTTACCAAGAGTACTATAACTGAATGTTTATTAATATTGTTTCTTTCATCCCTTAAATATAACTACTTAACAATATAATGACAAATCACAGGACAAGACGATGTTAGCAGATGACTACGTGGCTCTTAAGTCCACCTGCCAAACTTTTCTTACCATGTTATTTACCCTTATAGTCTTTTATAAAATTACAGTAAATTTTCAGGAATTTATATATTAAATTTCAAAATAGTGTTATTTGCTAAAGATAGCGGACAAAATAAATTAAACTTTGACAAATACTGAACAAGAAATATACAAGTATGGTGATAAATATCAATCTTTAAAAATAATTTTGTTACTATAGTAAATAATATTACAAGACACAAAACAAATAGATTCAGTAAACAAATAAAAACAAATAAGGAAATAAACAAAACAGCAATCAACAATAAAGTTAAAAAAGGATAGTCCTGAAGTCAAACAACCTAACTCAGATAACAAGCAGCAACAAGGATAAACAGAAACCAACATGGAATTCAGAAAGGGACATCAATAGCCACAGCCATAGCAAAAATAATAGATAGTCAAACAAGCTAACTCAGATATGAACCAGCAACATACCTCAGATATCTAGCAGCAACAAGGCATAGAATAGAGTAAAACAGGACATGCTTATGGAGAAACTCAACAACATAGGAATAAAAGGGACAGCCAACACAAATACGCTACATCATACATAGCCCCTGCGAATAGAAAATTAACAACATCAGCAGTAACTACTTATACCTGCTAGAACAACTAAGCGACTATAGTTAATCAGAAAAATACATATTTTCACGAACTAATTTACCTCTACGATAATAATACTGTACTAGCAGAATGCCAAGGCTTCAAAAGATAGCTCCCAGAACAAAGTACAGCGTGGAGTATAGGGTCACATGCAAATGATTATTCAAAGGAGCTTCGTAGATCAATAAGACAGAAGCGATTATTCTAAGTACTGCAACTTGACAGAAAATAGGAAACCTACACAAGAACATCAACACAAAAAGGAAAGATACTTACTACCATTACAGCACCCACTCAATATCACAAAAGACCATGCAAAATATTCTACAACAATCTGCTTCATAACATAAAAACTGCTAAGTTCCCTACTGCAACTTGACCGAAAATAGGAAACCTACACGAGAACATCAACACAAGAAGGAAAGATACTTACTTCCGTTACAGCAGGCACTCAATATCACAAAAGACCATGCAAAATATTCTACAACAATCTGCTTCATAACATAAAAAACTGCTAAGTTCCCAAAAAGTATCCAATCAATGAAAGAAAAGTGGTTGAAAAGGGAGAACTCTCTACAGTCTCACAGAATTATAGGAAAATAACAGCAAAACTTGGAAGCCTACACACTCAATAATGCTCAATATGCATACACTTCACATGCAATCCCCTGCAAAAGGCACATAACAGCCTCTCATCTGAACTTTGACACCAAAAACACCACTTTGGGATTACTAATACTCACAAATACTACATTGCCTGCCCTTGTTTGAATAGCGTGGATGCAAACTTCATAGCAAAATATTGAAAAACGTCAGATGTATGTTCGTATAAGTGTGTAAATGTGTGTGTGTGTGTGTGTGTGTGTGTGTGTGTGTGTGTGTGTGTGTGTGTGTGTGACGTGCGTGTGTATAAAAGAGAATATATGTGCATTTACCAGAGTGTGGTCTTACATAAATTGATAAAAACAGCAATATAGAACCTGATAGAATAGGAAATAGTAAAAAATAAGGTTTTTAACATGCCAAAGTAATTAGTTTAGTTTGTTAATTATAAGAAATATAAGTTAATTACAAGAAATATAAATGAAATGCGCTAAATAAGTACAATTGTTTGGTTTGAAGGTAGTGAATATATCGAATTTGTGCAAAAGTTTGCATTATAACCAGTGAATTAAACAACGTTTGCGTTAGAATAGCACAAAATAGGATACTTATTAGATTAATAACAAACTTTCTGATGCAGTAAAATATTGACTAGGGCTGAATGATTCAATTACTGTAAAATATTAGTCTCAGATTGAAGTAAATAAAGTGTAAACAATACCCTTTGTTTGTAAAATAGGATTGTTAATTCCTTTGATAGCAGAAATATAAAGTTGTACACATTAATTTGAGAGTTTTAGCAATATTTGTCCTGAAATGGATATAAATGTAACTTGTTAAGCGTGCCAAATACGAAATATTTAAAAAACAGTACCGTATAACCTCAATTTTGAAAGCTAACAGTACTCTAGTGTTTCTACATAGGCGTCTGTAATGGTAAAATACATCCAGTCCTTAAGATTTTTGGCCATCCATTCATCCTCAGCGTCACGATTAGTCCCAAAAGCAAAAAAAGCGAAATCTTGTGGTTGTTATAATTTCTACTTTTCATGCAATCACATACACTATAGTACTAAGTTTAGTGAATTTTGGCGTCTTCCTGATTGGTCTGTTAAAGTTAGTAATCAATAAAAATATGCGTACATAGAAAAAATCCTGAAATAGTTGGATTCTCAAAAGTATGTACAATCAGTGTTCTTGCTACATTTAGCACCTAATAAAATATAAATTGAAGTCTAGTTAGTGTTGGGCTGTAAAATGTTTTGGTACATGTAGTTACTTGAAATAGCAAATATTGGCTGTGTAACTGGTAAAGCCCTCAAAAAAATCAACTTCGTTTCCTCGTAGTACTCCCTGAAAATGCTTCTTGCACGCTAATAAGGCTCTGGCGTGTGTTCCTATGCCTCCTACTAGCCTCTGTAAAATTCATATTGACCAGTGCTTAACCATTCAACATGCTGTAGAGCCTAAGCTTTAAGCTTCAGTCAGTGGAAATTTAGTTCTCAGGGACATATAGTGATTGTAGAATAAAAAAGAAGCCTCAAATAATACAGCATAACAGATACAAATAACCCCTGGTGTTAATCAAACACTCAAAAAGTCAAGTAGTACTTGAAACGTACCCCGAATAAAAGACTATAAGGGTAAATAACATGGTAAGAAAAGTTTGGCAGGTGGACTTAAGAGCCACGTAGTCATCTGCTAACATCGTCTTGTCCTGTGATTTGTCATTATATTGTTAAGTAGTTATATTTAAGGGATGAAAGAAACAATATTAATAAACATTCAGTTATAGTACTCTTGGTAAAGGGGTTTCAGTGCTTAGAGAGATAATAATTTTAGTTACAGTAAAAGTTTGGCCTCTTATAAGTGCAAAAAGTACAAATATTAAACATTTCATACAGTTTATCTAGAAAGCAAAAGCAAAAATACAATAACTGCACAACATACTTAAAAAATAAGCAAGCCATGATATTCTACTGCCCCATAATAAGACTAAAATATACTCGAAAATACTCTGACATAAGGTTGACGGCTATCTGAGATCGAAATTTTCAAGCTTTCTCTCATGCATAAAGTGGCTCTAGGAATCACTAAGCCTCAATAAAAATGGAAACATGCAGTAAAAGCACTTGGAGAGTTGTGGTGATCACATCATATGAAAAACATGCAAGAACAAGAATATATGGAACCCTACTCATATATTTAGGAAACTTTACCTACCCTAACAGTAAGAAAATACCGAGGAAACTCTAAAATAAACAAACTTTCCTACGAAGCAAACCAAAAATAGATAGTGGAAGTCAATAAACCCTAACAACAACAACAAGATTCAACAACTACATCAAAACAAAAACAACAACAATAATAATAATAATACTAATAATAATAATAGTAATAATAAACTTTGTGGGTACAGTTTTACTTAAAAGTACTTCTTCCTTAGTGATTAGAGAAATTTTTTAAATAAAGAACAAAACTCAAAGTTAAGAATAAAAAATATAAGATACAAAAGGCAATAAATAGAAAAAATAATAAAAGAAGTTGAAAAAATTATCTTTGCAAGTCAAAATTGCAATAAACACTTCTGCAAGAATAGATGAAATTGTGATATTAGAGTAAAAAATGGAAATAAACTTTTAAAATAGCAAGTTAAAAGTTGAAAAATGTCTTTGTGAGTCCAAAATTTAATAACAAATGTTGCCTGAATAGAAGAAATTGTGATATTAGAGTAAAAAATGGAAATAAACTTTTAAAATAACAAGTTAAAAGTTGAAAAATGTCTTTGTGAGTCCAAAATTTAATAACAAATGTTGCCTGAATAGAAGAAATTGTGATATTAGAGTAAAAAATGGAAATAAACTTTTAAAATAACAAGTTAAAAGTTGAAAAATGTCTTTGTGAGTCTAAATTCCCATGCGAACTCTTGCTTGATTCGTTCAAATAGCGTTTTCTGAGTAAAAATACACAAAAAATGCGAAATATTGTCTCTAACAGTAAAAAAACATCTGGTCAATTTTACATGAATCCTGATGTTTATAACCCAATCATCAAATGGGCCGTGGTTCGCAACCCCGAAATAAGAGCAAATAGTGGATCGCATCCACTTTAACCTGTAGATACTGGAAGTGAATGTTCCTAGTTCAGCCAAATTCGTTACGCCTTAGGTTAAATAGTCTTTGCAATGTTACAAAAGGCGGCAGAAATACCGCGTAGATTACTTCCACCGAATAAAATTGGAACCTCAAAGAAAATCAATACTCGTGTGTAAAAATTTGGCGACACTTGCCTTCCATTCAACTTCGGAAGAAGACCAAGCGAAGGGGACCGTAACAATGGCGACCCTTTCTTCCCCACGCGTATCCATGAACGCGCGCGGTTTGGGGGTGCCGATGAATGCAACCACATAACAGGTTCTTCCGTAACAGGTTAATATTATTAACATGGATTCCGCTCGCATACTTCGTTTGCATATAGGATACATCGTTCAATTTCTTCGCCTTTAAAGCGAACATGTGTTATAATATCTTCTACCTCCGATCGAACGCGTCGACACCGGTTGAATTCGGGTAAATCTGGATCCTTAATTATACCAAATATGACTCACCACCGACGCCAAAATGGCCGAAAATGTGTTTTGTACAATAATGGAAAAACCATTAATTCCAAGTTCCCACGTGTGCATAAAGCACCCCTGACTCATATCCGGCAGAAACGCATATATAATATACAACAATAGTGTTAGAATAGTCCGAAAACGAACTCCACAATAGTGTCTTTTGTACCTTAATGGAAAAACCATTAATTCCAAACTCCAACGTCTGTATAAATCATCTGTGACTCATATCCGGCAGAAACGCATATATAATATACAACAATAGTGTTAGCTTAGGTCAAAAACGGAATACATAATAGTGTCTTTTGTGCACTAATGGAAAACCATTAATTTCAAACTCACACGTGTGCATGAGTCATCGATGACTCATCTCCTCCTCCACCCACGACACGTGGCGCTAGATTAATTAACAATAGCGTCACCCCTCGAAAATAAATTAAAAAACCATTAATGTCAATTAAAATGATGATTTATTGCTTTCATCTCGGATACCATCTACTTGTGTGTTCCTTGCAACACTGCCGTGCGCTGTCTCGCCGCAGGAAATGACGTCACAGATACGATCAAATGTTGGGTTGCCAGCATCCAGGCGGCAAAACGGTCTTTTTTGAACGGCTGTAGCGTCGAATTGACGCACCAACGAGAAAAATGTTACTGAGGAAAGTTGTTTGTTTTGATGTCCTCTACACGAATCTTTGGTCCGTGGGCGCCATTAAAATGACACCCTGTATATATATATATATATTTTACATACATACTCACACACACACAAACACACTTCACAGGTACCTAGGTATAATGTAAAGGCATTGGAAATATTCTATTTTAGAACAGCGCACACGATTTTCCTATTTTTAATGCAAAATTTCCATAAATAATTTTTATTTCTTTGATTTACTTAGAATTTATGGTTCTTTTAAAAACAGATTTTAAGACCAGATAACAATTGCGAAACATGTAAAGCTCTGGACCTTGTTTTGTGCTCATTTTGAATTTAACGGAACGGAAATTCAGGAGTTCGAAATGTGAAAATTGCCAATAAAGATACAGCTATTTATTTAAATGCAGGGTGAGATTAAAGGGGATGAGGATTCCCCCCTCGTCTATCTTGAGCCATCCCAACTAGGAATTATCATCTCCCACCCACTGGATATGGAAACCATATTATTATATGTATCATAATCATAAGTTTCCACTTCAGTTCAGTTCATCTTAATTTTCAAGTCCCTTAGCTACATATAACAATATCTTTAAACAATTTATGGTAGATGTGTACCACATCCAATGCCTTTTAGAAGCCATGCATTCGTTATTTTCTCAGACATCTATAGGATGTAGTGTTAAAAATAAAAATAAAATACTGAGTTGAGATGGTTCCCGATCAACTCGTAAGAGGTCTAACTTTGGAATGTTTGTAAAACATTTGACAAAAGCATTTATTTGAAATATATTATTATCTGTACCTAATGACACTCTTCAAGCACTGAAAGTACTATCTTTACATGTACAAGACCGAAATCCTTCAGATCTCAGAGCAAGCAAGGAAAACCATACGCTCGAAAGTATTTTCTTCTTTTCAATCTTTGGTGGACAATATGAAGAGCTACCAAGGTTTCTTTTCATATGTAGTGGTATGGAATGTAGATACACGCGTGTGTTTTAGGGTCACATGTATATTCCTCGATTATCTGAATAGGTGAACTTTCATGTAAGCAAAATCATGTGCGTGTCACAGTTAAAGATTTTCGCATACAAAGAAAATCCAAAACACATTCCCACCTCCATGCCTGAGTGGTAAGCATAGCGCTCTATGACACCGGAGGTCCCGGGTTGGATTCGAATCCCGGCCTGGGCATGGGTGTTGTATGTGAGTGTCCATCACTCATCCTCATATTCGCGATTAACAAAAAGTGGCAGAAATGCAAAGTAAAATAAACCAAATCAATCAATCAAATATTCCCACCTCACTCAAAGACCTTGTGAATCCAATCCAACTTCTATAGTTCAATACGAAGATTAGATAAATAATTTAGAAGTTCCTACTTCTCCTTTCCTTAGACCCCCAATACATTGCTTTCATGCAGAAAAATTTGCAATAAATTGGATCAAGTCTAAGTATCACAGTACCCTTGACAAGCCATATGGAAAGCCATAGAACCTGCAGTGAGTCTCATTTATCTCGTACATTCATCTGACTAATGTAATTTTAGTAAAGTTTGACTTTAGGGTTTAACCTAAAATGGCGTTGTGTTTGTGTTGCATTCGATATCAAAATTAGATTTTAAGCAATAATATTAATATCCAATTCTAAGTATACCTAATACATAGGTAAAAATAAGTTCCCCCTTTGATAAAATTACAAATTGCACCGTTTTAATGTCTAGGAAACATTTCATTTCACCTAGGAATGATATCGCGATGCAACGAGTCGAGAATTGTCACAGCTTCATCTCGTCTCCTGTGTGTGAGGTCCTTCTCGTTCTTGTTTGTGTTTATTTTCGTTTATGTTTCCACTCAGAAGTTATAAAAGCTTCACTTCATGTAGGCTAATCGGGACTGGATCTACAGTTTAAAGTGGAACCCAAAGTACTGTGCATGTGGGCGAGAGACAAGGCGAGATTCTCGTCTGACCAACGAAATGTTTAGTATAAGCAATACGTACATTGTGTCACCACTCAAAGTTTTACAACGTACCATGTGTCATTAAAGCAAAAACTTTTACATCTTATTTCGACGCCTCGAACTGTCGAAATATGGATTTTTTTTTCTGATTAGATGAAATCAGGCAGCACAGGTTCGCAATTGTCACGAATGGATTAACTTTGCAATTACAATAAACAAAATAAACGACGTATTTGAAATAACAATAAGGTATACGCTTGGGACGTCTGGATAAGACACATAGTAGCTTAAATTTATTTTAAGCAATTTCTTCAAATGTGATACCAGAGTTTCGAACGAGATCGTCTCGGACATCAAGTATCGTCTCTCTTTGATTTTGCAGAGATTTATTTCAGTCTCGTCTCAAAATATGAGAGGAAGCAGTCTTATACCATCTTAATTTTCAAAAAAAAAATAATCTTTTAATATATAGGTTTAAGTATAGTTTTCCGAACACCCTCTAACAAAGTTATCGAAATTATGGGTGAGGTACATTGTTGTACCCCCGAAGTTGGTCTGTCGTGTATCGTCTCGTTTGAGTAAGTATTTCATTTCGGAAAATTCTATTTGAAATAATGAAAAGAAAGGAGGCCAGTCATATACTCTTCTGATGAAGATTTGTATCATATCTTAGGAGCGACGCGACCACTTTTTTTAGAAAAGTGTTCACCCTTACGCAAAAGAACCGTGTCTGCAGCGTGATTTCCTGAGTAAATATTATCTGATTCCATCGTTCCACACACATTTTAATCAATTTTCATCTCCTTAAAGAGGTTTCCAAGAACACAGGTCAATGAACTAACTAGTAGCAAGCACAATGCAGTAGAATAAGTTTACAATGGTTTGAATTTCTGTGGTAAGGAAGATAATGCTTATAAGTCATAAACAATATACACTTTTTTTATTGAGCGAATTGAAAATTGGTTCTTTTAACTGAACCGCCTTGCGTATGTCAATTTATCTAAAGAGGGGGGGGGGTACAGAGGGTACAACTGGATTTACGGATTTAAGGGGGTACAGTACCCGCTTCAAAAATTTGAGGGAGTACAATGTACCCCTGTAAACCCCGTTCCTGCGCCACTGTGCCCACAGGGGGGTTTCATGACGCGCCTGCATCATGGTAATTTTTTGGGGGGACAAAATATTATACCAATTCTATATATCTTCACACAAAAATGGGGGGAATCGTTTCGTTTGATTGACTTGTTATTGATTTTTAGTTTTGGTTATTATGTACAGTTCTTCTACCTACGTGTGGGGTGATCGCGGCGATAGGGTTGAAATGAAACACCACCTCTTATGCCTTTGGAATCGGTTTGGATGGATGGGGGGGGGCGTTGTATTCACATTAATACAAGGTTAGTCGAGCAGAAAAACTGTGCAGAATAAGGTTGACTAACAATGGCAGTGAGCCTAAAGTATCTAAAGTAAACATATATTGCTTAAATATGCTTTGCCCCCCCCCCCCAACCTTCGACGGAAGTCAATTCTAGGGTAGCAAGAAGGGACAAACATTGAAAGCCAAGTGCAACTGCAAGGGGGGGGGGGACACAGAGGAGCAATTACCCCTTCGACTTCAAATTTCATGCAAATATAAATTCATTTTGTAAAATTTTGTTGCTGCTTCGCTCGCATTATCTGCTTTTCTCGTTTTCGTCAAGTTCAGAGCTGTAGCTAGTGGTGGCGGGAGTCGGCCATGGGCGCCGAATGATCTAAAAAAAAATTGTAAAAGAGAGAATGCCATGGCGTCCAGTGAAATTATTTGCGCCCTATTAAATCAATATTCTTTTCAATTTCAAAAATTGGATCTAAAAATTTTCTTGCTTGCTTCGCTCGCATTCTACTCGTTTTCTGTAATGTAATGTATTTAAATAATATGTGTTGTATACTTGTATTGAATAAGCTTTGAATAAGTACACAATTTAGTGTTAGCTTGTTACGCTATGTATTTTCTTTTTTATGTCGCTCCATGTTGCATATGTGTAAAACATATGTTGTACATGAAAGTTACACATGTATCTTCGGAATGCATTTATCATTCATTTTCTGCCGTTCAAAAATACAGTGTGTGTGCTTGATTTCCATTATTAGCCAATGTGAAATTGACGGTGTTGAAAATATTTTTCAAATCGTTTGTTCGAAATAAATGCTTTAGCACAGACTTCTACACCCTTTTTTGCGTAATTTATGATAATAACGTCTTTGATACTAGTACTACTGGTAGTAGTAGTAGTAATAATAATAATAATAATAATAATAAAGCCATCATTAATATTATTATTGGTACATTTATCCTGGTATTTGCCCCCCCCATAAAAATTCGTGGTTGCACCTCTGGTATTATATTTTTTTCGCAAATTTTGTTTGACAAAAGTAATTTGAGTAATTAATTCGGCATAAACGGGGGGGGGGGTGTTCTACCTTTTAGGGGGAAGTGCATCGTAGGCCTTGGGGGGATGGGCACCCCTGATGCCTTGTGTTTTATATAATTTTAAACCGTAGAATTCAGATGCAAGAAAAATCTGAAAATTGATACACTTGTCATTGAATGAGAAGGGAAAGAGAGCATTCATGAAAGTCTTATTGGAAATGTTGGAACGTTGCATTAACAAACATGTCGGTCCTCGGGAAAAGAACATGTACGGGTCGATATGTGAAGGGGCTCTGCGAGTTATAAAGGAAAAAATAACTTATTTAATACGTGATTACTGATTAGAGTAGAGGCGGCAAATGTGGAATACCGTTTTTTTTAACTATAATTACTTTATTTGTGCACATTTCGATATGAAAATTCAACAAAAAAATACAATACACATTCCTTTTTCAAAGAAACACTCAGAATATTTGAAATAATTAATGTGCTTTTGAAGAAAAAAACATTAGTGAATAAAGTGCGAAATGTCAACAAAATGAAAGTGGGGGGGGGGGTTAATGTGGAATACAGTATTCCACATTACCCTCATAATTAGAGATTACACAACTTTGACACTTAGCCTTATTGTTCTGTTCATTTATGTTAATTCGACATTCGTTATGCAGTTAAATGAAAAACTACAAATTTACTTGCAAAAATCGCAAATAAACACATCTCCCTCTGATGCACTACAGAGGTCATGGGCCCAGAATTCACACAATATACACTGGATCCACTTACTGCCTGGAACATCAGTCGACCAATTCTCTCCACAGAACAAGCACTCAGTGTCTGGGTTCCTCGGACCTACACTTTCACCAATCACACTGCAATGATCAGAGGTGATTCCATCACTTTCAATGGTCGATTCACGTGTTGTACTTGCAATGTCTTCCTGCTTCTTGCCACGCTTCGTTCTGGATTTTGCCATTTCATCTTTTCCTTTCCCTTCACACTGATTTAATTCTTTGAAGATACATCTCTTGCACGAGTTGCTTTTCTTTGACTTCTTCTTTTCTGATTCATGAAGAGAGTGTTGTAGAGAAAGTTTATAAGGTGTTCTTGTGAGTACAGTAGACGAAGTGGTTCTGCTTCCCCTCTTGGATTGTGCATTACTTGTAGTTGGAACTGGAGATATATCCCATGGTGTTACTGCATGGTTGGGTAGAGTTGATCGGCGAGTGTAGACAGCATTTGTAGATTTTTCACTTGGTGAAGTTGTTTCCTGTACAGGCGATGTGGGATTTTCAGTTGGCGAAGATGTGGATGGTTGCGGATTAACACTATCAGGAGGTAGAGAGACGTCATTACTGGCTGTGTTGGTAGCTCCAATGAAATCACTGTCCCTAAAAACGTTTGGATTCAGGGGATGAATCCCTGTGCATTTGAATCCATTAACAGCAATCTTGCTCGACTGAGCACGTAGGTAAGCTCTGGAAAAGAGTTCTCCTACGTCAAAATGAGTTGCTCTTCTCCCATGGTTACGGAGAAACAATCTCAACTCCTCGTTGTAATATTTCTTCAGAGGGCCCAAGAATGTTATATCAAGAGGTTGTAGCTTATGTGTCGAGTGTGGTGGCAAAGAAATTATAACAACAGATTCTTCCCAAGCTAGGTCAATAACCTCAATATTCCTGGTGTGGCTGTAGTGGCCATACTTCTAATAACCTTGGTAGTGGCCATCAAGTATGAGGAGTACTGGGTCATCTTTACTTGGCTTCACTTTACTGATGAAGTGACGAAACCAGTTAGTGAATATTGAGAGTTGAATCCAGCCTGAGGGATGGTACGCTGCGATGGAACCTGGAGGTGCATATTTCATCAGTTGAACATATTCATTTTTCCTTGGGAAAATTAACATGGGAGGGACAAATGAACCACCCGCACTCATACATGTTACTACAGTTATTAGTGATCCTCGCTCAGCGGATGTCAGAGTACCCACCTGTATTTTCCCCTTTAACGCAATGATTTTGTCCTGTTTGGTTTGCACCACAGTAAGTCCACTCTCATCTACGTTATACACACGGTCAGGGGGGAAATTGAATTTCTTGTAGGCATCTTCCAAGTTGTTGAAAAATTTAGCCACGTTTTCGCGACTGAAGCCATTTACTCTCGCAAATGAGGTTCCAGTGGGATTTCGAAGAGTCACTACATCTTTATGTCTTTGCATAAACAATCTAAACCAGTCTTTACCAGCACATTCTCTTACCACAGAGAACGGGTGCTTCACATTATTTCGAACAGCTAATTGATAAGCAACTGAACAAATGTCACGTTTTGTGAGTCCATAGTAACGAGATTCCATTTCTAAGACATAACTGACAAGATAATTTTCCATGGCTGGAGAGAAGATTGGCTTTCGACCTACACGTATTCTTGCAGCGTCATCTGCAGATTTGTCAGAATGTTCTCTAACTAATCGAAATAATGTGGTCCGTGGAACATCATATGTTTTGCTGGCACGCAGAAATCCCATTTCTTTTTGCCTGACTGCTGTCACTGCCTGCGTCATTTTCTCTGGGTCCCACTTCTTCTGCTGTACTCCTCCTTTCGGCATTCTGGGAGGGTCTGTGAATCTGCAAAATATAAAGAGACCATTTTGAGCATTAAATATGCAGATGAAATATAGGATTTTTTGTCATAATACATTTACAGTAATTATTCTATCTTAACATGGGTACAATTTCAATTTTCTTTCTGCAAGGGTTTAGGAAAATCTAATTTCGTAATAAGAACAGTAATAAGGGCTGAAGAAGGAATGGCTGCCGCATAATAAGATCAATGTCGAGGGAATATTTGCCAAAAATGTTCTCATTAACAAGTTGCAGAAATTTTGAGGGTGTCTTGAACCCCCCCACAACATAATAAACATTCTCTGCCATTTAGCTGTACCTTATAACTGCATGCAGGAAGTCATAAAACTATAAAAATGTGATTTTAACAAATTTTATCAAGGCCTGAAAAAGAGAGGGTAATGTGGAATAGTATTCCACATTAACCACCTTCATGTATTCCACATTACCCGCTAACTACTTTTCTTTTTTAATCTTAAATTAGATAATAACGGAAACTTCCAGGACACCTAATTGACAATGCTTATTTAGCTACAACATTGGTGAACAATGTCACATAGAACACTTGCAGAAATCTTACCTTGTGTTTGCTTTGTGTGTACAAAACGACGGTAACGAAAAAAGTCCGCTCCCTCCAAAACAGCTTTTTTTGCACTGTCAGCAAACATTCACAGTGGATGGCGGGCGTTGCTTCAGTGCTGCCATCTGTACATACTGTCTGATGGTTCTAAACTACCCCAATAGATGGTAGACGTATGTAGTTGAAAATATCATGGTATTCCACTTTTGGCGACCATTCCACATTCGCCGTCTCTACTCTACTATAGTAAACAAATATCACATTGTTGTGTGGAGAGAGAGAGAAAGAGACACTCAGAGAGAGCGAGCTGGTCATCTAAAATGAAACAGAATTCCTTACTTTTTACCACGGATATTATTTTCATTATTTTAATGGTAGTTCAACATATTTTCTAATTTTTTGAGAAGACATTTGGGGTAGCCAGGTACCTTTGGCACCCCCGTGCGCACACCTATGGCTGTAAGAAGTATTTACAGCATTTACAAACTGCCCAAGACAAAGAATTTCCAACAAATGCGGACTGACATTCAAGACTCTTCATTGTAAAATGTCCCCATTGTGTTTCGAGTGTCGTGCAGTACCAATAATCGTATAATCGTGAATCGTGAGATTCACGTACGACATGTTGATGAAATCGACTAACTGAATAATGCAAACATAGTGTGTTCGCCACCTCGTTTCACACGCAGACTGTTATTTATTTCTAAATAGATAATTGAGTCCCTCACATAAAACGGGGGTAAACCCTTTACTGAAAAGAATGAATAGTAAAAGCTCTTGCAATAAAATAAAAAAAACATCGTTTAAACATTAATTAATTCGCACATTAAAACTAATACATAATAACTGAAATCAATCCAACCTGGATAAAGGTGTCACTACATCACGTGTGCATTCTGAGCACCCAATACAGCTCAGGGTTCGACATAAATATGGATAATGTCTTATTAGCAATTTTTTTATTTTAAAAAAAGCAAGAACCCGGGTATAAATCAAATTCTTAGTTCATTCTGCATAATATTTACTTAGGCTAAAGAAGGGCATTTTGGCAGAATATCACCGAAAAGTAATAAATAAATAAATAACATTGTATGTATTATGTTATGAAGCACAAAGTTCTAAAATTTCGTCCCTATTCTATGTTAGTTAACCACAAGAAAAATCACATGATTACATAACTGATAGGGAAAATGTATCTGTAAGAAGATTTTTTGCCTTCCTGATGGTATAGTGGTAGAGTCGTCGCCTTGTGATCAAGGGGTACCAGGTTCAATAACTGGTGGAGGCACATAGTGGTTCGGACCCCACTTTAAACTGTAGGTCCAGTCCCGATTAGCCTATCTGTGCATAAAGTGGACTTAAAACAACAACTCGTGTAAGAAGATTTCTAAATACAGTTGCTAACTCATTATCAAGTCAATAATTGTGCAGCGATTTTTCAAAACTACAGAGCTGTTTTATCAAAATCTAGTTTTGTGAATGCTTCCTATTAGTAGAACGAATATAAAATTGTAATTTTTTTTTATTTTGGATACCATATCGAAATTAGAAGATGACAGGTATATAAAATCGTGATGATGAAAGGGACATATCAAATTACCTCTGTCTTAGTATTTCAATGTAGACCTAACGAAACAACTTTGTGTGTTGCTGGAGGAAGCAACGGGAAGAGGTTTTTATTTTTTTTAATAGATTGCCTTAATCATATCCAGGCCGGAAGCCCGGAGTTGACAACATAAAGTAACTCCACTCCACCCCTTCTACACTCAGCTTCAGTTATAACTTTTTGGCCAAGTTATGGCAGACAGTTAATTATATTCCTATATTTTTGTCACATTTCAACTATCTATTTCTTTTCATTGTGGCACATTTAAAAAAAAAAAAAAACAATTTGATGCATCGTCCCTGTGAAGGCCAGGAGCTGCAGCGCTAAGGCCCATAATCCTGTTCTAATCTTGATCATATTCTGCACAATTTTGCACCTTCCATAAAGCCTCCTAAGCCTACTGGCTGCTTAACACAGTTGTTGTTTCAAACGCTTTGGAAATTCCTTTCGCTTTCCAATAATAAAATTAAGGAAGTTGAAAGAAAAGCTTAAATTAATTCCATTCAACTTATTATTTACTCCGACTTTCGTAAACCTGTTCACTAAATCAGTGTTTCGGCAAAGGACAACAAAGCTTTTTATTGAATGATAATATGTGAACTTGTCTGTAATATAGATAATATTCACAAGTAAAATATACATGGAGTGAACACCATAATAAACTTATTTATTGAACCTTTCGCATTTTCCCAAGTGTATATATTTATTGAATTTGATTAGGTGGGCAATTGCCCACCCATGTCCACCCCTGATACACAAATTCGGGTTGTCTTTTTTATGGTCATTCTTTTTGTTTCATGCTTTCGTCGTGATTAACTTAACAGTATAAGTGGGCTGGTCATCTGAAATGAAACTCTCATCAAATCATTCTTGCGACTTGCTTCTTAAATTTCTGATATTAAGTTGTTCTGAAGAACAACATATATTGAAGACCACTAAAGGAACATCAAGAACATTAGTAGACTCAACATTCATATAAAATTTACTTGGGATTGGTTTTAAGTCCACTTTATGCACAGGAAAGTGAATCATGACTGGATCTAGTTTAAAGTGCGACACCAGGTATCGATTGATTTATTTTACTTCGCTTTTGTGCCACCTATGACTGGCTAATTGTGAAGATGAGGATAAGTGATGATTCAATGAAATTGATGAAGAGACACTCATAAACACCCATGCCCTGGCCAGGATTCAAATCAGGGACCCCTGGCATCGTAGCATGCTGTGCTCTGCCACGGAGACAGGCTCCACTGGGTATGGATCCTGGGATTGATTACAAGGTGACGACGTTACCACTATGCCATCAGGAGGGCCACATATGAAATTGACGAATAGGTGCTACATGGCAAATTACAAATCTCTCACTGCTGAGCCAAGAAAAGTTTTTTAACTTCTTAGCATCTGGTTTGACTGTTGATTGCCAGGATTTCTGTCTTTTTAAATTTTTAGAAGGGACATTTATTCCAAAATTTATATCTTCACCTGCAATATCTGTAGCAGCTTCTACCTGGGCTAATCATCCACAGCCCTCAACCTCCAAATCAACAACCACCGCTCCAACACCCAAAACCTGGAGTTCGCTGTTGCTGTTCACACCAACCACCATAATATTCCCTTCAATGACTGCTTCCAGGTAGCTATCATCCAGCCCTTGCCCCAATGGATCAACACCTCCGTATGTAAAATATGGGAGGGGGTCTACATATCAGCCATCAGTTCAACCACATCTCCTGGTCTGAACTAGACCACCAAGTAATGTCCCCCATCCTCACCCCTCACATTCACCACCACCCTTTGCCTCCCCCACTATTCATAGTTTACGATAAACGCTTGGTGAAAGAACCATGTTTTTTTTTTTGGCACTCTCAACTTCTTCTGGACCTGGCAACACTGCTTGATGTTGTGCAGCATGAAGTATGAGTTGAGCTCCGAGAACAGGACCCCCGAGTTCTTTGAGACAGGCATCATGTAGCGCTGGGATAAATACTTGAACCGAGGAGGGACTATGTTGAGAAGTAGTTGATATGACCCATATTGACGTCATCACTTTAAAATATGTCACCGATATATTTTTTCTTGTGAAAAAGCGTAATTTCCGTGTTATTATATATAAATTGCACCTTGTTTGTAATGTGCAATCTTTTGTTTAATATTTATTGTATTTTATGTTCTATTATGAGTGATTCAATGTATCTATATTTGAGTGTGTGCAATGTGTGAATTTGCATTTCTAAACTTCTGTAGATGTCAGTTTTGTTGGTAGCATCTTTTTGTAAATAGTAAATGGTTCATCTGTATTTGATCTGTGATCTTGAGAGAGTATAAAAGCGAGGATATTGCTTAAGAAATCACACACATTCCTGGAGATCGTCGAATGTTTTTAACTTAAAACAACTGCTTGGTGTTGTGCATACATCTTGGCAGGGTAGTTCGGGGTGCAAGCTAGGCCTATGCAATCAGCCATGCATTGATGCTATGTACAATACCACCACCATTCTACGTTAAGAAATAAAGTCAGCCCAAATATTAATTTGGAATAAAGGGCTAAGAGCAAATATTGGCTCAGTTATCATTGAATCTCTCTTGCTGTGGTAGTTCGGGGCGCAAGCTAGGCCCATGTGGTCATAGGTATGCCAATAGCCACGCATTGAGGTTATGCATTTTAGTTGAGTCAAGACATCGTTAAAGTGAAATCTCACCTTCGTACTAAGCCTGTTTGCATTATAATTGCAATAAATAAAGAATAAATACTTTTGTTTTGTCTACTGCAATAATGTGGTTTTATTCCTCTGTGATGTGAAGCATTGTCTTTGCCTAACACTACCCCTGTACCTGAGAGGAGTCTGTGTACTTCACCGAGTCTCATCGTTCACCACCGAGTATTACTGAGTTGTTATTAGTAAGTATAATACTTCGACATAATACCAAATCTAATAATAATACGTTTAATAAGCTTGAACGTATCATAGTGAATGAAGTATTCTTTCACGCGGGTCCGTTTGTATTCATCTAATAAATACCTACTGGAATTTACAGCCTTTGTGTTCTTTTCTTCCGATCATCCCTCCTCAAGAAATGCACTTACCCATGTGGAACCATCAGATATCGCTAGGTATTGTTGCTACAGGCTTCATGAAAGTCTTGATGACATTTTCATGCATCTTTGCCACGGGCCACCTGGATTTAGATCCAAAACCACTGTCTTACCTTGGCAAAAAATGTTTTAGGGCAGTGAAGAAAATGGTGTTTATTTCAACCTCATACATACACAATAGCACTCGCTGCACCAACCACTGTTGGTATTCCACACATCAACATGGGCCACAAGTGTCAATGTCTGATATCACATGCATGGCGTTATCACCTCTTCCTGACAGTGTTGCCACTTTTAAATTTACAGCCCACGTATGTGGGGAAAACCCATATTCATTTTGATGCATTTGCAGGATTTTCAAAACAGCTATTCTGGTAATCTACTTGAAGATCTTTACATGCTCTTGCACGTCACAAACTGCAAAAACTGTGAATCCTACCTCATGGATGTATTGTATTATTTCTTTTAATAAGTCGCCAATCATTGGCACATCAAAATCAAAATAAATAGTCTGCTTCCAATTTCTACAGAGCCACGGACCGTAGCAACTTGGCTTTTCTGCCACTTTTGGCTAACCGTAAAGATGAAGATGAATGATATGATGAAATTGATGAAGGAACACTTGCAAACACCCATGGCCATGTCGGAACTTGAGCTCGGGATCCCCGGCATCATAGCATGCTGTGCTTAGCACCCTGCCATGGGGGCTGGTACCATAGCAACCAGTACATAATGATGAGGACCAAAGATTTGATCTTCCTCCTGGTCAAAGCAAGCACCTGTGTCAACATTCATCTCATCACAACTTATCACACCAAATTCTCCCTTCACTAAGTTTTGTTACTTGCGATTTCATCAAGTGCAACACATCACCTAAAATCATGTTGGTATTTGCCACTAGGCAATAGCCTATGAACCGCTAGTCCAGGGGGCCGCACAAAAATGAGATACTGAAGGGGCAGAAGTAACAAACACCATTTGCTATTAAAATTACTTAATATTGTGGTAATACCACAATAAAACATGTCATTTTATTTGCTTATATCATGGAAGAAATGAGTTTCTAGCATTTAAATAACCTCTTACATTATAACCCTTTTTTTAGTACTGTATTATAATGTTAGTGCAAGTCTGCATGGCAGATTACAAGGGAAGATGTGTGAGGTCACATAACAGTGCTCAAATATAAACAATTGTTCCTCGAAGAAACTAATATAAACATTTTGAATGCCAAGAATTGAGTCAAGTGGGCGGATATTGATGGTTAAGTCAATATCCTTGTTTCTCTTTTCTCATCAAGCGTGGCTACCACAATGTAGTGTCGGTTTCTTCTCTCTTTGGTCACGAACAGTTTTAGGTGAGTATTCTCTTGTTAAATCTAAATGCATGTGTATTATTTTATCAAAGTTTACTGAATAATTTTTAATCATATGTGTATTGTAAAGTTTATAAATGTTATTAATACAGAGCATGCAACTTCTACTTTCTTTCATTGTATGAGCAAGTAAAATGACTCGCATGCTGTTTTCTTTTCATATCGCAATGTTAAGGAATTTTAATAGTAAATGCCTCTTCAGTCTCATTTTTTGTGGCCCCCCTCGACTTGAGGTCCTTAGGCTATAGACTAGTGAAAAATCTCCCCTGATATCATCTAATGTGTAGCACTTGAAAGTGAAGTACCATGATGATAAGCTTTTAAGAATAATAATGTCGACATGGCCAAAAACAAATACAGCCTAGGGTTCCAAATTTTATAAATCCCCCCTCCGGCAACTGCCTAAAATACCTGGCATCTTATATGCAAATACGGTATTTGCCAATTCTGCAATAATTGGTGTGTTTTGTAAAAATAAATTTAGCATCACCACATGGCAGCACCAGATTTGTATTAAAAACACAAATCTTTGCCCCTCTATCAGCAAAAAAGAAATTTACCTCTGTGGAATCGTCCCTGCAAGGCTAAAAAAGGCTGGCTCAGTAGCTCAGTGGTAAAGCAATGGCACGGTATGCCAGAGACCCAGGTTCGAGTCCTAACCAAAAGGTTAGCTAATACAAAGTACCAATGTAAATGGTCAGAAAGTGATACACAATAATATATTTTGTCATATTGGAAGTTTATAATACAGTATCTTGGATATCACACTTTAGAGCACCATTATTTAACAATATGGAAGACTATGTATATATACAGGGTGCTCCCCAAAAAAAGTAACCAAAAGTGTTACATCATTTATCAGTTGCATTTTTTGGACCACCATGAAAATCTGAGTCCACTGGTAACAAAAAAATCAAAGAATGACTTTTTATACAAAGAATTGAGTGTCATTGGAAGGAAATATCTGCTATTGTATTTTACATAGTCATTAAGGCATATTTTTAAAATATATCACAAACATTTTCAAAGTTTACTTAATGCTACATAAGTCACTACTAAAAATTTGAAATGCATGTCATGTTGAAATACATAAATGCATAATAAAATAAAAATATATTTAGCATTACCACCAGAGAAAATAATATTTAAGTTCTGTACAGAAATGACACATAAAAAACTAAATGTAGAAATAAATGTATTATAAATTTCACACAATTTACTTGTAACATAGCAAATATAAATAATTTGAATATATCACATGATGCACCAAAATGAGTAAAAATACACTTGATATAGTCACTTACAAATGCTGAAAAACTGGAATGTTTAAACTTAGTTCACACACAAAAACCTATACATAAAAAAACATAAATATATGCATACACATTACACATAAGGTACTACACTTCGCATCAATGGAAGAATGAAATGTACCTAACTGTACAAAATTTGCATTGATTGGCACTTTCTTTAAGGGGGTAACTAAATAACCACTAATAACCACAATAATAACAAAACAATTGTAACAAATACATTCAATGAGGACATGCATACACACAAATATACATTTTAATCTCAATGAAACCCTTGATGTAAAAATACACTAATGTGTTTCCTGCATATTTTGTTCATTAATAAGTGTAATGCAACATGTTCAAAGCAGAAATATATATGTACTCCAGTGTACAAAGGAGAACTAGTAACTTAAGTAGAACAAGACAGAATGAATATACACTTACTTGGCTGACTTCTTAAGCAGGTCTGCGAACAAATAAAAGAAACGTGGTGTCTACATAAATGTCATGCATTTCTTGTTATGCTTTAATATAGACAAGCAATGCTATGTAATAATCATTCACAAAAATAACTTGATGCAAAAAAGAGAATGTAGCACATTACCATTACATGTTTCATGGTAAATGAGCATTCTTTTTCATGCTTAGGTTTCAAATCCTAGGGCTCCTGAAAATATTAGCATACCAAAAACTCTTACCAGTGTTAATATTGCAAGTTGGTATTCAAAATACTGACACTGTTCTTCCAGTTTCTTTAGTATTTCCTGTTTTTTTTTTTTTTTTTGTTATTGCGGGTAATGTCAGCTTTTTTATATTCTGAGTATTTCATGGCTATTGATATATTTCAGTACACACCAAATACTGAAACCAAGTACCTAGAACTCAATATTACACAACATTACGTGAACTATTTAACACCTCCTGTTTTTAAATCATTTACCTGTTGTGTGATGCAACAGTTCTTTGAGGGACTAGACCTGCCAGGTTGCTCTTCATTGGGAGACATATGGTCAGCACATTGAGTCCCAACTGTGCTATTTTCTGATTCGAACTTGGGATCAAATAGAGCAGAGGTAGTCTAGTTTGAGTGTGAATTTGAGTTTTAAGTCCTCTTTATGCACAGTAAGGCTAATCAGGACTGGACCTACAGTTTAAAGTAGGATCCGGAACCATGTGCCTCCACCGGGAATCAAACCGGGGACCCCTTGATTATAATGAAACGACGTTACCACTACGCCATCAGGGAGGCCCAATAGTCTACTCGGTAGGGCAACTGACTGCCATGCGGGATGTCAGGGTTCGATTCCAGGGTGAGATGGGTGATCTAAGGTCGATTTTTTTTCAGCCTTGTCCTTGCATAAAGAGGTTCTGAAGTTCAGCAATTCCTCAAATAAACAGGTAGCTAGGGGCAACCCTGGGAGGTAAAGGTGGCTGGAGCATGACAATGATTACATTACCTGCAAAATGTTTGAGATCAATAATGTGTAAGACCCTACCTCCACATCCATGCCTTCATAGCATGGTGCAATCTGCACAAGGAACTTTACTTTATTTGGGATCAAACCCAGGACCTTTGCACCAAAGACAAGAGTGCAAATCATCTGACTCGTTTTGAAATCAAAACTTCACAAATTTGACATTCTGTTCTCTCAATTTAGATTCTTTCAACAGAAATATTAACATAGTTGGAAAAAAAAACTATCCAAGAATAAATTTAAGACAAAAGGAATAGTTTGTATTAAAAGTAAGGTGAATTTATCTGTAAAACCCAGAGTTTTTGTGTAGCTAATTAAATTTTTTGTACGTCAGATACCAAGGTGATGCAAGTCTGGCGGCAATTACAGTCTTCTACGTCAACCCGTCTGGTACCTAGAGCTATTCAAAGATGGCGCAACGACTTGAACATTACTCCAAGGAGGTACGCAGTGTTATTCATTTTTTATGGGTCAAAGAAACAATCTGAAATTAATCGAGAATTGTTGGAGGTCTATGGAGTGTGTGTTATGTGGCAAAAAGAAGTGTATGTGTGGTGTAACTCATTTGCAAGTGGTAGGAGTAGTGTGACTGATGATGACAGAAGTGGCAGACCAGCAACGTCCATCACCGACAGCAATGTGTGAGACGTGGATGCGATGATTCGTGAAGACATAAGAGTCAGGTTGCATGACATTGCTGATGCATTGAACATCTCATATGGTTCAGTGAGGAGTATCGTCCATGACCAACTTGACTTCAGGAAAGTGTGTGCACGCTGGATGCCCAAAAATCTGAGTGAGGACCAAAAACACCACGGAATGGGCATTTCCCTGACCCACCTCACATGATATGCCCAGAAAGGCAGTGGTTCCTATGTCAAAATTTAGTGTGATACCATGTGTCAAACATACTACAGTTTCATATTTTTTTCTATGCACGTTTTTCAATAAATTGAAAATTCACCTTACTTTCTGATACACCCTAGTAGTTCAAAATGCTGCACTTGTGTATAAGTCTGAAGACTTCCAACAGTTTCCGAGATTCTAAGATACAAAGTACCATGAATCAACTGACACACAGATTCCATCCATTACACACAATAAACTCATCTATTCAATATGAGCAAAAAGAAGAACCATTCATAATAACTGTATGAAAACAGCAAACAAGTTCACAACACAACAAGATTTACAACCTCCGAAAACTATATATATGAATCTACATTCTTCTCAACACACTACATTCTACATTTGACATTATCACAACCTATATGCTTAATAGTTGCTTACAAGCACCACGAAAATATATAAATAAATGAACCAGTATACATGTTGTACATCTTCTAACGTTGCTACATGCCCAGAATGTCCTGAAACGGCATTGGTCAGCTTGGTGTCTGTCCGTAATATATAGCCCTGGCAGGTATATTGGGTATGCCGGTTTTCTTAGTCACTGCATCAATCACATGGTTTCCATATTTCATTGTGGAAGTCACAGCACCAAACATTTTGGTCACAAGCCCACGTGAAGGTGGCGGTTCAGTCTGCTTCGACTCGGGAACTGAAATGCAAATGTGTAAATAAACTGAATTGAAATAAAATCTGGAAAGATGCGAGATTAAAAAAAATATATATTTGTGTATGTTTTCTTTCTTATTATGTTTCAATTAATAATATACACAAATTGTGAAAGTCTTTCTTTCTTCTTTAAGTTACAAGTAATTATTATTAGAGCTAAGCTGATACCTATTCAAGTGTCAATGTTTAACCAATTCTGCACCGATAAAATTGCGAAGAAGTTGACAGTATTTACAAATTTTATGCAGGTGTATCAAAAATAATAGCACAACTAAAACTGAAAAGCACACGATAGTAGAAGCAAAAAAAAAAAAGTGTCTTGATAAACATGGGGTTGTAAATGGTCACCCCTCGTCTTCTTTTCCTTCCAAAATGTTAATGATATTTCCAAAAAAAGAATCCTCTCGTTGGTGTATAGCAACATCAATTGTCTCATCTAACAATAACAATGTACGTGGCTCTGGAAGCTCCTCGTCTTCTCCCTGTGGATCATGTTCTGTTTCTCTGCTGATAGCATCCGCCATATTTTGTGTAGTCTTACAGTGAATTGGCGTAAAATCGAACTCGGCCATCAACGTGTACCATCTAAATAATTTGTTTGAAAGTTGCGTTGAGGAGCGAATGAATGTGATTGCTTGGTTGTCGGTAAATAATTCGAAATGTCTCCCAAGTAAAAAGAATCTGAATGACTTAAATGCGTATATGATTGCCAACAATTCTTGCTCGATGGTTGAAAGTCGAGTTTCATGGTCTTTTAACACTCTACTGCAATAGGAAATAGGCTGAAAATCACCATTCGCATTCGGTTGTAAAATCACTGCGCCAATAGCCTTACTGCTTGCATCCGTATATACCCTTACTTCTTTGGATGGATCATATGCCATTAATACAGGAGCTGTAAGTAAAGCCTCTTTCAACCTCTCAAACGCAGTTTGCTGTTCTTCCCCCCAGAGAAATTTCTTCTTTTTTCCTATCAATTTTTGCAAAGGAAGTGCCATCTCGGAATATGATTTTAAAAACTTCCTGACATAAGATGTTAATCCGAGAAATGTGCGAACTTGTTTCACAGTTGTCGGTGTCTTATATTTCTTGATAGAATCAATGATTTTGTCATTGATCCGATAGCCAAATTTTGAAATTTTATGTCCTAAAGCAATAATCTCAGTGTAGCCGAAGTGACATTTTTCTATTGCAAGCTTCAATCCCGCGGCCTGTAAACATTGTAACATTTTCTCCATAGTTACGATCATTTCTTCGAAGGTATTTCCAAAGCAAAACAAATCGTCCACATAATGGGCAAAGTGATTGGGATCCAAATTTGAGCATGCCAGGTGAATGCAACGAGTCATCGCACTTGATGAACTGACGTGGCCCTGTGGCACGACGTTCATTTGATACTGTGACATTCCTGGTATTGTAAATGCTGTATATTTCTTACTGTCCTCGGTGAGAGGAATATTAAAGAATCCGCTCTTCAAGTCTGCCGTACAGTAGTATTTCTTGCCCCCCATATTGTATAATATTTCATTGATGTTATTCACACCCAGAGCGTCAAATACAGACGAAACATTCAATCTGCGATAATCCTGGCATAATCTATAACCCCCCTTTGCCTTCTTTACAAGGATAACTGGAGAGTTAAAGGGTGATTTTGTAGGAGAAATAACACCTTGCTTTAATAAAGTCTCAATCTGATCTTTAATTTCATCACGAAGGTGAACTGGAATCGGGTAGGATTTTAAGTGAAATTCTGTGTCATCTTTTAGTTGAATTCTATGTTTATAATTCGTGGCTCTACCTATATCATCCTTTGACCACGCAAAAACATGTGGATATTTCATTAAAACAGCCAAAAGTTGCTCCTTTTGCTGGGGTTCTAAATTCGGATTCACATCAAACCGACTAGGGTCCGCCCGTGCGTCACTGACGTTCCCTGACTCTTCCGTCGCGAAAACCTGTGCCTGTTCACCAATTTCATCCTTATTCTCATCATTATTGTTACTCATGATTGGCCTATCCCATGTTTCAGCTTTCCCGATAATAGTGCCTTTCTTAATTGTAACATTATAATTTAAAGGATTTGTGATCCAAATGAGATTCGAATCCGGATTAATAATTGCTCTGGCAACCATCAATCCCGTTTTCTCTTGAAACTGTAGGTCCGGTTCCAAGAGTGTTCTATCCTTGTCATATGAATTAGCCAATTTCAATGGAATGCACAAATGCGTCCTGGGTTTCACTTTTATCTTTTTAGCAGCTACAAATTCTGGTTGCAAAACATGCTGTAATAAATGGGAAACTTTGATTGACACGTCAAAAGCTTTCTTATTCTCATTTTTAATTTGGTTTCTAGGAGGTGTGCCAAATCTATGCAATGTAAGCTTATTTTCCTCAAAATCTAACTTAGCCTTTTGTACCTTCAAGAAATCATTTCCTAATATAGTAACTTGATTAAAATCCTTAACGATTCTAAATGGATGAACAAATGTTTGGTTATGTATAGAAAATGGTAGCAACACAATTTCCTTAACCGTCAGTTGACTATTAGTGACCCCTCTAATCGCAGTATTTATATTAAATCGCTTGGCATTGACTGGTATGTTCTTATCTCCAGTTACCGAAATTTGACTTCCACTATCCAGGATGAACTGTCGAATTTCCCCACCTAGATTCACATTGATGTAAATCAGATCTTCAGAAGGAAAAGTAGAGACCGTTAGAGTTTTCCCCGAAGGTCCTACACCTAGGTCCCCGTCATATGCAGGTCTAACTCGTTTAAAATTGCTTCTGTTCTTACGAAAAGTAGAGTAATTTGCATTAACAACCTGATTAGTATGGTTATTTGGATCTTCGCGCCCCTGTTGTTGCTCCAAAAATGTTCGCGGAGATGAAGATGAAAAGTGCAAACGCTGAAATCGAGGGTTACCGCCATTGCGCCATCGCCCCCTATGCGAGCTTTGCGACTGTGTGTCGAGATTATTATTGTGGTTGTTATGCCAAGTATTTCTATTCTGAGCTCTATGATTACTATTATGATAATAGGTTCTCCTATTGTTTCTATCTCTATGTTCATTTTCTCTAACTGTATATGAGAATGATGACTCAGTGAATGAATGTTTTTTCCGATGTTCTGCAAGTGCATTTACTTTAGCCTCAAGATTCTGAAATTGCAAAACTAAATCTGACTCATGAGACTGGAGTCCCGCGTTCGACTGTAATTGATCAAGGTCTTGTTGTAGTGCATTTAATCTTTCCTCGATCTCCCGATTAGCCTGAGAATAACTTATGTCAACATGACCATTGACCGTGCGCTGCAACGTGATAGCTTGCTGAGTCGGCATGTAGGCTCGACTCGATTCAGAACACGACAGAGCTTTCATTGTCTCACATTCAGTTTCTAGAATTTTACGTTTTTGCACGAGATATTTGAATTGTTCAACATGTTTCAGGTCTCGTAACATTTCATGCACTGAATCATATTCCCTGTTATAAACTTCTTTCATAAAGTTAGGTTGTAAACCCCCTCTTATTTGCTTAATTTGCTCACTAATGTCCATGGCAGGATCTAATTTTAATAACAATAACTGTTTTTCTCTTACATATTTTGAAACAGGTTCATTTTCCTGATGGAAGCGTAATTTGATTTGTTCTTCTAATTGAAAAGTATGCCCCGGTTCCGTAAATTCTTCCACAATTTTAGTTTTTAAAGTTACAAAATCTATATCCTGTGCTTCCTGAGTTCGACTCCAAGTATTGAACCATTCCAATGCTGAATCAGCCAAAAATGCCGGTAGCAATTGCCTTTTCTTTAAGTCATTCCACTCATTAAGAATAGCTAAACTTTCAAATTTGTCAATGAATTTTAATACATCCTCGTGAATGTTACCTTGAAACTGGATAGTTTCGAGAATGTTGGGGTGAATAAATCTAGATTGCGCCCTGATTCTACGATTAGCCAATGCACAGGAAAAATGCTTGATTAGCTTAAAAGTAGCACTAAGTTGCTTGTTTTCTTTTCTCATCCCCCCGTGGCTTTGACAGGACATTATCAGCAATTCAATTGTTTACTCTCCCAAAAATTTGATAAGTTAGGTTCAACAATCGCGTAACAGAGTGACGACAGTACCGAACACATCTTTAAAATATTTAACCAAGCTTTATGCAACATCCTAATGTTAATTCTCATCTTTTCACAAGCCAATCGCCGAATAACCTAGTTAAAACTCTACTCTTATTTATTTGCGCCTTACCGCGTAGCATATTGCTAGGCCTACCTTTTGCTTTCTTTTCTTGATCTTTGGTAACAATTGATAATTAACACAACGTGAAGCACTAACAAGTGAAAATTCCGGCGCCATATCTCACGTAAGTAATTTGAAAAGCTAGAAGGCTCTATTATTTTCATCATATTTCGGGATGAAATAGATGAAAATCGCAGTATTTCACGTACTGCAGTGTTTTCTCATCACATTTGCAAAAATGGATGAGAAGCCCTAAGCAGCCTCCACCACGTAACGCAACTCCCATGCTGCGTTTGGGATCGAACCAAGAACCTCTAGATTTAATTGGGTGATGTAGCTATTCCTCATTCATCTCTCAAATGGTTATCACTCGCTTGACCTGAATGTGATAAATGCAAGAGGTTACCTTTTAAAGGAATGGCGATAGAAATTAGCTTAGATTAGATATGGGTTTTATACTCTCCATGACTGAACCGATATGGATTGGTTAAGGAAAGGATATTACTTGCCTTACAAATATATGGAGATTGTTCCTAGCTTGTCCTCTCAACTATCACTTGTCTCTTGTCACACACCATCGTCCAATAGTCGTTCCCCACTTTGCTCCTCTCTCACAATCCGTAGTCCTTACTCTCTCTCGTATTCTCGCCAACTGATCACACCTCCTGACAATTCCAACAGTCATGCCACATACGACTTCCAAGTCAATCACCCGACCTTTGCCTGATTACTTATTCAGCATTCCTTTCTCTGATACCTGCTATGCTAAGACTTTATACATCCTACCCAATACCTTGGGTACGATACGCTTTACTGACGTGCCTGTTATGCCTGCCTTCCATCCTATACAGGACGTATGGTTTGTTTACAATGGCCCCATTCCGCAGAGTTTAGTTTTAAACAAAGAAACCTATGAGTGCTCAAGGAGACAAGCATACGATCTGTACAAACAATCAAATCAGTGGTGGATCGAAACCATACATTTACAATAATCTTGCAAACGAACCATTTGCGACTTCATGTTTACTTAGACTTTTTTGCTTCTACTATCATGTACTTTTAACCTTTTCAGTTTGCGCTATCACTTCTGATACATCCTGCATATGTTTTCCATTGGAGCCATAATATCACTCTACCAGAGTTTTGATTTAAAATATTCACAATTTCAGATGAGATAATCATTTAATCAGAAAATCCATTCTTCCCACAATGTTATTGCGAAGTAATGAAAACTATGTACAGTATAGTCTCGCTTATCAGACATAAACGGGCTGGAAAGAATGTCGGATAAGTGAAAATGTCGGATAATTCGGAGGTGTTAAGAAAAGGCCTATTAAACGTTAAACTAATGTTATAATTTTACACATTACGAACCTAATACAGTAATCATGAGACACACGAGTCATAGTGTAGGCGGGCACGCCATGTGGTAGAGTTGGAATAAACTAAAAATAGACTACGCTCACGCTTGCAACTTGCAGTTTTTGTTGCCGATTGATGATTTTTTTTTTATTTCCGGTGGTATGTCAGATAAGCGAAGGTCACATAAACGAGACTCTACTGTACTTTGCATAACTTCCAAGACATACAGACTCCACGAAAATGTTGTGTCGTATTTTTGCAGATCTTCCAAAACATGTGGACTCTGGAAAGCATCGATGTGTCTGTGATTAAATCCCAATCCGAACTTTCCAATACAGATGGTAGAGATGTTGACTTTGCACTAAATGATATAAACATGAGCTCAAATGTTTACAACATGAAAGATGCACTCACTGAATTATGATTTCTAACACCATCTGCTGCTGTTGTAGTTCCACTGGCAGCCAGTGACAGTGCCACTTTCACAGAAGTCCAAAATCATGTTCAGACAGCCTAAGAAAGTGCTCTGCCACCCGACTTAATCCCTTGTGACTTCTTCATGTGGGATTATGTGAAGAAAGAAGAATGCATACAGCCCCTACCACAGGGCCTCCAGGATCTGCAGCATCCACAGAATCACCCCCCTGACATGCTGCATCGGGTATGAAGTGAAATGGGCTATACGATAAATGTGTGCCATGTAACCAAAGGCAAGATGTGACATCATAATTTGGTGCATCTTTAATTCTGTAAACATTTGAAAACACATTTCTCTTGCTGTGAAAATACAGAAGTTTGTACGAGTTTCACGGACTTTGTGAAAACAGTGTATTTTAGTGTAGAAGTGAAAAACTTATATTGCACTGCAAATCAGACACTGGTCAACCTCTTTTACTTTTATGCCATTTGAGGCCACCTGGTGTTAGTAAATAAAATAAGGTGATAAAGCTTGTGCTTGAAACTGCAGATGGGTAGTAGCAAAACTGTAAAAATTGTATTCCTAACAAATCCAGGTGTTCAGCTTATTCAAGGTCACTGAGTACTCAAGTAAACACAGTAGTTGAAACTGATGAACATGCACTCATGCCTAAAGCAGGATTGCAACCCAGAACCTTCAGTGCAAAGATGGTGAGTCCATCACTACTGTCAGATAAAAAATTATAGATACTAGAGTTTAAATTCCAATTAAAATTAGCCAGTAGACCTACTCTAAACAAGTGTTTTACACAGATTTTTATTCAATGCAGTAAAGATGTACGTGAAATGTGGCAACACTGCATGCAGGGACTCACAGTGACAGCCCACAGTTTCCATGGTTCAACGGACATCACTGCATACGGTGT
Source organism: Lepisma saccharinum (assembly GCF_977018435.1). Taxonomy (NCBI): domain Eukaryota; kingdom Metazoa; phylum Arthropoda; class Insecta; order Zygentoma; family Lepismatidae; genus Lepisma; species Lepisma saccharinum. The sequence goes on along the minus strand of NC_139235.1, from coordinate 37,030,471 downwards.
TGCCATATTCAACGTACATCTTTAATCTCTTGAATAAAAATTTGTATAAAATCGGTTTCGCAAACTGAATTGACAATGTTAATGGATTTTAAAAGCAGATTCACAGAGCTTCCAAACAAGACCAATAGTGTATTTGTAGGGCTACCCAATACTAAGAAAACGTTGTTTCGCAAAATGGATAAGAACGGTTTTTTGACAATTTTAAAAATCTGAAAATTAAGAATTGTGTTTAAAACCTTTCTGCCTGAACTGTATTAAAATTTCATCACAATCAGAACACTGTTTTTCTGTTTTTGTTTTTTTTTTGTTTTTTATCCTCCCAGCTCTTGTATTGGCACTATATTTCTCCCACATACATATTTAATTAACAATGAGGATCATGAAATTTTAATTAATTCCAATTTAATCCGAGTTCAACGAACCACACAAAGCTATTAATTGTGAGTATAGTTGTAACGAGTTTTTGAAATTTACACAATTAAAAAAAAATGCTTGGTTCTGTAGCATAAGTGGACAATTACATACAGGTCAGGACTAAGACACATGAAAATTTATAAATATTTATCATGTATTATGACCTGTATGTTATATAAAATGTAAATTAATTATTTTGTTTAATATTAACCATCCCATGAACATCTGCACAAAATTTGTACTAAACTAAATCTCCCGCAATATCCTGTAAATTCAATGCAGACATTTAGAAATCTCCCTTATATTTATGGTAGAAAGTTGGTCACCCTACTTATATCACTGTGTCTTTCTCTACTGCAAACTACACCCATTTCTTTTAAGTAGATCCTCAATTGCCATCACAATGCTGGGCAACACTGAAATTTCTGAGTTTGCATCGCTAACCCAAGGTGAGAGTTTTTTTTAACCATTCAGCTACATGAGAACTCATTATACATCAGTACTACTGATGATTTCCAGTTGGGCAACAATAGTAATTGACCATTTTGGCACACAAACTGGTTACATAACTTGAAAGACAAAACTTAACTCCTCCAAGCATACCAGCTGCAAGAAAAGATCTAAGCATGCAAACAGTGCATCCTTTAGTAGAAGAACATGCTGAAATAAGGCATTTCAAACCAAGTTGTCTAATAATTTCAATTTGCAACTTGAAACCACTTTTTGCAAGTTTTTGAAAATACATATTGTTAAATCTCTACACCTAGATATACTTGAACCTACCTGTTAAAAAGCTCAAAAGGAACTCATTCACTTTACTGGGCACTTCTTGGTGTGAAAAATGACTCCCCTCTTGGACAATTTTCATGGAGAATCTCTCTGCATAGTCTGTGGATTTGCACACGCTCTCAAGATTTACAAAGTTATCCTTGTTTCCTATGATTATCAAGGTGGGAATGTTGATTGCCTTGGCAGATTTCACTACTCTCACAAATGGTAGGTTTCTGTAGTAATTCAATGGTCCTGTCCAATCCTCTGAAACAAACAAAGTAGTAATTACTATTACAATTACTACTAGGGATGGGCCAATATGAAATTTTGGCCGATACCGATAAAATTTACCGATACCGATATTCTACCGATCTGATACAAATTAGAAATGTACCTTAAAGAACCTAAAAGGTTCATTGACCTCCTTAATAAATGTGTGTTTCAAGGTGACTGCAGTGAAAAAGAAATTGCATGTTTACACATTTACGTTTTTAGAAATTAGGGCATGGAGATTATACATAAAAATTACAACAAAATGGCAGAATTTTGCACTAAACTATCAGATATTTATCGATATATCGGATCAGTAAAATAATCGGTAATTTTACCGATAAACCGATATGCCTATATCGGCTAATACTGATAGAGTACCAATTAATCGGTCCCATCCCTAATTACTACAATAGCTAACACTTTATTGTTATGATGTCAAAAGCAGATTTCACAATGAAGTGATGGGCAAAAGTTCAGTGCTAACTGTACACTAGTTTGGATTCTTGTTGTAAGTCCACTTCATGCACTGATTGGCTAATCGGGACTGGACCTACAGTTGAAAGTGGGGTCCGAACCACTATGTGCCTCAGTTGCTTCAGTACTATTGTTCCTTAACAATTCTCAAACACACTTAATCAAAAGTAAAGTCCCACCCGGAAAAAAAATGCTGGCGACAATCCAGGTGTCACAACCTACAGGATATGGTTCCTGTAATTTTATATGTTTGTAGTGCTGCTGTTTTTACATGTGGTAATCAATCTACTCTTCAGCTAGGCTGAAGCAGTCACTACTCAGCTGCTTATGACCGGATTGAGCACACCAAAAACAATGGAAACTGTATCAAATAATCATAATTGTTGATGAATGATGGGTTTATTGCTATGAGCCCAAACCATCTTTAGTAGTGAAAGACACTGCTCTTCCAGTCCCTTACAGAAAGCTCAACAAAGTCACAACAATGTGTATATTAAACATACCTTTCCTTGAAAAAACATATTTGTATGCTTCAAGAGTAGAACCATTATCTGCAGCATTCCTCTTCAATAAATGTGGAAAACAGCTATTAATAATTGACAAGTCCTGTTTCAGTGCATCAATTTCTGGGAGGTAAGGAAGCTGGCAGAAATGTACCCACCTAAAAAAAAAAATACGTAATACATAAAAAGACAATTTTCTATCATAAGCAAGGCAGTGGTGTCACTTCCTACCATGTTCATGAGGTACTCGACTTTACAAAATGCTTTCTTTCCTCTTATACATTTGAAAATTCCCTTCATTGAATAATATATTTTTTGTATCTTTTCATTCACATGTCACAAAGTTTTGCAATTAAAATTTTGTTTTATGGAGTTTTTTTTTAAATGATACTAACCGTTTTTCCAATTCTCAAAATGAATGACATTGGATTGTTATTAGGGCAACAAATTACCTTCTAAAATTATTATTATTACAACAAATAATACAATCTAAAACTAAAAAATACAGGGTGTCTGAAAAGGTCCACACCACTGACTGTTTGGTCTACTTCACCAAAATTGAAGATGACTGTCATTCCTTAGATTATGTTCCAGGTGTGCTCAATAACCTGAGATTCCGCATATTGACCTGTGTGGACAGACAACATATTGAACAAATACTGTGATTTGGCTCATGGTGTGAGACATTTCACTCACCCTGTAGTATAAAAGACTGACAAGAAATTATCTCCCCCCACCCCCTACATACCAAGCATTTGGCAAATAGCAAGCACCCACTTGCGCACATGTCTACTACAGAATAAATACTAAACACAACTTCATGGCACAAGAGCAATTTGAGGGTGACTCAAGCTCAGTTACAAGTTACAATTTATACATCTATAGTGCACTCACCTTGTGTTAAAGATGTTAGACGAAGGAAGTTCTTTCCAGTATATGTTAGGATGAGGGCATGCAATAGTTACAAATTTCTCCACCATATCAGGATACTGGTGGGTGAAGTGCCAGCCAAGCAAACCGCCCAAATCATGCCCGATAATTGAGCACTGTTTTACACCTGCAAAACAAATTGCTATTAATATGTGACAGTTAATATGCATGTAAAACAGGGGACCCCCTGAAAAAGCCAACTTCTTCCACCTGTATAAATTCAGAGGTATGCGTTTATTGTTCTGATGCCTCTACATAAACCAGGACATCATATCCTCAGTGTTATGGTTACCTGTTTTTGTGTGCTCAGCACTTTCTTTTTATTTTATTTGATTACATTAAATTTTCATCTATTACATTACACACTACATTTTGGCCACTTTCATTCATTATGTCAATTTTACAGGATTGTACGAGGATACAAGTTGATCCTGTTGGTTACGATTTTACATGAAATTTGGCAGCTTTTGTTCTTTTAATATTAACATTTTGTTCAGGTGTCCAGAAAAATGTTTTTATTATGTTGGTGAAAGTAATGACAAAAGATAAAAAATATTAATAATGAAGACAGAGTATATCGAACATAAATGAAATGTTAAGAGTATTAATTGAGAAAAAATAACTATAGTAACTCCTATAATAGGTTGTACATTATATTTACACTGATTTGTGTTTTATTCAAATTTAACAACATATATCTGTAAGTTGTATATTAGTATATATTAAATAACAAATAAAATACATAAAGCAGGGTAGCTATGATTTTTCAATTATGAAATTCCCTGAGATTTCAAGGTTTTACCATTCAAAAAATGATTTTTTTTCCCAGACATGTTTATCATCATGATTTTTGCTTTTGAACCTTAACTAACTAACTAACTCCCTAGCCTTCTTAAACCCGAAGGTTCATGGTTGCAGCAACACAGGCCTTCCATCTTTCCCTATCTTGAGCAAGTTCTATATACTCTTTTCCATCCCTACCGATTTCCCTTAGGTCCATCTCAACGTTGTCCCTCCATCTTCGTCTTGGCCTTCCTACAGGTCTCTTACCATCAGGTTTCCCAACAAGAATCCTGTAAACTCCTCTTTCCTCTCCCATTCGTGCAACATGGCCTGCCCACCTAAGTCTTCTTGATTTAATTATTCTAATAATATCTGCACATGAATACAAATTATGTAGTTCTATATTATGTAACCTTCTCCACTCACCTGTCTCCTCATCCCTTTTAGGTCCAAAGATTTTCCTAAGGATCTTATTTTCAAATACTCTCAATTTATGTTCCTCTTTCAATGTAAGGGACCAAGTTTCACATACATATAATACTACAGGCAAAATTACTGTTTTGTATATTTTAACTTTTAGTTTCTTAGATATTAAACGAGAAGACAAAAGTTTATGAAGAGAGAAGTAACATGCATTTCCTGAATTAAGCCTACTTTTTATTTCCTCTTTAATATAATTTTCATTTGTTAATATTACTCCTAAGTATTTGAATTTGGAAACTGGTTCAAACGAGTTGTTATCAATAATTAGATTTTGATTATTACCTAACACTTGGTTTCGGCCTGTAAGCATATATTTAGTTTACTCTTTGTTAACTTCCAAACCTATCTCTTTAGCAGTTTTGAAAAATATTTTAGCATTATTCTTAATTGAATTCACATCATCCCCCAGTAAGTCTACATCATCTGCATATGCTAAAAACTGAGTCACACCATTTAATTTTAGTCCTTCTTTAGTTTCTTTTACCTTCCTAACAGCATATTCTAAGGCAAAATTAAAGAGCAATGGAGATAATGCATCTCCTTGTTTTAACCCATCATGAATTGCAAATTTGTCAGACATATTAATACCCACACGAATTTTACTTTCTGTTTCACTGGTGCATATTTTTATCATACTAACAAGCTTCTTAGGTATTCCAAACTCTACTAATATATTATATAATTTATCTCTTTTGACCGAATCATATGCTTTTTTGAAATCAATGAATAGCTGATGGACATTTTGATTATATTCCCACTTTTTTTCAAGTGTGTGTCTGAAGTGAAAAATCTGATCTGTAGTTGATCTGTTACGTTTAAATCCACATTGATAATCACCTATAATTTCATTAGCATATGGGGTTAGTCTTGTTAAAAGAATGTTAGATAATATTTTATATGTTGTTGAGAGTAGAGAAATTCCACGATAATTATTGCAGTTCATTTTATCACCTTTTTTAAACACAGGAACAATTATGCATTCTTTCCACTGTTGAAGGATTTCTTCTTTATTCCATATTAAACAAATTAATTTATGAATTTGACATATTAATGAATTTCCACCATATTTAATTAACTCAGCTGGTATTAAATCAATGCCAGGTGCTTTGTTATTCTTTAGCCTTTTAATAGCATCTTTAACTTCAGTCAAGTTAGGTTCTGGAACTAAAGGTTCTGCTGTGTGTACTTCATTTACTTCTGATTTATCTCCTACATGAACATTTAAAAGGTCATTAAAGTAGTTCTTCCATCTATTTAGAATATCGCTTGGGTCAGCTAGAAAATCACAGTCTTTATCTTTTATCAAGTTTACTTTAGGTTGCCACCCCTTTCTAAACTCATTTACACCTTTATATAAATCTCTGATATTTTTATTTTTGCTGTTTGTTTCAATTTCGTTAATTTTGCTTTTCAAGTAATCTCTTTTTTTACTTCTAAACGTGTGCTTAACTTCTCGCTTTATTCTATTATAATTGTTTAGATTTGCCTGATTTCTTATTTCTATTACATTATGACATTCATTATCAAATAATGGCTTACTTTTTCTCGGTTTATGGTATCCTATACTTTCTTTAGCTGCTGATTCTATTGCATTACGTATGTGCTCCCAATTCTTATTTACGTCTGTTTCATTTATATTTTCATCATCATTTAAATCCTGCAAAACATCAAATCTATTTGACAGTTTAATTTGGTAATCTTTCTTAATTCTTTCATCAGTAAACTTTCCTGTATCAAATTTTAGAACCTTGCTTTTGAACCTTGTTTTTTTCAATTAATTATATAATATGTTAATTATTATGAATATTCACTTCCACAACGTTTTCTTAAGCAAATTTCAGTCTACACACACAAGAACACGTGGAAATTCACGAAGTGTAAAATGTAAAATTACAATCGGCATCAAATATATTTAGTGTACAATCACGTGCATCTAGCCTTCAGATACATCTAGCAACAAAGGTACATTATTTCACCATTAACAGATCTCCACAATATATGAGGCTCAGTCAATAAATAACGAGGCAGAGGATATTACACCAAAACTATGGTAGTTAGAAATGGGTCAATGGGCCCGAAATGGAGGTGCAGGTGTAACTAAACTGATTCACGTGCATTTTCCTGCTAGATGGCATTACATGTCTGGCAAGATATGCATGAAGGGTGCTAACCGAGCAGCGGCCGTGTCCAGTCATTCCATATTTCCCCTCCACCAAAAAAATTCAATACCATCCACACTAGTGCTGGCAAGGTCACGCTTTCATTCTTCTTCGATCACAAGGGAATGTTTCTCGTAGACTTCCTGGAGCATGGAGCTACAGTCAATGCCCAGCGGTATTGTGAAACATTAACGAAGCTCAGGAAGGCAATCAAATCAAAACGTCCCTGCCATCTTTCTCGTGTTGTCGTCCTATTGCTCAACAATGCTAAACCACACACAGCCAACACAACAAACGAATGTCTGAAAAAATTCACGTGGGAAATCCTGATCCAACCCCCACTATAGTCCAGATATGTCCCCGTGCGACTTCCACATCTTCGGTGAGCTTAAAAAGCACTGTGTGGACAACGGTTTCAACCGGACGACGACGTCAAGGAGTACGTGCGCAATTACTTCCAACAGCAGCCAAAGGAGTTCTACGAGCATGTCAATTTGTGACTGGTGTCACAATAGTATAAATGCCTAAACAGTGGCAGACTACTTCTGAGGTTCGTTACGTAAGTCCTGTGAAATATCCTCAGCTTTGTTATTTATTGACTGAACCTAATATACACAGAAAAAGTTCATGAACCATACACAATTTTTAATTTTCTGGCAGATTTATAGTGTCGTAGAAAATTCAGCTTTTTTGCTTACATTTATAAGTAAGTAGACAGCATCTGAAGAACTTATTGTTGCATATAGGAATTCTATAGGAAATGCCAACAAGACTAAGATCTATAAAATAATAGAAGATAACCTCATCTTCACCAACCTTTCCAATAATTATGATCATATTGTTAATGTACTTTAGTTATCAATCAGATATCTGGACTACAAGTTTTACTTTGATATTCTTTCCAATACCTTGTATTATAAAAGTGAAAACTTATTACACAAATTCCAAGGAAACAATTTTGCACAAGACTGAGAATAATAAGAACGAAAGAAACAAGTTTCTAAACTGAATCTTTTTTTGGGAGTTGAATCACAAGAACCGAATCCAGAAGTGGAGGTGAACTGCTTGTTCATTTTGAAACTTTTTACATTCCCTGACATTTCCCTGTTTTCCAGATGCGTAGCAACCTTGCTAAAGTTAGTAAGCGTTTGTGTGAAGTAAATTACATGTAAAAGATATGCATGTAATACAAACACCGATATCAGAACTGAACTGGTACTGATGCATTGGTATCTGTCAGAAGGTATTGATTGGAATTCATTTATCGATACCAGCCAATAAATTTCCTTGCATTTTCATCTCTTGTGGGGTCCACAAAAATTATTCCGACACTCTCATGGAGTCTGGACATTACGTCAAATTAAAGTTTCCATATATTTTATAACAGTATTGTGTCAAAAACTGGATTTTTTATTACATCTTTCTTAAACCTCTAAGAAGTGTGAAAGGTGTATGTATACACTTTGAGCTTGCTTCGACTACATTCGACTGAGAGTGGCATATATGCTGAGAACATAAGAACCAAATACAGTTGCTTAACAATGAGATATTCCTCTGCATACAGGGTTACCAGCTGACACTGGTACATACAATATGTACCACCCTGTACAAGCTTATAAATTGTAAATGTGTACTACATGTTCTGCAATTACAGGATTAAAACTTACACACAATAAATAAATAAATATTGACAAATAAGAGTTTATGTAAATGTATAAAATAAAATAAAAATTGCATGTTATTTTGCACTCAACTTTGCTAGTAAGGTATGCACCGAAATGTACAGTATTGGAACTCGTGCATCTCAAACGCACATGTGCATTTGTTGATGCACGTGTTCTCAGTAGTGAAAAGGAAGTTGTGTTGTGCGGTTGTTTTTGGAAATGGGTCTCTTGAGAGAAGAAAAAGTACCCATAGTTCACTAATGTTATTCTTTTCATTTCAGTACTATATACAAGGCATGTACTGAAAGTCATGAGCCTTGTTCCATTACTCTCAGGCCTTGACCATTTCGGTTGAAACCGGGTGGCTACAAACAAGCAGAAATGAAATTCCCTGACTTTCCAGGTTTTCCAGGACAAAATTTACATTTTTCCCTGACAATTACAAACTAAACTAAATCGATTTTTTTGCAAATGGAAATAATAAACTCATACAGGTCCACGTACCGGTTTCGTTAAGTAAAAATATTATCTTCTATGAAATTGACTTAATTTCTCTATTCTCTATGATTTGAATTCAAACTGCAAAATAGTGAACTTGGAAAATTATTACAATTCACAAGCTAGGGAAGGATTACGGAATGTTGTCATACGCAGTAAGTTTAAAATAAAATACTTGATTATTTTTAAAGTTACGACTAAATGAGATAAGAGTGAAGAGTGATTAAGAAATACAATTTGTAATTTATCAGTCTCCTTATACATTCTCGGGATTATATGTTGATATTTCCACTGAGGTTTGGAACCCTCTGCTTGCAAAAACCATGAGTGCGGACTCATTTTTCAATGCATAAAGCTACTTCTCTCTTCTCTGTAAAGCAAACAAAAAATAAACTCTTGCATATAAGTGAAACAATTGAATCGAACAAAATAAACTGTCATATTTCCTTACATTATCAATGGGATTTCTGCTTCAGTACAGTATATCCAAGTGTAGTACTGTGAAACTGACAACATGCAGTTATACCATTAATGCTGACGAAAAGGGTATGTAGGTATTGGAAATTTAACGCAAGCAATTTATAGAATGTCATTGTATAGATACCTGACTTAGCTAACCACACATTAAAACAGGAAAACACTAATAATAAAAGCTTCTGAAAGTTCATATACGAGAGGCATCCTGAAAAAGGGTCCAATGGTCCCTATACGCAGCACTAGTGGTCGGAGAGTGACACACACACATGCAGGCAGGAAGAAGTGGCATGTAGCTGTAATCTGGTACGCTGGCAATGCAACCGTCTTAGGAAAGTTATAGGTTAAATATTGCAGCTCTCATACAGTCTCCCACCGACTGCGATGTAGCCTACGTGTAGTAATCAGATTTTTGCACGCTCAGAATTTGGCACAGAGCCACCAGCAATCGTGTGATGTGTGCAGACCAGATGTCGTGAATGGTAGTATGGTCAGACGATGGTGCAGACAATTCACGAAGGCCAATCGAATGTGCACAACCCCATACAGCTGAGTACACGCGGGTGTTCCATCACTTCAGGTGCGAGATTTTGGACCACTTCCTGTACAGCCCTGGCCTTGAATGTACAGACTTTCATCTCTTTGTTTAACTGAAGAGGTTTCTGGCAGGGCAAGGATTTGACAGCTACACTGCGGTAGAGATAGTTCCAGTCTTTGATGTCAGACACATATAACATGGGCATACAAAATTTAGTGCCATGCTACGACAAATGCCAGAACAACGGTGGTGATTATGCCGAACATTAGGTTAGGAATCACTGTTACTAATGCAATAAATTACAACTGATATCCTTGTTTTATTTATACCTAATCGGTAGGGACCTTGATATTTTGTTACTTTTTTTCAAATTGGTGTATTTTTTTTTACTATAACGTGTTATTTTTCCCAAAATTCACATTTTCATTTTAGCGCATTTTCTGGCAAATATCTCAAATTATGACTTATGCCTCTTCGTGAGAGTTTGATATGTTGAAAGTTATTTTGGGAAAGTTATTTTCCATACCCCTTTTTTTAATTTTAAGGTATGGATGTTAGATAATGGAAATTTCCCCGTATATACTGAAGGGTGCATAATGACCAAAAGTGGCGACGCACCCAAAAAATTAAAATCAATCAATCACATGTGACCAATACCGATATATTATGGCACCAAAAATTGGTATTGTATTTTTTTGACTTGTTAGTGTTACGTTTCCCAAAATTCGCGTTTTTTTTAGAACATTTATCTGCCAAATATACTGAAACTTAATACTCCATTGTACTTTTAAACTATTATTTCAAATTGTAGGTCACATGGTCTACGTATTTTCGAGACAGTTTGATATGTTGGAACAGATTTTTGAGGAAGTAAAAGTAAATAGCTCCCCTGCACTTTTCCATGAAGGTGTATAGGGGTTTGGAGTTAGGACCCCACACTTTCTTGATCACGGCTGAAGGTGGGGGTGATATGATCAGCACAACGCTCCTGGTTACCTTTATTCCTCCAAGTTTCCTCAAGGTACCAGCTTCATATGATGCTGGGTGGTGCCGGAGCAGTTTGAATAGGTGGAAAACATCCCAGTTCTCCCCCGCAGGGGATCGACCCCGGGTCTCTCGCATAGTAGTCAGACGCCCTAACGACTGAGCTCCATTATTACTCGCTCGACAAATGCCGATGGTTCACACTTAGCTTGGTAATTCAAAACATATCTCGTACGACAAATACTGAAGATGCTGCTCCCGTGTGACGGTAGATACGCACTCGATCTCCTGTTAGAAACCTGCCACTTTTACGTGATTTAATGTGGCTGTCGGAATTATTCCATGTACGTATAATTCTATAGTTTACTCTTGAATAAAATGTTGGAAAACTTGCATGTTCTATGTACACACACATGGCCTAGAAAAGACAAGAATGTTGGATTTCATGGAATTTTTCATTGTTTTAGGACATTTCTTTAAAAAGATCGCTAAAAACGCCAACAATTCGCATTTTATGCCAAATACACATTATTTCGATATTTCTAACGGGCGAAAAATGTGTCCAGACATCACTGCACATTCCTAAACATAATTTCACAGCAATTATCATTTTTCACGGTTTTGGCGTTTGCGAAAAATCAATGTCCCTGCTAACAGATAGGACAGAGAGTGACTTTAATTTCATTGCAATAATAGTGTTGCAGTAAATTTGAGGTTGGGAGCATGCACTTGCCAATTTTTATAATGTTCACCAATGCAGATTTATGTTTCACTTTTTCGTGATAATATTCAATATATATCCCGTTTGGTTGGATTCTTCTTGATATATAAGAATAGTGCAATGTCATTGTAAACGTATGTTATCTTGTGCGAAACCAGTAATATGTCAGGATGATGAAAGAAGACCTTCGTAAGCACTGCTACATTAAAGAAGGTGAAGTGAGCCAGAAGAGTAATAAATTCCAGAAGCATATTTGCAGACTAAAGCTCTTCTTGTTTATGCACGAAATTTTTGTTGGATGTTGCAGTCAATGCAATTTCTGTCGCATGTTGTAGTGAGATACTTTGTCGGGTGGCGATATTCGACAAAAATCGTATGTATCAATGTAATCTATTTGTTTCAATGTTCCTTCAGTTTGCCCAAGAAAATGCCTTACTACGACGTCCGACAACTATCGGACGGTGCCACCGGCTCTTATCCCCTCCATCTGTTGACAAGTTCCCTTACTACTCCTATACGGACAAGAAAAAATAATAATTCAATGCATTTTCCATGTAATATTTAGAGGCTTAACCTTTACTCCCCCGATGATACCATATGGTATCATCAGAGTAAGGTCGTACTGGCCCGATGATATCATATGGTATCATGGTGCTGATTACGAAATAAATATGCTTTTCGGAACTTCATACTCTTATGTTTGGGTAGAAACTCTGAAACAGGTCTGGAGGAAGCCTGGGAAATTCATACTGATGACCAACCTCCTCCCTCTCCCCGCAACATATCCATGCCACATTTCCGAACAGTGTTTCACATTTTGGCTCATTATTCAACTTTTATGGCACCCAGGAACATGAAATGTTTCAATCTTTTTGGAAACGTCCATTCTTTGAAGGGAATACTAAGGTTTGCACCTTCTCCCCCAAATAGCAGGAGAAGAAGGGGCAAACTCCAGATTTTTATAGTTTTGTCATTGAAATTCGGGGATCGCACCCCCCAAGCCCCCTTCCTCGGTTCGGCGATCTGAATTGTACACTGTTGCATGCTCTGATGTTTTAGCTGCAAAACAAAACTTATCCGAAGTAGATTGCTCCCATAGTGCCCGAGTTATAACAATTTTCTGAGTAATATGCAAATTACCTATTTCTTAGTAAAAACCAGAGTTTCACATTTTGGCTTATTATTCAACTTGTATCACACCCAAGAACATGAAAAAAATTTCTTTCATTCTCTGGAAACGTCCATTCTTTGAAGAGAATACTAAGGTTTGCGCCTTCTCTCCAAAATAGCGGGAGAAGAGGAGGCAAACTTCAGATTTTTATGTTCTTTTTTTCATTGAAATTGGAGGGTCGCGCCCCGCAAGCCCCCTTCCTCGGTCCGGCATTCTGAATTGTACACGGTTGCATGCTCTGATATTATATCTGTAAAACAAAAATTATCCGAAATAGATTGCTCACATAGTGCCCGATTTTTAACAATTTACCTCCAAAAATGCAAATTACCTATTTTTCGTAAAAACAAAAACCACATTATGTCTTATTATTCAACTTATATGGCACCCAAGAACATGAAACATGTTACGTTCTCTTGAGAAATGTCCATTCTTTGAAAAGAATGCTAAAGTACGCGCCCTCTCCCCAAAATAGCGGAGGATGAAGGGGCAAACTCCAAAGTTTTATGTTTTATCCATTGAAATTCGGGGGTCGTGCCCCCAAGCCTGCTTCCTCGGTCTGGCATTCTGAATTGTACACGGTTGCATGCTATGATGTTTTAATGCAAAACAAAACTTATCCGAAGTAGATTGCTCCCATAACAATTTTCCTCCAAAAATGCAAATTACCTATTTTTCGTAAAAAAAAAAAAAATACATTTTGGCTTATTATTCAACTTGGATGGCACCCAAGAACATTAAACATGTTTCACTCTCTTGAGAAATTTCCATTCTTTGAAAAGAATACTAAAGTTCGAGCCTTCTCCCCAAAATAGTGGGAGAAGAGGGGGAAACTCCAGACTTTTATGTTTTTTTTCATTGAAATTCGGGGGTCGTGCCCCCCAAACCCCCTTCCTCGGTTCGGCATTCTGAATTGTTCACGGTCGCATGCGCTGATGTTTTAGCTGCAAGACAAAAGTTATCCGAAGTAGATTGCTCCCATAGTGCCCGAGTTATAAGAATTTTCCTTCAAAGAGTGTTCGAATTTAAAATTACCGCCAAGAAGCCCGGACGAGAGAAATATCTATCTATATCTATCTCTATATATATATCTATCTCTCTCTCTCTCTCTCTCTCTCTCTCTCTCTCTCTCTCTCTCTCTCTCTCTCTCTCCCTCCCTCCTCCTGCCATCACTGGGGCATAAAAGGGGCCTAAAAGTTGAGGCTGAAACTTACGAACGAGATTTCCTGTTCCCGTGCAGAGTTCCATAACGATATTAAAAAAATAATAATAATAAGACGAAATTCCCTGACATTTCCCTGACTTTTTTTGACACCTCAAATTCCCTGACTTTTCCCGGTTTTCCAGGTCTGTCGCCACCCTGCACACATATGGCTGGTACAACTACCTGATTGTCCACTGCATGAACCACATGCTGGCGCATGAGCACTTTCGCTGTCAGTGCTGTCGGTAGGAGAAAAATGGCATCCACAGACAGTTTGTTTCGTCATCGTGATGTCATGGATTTTTATTGTTAGTGAAAACGTTGGGAGCTGCAGAGATTCATCAGCGTTTACAGAACTTCTATGCAGATGCCTGCATGGGTTACAGTACAGTGAAAACATGAGTGAAACATTTTAGAGATGGTAACACAGACATTGCTGATAAGACTCATAGTGCAGACCTAAAACAGCTTCCATGTGCAACACCGATCGAATCCAAAGTGAGAAGAGAATAACTGTACGAGAAATTGCACATCATCTGAACATTGAAAACAGTGCTATGCATGACATCATAAAAACTCTTGGATATCACAAGATTTGTTCAAGATGGGTGCCAAGGCTTCTGACAAATGACCACAAACAAACACGTTCTACTATCTGATCCCCATACAGCTGGGCGCACAGTACAGATGTTATCATCACCAATCTGGATGATGTTATGTGGAAAAGTGACAAAAGGTTCAAATTAAGTATTATCATAGGCAGAATAAAAATAGTGCTTTCCGACTTTCAGTAATAACACATGGCTCATTACTTTCAGCACATACCTCGTATTTTGACGCACACTGTACTTGCATTATTCAGAACAGCTATTTTTGTGCCTAGTTTCTCCTTGACAGCTCATTGAGGTTGTCTTTGTGAAGGAGTCAGTTAATGTGCTATGAGGCCAGAGTTCCAAGGTTCAAATCTTGGTGAAGTTAAGTAGCATTGTGTTTATCTCTTCATCCATTTCATCAGTTTATTGTTATCATTGCAATTAACCCCAAGACACAGACAAGCAAAATAAAATTATCAATATAGAAAGATAGTTCCTGCAATACTAAAGCTACAGACAATAACTCACCAACTGCAATGATAAATTCTTTCAGTTCTTCAAGCAGAATATCAATTCGATAACTCCTCCGAGGCAAGGGTTTATCAGAATCACCAAAACCCTTCAAGTCCAATGCTATCACCCTGAAATTAAAAAAAAGCAGAGAATGATGGAATTTATCTGTTCATAATTAGTGTTGTAGCTGTTATTAAAAGTATTAGATCAGAAATCAAGCAACTTATTTTTATTGCATGGAAAAAGTTTCATGTTTCCACGGTGTTCCTCTTATTCTTGCAACTGTACATGTCCTTCTGTGTTCCAAAACAGAAACAATAATACTAAAACTGTAGGAGTTGAGCAGTGAATGCATTCATTCTACTTTGCTGCCACCATTCAAAGATGGAACTGCCTGGAGGGGAGGGGGGTTAAGGACATTAGTCTGCTTCTAGTATCTGATGATTGAACTACAGGATGATCTGCATGAGGCATGCACAGGAGCATATGGATTGCACCCATGTTACTTCAGAGGGAAACAAAGGCCAATAGACATGTTTTACATACACAGACAAAAATGAAGACTATCTTGCTGGACATTTCTGCTAGAATGCACAACACACTGACAGAGTTGAAAGCCATTGTGGGAAAAGCGGTAAGGTCAATGAAATTATGGCGATGAAAGGGTGGTGGCAATTTTGGTTGAGAAAACACAGATCATTAATTTAGGCTTTCACTGGCCTGCAGTCCAGCTGGGACTTGAACCCAGTAATTTCGAAAGAGAAATCATGTTTGCTTCAATTTCCAGTGTGTTACAATTATTAACAAAGTTCAATATCAGAGTAAAACTGTGTTTGCTTCAATCTTCAGCATGCTAAAATTGCACACCACTCATACATAAACAGACCTTTTATTTGTTACAAGCAGTCCTGTGCTGTATCGCTATTTGTTGAAGTACAAAAAGGACAAACAAAGCCATTAAGTGTTGCTCATTATCTTAGTTACTTTTTAAATATCACCACCCAATTGTTACAATGTACAGATTACAGAGATAAAACAGTGTTAGCTAATATAAAGTGTGTCAGATTCAAAGAGAGAAATAATTCTCAACATCTCTAACTCACAAAAAATATTAGAGAATTACAACTTTCCTAAATCCAAAGTTGGAAGCGGTCCTGGCACACACCCATCTTCGAATGACATGGGTACCTGGGGGAAACCCTGGGGGGTAAAGGCAGTCAGGGGCCACTCACCACGGATCAAGAAAGTGTGGGGCATTACCCTCACACCCCCTATATGCCTTCATGGCATGGTGCTAAGCACAGGGGAGCACTTTTTACTGCCCAAAACAAGTTGTAAGTTTCAATTCACGTATTTCACAAGTTCTGTTCACTTTCCTCATTCACAGATACAACACAGCTTCCTCACATTTCTTTTAATATTCACGAATTTGAACACTTCGCATGACAGATCAATGGCAACCACATAAACACAATTTTTGCTGTTACACTTCTGGGGAACAAGCACTCCCTTCATCAGACATTTGTTTTGTTAATATTCACTTGAATTGTTACGTTCAATGAAATATTATTAAGGCTGAGCAGATGCTGATGTATCGGTTAGAATTTTACCGATACTTTTCCCGGAATTTTGACCTTTCACGGGGTCCACAAAAATGCCACGGAACACTTTCGAAAAAGTCTAATTATTCTGGAAATTATGCAAAATTCAAATTCATTTGTATTTTCCTTCAACTCTGCACAAAAACTATTTTGTGATTACATAACATCTATTTTAATATTCTGATGTATTTCTTGAAAATTCTAAAGTAAATGTCTTGACAAATTAATGAATATAATTGGAGAAGAATATTTACACAGCAATATTGATCAATATTTTGAACAAAATTTTAATTATTCCAATTTTCAAGTATCTGTATCGGTGGGAATCAGTAAGAGTATCGGCATCAGCACAGCCCTAAATATTATTCACAAGAACCATTGTGGAACTTAATGTAATAATATTCAAAAGATTCATTGTGTAACTTCATCTTTATGCTTTTCTTAAATTCATTCTATTGTTATAACTGTAAAATTATTCAAACTAAAAATAAATGCCAGATGAAGGGAGCATGTGTTCTTACAAAATGAAACAGCAAAAAATGTGTTTATGTGCTCATAAGAAGTGTAAACTGTAAAAGAAACAATTCTACAATGAAAGCAATACGTACATACAAGAGAAACATTTACTTTAATTTAAAATAAAAGATAATGCGTAACAAAAGGTACAAGCAAAATGCTAAAATGTAAATACGAAGCTAGCACAATATGACACTAAACAGAAAGTTTCAACTTTTGTTATGTGCTATGAATATCAAGATATCAAGACTATACTAGAATCAAGACAATGTAAATAGGACAAAATACGGGGGTTGCTCCAAAATTAATGCCTCCATTTTTTTCTCATTGCTTGTGAAGTGTAGGTGGTTGTTGGTGATACAGTAGTGGAGGCTGAATCATCCTGAAAATATACCTGGTAGTTTGTTGCTGTGCGGCAGAGAGGCAGCCTGCAGATGTGAGGTCTGACGTGGATGTCCGTTTGAAGCAACGATGGGTGATTGAAGTCCTTCACGTGGAGAAAGTTGCACCAATTGAAATCCATCGATGCTTGCTGCAGTTTTATGGAGATCAGACAGTGGGTATTAGGTGGTGGGTGGCACGTTTCAGCAGTGGGGAAAATGAAGTGAAAGACAGACCATGTTCTGGACAGTCATACATAGCTGTCACACCAGAAAATGAGATGCATCTTGATATTCGTCCAAATCAGCGAAAAACAACTAGGAAATTGTGCATAGCGCTGAATATTGGCTTCAATGCATTCGAAACCATGTTAAGAAAACTGGAATATCATGAAGTTTGTGCACAGTGGGTGTCGTGAATGCTTACACAGGACCAGAAAGAGTTCCGTGTAACGTGTTCCATTTGTCGGGACCCGTTGTTGAACCGATATGAGGTGACTGTTTTTCCACATCCTCCTGATTTGGCTCCATCAGATTTCCATCTTTTCGGGCCAATGAAAGATGCATCCCGAAAGATGATGCCGTCATCACAGCTGTGAAACAGTGGACTAAACCTGTTGGTGGTGATTTTTAAGAATGTGGCATACAAGCTCTTGTTCATCACTGGCAAAAATGTGTAGAGAAAGGTGGTGATTACATAGAAAAATAGTGTCTTTCAGCTGAAAATGGGCTTTATTCAATGGTGTATTGCAATCTTTTGTATCTGCTGTGGTTTGTCCGAAAAAATTTTAAAAAAAAAATAGGCATTACTTTTGGAGCAACCCTCGTATGTTCTAAAAATAGTAGTTCTGCTGTCCAAAGTTTCAGACCTATTTACAGTCCATCGTCAGTGAATTATAATAACTGAAACAGTAAAAAATGGTTAAAAAGTTGTTTTTTTAAAAAAAAAAAAGGTGTGATAAAGCAGTGTCTGTCAATGCACAACATCCTGCCACTACCAACAATGATCTCAACTTGCAGGTCAGCCTAACTTTTTACATTCAGCGTGATCATGCCTACTCATTTTATCCTTTTCTTAGAACTATGTTAACTTTTCTCCTTAGTTTCAATTCCTCTGATTTCCTGGTAAAGGATCCGAGAATAGCTCTGAAATATTGAATGGAAGAATTGAAGACTACCTATTTGTAATAACATTTTTTCCCACATTTTTTAGGCGTTTTATCCTCATTACATTGAAAATAAATTATGCAGGTCAAACATGCTTTGATGTATTATCTACCTGTAATGCTGTGAGAGGACAGGTATCTGGTGCCTCCATCCAAACCAACAATCAGGAAACCCATGAAGCAGTAGAACAAGTGGATTCTCTCGGTTCCCAGACTCCACATAATGGAGTTTCACACCCTGTAAAAGACAGTATCTCACATTGAAAACTACTCACATTATATCTTCTACACTGAACTAAGTCGTACTGAAGCAACGTGGACATTATAGTCAATACTTTAACACAGTGTAACCTCAACTTTATGTTTTTCAGGGGGACCTAAGTGAAAAACTTAAAATGCAGGAAACAGTAAAATTCAGGTGATGCCAACTACAGAAATGAGTAAATAAAGCATTTTCTTTTTTGAAAACTTTTCTTTTAACCCTTTCTGCTTGTAAGTCAGATCCAACATTGATATTTTGCTGTTCCACTTGTTAAGTTGGACCTCATAAGTAACATCGCAGCCAACTGACAGACCGAGTTCAATATTCAGGACACTCAGCACTCTCTATTAGTACCCAGTGAAACTTAAGTATTGCTTGGCTTAGAATGAATGATTTGGTTTATTTTACTTCGCATTTCTGCCACCTTTGGCTAATTGCGAAGATGAGGATGAGTGGTGATAAGATGAAATAGGTGAAGAGACAATCTGAAACATTTCTGAACAGAACAAAAGTCCACGGAGGATTATACTGACCATGGGTTCGACGTCAGCGCCTCGTTAAGTCTGCAAAATGCAGTCTAGAGTATATTACATGGAAGTGAGGTTGACATTTGGGTGTACTACATCGAAGGGTAGTTGCTTTGATCCATTTGTTGCATAATATTAGGACTGTGCTGTTCATAGTAATACAGTATGTCTGGTGAATGAACCAGGGTGGCCACTCGGGGGCCATGATAAAATTTGAAGTATAATTCCCGGTTTTCAAGGCGAACTTTCGAAAAATTCAAGGCTACAAACAGATGTCTCCATTTCAGCCTTACATATTACCACCTCTCACCACCCATACACACACACACACACACAAATATATTAACAATATAAAGAGTCTGTGTGATTCCAATGTATCCAAAAATTCTAATTTAATTCAATTAAACAGCATAGCTAATATTTTATTTGAGGTGTCATTTCACATACTCAGACTAGAAATATATCTACAAACACAAGTCACAAATGTTACAGAATATACAAATCTACGAAAAATTGTTAATTGTATAAGAATTTCAAACTCAAATTTACCTCCGGGCATTTATAAATATGTATGAATTCAATGGGATTTGGATTAATAAAAGTTTCAATTTATCATTTCTACGGAGAAAAATTCACACATAATTCCCAGAATTCAATGAATTCCCAGTGAGCAGCCATCCTGTGGACGGACACACACACACTATTTTTGTAAAATTTGTTCAAAAAATCCCAGACTAAATCTTTTCAAGATGCCATACAATATATTGAAAGTAAATGTATTTTTATTTATTCACTCTACACTCACCAAATAATTTTCAGTCAAGACCTGTAAACAATAAAAATTATTGATAAATCAATTAAAACTTTAAAAATGCAGAAAGAAATTAGCTGGGTTGGGGGTGGGGGGGAGAATATGGTATTTTTATTCCAAATGGAAGGGTTTCAAGCAGTAAGTATTACAAATGTGTTTATTCAGTTAGTGTATGAATATGTTAGATTCCACAAAAAAAGTTTTATAAGATTTTGTGTTTGTCATTTATCTATGTGTGTATTTGATGATTTACTACTCCAAAAAAGTCTATATGCCACTGTTACAATTACACTGTTACAACAGAATTCATTTGAAGTGACAGTGACAATTACTGGTCATGGAATTTGAACCCATTCCTCATAGTGCATGTTAGTTTCTTGGCTACAATCTCCAGAAGTGGAATTCTTGAGCATGCTGCATGTATGGCCTTGGACATTTACCACTGTTATCAATGTCACATGTGTCTAGTGAATGTCTCAATTTATGCCAGCTGCATTCTTCAATACATTAACCCCAGAAATCGACCATTTTTCCCTCATTCCATTCAGATTGAATTTCAACCATAGCTATCTACAAAACTATTATAAATTAATATTACACTGATAACTCGAGAAATTCTAAATATAATGAGTCACATACGGCCTAGTCTAATATTGTTATCACTTATCGCCAGACAGCCACAAGATAAATCAATTTCAATTCCAAGGGACAAGGTATGAAATTATTAATACATCCTTTAATTGAACCTTGCACAATAAAACTAACAGAATGTGAACTTCAAAATACAGTTTTCGTATTATCTACTTTATGTCAAACCAGGATTGGAAGTAATTACATCATACAGGTATTGATGACACAATAAACAAACATCTTATCACAGAAATTATGCAATGTGATACATACAAATTACAAGGTTTCCACTGATTTTGGTAATAATAATTGGTGGATTGTTTTTCAGGTAATTTTTAAATTAATCTCCAGATTATTTTGAAATGATTTCACATGCTAATTACATTCTTTCCTTTATATGTATCAAAAACAAAATGAGAAATGTCTGCAAATTACAATGTTAGAACGATGTACTTGAACTTCGTTACATACAAGGGTCCTTCAAGGTTAACCAAGACTTGTGCATAAAATATTAATGAATCAATGTAGTGTTGCATTATTTCGGCAGGACAGACCATGATTCCTTTCGAGTAACCATGATCCTTTGCGACGCATTTGGCACATGCGCAGTAGTGTAAACAAGGATGTTGGCAGGTAGTGAATCTGTTGTTGCGGAACAGCGGTGTATAATGAAAAGGAGGTGAAACCTGCTGAAATTTGGCATAGACTGCAAGCACAGTATGGTGAACAAACACTGTCACAGGCAAGAGTGTATGAATGGTGCCAACAGTTCAGTGAAGGGTGCAAGTTGGTAGCAAAAAATGCAAAGTGCTGGTGTCTGTCGGTAAGATTTTGGGAACTGTCTTCTGGAACATGAAAGGTGTTATCCATGTGGATTTTTTGGCGAAGGGGTGCCACAATTAATGCCCAGTATTACTCAACACTGCTTCACGGTGCTGTTCGGAAGAAAGACCTGGAATGTTGTCGAAACATGGCATTCTTCTCCATGACAATGCCAGGCCACACACGGCCCATTTGACTCAAACAACACTGGTCATCTTGCACTGGGAGGTTTTACCACACAGTCCTTACAGTCCAGATTTAGCCCCTAGTGATTTCCACTTGTTTGGGGCTCTCAAAGAGCATTTGGGCAGGATGCACTTCCAGACAGACGAGGAACAAGAACGCTGTCCTGCAGTGGTTACAACACAAACCTACTTCTGTTTACGCCAAAGGCATCAAGGAACTTCCACAATGATGGCAACGGTGTCTGGATGTTCAGGGGGAACACTTTGAAAAACTGACATAGTTTGGTGCTTCTATGTATGTATCTTTCCTGTCTAGAAATAAAAAGTCTTGCTCAACCTTGAACAAAATAGGATATTTTTGCCATTTCTCTAGATTTCATTGCATAGAGCAGACCCCTCACTTTATTTCCACCTAATCTTGTGTATAAACACTGAACATTACAACACAAAAATCAGTGTTCTTCACTACAGCCATATTTCACAAATAATCTCTGAGAATAGTGACTGCAGGTCAACAGTCATTATTTGAAAATAAACTACGTAATTAGAAAAATTGAGACATTATTTTAGACTAATTACTTTTTTATTGTTGAGTGTCTACAAATAGGACAAAACTGATGAAAATTACGAAGACTATGAAAAGGTTATACAGTGGACTCTTGTTTAACTCGATCTCCAAGGGGACATGAAAAAATCAAATCATAGTATCAATAATTTGAACTAACAACAACATGCAGGGTGGGATATCATTGAAGACTGGTGGGGGAAGATCTTAATTGATATTCACAAACACACAATTTATATACAGAACCACAGAAACGTAAAGAGGACATCAAAACAAACAACTTTTCTCAGTAACATATTTCTCAGCGCTACAATCATTCAAAAAAGCCGGTTTTGCCGCCTGAATGCTGGCAACCCAACACAACATTTGATCACATCTATGACGTCATTTCCTGCAGCGAAACAGTGCATGGCAGTGTTGCACAGAAAACAGAAACTTTGTGAAAAATGACAAACTACCAACCACATTATGAGCTGTGAAACTTAGACAGGAATGTGTCCAGTAGAACGAACATCTATATTCCTTTTCCGGAATGTCTGGAGTAGCGAAGCGTAGAGGCGAAAGCTTTTAGGCGCGGGCAGGCTAGGTGGGGAAGGGTGCAGAATGCAGAATTCCTCTAGTAGGCTTCCGAGCTGTCATGTTTACTACAGAAATACTGGACCAGTCGCCCCCTCCGCACATTCATTGGATGAGGCACACACCCACAACGTGCACCCAGAATGTGTTCATGTTTTCTTGCTCCAGACATTCCGGAAAAGGGATATAGGGTAACACAGTCTACCAGCCAGAAGACCAGCAGTCATCCCAAGGGAAGGGGGAAGCGAACCAATGATGCGAAAAATGGTAGAAAAACAAACATATTCAAAATAAAGTGGCAATATCAGATTTTGTCACTTAGCTTACATGCCAAATATCAGCATTATCAACAACAAATTGTATTGGACTTATAGCATACATCTGGCTGTTTACGCCCAGCTACAACTCAAATATTTGCAAATCTCATTGCAAGGTTGGTACATACAAGTTTTTATATCCATTTGTGCTAATACATGCATTGTGGTGCTGGTAACGAGGTGCACATTGTTACATTATGGCTAAAACACGTACAACCAGAGTAGCAACTTAATAATGAATCAGCAGCGAATATACTGCCATGTTCACAGTTGCCATCCATTACATGTGTATCTGGTGCGTGGGTAAACACAATCATCGGAAGAGCTTATTTTACTACTACTTATCCCTCTATTTTCAACCATTCTTGTCCCTTGCCCCATAATGCTGTGAATATACATTCATTTCTATTTCGTCAAACTGTTCAGTCTGTCGCAGACAACGAGTATCAGAAGGGCGAAGTGAATAGACTAAACTTTAGATGCTAACTTGGCAACGAGATTTTCAAATATTCGGCATGTAGGCTGAGACGAAATTTGATATCACTTAATGCTGATATTCTATCATATATTTCGTATAGTTTTTTCATTTCCTGTTGGGTTACAAAATGCATTTTCTCACTTGTTTTACAGTACATAATGTGACTGGTTGTAGCTATGTCATTTTTTACAGTGTGTTCCAAGAATGCATCGCTTCAAGACAGGAAATAATGTTTCAAATGCAATCAAATATTGTGTTGGGTTGCCAGCATTCAGCTGGCAAAATGGCTTTTTTGAATGACTGTAATGCCCAAATGACGTATCAACGAGAAAAATGTTATTGAGAAAAGTAATTTGGTTTGATGTCCTCTATACATTTCTGAGGTCTGTAATGGCACCCTGTATAATATATATATACACACACATTTTGAAAATTTGTCCGTTTACTCACTAAATATATTCACAGTATAAAAAGTATAAAAAACTTACGTGAGTGAGTATAATGGTCGTAAAACTCCTTGCAAATGATGTTTCGTGAAGCTACGCTTCGCTTCTTCAGGTATTACTTTTCAGTATATAAAATACTTCCGTCATATATGTAAAAATAAATCCAGGATGGTACTAGTTTACTATCCTTCGGACACATTTATTTATTTTTACAGAAGAAACTACTTACTGTAATAAGTTCCTGTAGCATTGTCGAACATCGGAAAGGTGTTTTGTGTGATGTGGGAATGTTTCATAGCTGAAATTCATGTTGTTTGTTGAAAATTAATTCTCCGACGGAGAATAGCTAGTCCCATAAACCATTGGCGCGTGGATAGGTTAATTCTGTTAGGTTAGGTAACATAGTTAAAATTTGGTGTCGTGTTAGTATCAGGATCTAGAAATTGGAAATAATTGCGAACCATTGGCACTAGCCCCACGAACCATTGGCACGTGGTTAGGTTAGTTCTGTTAGGTTAGGAAACATAGTTAAAATTTCATCAAAACAACGTTGATACACCTTCAGGAATGTTCCGCAAAGCAGATACGTAAGTACAAATGTCAAAAATTGACGAAACGAAAAAATTAGAGGTGTCCGAAGGATAGTAAATTTATATTGGTAAATGTTTACTATCCTTCGGACACCTATAACTTCTGAGTTTCGTCAATTTTTTACATTTGTACTTACCTATCTGCTTCACGGATCATTTTTTAACGTTTATTCACATTTTTTGATCATTTTTTTAAAAAAAAAGTGTTTTTGTAACTGAAGAACGTACGGTTCCGCAAATGGTTTCTGGGGGCTGTGTGTCAATGGTTCGTGGGGCTATGCGAGAATGGTGTGTGTGTACGCATATTTTTTTCGAAACCAATTTTTAACTATTGTAACCTATTGTGACCCTACCTAACCTAACCGGAAATGGTTCGTGGGGCTATGCGTCAGTGGTTGAATTTCCGCTATGAAATATTCACACATCACACAAAACACCTTCCAGATGTTAGACAATACTACAGGAACTTATTACGGTAAGTAGTTTCTTCTGTAGAAATGAAGAAATCTGTCCGAAGGATAGTAAACTAGTACCCTACAAATTAGTTATCATGTGAGGTACACAAATAAATGTTTAAAGGAGCACATGTTCAAAGTGATGGCCGTTCTCTTCAATGCATTTCAAAACACGGTGCATGAAAGCTGTTGCCTCTATGTCCTTCTACTACGTGAACCAAATACTGCGTGCGTTCGATGATGTAACCCCCGGTCAGTGTTTACAAACACGCAGTTTTTTTTTGCAAGTACATGACCATTTTAACTCTTTGCCTAACCTAACCTTGCCGTGCATGGTTCGTGGGGCTATGTATGAATGGTTTGTGGAGTTTTCGAACCCGGAAAAAATACAAACTCAGTAACACAAAAGTCCCACCTTCAAGAATCCTTAGCAATGCAGAATACTTAAGTATCAATGTGAAAAACAAGAAAATAAAGGAATTTCAGACATTTGGCGGATACTGAAATTTTAATTTGTGGGTTACATAAGCGAAGAAAGGAATAAAAAAAATCACTCTGTATGTGAAAAATTGTGTTTGTTTTCGTGTAAAAAGCATAATGGTACCTTGAACTATGTTCCGCAATATTGGTAAGTACGAACCATGCGAAACACAAAATATCCGATTTTAATGTGTCCCCGATATAACGAACTGTTACCGGAAAATTTTCCCAGTAACAATCATACTGATAGTGTAAAGTGTGCGTCTGTGTAAGCGATTAACGGACAGAGCTACGACATAGGGTGTACGGAGTTCGAATCCAATGCTGACACGGCAAAATTCTGATTTTCATAATAAATTATTAATTGCCGCTGTCGGCAGATATATTCTACTAACCTTCAGTTTGACATACGAATGTTGTCCCAGTGAACTATCAACTAAGCATGCTGGTGGGGTGTCTCTTCTGCGAAGCAGAAAAAAGTCTTTCGGGCTCCAAGCCCATTGTGCTATCCTTTTAAAAAGCACTGCAACACCACATACATGTGACCACAGATACAATTTACAAATGTCCCAAAATGAGATCAATACGAAGTTTGCATGAGTTTCTGCCTTCATTGTCACCGGACGTCCCTGCACCGGCCAAACACGTGTATTCGACCACCGACAAATTTGACCATATATTCAACACTGCACTATTACCACATCATCTGCCGATAAACTACACAAGTCGCATACCAATTCCATCAATGGGATGCGTTCCAACTTTTCGTGATAGAAAATCTCGAGGATAAAATGATTACATTTTTATGGAAAAAGCATAATGTTAAGCTTCTTTCCTGTGTTTTACGCAATATAATTCAATGAAATAAATTATACTCACTGGATTTCAACTATGTTTAACGTGACATCGCATAAAAAGTGTCGAGATTTCTTCAACTTTCATGTTGACACACGTGATTCATCACTTTTTTTCCCCTGCCAACATCCTAAATCAGCTGACAATGACCTTCAACCATTGCTTCAGCGAAGATGTAAATTGCAGATTGCTTGTCGGAAGTTGTTACTGCAAGTTACCTGTGAGGCTTTTACGTCATCGCCGGATGAGAGTGTAAAGTCTGTTCGCGATGTTACATCCTAGTTCAAATTTATATCGAGTTTTGGTTTTTTTATATATTTTTTTGTTGGTGTTGAACTCAAGAAACAAATGACACCACGCTCCGTAGCCTGCCATATTTTCCCGCGGTTTCAACAGTCAGTTCAAAGCAGTGTTACCAGGTCTACTGATTTCCCAGGAGATTTCCTGATTTTCTGCACGATCTACTAATCTCCTTACAAGTTTCAGGAAAATGTGGAAATCTCCTGATTTTTTGCTTCCTTAACTATATATAATGAACAATTATTTTAAAAAATCGAAAGTTGATTTAAAATTTACATATTCAGCTGGTGGAATGCAAAGACCCATGAATATTACGCAGAGAGAGAGAGAGAGAGAGAGAGAGAGAGAGAGAGAGGGAGAGAGACAGAGAGGGGGGAGGGTTTGGGGAGGAGGTCATACCCATGGGTCATACCAGACTTGATGACATTGGTAAAGACGCGCGGCTTCAAGAGCCCTTTGTACATTGGGAACTCCAAGACAGGTGTCCTACCTTTCCCCACCTCGTGCGGTTTTTGTCAAAGGGGAGGCAACTGGTGGAAAGTGGTTACAACTAAATACCAATGTTGGCACCAGTGGCGTACTCAAAGGGGGGTTACCGGGTTTAACCCCCCCTTTGAGCTTTTGAAATATTATGGAAAATGTAGAAAAAATTAAAAATGGTTAATTTATCACAGTCAAAGATCTGCGACAGTAGTAATAATAATAATAATAATAATAATTTGAATTATTATTCCAATGCAGCATGGAGAAAAACAACATTCCAAACACAATCTAAGCGGCCACAAAGTTCAATTTTGCAATTCTTTTGCAAAAAGTCGCGAGAATTGTGAAAATTCCTTGCTTCGTCGCAGTGTGTGTACTCTCAAGTGATGCTGAGTCAATCAATCTAGGTGTTGTCAGGTAGAGTATTTAAAAAACATATCCCAAATGCGTAGTGGCTGAATCTCCAGTCTTAGTTAACCCAAAAATCACGAAATAATTCCATAAACTTTTAAACGCCAAGTACATAAATCCACCCACAGTCACAACCATTTATTTTAGAATATTTCTGAGAGATGAACAGAAAATCGAGGTCAGATTTTTTTCCAGTAATGTAACTGCTTTTTGCAATGTGTAGGGCAGTGCCGGCGATTGGGAAGGGGGAGGGGGGCAATCCTTGCAGGTAGGGTTGGGAAAAACTGTACCTTTACTTTAGGCATAGAATAGTTATATATATTCTATGCTTTAGGTGAATTAAGGGGGTGGGGTTATCGTACCCGTTGAAGTGCAAATTCATAATAAAATTTGTATTAACATATCAGTGCCCTATATATCCAGTCAATGGGAAAGCAGAAGAACTATTTACTTTTACATTCATATTTCATAACCATATACCCCTTTCAAATGTACACCTTTTCCCTTGTTGTTGAAAATTTGATAACTTTGATCAGGTTGTATGGTCTTAAGTTGGTTAGGCACAATAATCGATGTGTTTGAAGAAAAAAATTCTTTCCATTTTAAACAGCACTGAGATTTATTTCTTCCCTGTTGCTTACATTATTTACAGTAGGCTATGTAAACTATAAGCCAATGTAATCTTCGTGTAGATTACGTGTAGACAATGCATGTATGTGTAAACTTATAGTCTACTGCACATCACTGAGCTCTCTCCCCCATCCTGCATCACTGCCTGGAGGCTCTAGGGTGGGCAGAGGCTCTCCATTCAAGAGAGAGTACTGGGAGATTTTCTGTTACACATGACACTTCATCTCCCCATTCACATTATATTGACAAAAATATTCAGTGCCAGCTGATCACCCAGCCCATGGAAAGGGATAGCACATGCTGTCCCATGATTATATGGAGTGGCATAGGCAGGCCAGAATTATTTTTTGGGAGGGACACAGAAGCTTAAGCCCAGAATAAGCATATCGTAGGCAGTGGTGAAGCGTGACATTTTTACGTAGTCATCGCAAGACTTGCCAAACGTCAGGACCAATCTTTCATCGGGGGGGGGGGGGGGGAAGGGGGATATTTCTCCAGGATAAACACCAAGGTCATGCGTTATGTTGTACGATTCATATTCTAGTATCTGAGTAATAATAATGTATCACGGTGCTGTAAGCGCATGTCCACATTATCTGAAGAAAGCGAAAAATTTTGAGTTTGTTTACCATACATTTCTGTTTGATGAGAAGTTCCGAAAAATTGGGAGATCAAATCTTATAGAAAATACAAAATTTCAGGTTAAAAAAATTGTTAAACCTCTCTCCCTGAAATTTGTATTGCCTCCATAAACCCTGCCGTGGTTGTAAACATGGGGGCTGAAAAAAAGGTATTTTATGACCAGACCTTCAAGAGAAGGAGAACCAGCAGTCAAAGGAATTTTGATTCGCAGACCTTCTGCGATGACTTGGGCTGCCTGACACCATTGCACTCAACAGGAAACGTAGTGGGGCGGTTAGGCACAGGGAGTAGAACTGGGCCCTCATTTTGATGCGCTAACTTAGTGAATCTCTTGCTTATTTCTAGCTGTTTCATGGTGTCACTTGATTAATTTCACACAAAAATGCGAATATTCTGACTTTTTTATTTAATATGCAATATTTTTATTATTTTGCTTTGTCATCGCCGCATCTCCTGATGACCACCTCTGATAGCATTTTTTACATATTAAATGCAGTCATACTACGCTATAACGTTTTCTTTTTGTTGGTGGTGTTGTTTGTTTCACAAAGTTTGTTTTAGGTCCACTTTGCATCCAACCTGGACTGGACTAGTTTAAAGTAGGATTCAATCCACTGTGTGATGCACCTTCGGCAGTGGCGCAGGGAAGCTTTATATTTGAGGGTGGGGGTACAAAATTCACCTCCACACACACTCACATGTGTGTGTGTGTGTGTGCATCACAGAGAGGGACTTATGGGGTTACAGTCCCTCCGAAAATTTGAGAAAATCACAGTTTCAAATGAAACCAGTGAAGAACTCTGGAAAACCAGACTGGTAAATGCAAATCCCCTTAAAATGATCCCAGATTGCTATTTTTCCGAGTAGAAATATCTAAATATATGAAATATCTTTTTGTGTATACAGAGGCGTCCGGTCATCAGGAGATGCTGCGTTGACAAGAAAAATAATACAAATATTGCATTTTAAATATTTTAGAGAAGAAGTTAAAAAATAAGTCAGAATATTCGCATATTTGAGCGAAATTAGTCATGTGACACCACGAAACAACTAGAAATATGAAGGAGATCAGTGCATCAAAAGGAGAGCCCAGTTCTAACCCCGTGCCCAACCATCGTGTTATATTTCCTGTTGAATGCAGTGATGTCAGGCGGGCCTGGTCATTGCAGGAATTGTGCAAATCCAAGGCCCTTCGACTCCTTTTCCCCCACTCTTGAAGGTGTGCTCATAAAAGATACATTTTTTTCAGCCCCTATGTCCTTTGAGGATAAACCAACCAAAATCCATGTCTTTCAAACTACTATCCGTGACAAAAAAATTGAGCCCTTCATTTACGTGCTTGTAAAATTGTTCTCCGTGAGTGGAAAAAAGTCAAATATACCTCATTGGAAAGCTTCAAGTACCTATTTTTTAACAAGGGTCATCTGAAAATTATTATTCTTTGCATTTTCTTATTATAATGAAAAATTCACTAAAAAGTGTGATTATAACACCATTAAGCCTTGTTTGAAACATTACGTTTAGTTTATGTTTTTAATAAAATAAATTACTGCCTTGGTCAGCATATTTAGTTTTTCATAAAAAGTGTGGTTTTTTCTTCCATTTTGCAAGAACGGGGAACTTAACATCATACAGTTCATAATCTATTGATATGATATTGAGATTTTTTGTACTTGAAGACGAATTATTTTTGCACATCTGTGGAAAAAGTCAAATGCAGATCTTCACTTGATTCTTCAAAAATTGAAATTTTAGGCAAACATGCAATCTTAAAATGTATCATTGCAAATTCAATGAAATTGTAAGAAGCCGTTTATACGACATATGTGATCCAAATCCAGAAGTTTAACATGTGTATCTCAAGTATGACCACAGATATAAATTATTATTGACCACTCCTAATATGGTAAACGCGCGGATGACGTATGGTGAGATGCGGCCAATCTCAGTCTCCGCGGGCTGCAGGTGACTTCCACAGCGTTGCAACCTCGCTACAGCTACACGGTCTACTCTGTGGGAATACTGGAAGCATATGCTGGAAGTGCATTCCGTTGATCCGATTCAAAACATTGTGGCAGTGTAAAATAACGAATAAACAATTTATCATATTATGAATGAAATACATTTTCTTTGTTTACTTTAGTTTTGTTACATTTTCTAGCTTTCTATCCAATCTTTATAGGAACGTCATTTTCTCCTTATCATTTTATGTTGCTCATTTAAGCAGAGTAAGTGCAACAATGAGCAGGAGTTGATGAAGGCAATACAATATCTTACCAAATATTCAAACCCGCGACTGCTGGCTTCGCAGTCTCCTCTGTATATATATAAAAAAATTAACGTGCCTGTGATGTACAGCAACTTCATAACAAAGGAAAACAGAAAAGAAAAAGTGCATGTAAGGAATCTTATGTATTGTTAGTGAGTTCAGGCAATAATTCATGGTTAGAACACAAGAGTGATAAAAGAAAATTTGCATTTGTCAATTACAGCATCTGAACAATGTTTCCCTGTGCACAACAATTCACTTTGTAACCAAAACTTTCTGCTCACTTTCCGTGTCAAAGCTGCTGGCTGAACGCAGAGTTTCAAGGGCTGCTGGCGGCATGTGGCAACAAATCGCACGTCGACGTAGCAAAGAGACAGAAAACGCGCGAGCCGGTTGCCAAGAAAAACAGTTCTGTCTGTCGTTTTCAATATGATAAAATAAGACATGGAAATTTGATTTTTATTTCATGCTCATCATTTAAATATGCTTTGCATCGCCATTAGGCTCACCATTGCCGAGATTGCAGCACTGTTATTAAACATTAATTGTGGCTGTTCAACAAATAATAGAAATATTATATGTGGCTGAGATATTTCCACATAAACAAGCTTCAATCACAAGAAATTTCAAATTTTTACGACTGGTTTACAAGAAGCTACACACAATTGAATTCGACTTACATAAAAAACACACGAAAAACTACACTTTTACGAACATTTTTGTTTGAATAGAGAACAGACAGAGCTAAAATCAATTTATCTTTCTTTTGTCTAAAAGTAGACACTTCTATCTTTCCAATGAGGTATATTTGACTTTATTCCTCCCACGGAGTACATTTTACAAGCACGCAAACAGAGGGCTCAATATTTTTGTCACGGATACTAGAAACCTAGCACACTACTTCAGCCTGCATTGAATTTGTTGGTCTGACTCAACACACCTGGCACCAGTGTTCAGTGTGTTGGAGAATGGAGATTGTTTTGGATGGAGCATGTGTCTTGAAATGAAATACTATTTCTAAATAATTGGCAGTCATCAGCAACTTGAGCACTTGGGAGAAATATATTCTTGAATATCATCCATAAGGCTTCCAAAGAACTTTATTGAACACATGGAAGACTACAGGAAGCCATTATGAACAGCCAGATATGATTATCTTAGGCTTTCCATTGTACAAGCAAGATGAAATTAATTTGAGAAGAGGTCTACGAGTGTTAGATCTATTTGACAATTTATGGAAGGAGGGGTTAGTTGAATTTGCAGCCTCAGGGCCTTGCATATGACAAAATAATAATCCTTTTAAATATATTACTAAAATTCCTTTTTTGTTTCCTTAAATTGCCCATGGAACAGGGATTGAATAACGCCAATTCACATTTTGAAACCTCTGTCTTAGTGAGGTTTGCTACAGTTAAAAAACAAAATTTCTTTCTTGATATTCATGCCTTACATGGTTGGGAAATTATTTACACATAAATATTAAAAATAAGTTTAAGAGGGTTAGATTTGCCCCAAATAGGGGGAGGGAGGTCCGAATTTATTCACCCCCTTGGCATTTTGACAAACAAAAGTTACAGATAGTAAGCTATAACAACGTTGAGATGGACCTAAGGGAAATCGGTAGGGATGGAAAAGAGTATATAGAACTTGCTCAAGATAGGGAAAGATGGAAGGCCTGTGTTGCTGCAGCCATGAACCTTCGGGTTTAAGAAGGCTAGGGAGTTAGTTAGTTAGTTAGTTAGTAAGCTATAACATTCTACTTTTGTATAAGAATAATTTCATGCTTGGTGAATGATATTTCTAGCCTTATTTTGCCCACATTAAAAGAGTATGATTACAATATATTTCAAATGGAAAATTATGTACTTGTATTTCAGGAGGCCCACTATTGTATTTGTTACCAGTTTCAGAGATTTGACGTGAGTGCCCTGATGAAAAGTACTAAAATTTACAACTTTCCATTTTTTTCTGTTTTTGCTCATTCTATGCTTCCTTTGCGTTGGTGCCAGGGGCTAACTACCTCCCTCCCCTCCTACCATCTACTGATCCTCACACACACACATTGAAGTCAGGCATTCTGGGTTTGAATGCATGATAGGCATGATATGAACCTGTATATCACACTACATGACCTTTAGGTATCAACTTTATGTGACTCTTACAGAAAAAGTTGCATTGTCAGTAAAGCAAGCACAAAAAATTCTAGAGAATTTCTCTGCAAACAGACACTATCGCGCAACAAGTGCACGCTTCAACTCTATGTACGAGTTTTTTGAGTTTTTAAGTCCACTTTTATATACAGGTAGGCTACAGGGACTGGACCTACAGTTTAAGTGGGATCGAAATTACTATTTGCCTCCACCAGGTATCAAACCCGGGACCCATTGATTACAAGGTGGCAATGTTACTACTACACCACCATGAAAGTCCTCAACTCTATGTACTACGCTCGAGTCATATTGCAACTTTCACACTATAGAGGTAATATTTAAATGTGGTAATACTTCCTCAGCAAATCATGATGTTTACTCTTCAATAACAAGCCAATCAATCATCATCCTTCGCCGTTTCCTGCCTCTGGCTGGGCCAGCATAAAAGTCAAGCCTCTCCATTTTTTACTGGTCTTCCACCATTCCTCTCTTTCCACGGTGTTCCAATCTTCAATCCCTCCCAAAAATGTTTGTGCGAAGATAACAGAAGTGGTACATAAACTTTGAAACAATGTACTTTATATTCTATCCTCCCCAAAATTCCTGTGATGCAGAAAGCATAATGAACTGTCTTACCTATTTATGTAGCAACACAATGCCCTCATAGCAGCCAGATCAATGCAGACAAGAAAACCAGGGCCAACCTCCATGGCAGAATGGTTAGCACAGCATGCTACGATGGCATGGGTCCTGGGTTTGAATACCAGCGTGGTCATCGATGTTATTCGTGAGTGGGCCTTCATCAATTTCATCATATCATCACCAGGGTGTCTACAATTTCATAAAAACAAAATTTCCTGATTTTATAGACTAAAAGGCATAACTTACACCACATGCCATCATTTCACTAAGTAACATAGGCCAGTTTTGGCATGTACTTACTTTGATCTTTAGCTTTCACACATCATGTGGCTTCCTCAGGAGATAGGACAAGAATAGTCACGATTTAAAACTTGTCGACAGTTGCCAGCCAGACATGGAGAAGGGAGGAGTGACATGCCACTGCACTGTCTTTTTATTTTTTTAACCTTAACTTATCTTCCCATGTCTTAAATCTTGACCATTCTTGTCCTATCTCCGGAGGAAGCCACATGATGTGGTGAAAGCTAGAGAACAAAGTAAGTACATACCAAAACTGGTCTTTATTATTAAGAAACAAAAATTTTCCAGATCAATCCATTTGGGCAATTCATGTATTTAAACATGTCTCTTAAGAAATTTGCAAAAACCATGCTTAGAATCCCACTGAACCAAGTTTTTAGAATTTTAACTTCACATGTAAAAGTGATAAGAAGAAGAGGGAAACTGAAGAGAAGCTGACTGTTGCAAAGGGGTATCAGAGGTGAGCTTTTATGTAATACTTAGCATTAGCACATATTGACTTATGGTTTACAAGAATTCTTTTTATTTAAATAAAATCATAACAATTATTGCATAAATAATCAATAATCATTTTAAAATTAACAAAAATTGCAACAAGAAATTGATAAATTCCAATAATCACTTGCTAGATTTCTACTTGAAAATTTCAGAACATGACCTTTTCCTAGAGTATTTACGGGGAAGAGGGACAATTTCCCCTAACTTCTCTCTGTGGCAGCTGCCAAGCACTGTTGCCAGCTTTGCTCTTTTGGAATCAGATCTGGCTCTTTCGTGCACTCATTTGGCTGTGAACTGTGGCACCTGCCCCACTATGATGCCATCAATGGCTCCGACCCACGAAGACTAACTTTTGCCATGAGTATATATTTTGCACGTGATGTGATATTGTGATTCCTATGGAGTTTAGTGCCCTGATGGCGATAGTGAAAACCGTTTTTCCCTATCAGCTAAACTTTTCTCTGGAAACACAATTTTATCAGTGCACGGCTGCTTGTTTTAGTTGTCGGGGTGCTTATCAGCCCAGCCTGTTACTAGGGCTCGACAGTGCATAGGGGAGGGGGTGGAGAGAGAAGGGATAGATAGCCACTTGGTTGAAGTATAGTGGAGTTGCAGTTATTTGCATCAGTCAGTTGCTAGTGGGATCACACAGTGTCTGTTCCTGCAGTGTGTGTTGTGCAAAACCCCCAACGTGAATAATACTGTTTGTACGTGTTCGCGTGTTTATTGTGTTCAGCAATGTCTAGGATGTGTGTTAATTCACCAAACATTTTTCTGTTATATGTGTGGTGAGTTTACGACGAAGTCCCAAAGACATCCATTTTCCCACTCATCAAAAAGGTGTAAGAGTTGTATTTTGAATTAAAGGTAGATGAGGGTAAGTGTTGGACACCACAGAACTGTTGCTCACGTTGCTCCCGCTATTTTAGAGGTTGGTTGCATGGAACCCAACCATCTATGCCATTTGCCATACCACAGTTATGGAAGAAACCTAGAGACCACATACGAGGGTCACTATTTATATTTTGAGCCTAACAATGAAAAAACAGGAATTTGGCATTGAAAACTGCTTTATTGTTTTTCGAAGTATTCTCCTTTATGGTCAATACACTTTTGCATTCATTCGAACCATTTGTCAAAGCAGTTTTTCCAATCTTCTTGAGACACCTCCATAATATGGTTTTTGAACGCATCAATGGCATCTTCCGCCGACGAAAATCGTTGTCCACGCAATTTATTCTTGGCATTCGGGAACAAGAAGAAGTCATTGGGTGCCAAATCAGGACTGTACGGTGGATGACCCATTTTTTTTAATTTTTTTTTTGACTGTTCATAAAGTCGGTTGTTAGACGAGATGTGTGACAGCTGGCATTGTCTTGATGAAGAATGATCCGACGGCATTTGTTTGTTTTCCGTATTTGACCGAAGACCTCTGGCAAACAAATTGTTGTGTACCATTCAGAGTTGATCATTCTACGTTCCTCTAAAGGCACAGTTGCCACATGACCAGTTTTCCCGAAAAAACAGGCGACCATTTGTTTCGCTGTGCTTCTAGTGCGAACAACTTTTGTTGGATTGGGTTCATCTTGAAACACCCATACAGTCGACTGCTGTTTACGTTCCGGCTCATATGCATATATCCATGATTCGTCACCTGTTACAATCTTATATACGTCTTTTTAAGCACCACGATTGTATTTATTGAGCATTTGTTTGCACCAATTGACGCGAGCGTCTTTTTCAGTTTTTGTCAAATTGTATGGGATCCAACGAGAACATACCTTTCTCACAGCTAAATGATCATGTAATATTTTATATATGCTGAACTAATGCCTATGGTTGCCTCAATCTCACAGTATGTCACATGACGATCTTGCATTATTAGGTTTTGCACAGCATCAATGTTTTCTTGAACAACAACTGATTTTGGACGACCTTCGCGAACCTCGTCGGTGAGCGAATGGCGGCCACGATTAAATTCGTTATACCAGCGTTTCACAGTGGCAAAGGATGGGGCTTCATCGCCAAATGTGGAAGTAAGTTGATCGATGCACTCTTGTCTTGATAATCCACGTCAAAAATCGTAAAAAAACATCGCATGAAAATGTTCACGACTTAATTCCATTTTATTGTTGTCGCGCAATCTCCAAGGCAACATAAACAACACAAATCAAGCTATTGACAAAACATTTGAAGTACGTTATGGTCAATAATGCCAGACGATTCCATGCAAACGTCAAATCGCGCCTAACTTCAATCAGTGTTGCCAAGCCTCAAAATATAAATAGTGACCCTCGTAACAGATTGCTACTTTAGTTTAACGAAAGTAACAGGAATTTCAAGTAAATCAAAGCACACAGTTTCATATCCAAATTTGGAATCTGCAATGCGCCTAGTTCTGCATTCTGATTCTCTCTCAGTTCCAAAACCACCAGTGGAATGGACACTGGAAGATTAAACATATGATAGTAGTGATCACGAAGATCTTGATCGCATCACAGCCCCAACCCCAGCCATTGTCACAGGCAGAATTGAACGATCTTGTAAGAGATCTAAATCTTTCAAAAAGGCAAGCAGAATTACTTGGATCTCGTCTTCAAGAAAAAAATCTGCTACAACCAAACACTAGTACAGTAGAGCGTCGATTATCCGAACGTCGGTCAACCGAATGACCGCTTACCCGAACTGTGTACTCGCTCACTTTCAGATATCTGTAATGAAAAAAGTACGTGACTTAGCTGCTCGTAAGCGTGTAGGCTTGCTTAGACAGACCAAAATAAAGGATTTTTTTAAACGTTAATTTTGTGTACTGTGTGTATTGTTCATGCAAAATGCGTATGTAATATGTACATATTTTTGTTTAATAAACTGTACCACATACTATATATTCCTACTAAAGTTGCCTTTGTACGTTACTTTGTAATACATACTTAAAGAGATGCCTGTTTTTATGAATAAATTTACTGTACAGTACTTCTTTTTGGCAAATAAACATGTACAGTTTGATTATCCGAACAAACCAGTTTTCCAAACACCCATGTCCCCCAATTACTTCGGATAATCGACGCTCTACTGTATATCATTTATTACACGACAGCTTGGTCTTTCCACTTTTTGCTCAATGGCAGCATGTCTGGTATATTGTAATGACATAATGGACTGTTTACAGAATTTGGAATGATTCACGATCTGGAAAAATGGCACCTATTCATTGATTCCTCAAATACTAGTCTCAAAGCTGTTCTCTTGCATAACGGAAACGAAAAACCTTCGATACCAGTGGCCCATTTCGTTCAGTTAAAAGAAACCTACGAGAACATGAGACTACTTCTGAAGTATATTGGCTATTCGAACCACAAATGGAAAATCTGTGATGATCACAAAGTTCTTGGGCTTGTGCTTGGAATGCAGACTGGTTACACAAAATATTGCTGTTTCTTGTGTCACTGGGACAGTAGGGGAAGGAAAGAGCATTATGTAGTGAAACAGTGGCCATTGAAAGCTTCAATCTGGGTGAAAAAAATGTGTCGCATGAAACCCTTGTTGACAAAGACAGTGTGCTGTTAGCACCGCTCCATCTGAAATTGGGCTTCATGAAGAATTTTGTAAAAGCAATGGACAAAGTTGGCAGAGGTTTTCAATTTTTACTGTCCAAATTTCCTGCGACTAGTTCCGGAAAAAAATTAAAGAAGGTATTTTCAATGGGCCTCAGATTCCTGACTTGATGAAAGACATAACCTTTGAAGAGTTGCTGACAGATACTGAGAAGGCAGCTTGTCTTGTCTTCAAAGATGTATGCAACAATTTCTTGCCTAACGTCAGGTCTGACAATTACAGGGAACTGACGGAACACATGCTGGACTGTTACAAGGCTATGGAATGCAACATGTCTTTGAAAATAGATTTCCTGCATTCTCATTTGGATTTTTCCCACCTAATCTCGGAGATGTGAGTGCCCAACATGGTGAGCGATTTCACAAAGATATCGCTGACATGGAAAGACAATATATGGGAAGGTGGTCACCAAACCTTTTGGCAGATTACTGTTGGATACTCCTACAAGAAGTTTCACCATCCACCCACAAACGGAAAGTTTCCAGGACACGTTTCTAACTTGTAACTTGCAGCTTTCTCGTACCTTTTTTTATGTTTTGTAATACAAACAATTAATTTTGTTCCATGATCTGTATTTAATCCAGCTACAAGATCCTCCTGTACTGTAATGGAGTAGTTTCCAAGTGTCGCGATAAAGTTGCTACTTTGTTTTTCATGAATTACAATATATTGCTAACTACATAAAATATAGGCTAAGTGGTACATGTGGCATATCTTTTCCAGAAAAATTAGTACGTGATGGAACATTTCTGATTTCATTTTTGTAATCAGGGTGGCCACGGTGGCGCGTCTGACTACCATGCTAAAAGTCCCGGGTTCGATCCCCGGCCAGTTCAAATCCGGGAACTTTTCTATCGTTGGAAGCGGCCCCGGCACCCACCCAGTGTCGAATGACATGGGTATCTGGGGGAAACCCTGGGGGGTAAAGGCAGTCAGGGGCATGATGCTGATCACATCACCCCCACTCACGACCGGATCAAGAAAGTGTAAGGCGTTACCCCCACACCCCCTATACGCCTTCATGGCATAGTGCTAAGCACAGGGGAGCACTTTACCTTTTTTTTTCGTAATCAGTGTATTTGATTTAGTAAAGAACACCTGCTTTCATCTCGCGGCAAGACACAAAGTTGGTGCGTAATTGTCACTTTTCCCTTAATATGCAAGTTCTACTGTAACCACCAGTAATATTCAGTATATAAAATTTTACATTTCTTGCTTGTCCTTGTTTTCATTGTTTCTTCAAAAACCTATTTTTAGTGCACTGCCACAAAAATGTTGATTTTTTTCAGGATTTTCAGACTGGTAGACACCCTGAATCACTCATCCTCATTTTTGTGATTAGCCAAAAGTGGCAGAAAAGCAAAGTAAAATAAACCAAATCAATCAACAGAACTGGGAACATGCCAATGCAACAGAAAAAGAAGGAACTACTGTGCTCACACCAACGGGACTGAAGAAAGATAGCTCCCATCAACTAGCACCACCAAACCTACTGACAGAGCAATTCAAATTTCTAGATGAAACAATGAGTACCATATTTACTCATGTATAATGCACACTTTTCCCCAAATTTTTGCCCAAAAAAATTGTGGCATATTATGCACAGAATAATTTGGACAGTCAACATTAAACCATACCTGTTTTCACTATGTCACTGCATATAACACTTATAGCCACAGGCACAAATACAAATTACCAGGTTGGATTTCTTCAGTAAAAAAAAAAAAACACTGTAAAAGTGAAATGGCCATTTTCCAGGATTTTTCACTTTGTAATGGAATGTTTTGCAACACCGAGAAAAGCAGTGCTGTCACACAGGATGTGTATCAGCGGTATTTGTTGGGTGAGAAATGATAGAAAATAACTTCCTGCTGCTGCAAATCCATAACATAATTTTGATCTCGCTTTCTTACTAAAGAATAAACAAGGTGGTTACAGAAGTGAAAGATTTGGGGGTGCTAAACACAGTGGAGGGATAGGGGGAAGGTGGCATGGGTTGATGACTCATTGTATACACAAGACAATACAGAGGCTGATCAGTCTCCTTCCGAACAAAATGAGAGTGGTGCATATCTAAGAGATTCCAGCCCGCCACCATCGATCATGCTCGATGTGATGGCCACCTGTGTGTACTATTGCACAACATCGCAGTTTCCACTGCAGGAAACTTCGTTGCAGCTGTATCAGGGGTAAATTGTTCTACTCCTGCTTGCAGTCTTTCCATAGGCCATGCACGGTGCGACACCGATGTGTAGGAAGGCACCGTTTGAGAAGTCCAAAAGCACAAAAGTCCATCGGACTAGCATCTGGACTCTTCACTGGAATGTCCTCAAACGGAATAGCATGGATACCAGTTTCAGCTGGCATGCGTAGGTAGGCCAGTGATGTTTTGGCCGTGTGACTTGAAGCTTTTATCCTGGTGCAGTTCCACACGATTGGTGTCTGTTCCATACAAGACCGATATTATCTTTTGTGTACACTGGTGATAGGACATGTTCTTGGTAATATGCAGCATTGATTTCAGCCTCAATTGGTGATGGAGTGCTTGGCCTACTTTGACTCGTTTAGCCATAACATGCTGTAATGGTGGATTCTCACAGGCTGCCATATCCCAGATCTTCTTTAGCACCTGTCTTGTTAGTTTCACAGACACCCTCTTTGGATGCGATTTCATTGGTGATGTGGGCTGTGGAGGCAGCTGCTGTGCATTTTGTTTAATTATATCACTAACAGTGGCCCGTCCTAACACCAATCCATTGTTCCGACACTGTTCTACTATGTGGGAAATGCTAAATTTGGTATGGAAAAGTGCCATTAAGTACCCTTCCCAATAGCAATTTGTTTTCGGTGGCATTCTGCCCACTACAACACCTTCACTCTGCTAGACAGCTTCCACACTGCTCATCGTGTGCATGCAGTTTGGGTGTTCTGTGCAAACCAGTTTGCCAGGTGGCGCTGTCTGCATGTTGTTCGGATGGAGACGGATCAGCCTCTGTATTATCCTCTTGGTCCACATAGCAAAAGGTGACTCATTGAATAGGTATGATGTAATTCACTCTTGATCAGATAGTAACAGCTAAAAGACCTACAACTAAAAAATTCTTGAACCTGAATTGCACTGTGCATTATATAAGAGATATAATTGTTAGTTGCTTTCCCCATAAAAACCAGTGCACATTATACACACGTAAATATGGTAATTTGCATAGAATAGACTAACAGTGTACGAGGTGCATCCAGAAAGTAAGTTTCCCTATTTTTTTCCCGTGAAAGTAAACATAATGAGCTGTGTAAATTGCGCATGCGCAGCAGAGCTAAGACGTATCAATCATATGCCAGGCGGACAGATCCCGTCCGGCGCCAGTAGCAAGGCAGCAGTGGTCCAAAGTGGAAGCTCGTATTCCTTCTCCCGCCGCATGCCAGTAGCGAGGCAGCAGTGGTCCGAAATGGAAGCTCGTATTCTTCCTCCCGCCGCATACGAGGTTCGGTCGGTGATAAACTTCCTGAATGCACAAAGCATTGCGCCAATTGACATTCATCGTCAGCTCTGTGAGGTCTATGGGCCGAACATTATGAGTAAGCAGATGGTGCGTCGCTGGTGTCGGAAGGTCGTCAAAGTGTCCATGATGAAGAGCGCAGTGGGCGTCTGTCTGTCCCTCATCACTGATGATCTGGTTGAGCTGGTGCGGCAGCGCATCGTAGAGAACCGTCGCTTCACGATTACGGAGTTGAGTAGCCTTTTTCTGCAGATATCGCGATCCGTGTTGCATGAGATTGTCACGCAGCGCCTGCTGTTCAAAAAATTGTGTGCCAGGTCGGTGCCGAAAAACCTGACAGCCGAACACAAAATTAAACGTTAAGGAGCAGCACTGACATTCCTGCAACGGTACCATGATGACGGCGATGATTTCCTCAACAGGATCGTCACGGGCGATGAGACGTGGATTTCGCACTTCACCCCGGAAACCAAGCAGCAGTCAATGCATTGGCGGCATAGTGGATCTCCAGTCAAGAAGAAATTCAAACAGACGCTGTCGGTACAGAAAGTGATGTGCACCGTGTTTTGGGACAGGAAGGGCATTTTGCTCATTGACTTCCTCCCCAGAGGTGAAACGGTGAACGCTGACCATTACTGTGAAACACTAAGGAAATTGCGACGTGCCATTCAAAACAAGAGGCGTGGCATGCTTACTGCAGGTGTTGTGCTCCTCCATGACAATGCTCGTCCACATACGGCTCGGCGCACAGCAGCTGTTTTGATGGAATTTGGCTGGGAGTTGTTTGATCATCCACCTTACAGTCCTGATCTAGCTCCCAGCGATTTTCACGTTTTCTTGCACCTCAAGAAATTCCTGTCCTCCAGTGAGTGTTCTGGCAACGACGAAGAGCTGAAGACGTCTGTCACACGCTGGTTCCATTCACAGGCGGCAGAGTTCTACGACAGTGGGATCCAAAAGTTGATACGACAAGTGTCTCAATTCTGGTGGTTGCTATGTTGAAAAATAGCTGAACCTTTGATGTACCTGTTGCCAATAAATGGTTTCCTGGAACTGTGTTGGTTTTTTTTAAAAAAATAGGGAAACTTACTTTCTGGATGCGGCTCGTACATGTGAATACACTATTATTCCAATGAATGTTATCATTTAAGTCCAAAATAAATGAGCAAATATGACCTACAAGTGTGTGATGACTGGCAAGAAAAAATTATACTTGTATGCTAGGAAATAAACAAATATTGATATAAAAAATATTATATTTTATTTACCTTCCAACTAGTAACATATGTTTAGAAATAATGCGTTTATTGAGCTCTTTGTAAACAAAGTATTTTAAAAAAATGCACTAAAATTATCCCTGAGCACAACACACTGTATGACACCTTTGATAAACCACCATAACAACTGATTCCAACAGATACCTAAGTAATACTGAAAAATAACTCTCAAATCCAAACCAATTAAAAAAAAGTTTTGCTACAAAAGTTAATACAAAAATGAACACAACACATAACACATTGTGCATGTGGTAACTCCTTCCCAAATATTTTTTCAAGTTAACTGAAAGATACTGACAATGGGTATTGGAAATAACAGCAACTGATGACTCCTGTATAAAATATGTGTATTATTTTATATTATTCACAAACATCTTCCATACCTTCACCCACTATAGTGTTTGTATTATTTGTCTCACAGAAAAGATAACTAATAGTTGCAAGATATAATTAATATCATGATGTGAGAATAGTTGCAAAGCAAAACATGTATCTAGAATCAAGACTACTAAACAATAACTAAAAAATTTATAAAAAAAAGCAATAAAGCTGCTCTGTCAGAAAAATATCTAAACCTTAAACAATGGCACTGGCATTTCAATCTTTACAAAATACTATTTTCTGTTATTCTATTTTTACACTTTAACAATGGTATTGTGCAATATTTCAACCTTTGGAGAAATACTGCACAGCCACTTGGAAGCACACCTTATTCTTTTATCTGGCATTTCCATCATGTAATGTTTTCTAGACTAGTGTTAATCATATTCTGACCACTGCATCGTCCCATGTCTTGCAATTACAGTGGAACCCCGATTTTACATTTTCCCGCATTATACATTCAACCTTGATGGTCCCAACATAGCAAAATGTTAAGGATTTTCCTTTACTTTGCATTTTCCCGCATATTAAGTATTTTCAGTTTGGTCCCCTGAAAAACGTAAAACCAAGGTTCCACTATAATAACATGGAGAAACAGAATGTATCATTTCTGAATTTTACTGAACATAAAAAAGCATCAAAATGAATTAATAGTTATTTGCATGTGATGTTATATTTTACTAAAATGATAATTATACAGCCTGCCATATGTGATCAATGAAATTATATGCATGGTACAGTGTGAAAGACATGACCACCAGGAATTCTGGCCACATAGTCTCCTGCAGTGCTTTTCTCTGCTTGCACACCCAATGGCCATCATATGTGGCAAGCTGTATAAATCAACTTAGCAACTCTTTTCATGTTTG
Source organism: Lepisma saccharinum (assembly GCF_977018435.1). Lineage (NCBI taxonomy): Eukaryota > Metazoa > Arthropoda > Insecta > Zygentoma > Lepismatidae > Lepisma > Lepisma saccharinum. Next base: position 36,985,695 of record NC_139235.1, on the reverse strand, counting down.
TGTATGATATCATGCAGTTTTAAGAAACTTGTGAAATAAATTTTTGTTAGTATATTACAGATTTCTTCCCATTATCACAAATAACAATTTTTCTGTACATGAATAACAAATGCATGCAAAATATAATTAGAAACAGCAAACATAATACAGTAATATTACTATACCATATATTCAAGTAAATGCAAATAAAAATTTTCAATATTTTCATTACATTTAAATGATAAGGATCTGTAGAGGGCATTTGTTAAAAAAATACTTTGTTCTATGGTTATCACAATCTAATGCTGGCGGAATTCACATTATTGTAATCTTACTGAATTAATGAAAATGTATCCCATGCTATATCTACCTAAATGATCATAACTGCACAACCACCTGACCAGAGGAATTATTATTCAGTAGTCAAATTGTAATATTTTCACGAAGTTACTGTATTACAGCACTTTATACATATTTACAGCTATCTATGTATATCACAGATTTGTTGAGAAAAACTCAACATGAAACAGTCCATACTCAATATGTATAAAAATAACTGAAGTATCTATACAGGCATACATCTTACAAACTTATTTCTTAGCTACAAGCACATGTTTTACACTTGATATCAATGGCATATTTATTATGTTAAGAAATGTGTAATATACAGATAGTTTAAACAGGGCCCAATATTCGGACATCGTGACTCGGAATTTCGAGAACCTTGATTTGCAATGTTTTAACCTCTCTCCATACACACTCATTATGCAAAATCGTGACATCACCATGAATGAGGCCATGCTGAAAAGAAAAAAAATGTAATTTTCACATGCTCACTATTGACCCATAATATTTTTTACTAACTTCTAAAAACATAGCCTTCATGATGGCATAGAATTGTAATCAAGGAGTGTGAGGTTCAATGTCTGGTGCAGGCATATTGAACAGTGGTTCATATCCTACTTTAAAACTGTAGGTCTAGTCCCGATTAGCCTATCTGAACATAAAATGCATTGAAATGAACACAGCAGTGATTTGATTACATACATTAATGAAGCAAATTAACAGTTCAAGGTCTTCACAAAATTTTAATCATTTAATGTTGGATTGGTAGCAGTTATCAGTGTTGGTAAATTTTATATTTCAGTGCTTTCCAGAATCCACTGGTGGATGGGCTGGGGCATTTCTGATGCATGCTTCAGCATTCTATAATTCACCGATGTATACACCAAAGTTTTCACCAGGTTAAACCATGACGTCATCATTTTACACCAGCCTACAGAGCTGGTGAATCGAAATGGCATCGTCTGCTTTGAAACTTGTGCTTCATGATATCCATTACGTAGGCAATAGTATGGAATGCCATGCCAATTTTGTTGCACTGAGGGCAAATAAACTGGATGCAGATATGCAGTGTCAACATGCAGTGTCAACATTTTAACCTTTACAGTTCTGATTGGTCATATGCTGACTGATGGCATTTTTGGCCAGTCCTGGTTGGTCATACCTTGACCGATGGGACAGACCTTTTTTCGTCGCCTTGCAACCCTGTTTATTTTCTATGCTCATGACTCGAAGTGCGTGGAACTTGAATCCAAGAGTCGATATGCATCAACAGCGATGCTGGTGCTCTTCAACTCCCTATTGATGTCAACAGCAGCTGCTAAATTTACACCTCCTCTTTGTCGACGCAGTAAAAGAAGCAGGGCATGGGCCGAGGAGAGGGGACATTGTTGTCAAAAGTGTTTGCAGCGATAACTTTTCAGTGGGTGAAATGGACTTTCCACAATGCTTGCTTCAGAAGACAACCACTCCTTCTTCGGAAGAAAAATGAAAGGGGGGGGGGGAAGGTAGGATCCGGGCTAAAAATAACTCATGTAATTTTTCCAGCTGACTCTCCCTTTTATTTTAAAAACGATGCTTCATTTGAGTTCACAGAGGCGTTGCAGTAATGTCGTGCGCATAGTTTTCGCGTGTTTGCAAGTGGAGTGAGACATGTTTTCCTGTTTTGATTGTCGTGGGAGTGTAGTGAGAGGTATTTTTTACTTTTTTTGTGTGTGTGTTGTGCGAACATGAGTTCGTCTGTACGGCTAGAGGATTTGGAGCAGGAGGTAAACAATATACTAAACAGTTTTGACACAGATGGGGAATTGCAAAGCGACGAGGAGTTGCGGGAAATTGTACATGATCAGGGTGAACATGTTAGTGACTCGAGTGAAAGTGAATCAAGCGATTCTGAGGATGGAGAACTTCTTCCAGAGACATGGCAGAGGCCAGGGGTGGGCAGTGTGGGGTCTACAGTCCCACCATTTCAAGGCAATCCGGGACCGAAAGTTCGTAACCTCTCAGTCAACTCCACTCTGCTGGATGTTTTTAGACTGTATTTTGATGAACAAATTATGGAACTTTTGACATCTGAAAGTAACAAGATATTATGAACAATATTTATCAACAAACCCAGGTGCCACCCGTCAGGAAAAAATTTCCACGGGAGATATATTTGTTTTCCTTCCAATTTGTTTGTCAATAGGGTCAACACAAAAGACAAACTAAGAAATTACTGGGAGCAAAACGACATCCACAGAAATAATTGGTAACCCGCACAAATGTCCAGAAACAGTTTTTTTCCATATCATTCGTTTCCTTCATTTTGCTAACAATGATAAGGCCAAAAACCCTGCTGACCTTGACTATGACCAACTGAACAGACTTTTCTTTTTTTCAATTTTCACATTTGAAGCCACGAATAATAACACATACATACAGATAGCAACACTTCGTCTTTTCTGTCAAAGTACATTTTATTCTTAGTAAAATGTTTCTTGTTTCACTAAATTATCTGCCATAGGATGGAAGCTATAACGATTTTTGCTAAACCTTACAAAACTCATTTAAATGGCCTGGGACAGAGGTAAAAACTGCATAAGCACCATGGGACTTTAAAGGTTAAATAGTACTGCTCTTGCATGATAAATGAAATGAAATAGGTTGATGCACCATGTTCTGCTGCACCATGCAGGAAAGCCTCAATTCGCAATCTTTGAATGCCACTTAAATTCGTAGTGCACATGTAAAATGAGATACCGCTATGTTGAGAATACATGATTTTCATAAAACATATCACTATTAGTGCATTTTTTGCAATGAACTCAAATATGCATGCACTCTGCAAATTTAACCTTGATTTCTTTCAGTACGAAGCTTTCCAGATTTCGCCGAATTTGATTACATTTTTTGGTTCACTAGTCTGATCCATGCTGGTGAAATCTGGAAAGCACAGTTGATGCATCTGGTTCGAAATTCATATCAGTAAATCCCCAATTTTTTCAGAAATTAAATGCAAATTAAACTTTTAGAATGCAGCCTGAGTAGAGGCAAGATTTCTAGGCACTAAAAACTGCCTAAATAGACACTAAAAATGAAAAATATAGAAATTAATATTGTTCTTTTACATCAAAATTATATACGCACTTTTTGAGCTAAATGGTATAATTCATTCACGTAAATGAACATTCTTTTAAAAATACTCACTTTTGAGTTTTCAAAGTACTTTCAATTCCTCTCATTAGGTCATTTGTCTTAAGGATTAGCAGCAACTGTCTGTTCACCTTCGAAAGCACATTTGAAATCTGGGGCAACAACTTGGGAATTTCCCTGTGAAAAGTGGCTTTCTGGAAGGTAAAAAAAATAATAATAAATAAATGATTAAATACATTATCTGCACAACAGTATATATTATTCCTATAAAATTCTAGTGTATAACTCTACATGTTTTCCAGGAAAGAATTTCCACATTACAAGAAAATCTTTGTAAATTTCAATCCCCTTCAAATTATTTTAAAACAAACGAGAAAAGAAATACAAAGACTGATTGAGCTACTGATTCACCACCATATTTGTACCTTTGTCTGGAAGCAGTGACACTAGTATCAAATGCGTAAATTACAGGGAGCATATTTTCCGAAGGTACAGATGCCTCAGTGCTAGAGTAGTAAGTTATCATTGATGTATATAAGGAAGTGATATTGGACTTGAGGACCCCCACCTCCTCCTTGAATCAAAAACACAAGTTTGATCCACGGTTGAGCCATAATTTTCATGTTAACTTCTCTGTAAGTTATAACTGTGTGCATTGTTATACAGGGTGTATTCGTGACTTTGATTCAAACTTGCAGGGTGGATGGAGACTAAGCCAAGTACCAATGTGAGATAAGGAACCCCGGTCCGGAAACACACCATTAAATAGTTATGAGCCAAAACTATTTGGATCTTTCATGACAGTGGAATAAGACAACCGAGAGATGCGGCTTGTAGATTTAATACGGACGTTACTACAGTGTATCGTACCACCCTATGACGAAAACGTTACAATAATTGTTCAAAATGGTGGCCCCCCGGCATCACAAGAAGCTCTGTCGCATCTGCTCTAACATCGTTAGACGTTCTGACGATATCACAGGCAGCAAGGATTCTTTGGCCAGGAGGGGTGTCCCTCGGCTCAGCACCCAATCTTCAACCGTTTGAGTGAGGAGGACCTGTTGGCAAAAATCCTTGCTATATCATCAAAACTACTCCAGAGCGGATACGACAGAGCTTCTTGCGACGCTGGGGGCCACCATTTTGTACAATTACTGTAACGTTTTCATTGTCTAGTGCTACAATACACTGTAGTAACATCCCTATTAAATCTACAAGCTGCATCTTTCGATTGTCTTATTCCACTGTTATAGGAAGTCCCATAGTTTTGGCTCATAACTTTTTCATAATGCGTTTCCGGACCGGGGTTTCTTATCTCATATTGGTACTTGGGTGATTCCACATCCACCCTGCAAGTTTGAATCAAAGTCACGGAAACACCCTCTATGATATCAATACAGTTTTATGGGTGTTAGAAGCATTGTAACACATTTTTTAATGTAACATTTCAGGTGAACACACACTCCCTTCATCAGACATTTATTTTTAGTTTGATTAATTATAACCAGGGAACAGATATATACATGTAAATCAGAGGCGTGGCGTGCATGTAGCCGGTGTTACCGCAGGTAACAGCAAAATGTAAAGAATTTAAAAGTTGTTCCAATAAAATGACAACATTGTTAAATACGTTAATGAACACCGTTACCATCGAGATATTGCCTAGGACATTTTTCCTGCAGCCGACAGAAGCGAAGAGGGAGGCCGTTCCACTACCCTGAGGAGGCAACAAGGGAGAAGAGGGCGCCAATGCAAGGAAAGAGCAGGGAAGGACTTGGGTGTATTATTCATATGCCTGTTAAGGGGCCCTATTGCCGTTCAGACCCACCGGAGCAGCCAGTGTTGTCACATCGGATTGGCAGAAAAGAGCTAAATCCCGCCTAAATTAGGAATACAATTTGTGTGAAGCAACCAGAGTAGACTGCAAAGCCAAGGCTGGATTGAACTACAACTGAGACCAGTTAGGTAATAGACGAAAATATAGTTCCTTGGTGTGATTCGTGATTTGGACAAACCTTGCTCCAAAATACTAAGTTGGCAACAGTAATACGTACAGCTGGGTTTCCCTTCCACGAAGGAGCGGAGTTCTGTCTGCTCAGTGCTCACCACACAAACGTCAAACTGGCCCGGGAAAAGTGTGGTTCTTCTTCTTCCCCTTCGCAGCTCATTGCAAAGAAACAGACACAGATGAAGAATTGACAAGGGTCTATCACCATTCATTGGATTTTCGTGGTAATTGTCTCATGAGTGGTAGTTCTTTCTAGGAGTGTTTGTGGCTAAATCACTGTGCTGATTGCAAAACAAGAACGAAATGAACGAACATCAAAAGGGGGGGAGGGGGGGGGTTGTAATAACGTCTAGCAGGCATAATTGTCGTACTTATAGCCGGTAACACTTTTTAAAAAGTCACGCCACGCCACTCATGTAAATACATATCTTCATATGAGGGTTCAAACCTCAAGTGGCATAACTCCATTCAAAACAGTTTTGAGATAAAGACACATTTACAAGGGACATTTTTCTTGTAGTGGCAACACTGTTGGTATATGCCTGTCAGTTGTCACTGGGACAAAAGACGATCGGGTCTTGTTTAGTCTTGTACTACGGATCGTGTGTAGGTGTTTGGTGCTGAATAGTACTGTTGTGTGGTAGTTAGAAGATGTTAAAGTGAAGTGTGTGTATGTGTGTATGTATAATACCACCCTGAACAATGTTCACGTGTGAAGAACAGCAAATATTCATCAAATTTCAGGTTGCACGTGGAAGGAATGCACAGCAAATTCACAAGGGCTTACACTTCAATTCCAGCTCGTACGATCTGTCTCCACGATCAGTGGAAATAATGTGAGCAAGGAATGCGTTATCTTCCAATCACCAATGAGCAAGGAATGCGTTACCTTCCAATCGCCAACAAGCAAGGAATGCATTATCTTCCAATCGCCAATGAGCAAGGAATGTGTTATCTTCCAATCACTAACATGCAAGGTGCATGCATGCACATTCCCATCTGTGCCATTGCTGAACTTCGTTCAGGATATGCGGTACCCATTTTGCTGATAACTTAAGCAGGCCGATACGGTAAAGCATTGTCCCCACATGGCTTGTGTAAACCCTTGTGAATTTGCCTTGCATTCCTTCCATGTGCAACCTGAAATTTGATGAATATTCGTTGTTCTTCACGCATGAACATTGTTCAAGGTGGTATACACACACTTAACTTTAACATCTTCTAACCACCACACAACAGTACTAATCAGCACCAAACACCTACACACAATTCGTAGTACAAGACTAAACAAGACACAACTGTCTTTTGTCCCAGCGACAACTGATAAGCGTATACCAACAGTGTTGCCACTACAAGGAAAATGATTCTCGTAAATAGCTTACTATTATGTTAAGCTGTTGGAGCACAAACATGGTGGTGCCTCTATGAGCAAGAATTTGAAACTTCAGGGAAACCTACTTCTAGCATTGAAATGTTGACACTTCACTGATAACACAAGTTATACATGCAACTCCAATTCCACAAAAAGTAGAGTTCACATGATGCTAACATCAATGTTACTTTATATTATCTTCACAAATTGTGGTATGTAAGCTAAAAAAATGATAGTTTTATTTCTCCATGAGGGTCATCCAGAAAAAAGGAATGTTTTGGTGAAAAACACAAACGACAAATGATGTGTGCAAAAAATTTGTCATACAGACCAACTACATACCTTACACTATTTTATCACACATATTCACCATACCCATTCAAGCACTTATCATAGCATGATATCAGTTTGTTGATACCATGTATTGTACTCGGTTGCTGCCAATGTATTCAACCATGTAGTGACAGCGTCTTTTGAGTTCATCAGCCATGGCAAAATACTTTCCAGAAAGAAAGTCTTTCAATTTCAAGGACAAATGGTAATCAGTGAATGCCAAATCATGAAGAAGAGATCATCAAATTGCAGGAAAAGATCATTGAAGAATGTTTAATGTGAAACGTCAGTCAGCCTTAATTACTTCATCAATCTTTGTCTTTAAGGCCTCTGTCACAAGCGTGGGTCAACCGGAATGTTCACTGTCATGCACACTTGTTCTTCCTCCATTAAACTTGGCACACCACTTTCTCACATATGATGCATTCATCACGTCATTCAACACACTCCACACCTCACACTTGGCAGTATCCTCAATTTTGTCACGCATGATCAGCGCTCACAGCTCAATACTGGACATGTCTTCACTGTCTCACTGCTTGGCTCAAACTGAAGGGGGTGTAGGTGGAGAGTGCTGTGTGCTAGTCGAATGTTAATTCTTTCCGGAAACCACTTTGCCATGGCTGATGAATTTACTCAAAGACACTGTCACTACATGGTTGAATACAATGGCAATGACAGTATCAACAAACTGGTATCACAATATGACCAGTGATTGAATGGGTATGGTGAATATATGGAAAAGTAGAGTAAGGTAGAGTTTCTGTACGATAAATTTCTTGCACACATCATTTGTCATTTGTGTCTTACACTAATATGCTCCTTTTCTCGGAATGACCCCTCGTATATGCTTTCAGAAAACATTTTACATGTTTTAGTTATTTTACATATAATTTTGTGCCTCCAAGCTGGCGCAGTGGTAGCGTCGCTGCATTGTAATCAAGTGGTCCCAGGTTCGATTCCCACTTTAAACTGTAGGTCCAGTCCCGGTTAACCTTACTGTGCACAAAGTGGACTCAAAACACAAACTAAATCAATTTACATATAATTTCCATATTTTCAAACATTTTCCACATACATATATATTCCAACATATATCTCTGGTTTCTCTTCTTGTGTTATAAACCAAAGGTTTTCCATTAGTCTGTCTTGTGTTCATTTTGCTATCCTGCCACTTCTGGCTAATAGTGACGATAATATTGGTGAAATAAAGAAAATTCATGTTTCATTCATGATGATGCAAAAAATAACACAAAATTTCTAGAACTGATTGTTTAAAACACCCGAGACCACTACTTACCTCGGTTGATGAGTATTTAGTTTTGTCTAGGCCTGATGTTATGGCATCCCATGATCTTCCAGTGACCATGCAAGCAAAGATGCCATACAATTCCCCAACTCCGAGCTTTTCGCTGTGTTCCTTCATGCCAACTTTATCACTATTGAGAATACTCAACCACAATTTGGCATATTCATATTTAATGTTATCACTCAGCGTCTGAAAAAGAAATGGACTATCAAAAACCATAGACTGAAGGGCATACATAAATCTTCTGTAATCAAACTTTGGAAAAATTACAGAAAGTGTTAACAAGTTTAAAATTAATTTTCATGAATTTAGAGATATTGAACTGAAATTTGTATAGCAACTAGATACTCTGAAGGAATGATCTCACAGCGCAGTTAGAGGCAACTTACGGGCGCGTGCACCAACGTCGATTATTTCGAAGTTCAGATGAACGAGATCAATTTTAAACCACTCTAAATGAACTTTGTTTAAAGATTTGCATTGCACCAACGAAAAACGACGAGATTCCATTCAACTGATCCGAGATCAATTTGTAAGGCTATACCTGATTGGTTGGTTAAAACAAATGACAATCAAGAACCCCACAGAGTAGTGCGACACAGTATCAACATGTAGGAGAAGAAAGTTATTCGGGCCACAAACTTATCTGAATTTGAGAAATGTACTGATCAACCTTGTCGATGAGTACAATGATGTAGTAGAGTGTAAAGAAATAATAATATTAAAAAAGAACTGACGGCACAAAACAAAAGGATAATGAGAAAGAATTGAACCTTCTTCTACGGGACTTAAATGCCTTACGAAATGCATTCGATTTTGATACAACAGTGTACGCTGAACCTCGTCCACTCAATAAAGATATATTATTATTATTATTATTATTATTATTATTATTATTATTACTGTACTGTGGTAACTATTTGAATTTTTCATTTCTTAATTCTTATACAGGGTGGCTCAATAAGTCACTTAACACCCTCAGTACAAGGCCACTGCGGCATGGAATTTGAAATTGGCGATGACCAATCATTGCCTGGCCAAGGGGGAACCACATTGACGCCACCCACATGGTCGGCGGCCATCTTGATGTCCGCCATCTTGAATTCAACTTCAGAATTTTAAATGGGAAGGGGGTCGTGCGACATATCAAAATGGGCTAGAATTTCACGAGAAATGCAATGGTGAAGGTTTTTTCGACGTATCTTTAACCAGTAAAAAGTTATGACTGAATTCTTGTACCAATTTGCTCCTTTTCGAGGTGTTAGAAAAATGCCTTAAAATTTGTTTAGCGCATCGGTAATGCATCGAGATCAAAGTGACGTCTATGGAGAGACGTTCGCATGCCATTGCACATTATTTTAATCGGATACATCCATGAAGAGCTGTGCATTATGAATGGTTGTCGCGAACAATTTACAGTGTGACGCTTCCATTGAATTAAAAGTCCTTCACAGTGACACGGCTAATGTTTATGTTCATAAGGAAGTTTATAAACAGAATATGTGACCCTTGTCATCTGATAACTAACTTTGGACAAAAACAGGTTCATAACGTTCCCATAAGTGTTCTGGTGTTCTTCCCTATTGAAAAAACTCTGTAAAAAGTACCTTTTTCCATAAGCAAGGATGAAAAAAACATGTTTATTTAACAAATCCAAGTAGCCCTAAGCATTTAAGGTTCCGTTGTTGGAAAATTGGCTAAACAATCGTGTTCCACACAGCACGCCACACCATTAACTTACCAACACTAACCATTCAGCTTTGATCTGTCAAAAATGGGTTATCAGATAAAAATCATCGAATATTCTGTTTATAAACTTCCTTATGAACATAAACATTAGCCTTGTCACTGTGAAGGACTTTTAATTCAATGGAAGCGTCACACTGTAAATTGTTCGCGACAACCATTCATAATGCACAGCTCTTCATGGATGTATCCGATTAAAATAATGTGCAATGGCATGCGAACGTCTCTCCATAGACGTCACTTTGATCTCGATGCATTACCGATGCGCTAAACAAATTTTAAGGCATTTTTCTAACACCTCGAAAAGGAGCAAATTGGTACAAGAAATCAATCATAACTTTTTACTGGTTAAAGATACGTCGAAAAAACCTTCACCATTGCATTTCTCGTGAAATTCTAGTCCATTTTGATATGTCGCATGACCCCCTTCCCATTTAAAATTCTGAAGTTGAATTCAAGATGGCGGACATCAAGATGGCCGCCGACCATGTGGGTGGCGTCAATGTGGTTCCCCCTTGGCCTGATAACGATTGGTCATCACCATTTCCATGTTGCGCGCTGCAGTGGCCTTGTACTGGGGGTGTTAAGTGACTTATTGAGCCACCCTGTATATTTATATTGTCGTGTTGTGTAAATAGCCAGTGACATGTATTTTCGTAAATTTATACAATCATATTTCCAACACCATACATATGTAGCAATATCGTAACATTGCTCTGTTCTAATTTATCTTGCACTTGCACATAATATGACATTTATATATAAATGTATGTTTTGTGTTCTGGGATAAAAAGTACAGTATTTAGAAACATTACGACTTTGCACCACAGAAACACAAATTATTATTATTATTTTGGCAGTTTTTAGTTTACTTTACACATTTCTCGAATCATCTATAGTTTGCATGCCCTCGATATCACTTTCTGCTCTATTTATATTCAAAAACAACTGCCTGCAGTCGAAGCGTCAGTATCGTGAACCAGGATCAGACACCAAAACAGTGGTGAATGGCTGATCAGAAGATAAACTCGTTTTGATGTTCCTAGAACACGATCAAGTGTTGAACCATATTCGTGCTATGGAATTTTCCAGTGATCCTTTCCCGATCCAGGTTTAAAATTTGATCTTCGTTCGTGCACACAGCCATTAGTGGCTGAGTGCATTAAATGGTCAACTTTCGACTTTACCACCAAAACTCTTAGATTCAAGACCAAATCTGGTCATGGGTGTTCTTTGTGAGAGTCCCTTCATCAATTTCATCTTTTGTTGCTCATTCTCATTGCTGTGATTAGTCAAAAGTGGCAGACATGCAAGGAGAAATAACAAAAATAATATATTCAGAACTCTGTCTGCACACTATTTTGGGAGCTTAAGATATAAACTCATGGCAGTTTTACAGTACTTCCAGAAAGAAAATGCTCATTTGATGGTGGCGTTGCAAGCAAAACTGCAGATATAAACAATTTTAAGGTCAATTGTGTGGCTGAACACACCATTCATTCCCACTTCAAGTTTTTTGAAACTAAGATATTCTCTTTTCTGGGAGTTGTGTCCCAATAATGTATTCCATAAGGATCTCTATGGATAGCAAAAGGTAAAAAAAATGTATCGATCTGGAAAAACAAAATCTGAAAGAAAATAAGTGAGAAGAAATACACGTCGTCAGTGGTGAAACAATTCAAAATGTTACATAAGTAAATAAACACCTACCAATAGAAGCTGTAGGCGAATGGTTATACCGCGTTTGGTAGAACCTGTCCCGCTTCCCGCGCTAGGGAGCGCTCAACAGTTTCCGTGCTGGGGAAAGTCAAAGCCAGGCAGCCAATTAAAATACGCAACGTCGCAACAGCGTCTACGTAAACGCCTCTCTTCTGGCTTTCATTCGCTCCTCGCTGCCCAGCAGACGATTTTTTCCTCGTTTCTTATTGACACCGAAACTGTTGAGCGCTCCCTAGCGCGGGAAGCGGGACAGGTTCTACCAAACGTGGTATAGTGTTACGGATTCATGTTCTGAAGGATGCATGTTCGAGCATGGTTTCTTTTTTAGTTGCCAATGAGGCACCAACGTGTGTGTTCAAATCTGCATTTAGACAGTGATTTTTTTTAAAAAAATCCATAACCACAGATTCTCGAATACATGGGATGCGGGAAGTTTATATCACATGCATTTTTAATCCATGATTTCCCTTGCTGATTTTGAAAAGCACCTTAGATTTTTCCTTCTTAAAGCATTTTTAAACTTGCAGACCAAACATAGAGCTGTCAGATCATACCTACTTTCACTGTGACTATAAATTATAATAATAACCCCTGGCTCTACAGCCTGTAAGGGCCTTGGCGTATCTCCCGACTACCAGTGTCCCTACCACAATCCTATCTAGAGGTGTGGAGATCTTCAACCAGTAATGGGGTGACGTGAAATCAGATGCTGATTTCAAAATTTATAGCTTTCTTGTATGTAATTTCCTCTCACCATACAAAAGAGTGCATCAAAAAATGTTTTTTTCACCACTTATATAACATTTTCTATCGCTCTCCTAAGTTTTTATTTATCATAAATTTGTGTCCCTAATCATATTTGTCTATTTTTTTAAAATTTTCTTTCAACAATATACTTACGGCATATAAACCATGGTCCAACAATATCACATCTACTCCTTCTGAAGTATTTTTAACTAAAATATTTCCTGGATGAGGGTCACTGTGTACAAAACCATGGATGAATATCATCTCTGAATAGAGCCTTCCTAACCTCTCAGAAACTTGGTCTACATCTATGTTATTTTGTCGTATGTACTTGAGGTCATTGATTTGGCCTCCTTCAAGGTATTCCATTGTAAGCACCCGCTCCGTTGATAGATCCCAATAAATTTTTGGAACCTACAAATGAAAATTATGCTACAGAAATTTGTTACAACACTGATAATAAATAAAAAGTATCAAGAAAAATTGTATTAACATTGATGTGTATTAGAAATTCAAACCAAATGTAAAAATAATGATAAACCTTAGATCAGTGGTTTTCAAACTTTTTCCTCATTGTGTCCATTAGTAGGGACATAAAGTTTACGTTTTATTTTCCCCTAAATTTCGACGTTATTTTTTACTGTAATTTGGTGTTACTTTTCACAGTTTAGGGTGTTTTTAATTTAAAATCTGTGTTATTTTTACATGCATTTTTACTGTTCCTTCTATGCTTAAGATTTTCACATTGTTTTAGTTATGGAAAATTGAGGCAAGTTTTAGTTTTAAATACAAAAAAAAAGGCTTACCTTTATAAGAAATTGCCATTCAAGAACTATTTCATCTCATAATTTGAAATGTTTATTGAATGATAACACCCAAATCTTTGAACACAATCATACACATCATATTTCCCTAACAATGCCAAAAACTCCCTCTGCGACATCAAAATAACATTTTATTTACACACACACACACAAATAAATCACCCCCAGCCAAAACAATACAAGTGCTTCTCCCTAAAAAAAAATTCCCATTCCTACGAAATTTTCATTCTGAGAATATCTCCCCGAGCGAATTCAATTTCAGGACAAGATTAAACACTGTCAGTCATGTGTGCACCAAACTGCAATATATGAAACATCACAATCTTTCTTGAATCGAACTATCACCAGCTAGACTACAAATGACAGATCTAATAGTGCTTCAGGTAGCTCTCTTTGAACAGAAAAAAGTGTTATCCCCAGTTTATATTGCGTATTTCGCGGCATTTTTCGCGTTTTAAAGTGGAAAATTCGGTGTTATTCGGAATAATGGCATAATTTGCATTATTTCACAATTCCAAATCATGGAAAACTTGCCTCCTTTACCTACCCAGATACATTTTAAACGCTTTATTTTGCTATCCTCAACTTTTCGGTGTTATCGTTAAAACGAAAACCTCACGTCCCTACCCATTAGTCGTAACTAAATTTTTAATGTACTCCCACCATAGGTTTTCTCAGAATACTGGGTTTTGGGGATTTTTTTTTTTTTGGCTGCCTAATTGCTGGGTCGTTTTTGATATGTTGGATGCATGTACCTGCAATAGAGTAAAATGGCATTCGAGCTTTATGTGGAAAGATGGTAAATAAATAAACATTAGAATTCTACGTTCATTATTTTATTGGATGTTCCTACTAGAGTACTGCATTGGACAACTTTCGCTCACTCATAATCGCTCGGGTCTCCCATGCTCAAGCATGATTCGCTCGAGCGCAAGGTTTTATGAGTATCAGGTAGGCCATACTCAAAGTTCCACGATGAATGTCGTGACGTCATGTGGTGGACAGAAAGAATTTGATTGCGTTTATCCTTACGTTAGCTTGTCATTAACCGAGTGCTTTTTAAATTAAATGCTCACACTTGTCAGTGTCTTCTCTGGAAGACCCAATAATCATATATATTGCCACCATAGCATGGAACATTTATGAACTGAAGCAAACTACTTAATCGCTTTTATAAGCTTTTTCGAAAGGCAACATTTTTCAAATCATCGGTACCTAGCATCCGTTTGTCTCATTTCTTTTTTGTGTATTAGCAGCATGATTTTATGAATGAATAGCAATATTTTCCAGAGTTTGATACCCGGTGGAGGCACAAGGAACGTGGTTGCTATTCCACTTTAAACTTTGAGTCCAGTCGTGATTGGCATAAAAAGCGCACAAAACATTGACAAACTTTGAAAAAGTAATCAGTTGGATGGGGGGGGGGGTAAGTTCTTGCCTGATTTGTTGCCCCTTTTGCACTCACACTTCTTCCAAGAGAATGTAAACTGTTCTGCCCTCACCCAGTTGTAGTACCTAATTGTTGCTACTGGAAGTTATAATTTTGTGTCGTATATCATAAAATTGAAGGGGAAAATGTTTCACACTACATTCTATCTGAGAGAAACATATTTGCACTTTGAGCTGATGCACAACGTAATGTACTGTACATAAACGTTTATGTGGCCAAGCACATGGAATATTCGATTGATTGATTTGCTTTATTTTACTTCGCTTCTTATGCCACTTTTTGGCTAATTTGCGAAGATGGGAATGAGTGATTTTTTATGAAATTGATGAATGGACACTCACAAACATCCATGCCCAGGGTAGGATTCGAACCCAGGAACCGTGGTGCCGTAGCACGATGTGCTATACACCCTGTCACGGGGGCCGGCACAATAATAATAATAATAATAATAATAATAATAAAAATAATAATAATAAAAACTTGGATAACTGAGACACAGGTCTATTACAGTACAAGAACGTACTTTCGAATTAAACAACCATCTGAAAATAATGAATAAATACATTTGGCACTCGAAAAAC
Source organism: Lepisma saccharinum (assembly GCF_977018435.1). Classification (NCBI taxonomy): domain Eukaryota; kingdom Metazoa; phylum Arthropoda; class Insecta; order Zygentoma; family Lepismatidae; genus Lepisma; species Lepisma saccharinum. The sequence continues at coordinate 36,970,150 of NC_139235.1, read as the reverse complement.
GAGGAATGCAATATATTAACAAATTTTTGTATTACAATTAAAAATATACTCTTATTTATGTACGAGATGGATCTTGAATCATTAATATTGTGTGTTCCTAGTTTAAAGCAACAGGTTCAGCATAAAATGTCAAACAAAGTATGAAAATACATTGCTTTTCGTGTTCCTGCTATGAAATAGAAAACTTTTCGATACACATGCTGACAGACCTGCCTAAGCAATTCAAAATATCTAATCATATGTAACAAATCCTGTACATCATTGTTCATTAGGACTGTGAAATAAGATACAGTAATAATGTATAATCAAACATAATTTTAATGCCACAGCAATCGTGGAAACATAAATTAACAAGTGATTACTTCCATGTTATAATGTAGTTTTTCTATCTTATGCACTAGCACTGTGTTACCGAATTACAAATATATCGACGAATGAGAAAACATATTTTAAAAAAAACCTAACCTACATGATTCGTCCACATTTTGTGCAGAACCTTCAAAAACGTTTTTAGAATAACAAAAATATACAATTACTGTTCTCCTTAATGTGAGCCTAAATGTTTGTTCTCTACTTGATGCTATGAATGAGAAGAATGTCGTTAATTATTTCTGGATCAAGCAGGCATCTCGTTTTTGAAATTAGATTCCCAGCTGCACTGCAATTCCTCTCACTAGATGCATTTGTGGCAGAAATACAAAATATTTGTCGAGCTACCTCTCATAGCCTTGGATATGTGTTTGCATTCCTTTTCCACCAGCGAAGTGGTTCCTCGTCATCAATGTGTTCTCTTTTCATGTATAAGTCCACTTCATTAATTTCCACGGATTCATTACTGTCCTCTTGCCATTCTGAAAACAATGTCTTCATTTTTTTTTTATTGGTGATTGTGCAAGTTGTACTTCAGGCGACCAACGAATATCTATTTCGGAGCAAATCTGTTGTAGTGTGTGTAGAATTTGTTCTCTCTCTTCTGAAGCGAGAAGTTTGAGTTTTCTAAAAGATGGCCATAAGAAAGTGTCCATTTTATGGACATCTTCGATTATAATTTTTTCGTTTAAGAAACGTAGTGCAAGTTTTTTAATTTCTCAAATTTTGTGAATTTCATGTTCTGTTGTGTTGCAGTGGAACTTCAACTTCTGAACCCACAGTAGTACAAGTTGAATGGTCGGATATGCATCTCCTTCCATTCCGTCGGTGGCCTCTTTGAAGGGTTTCAGAAACTGGATCAGATGCCCCACCAAATTATTGTCGTAGCCTAGTAATTTTTCCACGACGTTCTTTCTCGTTAATACTTCGACTACCTTATTATACTCCACAAATATACAATTTAACATCATGTAAAGGCTGTTCCACCGTGTTTCAACCTCCTGCTTGAGTGTGGTTTTCAAATGCTCGACTGCTCCTGACTTTTTTATGTATTGCACGATACGTTTTGCATCATCGATAGTGTTATAACAAGTCTGCAATTGATTGTTAAGGAAATGCTCATCAAATGCATGCTTAACCACTGTATTTATGCAATGTGCTACACACGGATAATGCAAATACATATCGAGAGCTTTCTGAATATTTGGCCCTTGATCCATGACAAAGGTGATTTTCTTTATGTGCTCCTTATGGATTCCCAATTCTGTCAGTCTTCCTTCAATTTCCCCTCTGATATTTTCTCCTGTCTTGCTTTTGTCGGGGAACTTTGTTGTTGCTAATACACAATTCTGGAGCACCCAACCATCTGTGGGCTGTGATGGTAAGGTAATTTATTTTTTTGTAAGGATCGGTCCACAAATCTGCAGTACATGCACAAGCGAACTTTTCAGCTGCATTAATAATGTCTGGCATCACTTTTTCTCTTATAGCATCTGCTTGTGCTCGAATATTTCTTGATATGGTTGTAGGATGAGGAAGAATATCGTCAACACTCACATGTCTATATTCGGCACCGATATTTATTAGTTCCTGGGATAGATTTCGAAACCCGCTTCCAGAAACAATATTAAACGGGCGAAGATCACTGGTACACATTTTCACACGCTTATATGTCAGAATTTGCTTTAAATTGTGTGGCACTGGATCTGACCTTCTTTCTTCGAGACGTATTTTGCCCATGCGTATGCGATCTTAAATGTGTGGTAGAGGATGAAAAGGACAACAAAGTCGAGCAATATTTGCATGACACGTAACCAATCTCTTGACCATCCTGAGTCATTACTAACTGAATTTGTCCCATACTTGACTTTTCATTCCCGTTCTTGTATGTAATTTGTACTGCTTGTTTAGAAGTTTCAGTTTCACTTCGGCTTTCACCTCACGATTAATTTTTGACAGCTCACTAAAACAGAAAAATGGCGATTATACCAAGTACCAAGGATAATATATATTTTCCTATGGATTGAAAAATTAGCAGGGGAAAAATACATCCATGCCAATTCAGAACATTAACGTATAACAATGGATAACATATTTTTAATTTTCTTCCTGAGAGCACAAAGACTATGTTCTAATAATAAGGATATCAAAAATGAAGAAGGCTTTTTAATATAGCAAAAGAAAATGGCTTTCACACTAACAGAATAAACCAAATCAAAAAACAAGTCGCAAGAAAACTAAAGGAAAAGAGAAATACAGACAAAGATGAAAAATCTGTTGAAAATAAATTTCCATTCCACAAGGGATTCTCACATAAAATTGCAAAAATTTTTAGAAGTTATAATTTCAAAATTGTTTTTAAATCACCAAGAAGTTTGGAATGTACATTTAATGAATTCAAAATGAGAAACTCTCTACCAGATGTGGAAACCACAGGAATATATAATACAAGTTGTTCATGTTCAAAGGATTATGTAGAACAAACAGCAAGGAAAATGGCAATAAGATGGCACGAACAAGATTTGGAAATGTAACAGAAAACATCAAGAGACTTTGTGAAAACAATGATGAATTTGAATTACCTGATGATATTTGGGATTCATAATTTAAAAAACAAAACAAATAAAAATAAAGCAGACTGCTTCTTTTCACAGTTAAGTTGCTATATTACAACAATGTAACATTGACAACATCCATTATATAACAGATTCTCTTTGTTTAAAAAAATACTAACCATTGTTATAACTGTATCTTTCGTCAAAATGAAAATAAATGTCTGATGAAAGGAGCGTGTGCTCTCCTGAAACGTCACAATGAAAAATTGTTTTCTTATGCTTGTAATAACCGTAAACTACAGGAAAATAATTCTACAATGCAAGCAATGCATACATACAAGAAAAACTATTAATTTATACTACTGATAAAATTAATGACAAAATGTAAGGATTCTGAACTAAATTTCACACTATTTGTAGATATATATTTCCCTGTTAAAATTCTTGATCATGCTGCTCATCTGAAATAATGATATTTTGATTTAACAGGGTAGCTACCCTAGGACCATGAAAAGATTCAAGTATAATTCCCAGTTTTCAAGGCAAACTTTCCAAAAATTCAAGAGTACAGTCACGGACACTGCCAGCTTGTAATGAATACATTGACTTTCAATCGAATCGTTACAAGCCGGCAGTGTCTGTGACTGTACAAGTAGATGATTTCTTCTTTTTCAACCTTGCGTATTACCCACTGCCTCCTCCCACCACACAAATATATTAACAATATAAAGGATCCATGTGGTTCGAATGCTATCCAAAAATTCTAATTCAAATCTATCAAATAGTATATACTTATATATATTCTTAAAATATTTAATATAAGGTGTAGAGTTTACATTTGCCATTTCACATACTCAGACTCGAAATACATCTACAAACACAAGTCACAAATGTTACGAGATATACTAATATGCAAAAAATGGTTAATTTTATAAGGATTTCAATCTACCTAATCAACTTCAAGATATCTTACCTTGCAATAATCTTCCATCTCTCCAATAGATTATTCTCCAAAACACACTAACAAAGTAAACAAATTGAATTCTGTTTTATTTTCCATGCAGCTTTCTTTTCCTTCCTCGATACAAATAAAAGCTATACTGTCAAAAACTTGCCTCAGGGCATTTATAAATATGTATAAATTCAATGGGATTTCGAGTAATGGAATTTGCAATTTTTCATGTCTACGGAGAAAAATTCACATAGAATGCAAGTATTATAATTCTGGAGCCAATAATTCACGCATAATTCCCAGAATTCAAGGAATTCCCGGTGAGTAGCCACCCTGTTTAAAGGTTAAATATCAATATACAGGGTGAGTCAAAAGTCAGGTTACGTAGGATTCTTTTGTATATCTTCAATGTGTGCACTTTGAACATCAATGTATTTGTGCACGTGACATTTCCAGTTCTCCAGAACCTTTTGCAGAACGTTCGGCATAATCATGTCTGTACATTACACAATGCGTTCCTTCAGATGTTGGATGTTCCGAATCTTAAATGAGTAGAAGAGCACCTTAAAGTGACACCAAAGGACAAAATCCACTGGTCTGAAGAACACGGTGGCCATTCAGCAGGACCACGATGACCAATCCATGCACCAAGAAACTGGACATTCAACCCTTGACGGGCAATTAACGAGACAAAAAACTTCCTATGTAACCTGACTTTTGACTCACCCTGTAGATAATGTTGCCTCACAGGTCAGTTACCAAACACATGAAATAATGCATTCAGTAACATAAAAGAATTTTTCCAAACCGCAGAAGCCATATGCTGGCTATACTGACCTTCAGCCATGGTATATGGGCAAACAACTTCTGAACTTTCTCGGCATTTTTTCCCTCGTTATAGAAATTCAGCTCCAAAGGAATATTTCTCTTCGTTTCCTCCACTAACCACGTGAACTTGAAATCTGGAAAAACCCATGCAACCAAGTTCACTAGCAGCTGAAAAAAAATGTGTACATTTATTAGTTCAGATTTTCAAATATAGGAAAATACATCCACTGATTGGAAGTTAAGACTGCCCGTATGTATGCATCATGACGATACAAAAGATAGGAAACAAGGATCTAAATAATAACCAATTAAATGTTCATAAATACAGCCTACGAAAAAAACACCAATATCAAAAATGAACTTCTTGTGCACTTATTCATGCAGTCAGCATTTCTACACATACAAGTATATGTTTTCAAGATCAAACAGGTAAACAAAATTAAACAATGGAACAGTGCATGTCTACATCTGTAATGGCTTGGTTTTCATGAAAAGCTGGAAATAAGGGGGTGTGGAGGTAAGGCACCACATTCTCAATCTGAACCAGATAGGAGTTGATAGGATAATGGTTCATCTCCCTACCCTGCAATTCTTATATTTTGCAACAACAATTTTAAAGTAAAGATTTTAGAATTTGTTATTGTTTACATTCTTTTTTAGAGCCACGGTGGTCTCATCGGTTGGGCATCTGACTGCCATGCAGGCAGAAGACCCGGGTTTGATTTCTGGGGTGTGATCTAAAGTTGGAATTCTTCCGTCCTTGTCCTCGCGTAAAGCAGCTTTGGGGTCACTCAGCCTCAAATCAATGGGTACCTGAGGGGCAACTCTGGTGGGTAAAGGCAGCTGGAGTGTGGTGCTGATAACATCACCTTCAGAATGGCCGAGATCCAGAATGTGTGGGATCCTTAAATGCACCTTCATGGTAGAAGGAAACAACATAGTTTAATTTAACTCTTTAGTTCTGAAGATAGATTGATTGAGTTGGTGTTTTAAGTGCACAGGAAGGCTAATTGGGACTGGACCTACAGTTTAAAGTGGAATCTGAACTACTATGTGCCTCCACCAGGTATCGAACCCGGGACCATTCTGAAGATAGAAAGAATAAATGCATGAACATTTGTGTTTTGTTGTAGGGTGCAATGGCTATACTTATAAATCCAAATTGTTATGTTTTCATTGGTTTAACCATCTTCTTATCAAATAGCGACAAAGTTCAGTAATAAAATTTTGTGACAAAACCAGACACAAACATCACATCCATATGAGGAAATCATTCTTTCCGACTTCCTTTGCATATATCTAGTTAGGGTCTCACCTCCATGGTTTTGACATCAATCAAGGCATTCCCCAGAACGTATGGATGCTGCACTTTCACTGCTACTACAGTTCCATCCTTCAATGTGCCTTTGTGCACCTGAGCCAATGAGGCTGTACCAAGTGGTTCAAGATCTATATCCGTAAAGACATCAGCTGGCTGGGGATAGAGAAAAGTACACTGAACTATGTGTGGCATGGTTGTATTAGAGCTGCTTCAGTACTTACAAATATCACAAATCGTGTGCATGTACTGCAATGTATTATATTGTTCTTACCCAACATAAAAATAATTTAAATAAATCAGAACCCTTGAACTAAACAAAAGAATGATGGCAGCACTGCAAGTATTCAGTCACATCAAAGCGAATTCAACAAAACCATATAATTTCATTCTATTGTTACAAATGTACACAATAATGGATGGAGACTTTATAATTACCCTGTATAATATTGTACTGATTGTTTTGTACCAATACCAATACTGCTTTATTGTTTAATTTGCTCTTTGCTCTACCAAACACATATCTGTGCGTGTGTGTGTGTGTACACACCCACACCGCACAGTGCTTCTTTATTGTAGGCAACGGTATGCTGACAGCACCTTTTTATAGGCAAGAATAAAACTATAGATCAACCACAAGGAAAGAAACCTTGGGACGAGAAGTCCCCGCGCAGCTATCCCTTCTTCCCTCCACCTCTGGCCATAAGGAAGCATGGTCCACTCTCCCCCTCCTCTACTCGCGGGAGTACCGCCCACAGGAGTCGCGGGTCTGCGCAGGTTGTTTTGCTCGTGGTTCCACTATAACATGATCGTATTTGAACAAATGAAATGAGTGTGTGTGGAACTTCAAGCATGCACAATAATTTATGAACATATCACAATGTTTTGACTAGTTGTTATGATGAACACAATAACAACAACAACAAAAATTGAGAGTAGCGGAACCTTAAAAGAAAAGCATTGTTATTTGTAGCAAATATCTGCACACACACACAAGGGTCAGTTTCGGTCAGTCTGACAGATTGGCTTTATGATGTTCGCTTTCATATGTTAGATCTTACATGTAAAAATGGATCAAAAAACAGAAAATAAAAATCAAATTTACAGTTGTTACGTTACTATCAATGTATTCAACTGGTCCAATAGTAATTTAAATCCAAAGACATATTTCCATGAAGGTTCCTTTTGCAAACAGCCAAATCAAGTACGAGCATACAAGAACTTTCGGAGCATACGAAAGTTCTTGTTCCGACCACAAGTGCAGTGGGAGAGGAGAGACTGGTGCATAGCTTCTCAGCGGAAGTACAGAGGCTTGCCACTAAAGGCACAAGGTTGCCAGTAGCTTTGAGTGTCAATTTACGTAAAGATTTACGAAAATATAAAAATTGTCAAAACGTTGATCATACCATGAGAGAGGGGAACATGGTGAATGCTTACAAAAAAAAAAAGCTGATAATTATAATAAGCGAACACCACAATCTGTAGACAAGCAGCATAGCTCTGTGTACCATAAATATTTTCAAAACTACAATATTCTTTGTACGAGAGCTTCTACTTCAGCTTATCAAAATACTTAATACTCTCACCTTTGGCGCAAGTCGGTAGTATGTTTGACTGCCATGCAAGAGAGCCAGGTTATTTCTGTGGTGGGTTATCGAAAGTGGGAGGTTTTCCAACATTGTCCCTGCATAAAGCAGTTCTGGGGATCACACAGCCTCTAATAAATGGGTATCAGGGGCAATCTTCACAAGTAAAGGTGCTGATAACATCACAACCACATAGCTGAAATCATGAATGAATATGTGACAACCTATATCCACATACCCTCTGTCCCTTCTGAGCATGGTGTAATAAACATGTTATGTTGTAGCCTTTAAATCTCACCATCAAAGTTCCTGTGTTTGAATCCCAATCTTACAGGTAAACCTGCTTTGTGATCCTTAGCCCTTGGAGGACTGTTGCACCATGCAATTTAATTCAGTTAGTTTCACGAGAGCTTATACTTACATCCTTCTTTAAATCCTCCCTGAGCACCTGGAAGATTTCTTCCAGCTTTGAACATGGAGCTTGGCTATGAAGAATCCTCATAGTTTCAACATACTCTTTTGGTAGCAGATAATCCAAAGCACCAATATGCTGTCCAACTTTAATAAATACACCTTTATTTGTACAACATAATTCCAGCAACTTCTCAGCAGATCTTTTGTGAATCTGAGAAAGAAATTAGCAAAAATAAATAAATTTAGAAAATGTATGTTTATCTACAGAGCAACCAACAAAATTGCATGTGTTAGCAGCATGAAAAGCATATAAGATACATTTACTTTAAATCACTCACTTTACTGCTCAACACAATTCAGGAATAAATACAGAGAAACTGATTTTTTTCTTAAGGTTCGTGGAGGGGGGGGATCCTGGTGAAGATGGTGGACCAATCGGGTGGTGCATCTGCTGGGTGCACGCTTCTCGTTAACTAACGCTAACCAAGCTGAATCCAGTTCGAACCCCGTGTCGCAATTAAGATTATCTTTTTCCTCATGAATGACTATTGCTTCTTTGATAATTGGCTTTAGCAGGCAAATGTTGGGAGCCCATTGCCACACTGTCGGTTTGCTCGTAGTACTGTCCACCGCAGCTGAAGTAGGTACAGGTCAGTGAGTGTTTGAACAGACTGAGACTGATGATTTCTGGTGTGAAGGGCATTCTAGTAATTCCAGTGAATCTTGAAGAGGCACTTTGGTAAAGAGTGACACTACGTCGAAGCTGACTAAGATGTCATCTGGTGATGTTCTGATCTGCTGCAGCATCTTGATGAATTCAGTGGAGTTTGTCACATGATGTTCACATTTACCTATTAGTGGTTGAAGCTGGGCTGTCAGGAATTTGGCGAGTCTGCACGTTGGGCATCCAAAGGCGCTGACGATCGGTCTTAATGGCACTGCGGTCTTGTGTATTTTTGACAGTTCGTACAGTCGTGGTGGTATTGTTCCGCCCGGTGTCAATTTAGCCTGAATGGGTTTCGGCAATGATGTTTTCTTCAGAAGTGCTCTGGTCTTTCTTTCAACTGCTGCTGTGGGATCTCGGGGAATTTTCTTGTATGTGGGGTCTGATAGAAGTTCTGAAATTTTTCTTGTCGTAGTCTGCGGTCTGGAGAATAATTGATGTGTTTCCTTTGTCTGCTGGTCATATGAGGATGTCCTTGTCTTCTTTTAGTGCCTTGAGTGCGGCTTTCCCTGCTGGTAAAATGTTAGGTCTAGGTGGAATGGCCCTTTTAAGGGCCACATATGTTTCTCGACGTATATATCTTGAGCAGTCTCGTCGGGAAGATCTTTTACAGTCTGCTTGATACTGTTGATTATGTCCCTGAGGGGGATGCTTTTAAGTGCCGCAGCAAAGTTTAAACCCTTCGAAAAGATAGATATTGTGGCTTCATCCAAAGTCCTGTCTGTTAGCTTGACCACGGTGCGGTTGGTGTTCTGGCCGACTGGCTTGGTTGGCTGCTTCTACATGGCTCAATTTCCTTGTTTGTTTTGCACTAGTCTGGTTTGTTTGTAGTTCCATGAGGGCTCTGCTTTCAATTGCCTTATGATATTTGGGATTTATAATTTTTAAATAAAAAATAATGTGATAAATAAAACAGACTGCTTGTTTTCACAGTTAAGTTGCTACACTACAACAATGTAACATTGACAACATCCAACATCTTTTTTGTTTAAAACATTTTAACCATAGTTATAACTGTATCTTTAATCAAAAATAAATGTCTGATGAAGGGAGTGTGTGTTCTCCTGAAATGTCACAATGAAAAACTGTGTTTTTATGCTTGTAATAACCGTAGACTACAAGAGAAATAATTTTACAATGCAAGCAATGTGTACATACAAAAAAAATATCTGCTAGGTGTTGTTGGATTCTTTCATTGACAGATCTGATGGACCTGTCGATGTAATGCGCCTTGCACTTGCACTCTGCATCATATACACCTGGGTTATCAAGGGGGGAGCAGAAGAACCATTTGTATTTGTTTAGCTTATCAGCTATTTTGGTATTGGGTTTGTGCACTACTTTCATGTCATAGGGAAGAAGGGGTTTGGATATGCGATTGGATGTGGTGGGGGAAGGCAAACAACTTATACTTGCAGTTGATTTTAGCTAGATTGTGTCTGGGTAGGGTGCCTGACCTGTAGAATACAGGAACTTAATTTAAGTCGAGATGGCATTCGTTTTGAAAAAAACTAAAATTGACAAAAAGGATACAACAAAGATTTCACACAGGTAAAACAGCGGAAGCAAAAAATCAGGCAAAGCCAGGCTTCGTCACTCAGTGGTAGAGCAATGGCACGGAATGAGAGAGACCCGGATTCGAGCCTGCAATTTTCGCTAACAGTTCAACGTAACAAAGAATGAGATTCTGATAAAATCTGGTGCTTGAAAGATGTTCACTCTGTTCTATCAGTAATACATTTTTGAGGTTCTATTATTGGAAGGAAAGTATTCCAGTGACAAATAGCATAACTGATGAGAAGATAAGACTGCCCAAAATTTTAAGAAACCTCTGGTAAAAGTAGGAGGAGAGGGGAAAGGTTAAGTTGTTCCCAATCAAAGTTTGCCAGAAGATCTGCCGTGGTCATCACCATTTGGAATACGGTGGTTCTGTATAAGTGCCTGTGTAAATGGTTTCCTACTTTTAAGATAATTTAATTTTTATATCAGAGAATATTAAGTTTTAATTGGATATCAGGAAAGGATGCATAGGTGTAAGTAGCAGAGGGCCAAGGAGTTAGACATCCTCAGAAAATAATTCCTAGCTATGTCTATGAAAGGGGAAATAATTTAGAAGTACAGCAATATTACTGAATTAACCATAATTTATTATGAAATCTCTACTTAGAGGGGTTGGGCCAATGTAAGGGAAGGGGGTTGTAACCTCTATTGAGTTATAACAGCATGAATTGTTAAAAATACATTAAATACACAATCTTGTATAAAATTATTGCAAGCTTTCTTTAGCCTAGCATAATGCAATCCTCACAGACAGCATGGATATGTGTGTCGTGTTTGTTCTATCATATCATACAGCGTGAGCACAAAAACACTCCCTGGTTTCAAGATGTCATAAAATTAATAGTTACTTGAATATTTTGTATTTTGATAAAATTGATATCCAAAGCTCAGTAAACTCAAAATATTTTAATATCTTTCTTTTCAGAATCGCTACTTGTGAATTTGGTAGCTAGAGGGCAGTAACATCGAAAATGGCGTTCACTCCGCAGCAAAGAAGCTGGCGCGTGTTAGAATTTGCCAAAACAAGCAGTGTTGTGAGAGTGCAGCGTGCATTTAAACGGAAGTTTAATGTTGATCCACCTACACACAAATCCATTCTGCAGTGGCATAAAACATTTGTTGAGAGAGGATGCATTTGTGATCAAAGAAAAGAACATTCTGGCCGACCGTCCATCTCTGAGGAAATTGTGGAGCGTGTGCGAGAAGCCTTTGTACGCAGTCCCAGAAAATCAACACGTCAAGCCAGCAGGCAGTTGCAGGTGCCACAAACTACCGTAAGCAAGATTTTACAGAAGCGTTTGCGTTTTCACCCGTAACGGCTGCAATTGGTTCAAAAGTTATATCCACAAGACAAGGTAAAGCAACGTGAGTTTTGCGAGACTATCCACACTTTAATGGAGGACGATGAAACCTTTCTGACAAAGATCATTTTTACTGATGAGGTGACCTTCCACTTGAGTGGAAAAGTGAACAGGCATAATGTTAGGATCTGGGGAAGCGAGCATCCACATGCCACTCTTGATGTGGAACGTGACTCACCCAAGGTGAATGTTTTTTTGTGCAGTGTCAGAGCGTCGAGTGTACGGTCCGTTCTTCTTTGAGGGGCGAACAATCACAGGTGAAAGCTACTTAACCAATGCTACGTGACTGGTTAATTCCTCAACTTGCTGCAGAGAGAGGTGACTACATTCTACAACAAGATGGAGCACCCCCACACTGGCATCAATCTGTACGCAGCTTTCTGAATGACAACCTCCCACACCGTTAGATAGGACGAGCTGGACCCAATGATCAAAATCTATGCAAGTGGCCCCCACGATCACCGGACATGCCAGTTTGTGACTTTTTCCTTTGGGGGTTCGTGAAGGACCAGGGCTATGTACCTCCACTAGCCACAACCTTGAATCATCTTAAGGAATGCATCAGTACAGCTGTCAACATCATCACACCAGATACGCTTGAGAAGGTGTGGTTGGAGCTGGATTATCGTCTCGATGTTTCCCGCGTAACAGGTGACGTGCACATTGAGCATTTGTAATTCAACGAACACCACGAAAACTTTATGAGTTTTTACAACTACTGTGAACATTTCTGTAGAATACTACTTTTGGTATTAAAGTTATACCCTTTCAAAACCAGGGAGTGTTTTTGTGCTCACGCTGTACATCCCCTTGTGTTTCTCTAAATAAATTTTTCTCACATTCTTCATTCAAATTGGGGATTCAAGGGTAACGTAATCAATGTTAGTACATAATTCTTAAAGCTTTCCTGGCAGTGAATAAGAGATTCTGTTGAGATATCAACCAGGTCAGTTCTGGTTATGCTTCAAAGCTTTCGAGAGCTAACACGTCTCATCCTCGGGGACTGAAGTTAATGTCTGAAGGTGAGTGACATTAGCACCTGTGGAAGCATATCTGAAACTGACCTGACTGATATGATGACAGAACCTCCAGAACATCATCAATGTTAGTACATATTTGATTTACATGCGCATATATTACTAGTTCCAGGGTGAGTTTTTTATTTATTTATTACGTCTTGTTTATCGTGGTGAAGTTAAGTCTTTTGTAATCTTTTCTATCACTTAACCATGTTCAGTGTACGAAAATTAGAAAACAATTTAAGAATCCCAGTAAACAATGCTTCAATTGTGTCTTAAAGACATGCACTGAATATATGTTCCAGAATTCGAGGGGCACATATTTTTGTGTGTCATAAGGATCCAGATATTCCTTTTTTCCTATGCTTAGTACCCTAAGGTTACAAAATAAGGTATACAATATTTTGCCATTTATTTATTATTAATTCAGATGAACAAAAATCACAATATTAATTCTTGTCCACGTAGTACACCCAATTGTCAACCTCACTTCCATGTAGTACACCCTGAACTGTATTTTGCAGACAAACGAGGCTCTGGCAACTGGCCCTACGGCCAGTATAATTCTGTGTGTGCCCTGTGCTGAGTGACCATTTACAGCCTCAGCTTTTAACAGAAGTCAGAATATTTTAAGATTTTAGTTATGCAATGTTAGAGTTGCTATTTGTAACGATAAGGGGCTGAACCCCGTATAATGTGACAGGTGCAAAATATCTTCAGTGCTGACGCACCCAAAATTTTAAAATCAAATTAAAAATTCAAATTAATTCTTGTGTTTACCAAATATTTAAATTAATAAATGTCTTGCAACAGTTCCCAGAAACACCTCACAATTCAAGCTTCATACATACAATAGGGAAATCTTTCAAAACTGAGAACAAATACTAAAAATTTTATACATCTATCAGTCAGTACATATTTTGATTGCCAACTAGTCTTGAGAGTATGTGAGAAAGCAGTCCTTACTGTTAATGTCTAAAATGAATAGAGAATACATGACTAATGCAGTGATCTGATCCATATCACACCTCTTAACATTAGAAAAGTGTTACATAATATTTGCAAACTGTACAAAAATTAAAAGCACTTACTGTGGATTTTAGTTCAAAATATTCATCTGATGTACTGTCCAATCCGGAACCGTAGAGATTCCTCTTATAGTCCAATCCAATATGAAACACCTTCAACAACAAAAAAAAATATATTAAAAATAGCCATTACTCACAGTTTGAAGTAACATGTACTCACAGTTTAAAGTAACATGTACTGAGAATTAGAGCACTAATTTACAAACACTATTCTACAATTGGTATACAAATTTGATTACAGTGGAAGAAACATGTGATTTGTCAATAGTCTGATACCACTAGCTTTCCAAATACACATTCCCTCACTCTTATAAGCTGTCAAACAAGATACAGTACTATTTTTTTAATCCAGGACTTACTCTACATTGTTAGCAAATGATTTAGTCCAACTTTACCTGTCACGTGATCATATCTAATGATGTGACTTCTCTTGTAGGCTATGCTCAATTTCCACATGTATGGTATTTTTTACCTTTTTTATTGAATAGAAAAATGCAACCATCACTACAAAAATCATAGCCCCAATAACAATGCAATATTTTATACAAGCTTTTGCAAAAATAATGAAAATAGAAAGGTACTGCAGAAAGAATCGTAAATTAACGTAATTACTCACAGTTCTTGCTGCCCTTCCGAAGCGAACAATACCAATTGAGTCAAGGTTGTACTGGTTAGCCCTGTATGATACTATGGTACCCAAAGTGGCACCTGCTACCACTGCTACTTTTATAAGATTCCGTGGCCACATTGTGGATGTGAACAGATAATGGGATTAGGCTTCTACGATACATTTATCTGAAAGGAGCAGAAAATAGGTTCATTAGTATACCGCACTTAAAAATTAATATGTAGACACTAATAAATAGGGTGCAGGATTTTACACATATACCTTTCCTTATTTGTACTAACAGATAGGATTTGATGCTTCAAATGAATTTCATGTTGTTTCAAGCCTGACAATGCATTTTTATAGTGACTAAAATGGCTACTGTGCATAATCTTGCCTAAAAATGCATACTTTTGTTCCCCTTCCTTCCTAGTCCAGCCTTCTTTCACTGCTCTGGTTCTCTCAACAATACATTGTAGAAAGTAGTCTTTTGTTTTATGAGTGTTCCATCAAATATTTTGTCTAATCACCATTGCTCATCATTGTTGTGGTTAGCCAAAAGTAAAAGAAAAGCAACACAAAAATGACAAAATACAATAAAATATAAAAAAATCAAGTGTGCAAATAACTACGAAATATAATAACAAATTCATATTCACGGCCTTTTTAAGTGCCTACTTGCCAAGTTTTTAGTCATTATAAACCACCCCTCTACTGAAAGCGAATATAAAAATAATAGAAACCAGGATATGAGGATTATGTGTACCTTAATTTTTTTTTCAATAGTGTTTTACTTGTCTGTCCCACACTTTACCTCCCTTCTCCAAGCTCAGTGAACTCTGTATGGCAAACATACATTTATATGCATATACAAGCCGAATTTGAACATTTGTTCTCTAATTAATTGGCCTAAACTTTAAACCTACATAAGAATGAGTAACATAAAAATTTAACATATTCAATTCTGCATTAAGTTATGGTAACCAATTATTTTCAAGTGTGCCTTTGATTTTGTTATCATCGTTAGAACAAGAAAGTGCTGTAGAGGTCTCTTAGATAAGCTACGGCCATGAGGGTGAATGATTAACTGATGCAATGGTGATGAGAAAACACTAATAGGCTAATTGGGACTGGACCTCCACTTTAAAGTGGAACCTGAACCGCTAAGTGCCTCCATCGGGTATAGAACCCCTTACAATGCAATCAACCCCAGGGTCGAACTGGAACACCGGGACACTGTGCAGAAAACACACATTCGATGCCTTTTTTCCCCAACAGCTCACCATCACAAGGCCTGTTGAGGAAAATTGCCACCACCCTCTTGCCAGACACAGTCCGGCCCTGTGGGGAGGCCCTACAATCTGTTTTGTAGGTAAGGTTGACACAGATCTTTGAACCAACTATCATTCGTTGTCTATCTTTTGAACTCGGAGGAAAATTCTATACAAGAAAAAGTATTTGTTTTTGTAACAACTTTTGTCATAGCGAAATATAGAGCTCAAAAAATATAGACATCAAAAATGGTCAAATTTTGACCTTCAATATCTCAGAAACCACCAGACGGGAAAATATCAGCACGGGTTCCTTTTGTTTTATTGCGATTTCATCATGCTACAAATGCAATTTGAATATGGTTTGATTTTGATTTATTTGTTAACACATACTGCGGAGTTTTGGCTATTACTTAAGATTTTGTTCAAAATATGCTTTCGTAGTTAGGTTAGGTTCTCTTAGCATCAAAATAAAGTCCCTAAATGCATTCTACTATGATTCCGTTTTACTTCTACATTAATTCCCACTAGTCTACGATACTTACAGCTGCTTGTCAACGGAAAATACATTGTCCATGGGAAGCCTGAATGCTTGCGTAATGTAATTTTCAAGTTGTTGTTTTTTTCAACATACATAACTTATCTTTGAAATCCAAACAGCTCATTACTTTAAGGAAGGTTTACATTTTGTGTGACAATGATTGCCAAAATTCTACGATAATTTGTGTTCCTGCTAGGTTAATTTGGAAAAAAATCGTAAAACAGTCGGAACCATTACCAAAAAAGCTGACACTTTGGAATTTTAGTCATCCTTGATCAATATGCAAATGGGCAACTTTAATCAAAATAAAAATATATATATTCTGGATAATTTTGCGGTTTACATCATTTACCACTTTGGAGGTTTCAAATGTTGACAGTGTCAGCAGTGTTTCATTAGTATAAGTGACTCTTAGGCAGATTTGATTGTAAAATATGTCTATTAGTGTGAATTAAATGTAACTTGTTTGTGCTTCACACATGCCATTCTTTGCCATGTAGCTGTGCTGTGGTACAGAGATGTGTAGCTTTGTAGCGTGCTTTTAATTTGTGGTAAAAATGAAATTAACTAAGTGTACGAAAATTTCACAAGTGCATTTTTAAAATGTGACCAGAATGCAACTCGAAGAATACCTATGCATGTTCGTAAGGATAGAAAAAAAATGTACATTTTCAAGAAGTGTATGGATATCTTTGTGATTTTTAGTTTCAGAAGTGGAATATTTAGGCTAGTTCAGGAGTGTTGGGTTTGGTGTGTTGAAGTTTTGCAGATTTTTTCTCACCTTCTGTGTGCATATTATGGTATTTAATGAAAGAAACGGTAACGGTTCCAATTGTTTTATGGGCCCAAGTTAGGTTAGGCAGGTTAGGTTTGGTTCCCTTAGCATTAAAATAAAGTTGCTAAATGCATTCTACTAAGGTTCCGATTTACTTCTACATTCATTCCCACGCTTCTACGATATTTACTGTCGCTTGTCGACGGAGAATATCTTGTCCATGAGAAGTGCGTAAGGTAGTTTTCAAGTTGTTTTTTTTCAACATAAATAACTTTTTTCGAGTCCAAACAGTGCTCATTACTTTAAGGAAGGTTCAAATTTCGTGTGACAATGATTTCCAAAATTCTACGATAATTAGTCTTTGTGCTAGTAGAAATCATAAAACAATCGGAACCATTACCGTTTTATGATTTTTTTTCAAATTCTCCTAGTAGAAAGAATAAATATCATAGAATTTTGGAAATCATTGTCACACAAAATTTGAATCTTCCTTAAAGTAATGAGCACTGTTTGGATTCGCAAAAAAATTATTTGTGTTGAAAAAAAAAACAAAAAAAACTTAAAATATACCTTATGCAAGCATGTGCTCTTCCCATGGACAAGGAAGGTATTCTCCATTGACAAGCGACAGTAAGTATCGTAGACTACTGGGAATGAATGCAGTAAATCGGAACCTTAGTAGAATGCATTTAGGGACCTTATTTTAGTGCGAGAACCAAACCTGACCTGCCTAACCTAATCACAAAAGCATATTATTATTGAACAAAATCTTAAGTAATCACTAAAACTCTGCAGTGTGTGTTAACAGACGTAAATCGCAATTGAACCATGTAAAAATTGGGTAAATATGTGATATCACCCGAACGGATTTCTTCAAATTTACAGGAGAAACTACTTACTGAAATCAGTTTCTGTAGCATTGTTGAAGTTCTTCGAGGTATTATCTTTCGCAGAAACTGAAAATGTCACCATAGAATGGTGCAGAACAAGAAATAATCACTTTTTATATAAGGAACTTGCATTTTCTGTAAAGCGACAACATTATGCCGTTGTTTCCATTATGTACCTGAAGATGACGCGAGCATCGAAAGTCACGCGGTGTCACCAGTGTTTCCAAACGTGCCTTTTTTACGATATTTTTTTTTTACCTATGCTCACCTAACCTAACCTAACCTTGCCGGAAATGGTCCGTGGGGCTATCGTGAATAATTTTTGGGGCTATCGTGAATAATTTTTGGGGCTATCCATCAATGGTTTGTGGGGCTATCGTGAATTGTTTTTTGGGGCTATCCGTCAATCGTTTGTGATGACATAATGAACACGAAAGTAGGTATTTTTTGGTTAAGATGGTTGAAACACTGCATACCCACTCAAAATCAACAAAACACAAGCACGGCATGCAATGATCCATGATGAGTGCATGCCATATTGTCTGTTACCCAAGTGGAACAAGGAAGACAAATAAAGACTCGTAATATGAAAAGTTGACACTATTTTATGGAAAAAGGCATAACTTCACCTTAAAGAATCTTCCGCAATGCAGAATAGGTAAGTATCAATGCTAAAATTAAGGAAATAAACGAGTGAGAGGTGTTCGGGCGATATCGCATAATTACCAAAAATTGCATTTGTAGCATCATGAAATCGCAATACCAAAAGGAGCCTGGGTAAGACTGCAGAATATGGGGTGCTTAGGAGGAATGCGATTCATAATTTTTTGGTAACGTTTTGTAGTTAGTAATCGGGGAAAGTAAGTTTTAAGGTACGGAAAAAATTTTTTCTTTAAAAAAACCAGAAAAACGTGTTCAGGTTGGGCGGTATTGAAATCGTAGCAACGAAGGAAAAGGCATATTCCTGCACAAATCTAGCGAAAGCAAAAAATGCCTATGTTGTTAGGTAGCTAGGTTTAGTTCACTTAGCCTAAATAATAATTAGTCATTGTATTTATGCTAATGAAACCTAACCTAACAGGCCTAACCTAACCTTGTAGGCATTCTTCGAAGAAATAATGAAAGAAACTGTGCGTAAACAATATATGGAAACGAACGAATGGAGAAATGCACTGCTTTTAGTAGCAGGAAAAACATTTTTCATTGTATTTATGCTATTGGAACCCAACCTAACAGGCCTAACCTAACCTTGTAAGCATTCCTCGTCAGAAATAATGAAAGAAACTGTGCGTCTGTGGGTGGAATCCGGAGCGACAAATCAACTCGAATGCCGCGAAACGAAGGGTCTCACTTATCGCACAACACTTGAGCACGTAAACAATATGGACGCGAACAAATGGAGAAATGCATTGCTTTTAGTAGCAGGAAAAACATTTTTTATCAGCAATAATATAATAGTAATCGTAAAAGGAACACCGGAAAATGGAAGTAGAAGGTACGTACTTTCAGGGGATATAAATTTTGTTCGTCTATTTAGAGGAAAAAAGCAGCCCATGTTCTGCAGTGAGACCGGAGCCTGGGCCAAAGAAACTGATGAAAAGTAAAAGTACTCCAGGATTTCATTCACTTGTGTCACATTTTAGGACAAAAGGTCTCGGGCATTTGTGATTTCCTAATGTTTTGTAAAACATATAAATCTGTCGATTAAAGGAAATTACAATGTCATTTCGAGGGGGAGCACTCTGTCACTAGGAATAGCTTCTATGCTAAATCCATGGGTTGAAACATAAGTATACATAAAACAGTATATTTCTCTAATACTTTTAGAAGGTTCATTTTCAAGGGAGTACACTCAGGCACCGCAGCAAAAATATTTTAAATCTCAGAGCACACTCATCCAAGTCATGGTACTCCTTAATTGATTTTGAAGCGAATTTAAAATATAGATAAAGTCTCCAATTTTGTTAATTTTCGGTATACTAACTAATTTTGACCTCGTAATCACGAATCTGTTGAAAAAAACCGGGGTTCACGTCTGAAAATTTGAAAAAAAGCAGATTGAATTTTTTTATATACAGTGCGTTCATTTCGATCTGCAGCCGAGAGATCGGGAGAAACGTGGCGGGCGGCGCTGATGGAGATGCCGACATTTGAGGCCTGTAATGTCCGCTTATTTTTGTGGACATCTTGCGAAACGAGCACTAACCTGTGTTATAACACGCAAAAGTTCTTCTGTAATTCTTCCAAGTTCCACTCTTATATACACAAATAAATATGCTTTAGAAATTATATTAAGAGCCACAGATAATACTCTGTAAAACATTTTAATCATAGTTTTGACCAGTAACGTCCTGCTTAAGTTTATATCCTTGAAAGAGTTTTGTGTCGATGGGGATCGTTTGGAGGTTTCGAATGTGCAACACTGTATCAAGATTACGCTGCAGACGAACCGTTAAAAGCTAATGGTGTTCGTGAGCTTCCTTGCAATCCGAAATCTCCTAGCTCAAGTTTTTTGTTCCTTCGCGACTACAGAGCTGTGAATATAGTGGCAGGCAGATGTAAACCAAGAGCGTGTTAATTTCGTACTGTGCGTAAGATTGTTATTCTTGGTTACTTGCCGTTACTTGTTTGTGTTATTGCAGTGTGTATGTGTGTTGTGTCAGTGAGACGATTGGAATACCAGCCGCAAGGTTCACGTTAGAACAAAGATTTTTTATGTATGACACGTACGTGAAAACAGACTCGTGTCGAGAAGTGTGTAGGCAATTTGTACATAAATTCCCAGGTGTTTCACCTCCACACAGAGATACGGTTAGACATCTTGTCCTTAAATTACGAGAAACTGGATCGTTAAATTTTAAAACGCCTAAGTAAAAACGACGGATTCTAACTGAAGCAAAACTCGATGATATTGGTGCAGCTTTAGAACGTTCTCCAAACAAACCTCTACGCCGTGTTTCACAAGAGGTGGGCGTGTCAAAATCATCGGCACATTCAGCCACTAAGCTACTAAAATTAATACCGTACTCTTATAACACAGGTTAGTGCTTGTTTTGCAATATTTATATAAATGTCTGCATACGTCCATAAAAATAAGCGGGCATTACAGGCCGCAAATGTCGGCACCTCCGTCAGCGCCGCCCGCCACGTTTCTCCCGATCTCTCGGCTGCAGATCGAAATGGACGCACGGTATATAGGTGTATATGCGTAGTTTTACGAACAAAAATGTAATCTCCTGTCGTTTACAAGAAAATGATTTATGATGTTCAATTCTAGTATGATCCCTATTTGTTCGATGAATTTAGGGGTGAAATGAGTGCTAATGGAACCTAACCTAACAGGCCTAACCTAACCTCGTGTGAATGGTTCGTGGGGCTACCCGTGGATGGTTGTTGGGGCTAACGTCAATGGTTTGTGAGGCTACCCGTGGATGGTTTGTGGGGCTACCCGTGGATGGTTTTCGGGGCTAACGTCAATGGTTTGTGGCGCTACCCGTGGATGGTTTTTGGCGCTATACGAACAATTTTTGTACAATTTCCAGACGTGACCCCCGGTTTTTTACAACAGATTCATGATTAGGAGGCCAAAATTAGTTAGTATACCGAAAATTAACGAAATTGGAAACTTTCTCTATATTGTAAATTCTTACCTTGATTTTTAATTCTATATCATGTTAATCTCTGTTTCATCAAACTTTCCTACAATCCAATTAAGTTTTAAATATTTTTATCATTATTTTGTTATTGAATGGGTATCACAATCAACTTACAATTACATATCACAATATGTTGAACACATTGCATTAAACTTCGTGAAAGTGTTCCATTTATACAAAACTCTGGTGTGCACTGAAATATTTGAATCACCTATTTTTCACATCACTAGTATACGAATATGTTCATATAACTTGTGAACATATACTGGTTACTTAAGGAAAATTTGGGTCGTATGTAAACCAAGTAGTTAACCTAATTCCATTACCAACATAATTCGTAGAACTTACCATAAATGAGCGACAATTAAACATAATGATCTCAAGCACATTTGCCTCATATTTAGCTACAAACGTACGATTGTCACATTCATTATTTACACATAAATACGTGTTTTACATATCGGTATTAAATTAGCACAAGCATCCCGTTACCACACGTCGTCAACACCATCAGGATTGCCAGATACTTGAAAGCCGCTTTTACTTAAACTTTCGTAGTTTTCATTCATCCAAAAAAGTTGTTATGTAAGTCGTAAGTTTATTTTCGAATTATTGCACAACTAACTGATTTACGAAAAGATGTTATCTAATTCTTGTTTCGCGCATTTCGTTTTCCCTTCGTTTTGCTTAACGAAGATATATTCTGAAGTACACCCAACGGAAAAAATGGGCGCCTCCAGGATCACTCAGCAACCCAACATTGTTGAGTAGCAAGAACCCTGGAGGCGCTTGCTACCTGGTTGTTGAGAAGGAGCGACCGCGGCTTCACTCAACATAAAATTCTCTCGCTACCTGCGGTCAACTGTCGTCTGCAAGTCTGTTGTCTTCTGTTAGTTGCAACATGGCGCGGCGGAACTAAAAGATGCGTGGAGTAAAACGTATTTGCAAGTTTGATTATGTAGCCCAAGCGCACGTTTAGGTCGCACATCCAATAGCCTTAAATAGTAATAACTTTTTCGCCACTATATTCTCGGAGAATGAGTGATCTGTCAACGGATAATTATGCACTGGCTTCAACTGAAGTATATTCATAAAATACCAACAAAAAAACGCAGTTAAAAAAAGTAATGAACCCAAGTACTGTTCACAACATTCAGTTTTTTTGGCAAAACGGATGAGCATGCTTTGCAAACATGTGTTCAACTTGAGGTGGAGACCACTTTTTATCTTGCTAAGTAAGTTTTGGGTTCGAGTTCCGGTATAGGCATGGATGTTATTTGATTGATTTAATTTATGAGATTGAATTGCCAGTTTCAAACATTCCATTTTTAATTCTATATCACTTTTTACTTTGCATTTTTTCCACTTTTGGCTAATCGCGAAAATGAGGATGAGTGATGATATGGTGAACACTCACAAGGAACAGCATGCCCAGGCCGGTATTCGAACCCGGAACCCCTGGCGTCGTAGCGCGATGTGTTAACCACTCCGGGATATTATTTATGAATGTCCCTTCTTCAAGTACGTGTCCAGCTTCTTTTTGCAAGAAAAATTGGCATCAAGTATCGAGGCCTTTTCCTGGGTGAAATACATACTTTTCAAGGGAGCGTGATATCAAGAAATGCACCGTGTGATATTTGAAAATCCATTTACAATTACAATAACTTAAACGATGATCATGCAGAGTTAATCATAAAGACAACTAAAAAATGTGGCATATTCATGTATAAACGCCAATTCGTACGTGTTTATTTATATATAATTATATATAGTGGTTTAATTTAAATTTTTTTTGCAGCTACGAAAGCATAATCAGCAATTGATAATTTAAACTATATCAAACATTATTGCGTGAAATCAACGTGAGAACACCGTTATACAATCTTGCACACATTTTGCAACCTATACTCACTGTTTAACATTTCTGTTCGTAAGCCGACCTCCGTGGTGTGCTACGACGCCAGGGTCACGGGTTTGAATCCCAGCCTGGCGTTCTTTGAAAGTGTCCTTTCATCACTTTCATCATCTTCGCGATTAGCCAAAAGTGGCAGAAAAGCGACGATAAAAAACAAAATTCAAAGGAAACTATTGTTCTTAAATCGTATTTATTATTGTCCTATTAACAATGGTTGATTGATTGATTTGTTTTATTTTACTTCACTTTCGTGCCACTTTTGACAAATTTGCGAAATGGGAATGAGTGATGATATCATGAAACTGATGAAAGGACACTCACAAGCATTCATTCCCAGGCCGGGAACCACTCCACAACGGGGGCCAACCTATTAACAATGGTATGAAACTATTGAGGAATAATGATCCCATTTCAAAGCACATTCTCGAAATTACTCTAACAAAGGTTTACAACCAATAAGGTCACACACACACAATACCCGTGTAGGCACATGGTGGTTCGGATTCCACTTTAAACTGTAGGTCCAGTCCCAATTAGCCTTACTGTGCATAACGTGCACTTAAAACACCAAATCAAACAAAGACACAAGAAGTAGAGTGTTGTGTCGAACTTGCACTCCTATACGAAAATAATCTTTAATTAAAAATATATATCCTTAAATAAAACTGGCCACAACCTTTCTACACCCAATGTCACTCCTCTATGGTTACCTATTATTTTTGAGAAAGAAAATTGTAACCACAGAGAATTTGTTGTAACCAATGCTCTCAAATTAGGAATATAACATTTCCCCCCAATTGTATCTCTATAGACAGTAGGCACAGATCTAGATCTACTCATGTTTTACTTCGAGATTAACCACATACTTTAATTTGAAATAGCATCCTTACATGTCATCACATCGATTCATAATCCATGAATAGTGACACCGTATTCAACAGCACAACACGCCCTGCCATTTTCGCTGCAGACGCCACAAGGCAACGCGATGCGATTTTCAATTGTTTTCGGCTGGGACATCGCTACTTCTCAACTCTGCATCCAGGAAAGGCCATAAAACTGTGTGACGTAGCAGGTCAACATTTGCTACCATGCTGAGCGATCCTGGAGGCGCCCAATAATAGTAGATATAGAAATGTTTATGAGCACAGGGACTACATTTGCTTCACATCAACAGAATTTCATTCCTTAAAACAACACGCGAAATAGAATTAAATAGAATGAGCAACTGGCGTACGCAGAGAGTAGCTGATGGGGCTACAGCCCCCTCCGAAAATTTGAAAATATCAACATTTTCAAATAAAAGCTGTAAAGAACTCGGGAGAAACCAGAGTGGTAAATGCAAACCTCCCTTGAAATGGATCCTGATTGCCATTTTTGAGAGTGGAAAGTTCTAAAAATACGAAATATCGTATTGTGTATGCCGCCTCCCTAGAAAGTAGATATGTACTATTCACCTACCGGCCCTTCCGAAAAGAAATCCTGCATACGCCAGTGGAATGAGCTATGCACAATTTTCATACTATTAACTTTGCCGTTGGGTGTATCTACGTATCTAGAACTAGGGATCTGTCTCACAAGCAATAACAGCAGTAGCGCAACTACAGGGGGCAGGGGGCATTGCCCCTCAACGGGAATCAATCCATGGGGGGACATTCAAGTAAAAAAAAAGGAAAACTAGCAGAATCTTTGAGTAGCAGGACAAAAAGATACATAAGATGGAATTAGTTCTCACGTATTTCTTGCATTTGTTTTCTTCCAGACGGCCAACGACAACTGCAGGGAGGGGGGGACATAGGGCCAATTTCCCCCTCGATTTCAAATTTTATACAAATATAAATACATTTCGTAAAATTGTCTTTCTCGCTTCGATCGCAATATCTGCTTTTCTTAGGGCCGGTTTTTCAATGTTAAGTTAAGGTTTATGTTAGCACGTAACTGGAAGTTAGTAAAAATTTCAGTTTTTCAATGTACAGTTAGCTCGTAACTGGAACTCTGGTGGCGATTATCTTTACTGGTACTTCTTCTTGCAGTTACCAGCCTAACTGGAAGTTACGAAGCAACATGGATGCCTCGTGCAGCTATCGAAGTTCCACACTCGCAACTTTACTGTCAGATTAAGGGCCAGTTTTTCAATGTCCTGTTAATCTTTCTGTTAACAAACTGCCAGTTGGAGATAACAGCGAGTCTTAACCAGCACCGGGTTTTTCAATGTGAAAGTAACTGCCAGTTAACTAAACCATGGTTCGTTCTCCGAAACAGTGTGTTGGCAATTCTGAAGCACGGAAATTACAGGAAATCGATTTGCGCGCCATCTGTTAGTGTAGTTCCAAACCGCGTCGACTGGCACACAGCCTGGCGTTTAAATAAAGAACTACAAGCGCGCCGCGCTCTAAAGCACGTTATTGCATTGGGAAACGATAGGAACAATGGCTGCGTATCCATCTTGTATGCTTACGAAATAAATTAACGAAAGACAGCATTACAAATTTGGTTTTCTTCTAATAAAGGTCAATTCCACGTGGGGAAAATGATGTTATGAGGCGCAAGCGCAGACACTACCTTGTAGAAGAAGCGTGAAAATCTCGAAAGTCGAGACATAAATACCTGCTTGTTGATATAAACACTACTATTTTTAATAATATGTAAATGTTGTACATTTGACTGCATGCTTTGTACCTCTCTATGCATGTTGTTGAGCGAAAAAACATGATGTTAATAGTAAGCATGTTTTCTAAACTTCTAAAAATATGAAGGTACGAGTAAAAATAATTTTAAAATTTACTGTAATATTTCTCCGAGAAGATCATTCAACAATAAAGCGTGAATTGAAGGCAACATACGTAATAAATAATTGACAAGAAAAAATATATCCGTGACCAGGACTTGAACTCGCATTACAAAAGACAACACGCTCCGAGAGGTGGTGCTGCTAACCACTGCACCAAATTACTGTTTGCAGAATGTACCGCCTGGTAGACCGGATATCATGACACAAATTCTCTAACACAACCTTGCCAAGCGGATTCTAGCAACTACGCTGCTTAATTTCCATATTTGTATCGACGTTGGTAAGCTCTGCCAAACAAAACAAGTATTTTTCTGTACGAATTTAAAAGTTTTATGAATCATATCTTGTTTAATCTGACAGTGAAGTTGCGAGTGTGGAACTTCGATAGGTGCACGAGGCATCCATGTTGCCTCGTAACTTCCAGTTAGGCTGGTAACTGCAAGAAGAAGTACCAGTAAAGATAATCGCCACCAGAGTTCCAGTTACGAGCTAACTGTACATTGAAAAACCGAAATTTTCACTAACTTCGAGTTACGTGTTAACATGAACCTTAACTGAACATTGAAAAACCGGCCCTAAACAAGATATGATCCATAAAACTTTTAAATTCGTACAGAAAAATACTTATTTTGTTTGGCAGAGCTTACCAACGTCCATGCAAATATGGAAATTAAGCAGCGTAGTTGCTAGAATTCGCTTGGGAAGGTTGTGTTAAAGAATTTGTGACCAGGATATCCGTTGTACCAGGCGGGTTAATCTCCAATCGGTAATGGTGTAGTGGGCAGTCTGCCTGCAAATCGTGCAGGAAGCAGTTCGTAGCGAGCTCCGCTCTTCGCGTGAGAAGGCTTAGTGATCGAACTGTCCGAGTTAGCTAGGGCCGTAAACGGTTTGCTAGTGTTGTGTTAGTTTTTTGTTGTTTTTTTCCCTTGGAGTGCAAGCGAGGTTTTGGCTACAATTACCGTGAGCCAGTGAAGATACGATGAAAAGTTCACGATGAATACACAAAGAGAAAACACCTTGAAATTTGTTTTAATTGATGTCAAAACGCGACCTACGTCATTGGATTTTCATCGATGGTTTCATGATGTCTACCAAGTGCCTACGAACCAAGTGCTCAGTTTTGAAATAGATTACTTTCGTAAGTGTTTGTACGTGAAATTTGCGTCAAAACTGGTAGGAGAACGGTTACTAAATGATTTTGGTGCTGAGGTAATTTATAGTGACATAGATGGTGACCATAAGGTTGAAGTAGAATGGGCCCACCAGCGACATGTAATTGTTAGAATCCATGTAGTCCCAACTGAATTAAATGCAGAAGTGATAAGTCGTGTCATGAGGTCTTATGGGGAAGTGTTGAAAATCGAAGACGAGACATACTCTGCAGATCACATTTACCCCACTCGAACTGGACGTGTCTTGATCAAAATGGTACTACGTAAACCCATACCCTCATATGTAAACATGAATGGAGACTCCTATTGGGTAACATACCCTGGGCAGGTTCGTACCTGCATAGCGTGCTCCGAAGAGGGTCACGTAGTCGCACAGTGTCCTAAGCGTCGATCCTCTGGAAACCAGCCCCGCCGGGGGCCGGTTAATATACCCGCTGACAATGTCCCGATGGTATATGAACCAACTGTGCTACCCGTACGGACTAAACCAAGAGATTCAGCTCCACCAGTTGCAGACGTCTCTGCGTCAGGAGATAACAATGGAGGGAACACGGATAGCCCCAGAATCACCGACGAGGAGACAGGTACCAGACAGGAAGTTAGTGTGAAGAATGCACCAACAGGAAGGGAAGAGATGGAGCAGCCAACATTGACCACTTCGGAGGAGATGCATCACATACCCCCGCCCCCACCCCCAAGTGCTTTGTTCGCGGAGGCAGAATTCCCCGTAGTTACCTCTCCTAGGAAATCACGGTCAAGATCTGTATCAAGGTTACGGTCAGTGGCGGAAGAGTCCATGGTGCTACGTAGAAAGAAGAAGAAAAATAATGAATGCGTAAGTTCCACAATAGTTCATAACGAATTTAGAGTAGAACCTGGTACCCCAAAACAAGATGTTTCAAAGGTTAGTTTAACAAGTAATTCAGCAAATGTAACTAAAGAGAAACCTTCGACGAGTAACAAACTTACCCCAGATTTATTTAGTGGAAAGCATAGTTAATGCATTCTAGGCAGAAATTAGAATTTAGTAATGTTGAAGAAAGTAAGTAAGTTTAGTTTTCTTTTGTGGGCAGTTATAATCATGCAAACATTTACCTTGGTATCTATAAATTTGAATCAAATGCGAAGTAAGACCAAACTAATTGCTCTCAATGACTTTCTCATTAAATCGTCTATTGATGTGGCCCTCTTACAAGAGGTAGCCATAGACGATTTTTCTGTACTGAGCATGTTTAAAGTATACAACAATTTTACTCCTTTTGCACAAGGGACTGCCATAGCATGTAGGCGACACTTGGATTTACGCAATGTAGTGCCCCATCCCACGGGCAGACAAATAAGTGCCAAATTAGGCTCTGTGTTTCTCTGTAATGTGTATGCTCCGTCAGGAAGCCAAAACAGACGGGAAAGAAGATTTTTTTTCAACAGTTGTAGGGCCCGAGTTGACATCCCACACACTAGACACTATACTAGTGGGAGATTTTAACTGCGTAATTCGTTCACAAGATCAAAATCCAGGATACAACTTCTCACGTGCGCTCTATGAATTAACGCAGGGGTTACAACTGCGTGACGCTTGGATACACATCAATGGCGAAAGTCAAGGTTACACACATATCACCTCCAATAGTGCGTCAAAGATTGATAGGTTTTATGTCGCACCCAGATTTCAGGAATATATAATTAGTGTTCAAAATTTTCCAGTATGCTTTAGTGACCATAGTGTTCCAATTCTCAAAATAAATTTAGATTTGATCAAACCCCGACAAGGTAGCGGATACTGGCTTTTAAATAGCACATTATTACGCAATGGCAGTTATGTCCAGCTAATCAGGGAAACGTGGAACGAACTCAAGGCCTCTCGGCCAGTGCAAAAGACCCTAATCGAGTGGTGGGAAACTAGAGTTAAACCTAAATTTCGTCAGGTCAGTAAATTCTTCAGTGCAGAGGTTAGTAGAGATCAAAGAAACAAATATAATTTTTTGTATGCAGTCTTGAATGATCTCCATCGTTTAGCACTGCAAGGTAATTTCGATCGTCCCTATGCAAATGAAATAAAAGCGCAATTACTTGCTATACATAGGAAACGAAAATCTGCAGCAATAATAAAGAGGAAGATTCTTCCTATAGACCCAGACGAGCAAGCCACACTAAAGTACGGACGCGATAAGAAGCGGCGTGCAATCAGAACGCAGAACGGCAGAACGTGACCAAATTTTGTCTCCTCGTTGGCTGCCATGTGGCTGGGGGGTTTCTACGTTGCCACGTTTGCACAAACACACGGACAGGCTAGTCAGCTGTTGGCAAGCTCGGGCATTCTGGCAAGCATGAAACATTTTATCTTCTTGCTCTACACAGGAACCGAAAACCTTCACTGAAAGAACTTTTGTTGTGTTTTTATTATGGTGCATTGCAAGCATCAGCTACCGGCATCTTTTTACTTATGTTGTATCGTATCACAATTACCAACAAAAGAAAATGCGTCTTGTGTTACAAGACAAACACTGTGGCAAATCGTTCTCCTTTGATTTCATGCCGCCTCTCTTTGCCTTCTTTGTCACGCCGCGATTGTTGAAGCTTCAGAACTTACAAATGAAATGTATTTCTTGAGAATTAGGGCAAATTACGTATAAACAAATTACGTACAACTTCGTTTCGTTAACACGTTATTAAATTATATTTTGAGGAACCTACAAAAATTCACCTCCAAAACAGAATTTTACAGAACTGAGTTACTGTATTACGGAGAAGAATTTATCAAGAACAAATCATTTGTGTGTTAATTGATTGATTGAGTTGGTGTTTTAAAGTCCGCTTTATGCACACTACGGCTAATCTGGAATGGACCTACAGTTGGAAGTGGGATCCGAACCACTATGTGCCTCGACAGGGTATCAAACCCAGGACTACTTGATTACAAGGCGACAACACTTACCCTACCACTGTGCCATCGGGGAGGCACATGTGGGTGTGTGAAGTGAGATAATTTGGGAGCTATATGAGAATACAGGCTCTGGCAATACAGAGTTCAATAAATTACAACGAAACGCTTGGCAATTGCTCGATTTCCTTAACATTAATGATACATTTGGTACATGTGTTATTAATGCTTTGAGCTACCTGCATGTAAAAACATAAAAAATGAATGAAAGAACAGAAGTAGTAGTTAAAGAATCAGTTGTTTTTGCTTACCGGCTACCATTGCAGTGGCGCTATCCCAAGATCATCTTCATTGTTGGTTGGTAAAGGAACATCTTCATCTGAGCTACTACTGTCACTGCTGTCTTCCCGCCCAAGTGAAATTACAAAATCCTCCATTTGCTGCTATTCAACTCCCTCCTTTTCCCATGCTTCGGAAATAGTCTTCCTTGTGTGTTCTATAGCCGAACGCCACCTATCTGCTGTCACATCCCCGATAGCCTGTTCTGTCAATTGCAAAATTTTACACGGTGAAAAAGGTGGCAAAGTGTTCCTCTGTGCTACCAGCCCTCTGACCTGTGCCCAAATACGTTCGATTGCATGGTACATACAATGATAAGACGGGAGACGGACCACCGTATGTCCCGCTTCTTCTGCAAGCTTGTCTATTCGATATATGGGGAACTGGGGTTTGTGTAACATAAGGAGCTGCAGTAGTTCAGCCTTCCTCATGTTTCTGTAGGCTCGCGAGAATCCTGAAGTAGGTCAATCCGACAACAGCGCGTCGCTACCAGAGTGGGTGGTCCCACGCCGCTTGCTAGCGCGTCCCGACTGTAAGTCACATTCTTCAAGAACATAAACACGCCAGGAGTCACGTTATTCATAAATTAACTTTAGATTCCGGTGAAGTTGTCACCAGCCCTCATAGTATACACGACAGGTTTTTGCAATACTATAAAAATCTTCTTGGTCAAGTCTTTAATCCAACAGAAACGCAATGCAATTTTTTGAACTACCTCCCTGCGCCACTGACAGAAAATGAAAGAACTGAGCTCACACAACCGTTTAGTAAAAAGGAGGTTCATGATGCAGTATTCAAAGCTCCGAGGAATAAAACTACAGCGGAAGATGGATTACCATCAGAATTCTATCAATGTTTCTGGGATCTAATAGGAGACGAATTAACGGAATGGGTCAACGAAGTGTTGACAACAGGGACAATAGGGAAGACCAGTAGCACGGGAGTTATAGTGTTAGTTCCCAAAAAGTCAAATCCAAATTTCGTCACAGATTTTAGGCCAATTTCCATATTGAGCAGTGACATCAAACTTATAAGTAGGTGCATAAATCAGCGTTTAAAAAATATATGGTTAAACTTATTGGCAATTTACAGTTCGCTTGTAATACGTCTCAAAGTATACATCACTTGCTACAAACGATAAGAGACGTAATTATTACCAAACAAAATAAGAATGCATCAGAGGCAATTCTATCTTTAGACTTTTCACAAGCATATGACAGAGTGAGCCACGAATATCTGTACAATGTCTTAGAAGCATATGGCTTCGGAGACACTTTTCTTAATTGGATAAAAACATTATATAATCATATGCTGCTAAAACTCAAAATAAATGGTTTCTTGACAACAAGTTTTAAAATGCGACGGGGTGTACTACAAGGTAGTCCCTTGAGTAGCACATTGTACGTTCTCACAATAGCCCCCTTTTTGTTTAGTATCCAGCATCATTTACAAGGCATTTCTATGGCTTCCACCACAATACAAGTTGGCAGTTTCATGTACGACGTCACGATTTTTCTCAAGGATGAAAGAGATCTGTACAGTGTTAAAAGCCAAATACATACTTTTGAGCTCACATCAGGAGCAAAACTAAACAATCGAAAGTCATTCCTGATGCCCCTTGGCAAGGAGAAACCTTTCACAAACAATACGGCGATCCCTGTAGACAAGAAAATAAAAGTTTTAGGTATAAACTTCTATGCAAATATCGATGAAACGATCGAAGCCAATAGTAAGCTTACGTGCGAGAGGGTAATCTACGTCCTCAGAGTGAACAAGATGCGCTCTCTGAGTTTAAAAGCACGAGTAAGATTTATCAACGTTTTTGCTCTCTCTAAACTTTGGTATGTAGCAAAAATCCTGCCCTTCAAAACACATCACTTAGCCAAGGTCAACAAAGCTGTTGGCTGCTTTTTGTGGCACGATACAATTTTCCGGGTGGCAATAAATGAGGTCACGTTATCAGAGAAGACAGGTGGGTTGGGACTAATACACGTGAACACACAGGCAAGAGCATTGTTTGTACAGACTGGCCTTCAAACAGCGTTCTCACTGCACGAGTCAACGACCCAAGCATGTATACAGACGATAATACAAAACATTCCATTAGAAGCTCCCATCGATATCCAAAGTATCCCCAAAAGGTTTTTGTTTTATAAGGACATCGCTTTACAGGTATGCTACCAGTTATTACGACATGAGACAATTACACCATCTGTAAAAAAGTTATATAGTGAAATCAATAGTTTCAAGCACACAGTACCACGAATAGTCAAGGATTTCAATACACATAATTGGCCACAAATA
The DNA here is from genome assembly GCF_977018435.1 of Lepisma saccharinum. NCBI lineage: Eukaryota > Metazoa > Arthropoda > Insecta > Zygentoma > Lepismatidae > Lepisma > Lepisma saccharinum. The sequence continues at coordinate 36,937,234 of NC_139235.1, read as the reverse complement.
TGGGAAAATGTCTCCGCCAAACACCTTTCAAAAGCTGGCCAATCAATATGGTACAAAGTGGTTCATCGTGTTATAGTGACAAGAGATAGGACATACCAATATGGAATCAGTGACTCTCCTAACTGTATATCATGCAACGTGCCTGACTCTTTAGCCCACAGGATAACCAAGTGTTGCAACTCCTCCACGGCGTGGAACAAATTGCGAACAATGCTCAGTCGTATATGCCGCACCTCAGTAACAAAGTTTACGGATACAGATATAGTTTTTCCTGACTTAAATTTTTTTCCACCAACAAAACAACGAGCAGTACAATGGTTGATAACAGAATACTTATTATATATATTTCACAATGACGAGAGCAGTTTTCAGAAACAATTCAGTATCTTCTTGCAAGAACAATATGAAAAAAATCCTCTCCAAGGAAGGAAGAAATGGTATGCAAATTTCTTATTAGTGCTTTATACTTAATTTAGGTCAAACAAAAATGTAAAGGTTAACCAGATAGAAATACAAATTGTAATAGCAATAATACACTTATGTCAAAAACAATGTAATTTCATAAATTGTATATCAGAATGAGACAATAAAAAAAGAGTAGTTGGTTAGATGACAAAAAAAAATAGTGGTTAGCGGCACCACCTTTCGGAGCGTATTGTGTTTTGTAATACGAGTTCGAGTCCTGGTCACGGGTATTTTTTTTTTTTTTTTGTAAATTGTTTATTACGTGTGTTGCATTCAATTCACGCTCTATTGTTGAATGATCTTCTCGGATAAATATTAGAGTAAATTTTAAAATTATTTTTACTCGTACCTTCATATTTTTAGAAGTTTAGAAAGCTTGCTAACTATTAACATGTTGTTTTTTCGCTCAACAACATGCATAGAGAGGTACAAAGCATGCAGTCAAATGTACAATATTTACATGTTAATAATAATAATAGTGTTTATATCAACAAACAGGTATTATTAATGTCTCGACTTTCGAGTTCTTCACGCTTCTTCTACAAGAAAGTATCTGCGCTTGCGCCTCATAACATCATTTCCCCCACGTGGGATTGGCCTTTATTAGAAGAAAACCAAATTTGTAGTGCTGTCTTAATTTATTTCGTAAGCATACAAAATGAATACGCAGCCATTGTTCCTATCGTTTCACATGCGATAACGTGCTTTCGAGCGCGGCGTGCTTGTAGTTCTATATTTAAACGCCAGGCTGTGTGCCAGTCGACACGGTTTGAATCTATACTAACAGATGGCGCGCAGATCGATTTCCTGTATTTTCAGTGTTTCGGAATTGCCAACACACTGTTTCAGAGAATGAACCATGGTTTAGTTAACTGGCAGTTACTTTCACATTGAAAAACCCGGTGCTGGTTAAGACTGGCTGTTATCTCCAACTGGCAGTTAGTTAACAGAAAGATTAACAGGACATTGAAAAACTGGCCCTTACAGTCGCGGCAAGTTCAGAGAGTCGGTTCAATGAAAATATTGTAAAACAGAATGCCATGGCGCCCCGTGACATTTTTTTTCGCCAAATTAAATCAATATTGTTTTCAATTTGGAAAAAAAATGATGTAAAATTTTTCTTGATAGCTTCGCTCGCGATATCATATCATTTGTATAATGCATTGTAAATTGCCAGAGAGAGAAATAAGACCAACTATGCACTTTAGACTGTTACTAAGTTTTGAGGAAAGAGAGCGTGTACATTTCAGAGAGAATTTATGATATCATTCTTGCTGTTGCAAGGCGGATGAATTGATATGTAATGTATTTAAATTATATATATATATATATATATATATATATATATATATATATATATATATTAGGGCTGAGCCGATACCGAAGCCGATGTATCGGTGGTATCGGTATCGGAAAGTATCGGTTGGAATTCATCTACCGACACCGGCCGACACTTTTCCGTTTATTGCTCTTTCACGGGGTCCGTAAAAATACCGCGCGATACTTTCGCGGAGTCGAATTATCTTGGAAATTATGCAAAATTTTAACTTTTTTAAAAATTTTTGACGAAAAACTATATTCTGTAATTACATAACATCTATTTTCATATTCTGATGTAATTCTTGATCATTCTAAAGCATAGGCGCCGACTCCATGTTGCTTGGGGGGGGGCTCGAGCCCCCCAATGTTATCGATGGGCAGGGTCCTTCCCAAATAATTTTGCTTAAGAGAATCTAATGTTTTATTTTGCTTTTCTTGAAATGTTTACTCTGAATTGTGCCACATGAACTTAACTTTAAATACATATTTGAAATGTTCTAGACCATCAACTTTGGGGGACTGAGACCGCTAAACCATCAACCTTGGGGGGGGGGCGGGGGGCTATAACCAGAGACAGCAAAATACTTGATTTATTACTATATACTAAGTATATAATTATGAGTATTGTTAACATTTTTACTAAAAAGAGTTTCAAAATAAGATGTGCATGAACTAGGAGAGTGAATGGGACGTTCGGGCTACAAGTGGCTCTCACATGACATCATTCAGAACGAGATCATTGATATATTAGGGATAGGGAGATCTGTTTTGCGCCCCGTGGTAGCATATATTAAAAGTCGGGAATATTTTGCTATTATGGTTGACGAAATTTGTGACATATCCATCCGTGAATAATAATACATTTTGCATTCGAACTGTAAATCAAAATTTTAATATTTTTGAGGAATTCATGGGCTTTTACGAGATTCCGAATACTGAGGCCAAAACTTAAAAAAGGGAGGGAGTGAGTCATTCATTAATTTATTTCAGTGATCAGAGCCCCCAAATAATTTTGATAAGTCGGCGCCCCTGCTCTAAAGCAAATTTCTTGGTAAATTGATGCACATAAGTGGAAATGAATATTTACACACCAATATTGTCAATATTTTCAACAATGTTTAATTACTTGCAATTTTCAAGTATCGGTATGGGTTCAGAGTGATATCGGCTCAGCCCTAATATATATATATATATATATATATATATATTGATTGATTTAGTTTATTTTACTTGTGCCTCTTGCTTAATTTGCGAAGATGGGGATGAGTGATGAAATAGACATTCACAAACAACCAAGCCCGAGCGAGATTCGAACCCGGGACCCTTGGCGTCACAGCGTGATGTGCTAACCACTTGGCCACAGGGTCCGGCTATATATATATATATATCCCAGCACATTAACGTTGCCACAACGTTGTATGCATGTTGTATGTAGGAGAACAACGTTGTGATAACGTTGCATCAACGTTACAAAAAAAAAAAATACATTCCCCTGAATGCGCGTTAGTTTGGATGGTCACCACCATGAGCGCCACAAGCGTCAGATCGGAGTGTTTTGTAAACAAAGTCCATTTTTCAAAAGTTTAACAGTGTTAAATGAAGGTAACTTATGTGTGTGTGTGGGAGGGGGGGTGTTATTAAGTTACATAAAATTTAGAAATATACAAAAACATCGCTTGAAGTGTTAATTGACTGCTATTGAAATCATCCCTTATTACACAATCCATACTACTTTTGATGATACAGATATTTATAATCACACAAAAAAAATGTACAATATTCAATCATAGTGCCCAGCGGCGACTCAAGGGGGAGAGCCGCCGTGCCATGGCACTACACTCAGAAGAAATGCATACCTAGCCCAAGTATTGTTAAATTAATGCATTGATAGTTTACAGACAAGGAGATTCGAATCTTGCAATCGGTCAAGCTGACGTGACGATCGACCCAACCACACCGCCCCAACCTCCTCACTGCATCGCCAGTTGTTTCGTACCCTCGGCGAGGCAGCGGTCCGCGCCACCCAAGAGCTGGCCTAACCAAGTTGAAACACGTGCAGAGGGTTGGAGAAGTCTCAGCGAGTAACATTTCCACCATGAGCCTGGAAGAAGGTGGCAGGGGGTGGTGTTAGCCCATAAGACACCAGCTGTGCCCTTTTTCGCCTGGCACAGCGAGGGAACTTTTGCAGTGTTGACACAGTTGACATCTTCAGAGATAAGTCGCTAAATACGACGGATTTGTAAGACCCGTTGGGGAAGTAATTCGTGAAAAAGGTACTATCTACGTTTCTGCCAACTTTTGGAGAAACGAACCTAGTGGTTTTCCAAAGTTAAGTGAACATTTTGATAATAGATAGATGCGCCTAGAGGACCATCCAGACTTTTTAAAAATGAAGGGCTCGGTGCAATAAGGAGCTAACTCTCACTTCTGTCAAAATTGAGATACACCGTGCAGTACGTGCGGCATGAACGTCTGCTGCATTCACCAAGAGGTGGAGCTGGTGCTGTGTTACATTCGCGCGCAATCACGTGGTACCCTTCTTCGAAAGGAACGTACGAACGGAAAGTTCTGTGCAACAAGGTGTCAAGCCACAGGAAAATGTCGGATAACGAGGAAGGTCTGCAGAGCACCTCCTCATATATTTGTGATTCTGATGAGGAGAATGGCCCTATGTGCGGTGACATCAGCTTTGATGACCCAGACTATGTGTGTGGAGTTTCGAGCAGCGAAAGCACCGACTGTGAGGTAAGAAAGAAGTTTTTATTTTTGGTATGTTTTGAAAATGTTGGTTAACACCTTATTGTCTCAGACTTGGGCACGGTGAAAACGGTTGGTAAGTGTGCGTCGTGATGTGCATGTTAATGCGCAAATCAGCTCACTATGCATACGTCAGGCCTCTTGCAAGTTGGTACAGTAAAATCATGAACTTATTCTGATGACAAGTGCTGTTAACATAATGAATGTAGGTTTGCAACATATTGCTGAAATGATTAATCACGAAGAAATCGACATGACACACGTACATGGTTCCCTAATAATGACAAATTCTGACAATGTACCATCAAGGACATTGAGATAAATCGTATAGAATAGGAAAGGTGGTCTCCCGGATGGCGCAGTGGTAGCGTCGTCGCCTTGTAATCAAGGGGTCCCGGGTGCAATTCCCGGTGGAGGCACATAGTGGTTCGGATTCCACTTTAAACTGTGGGTCCAGTCCAGATTAGCCTTCCTGTGCATAAAGTAGACTTAAAACAACAAATCAATCAGTCAATCAATAGGAAAGGTATTGTAGAAATAATGTAAAGATAAATAATCAGAATTGTTTTGTCATTTGCAAAAATGATGTGTTTCGGAAATTTATGTTTGTCGAGTGGATTGGACTGTTATTGCTTAGTCCTAGTTTACATTTTCAAATAAATGTGTTACTCTGATCCATTTGAGAATGACCTTCACATCACAAGGACGACATAGCGATCTCCTGTGAAACATCCTTCAGCCAGAAAGAGACGATGCGACCAAGATAACTGGGCGAGCGTGAAACGTAAGAGAAGAAGAAATAAAGGGGAGCAGTACACATCCGGGCACACAAAGGATGTTGTTCCAGCCAGGAAGATAGGTGAGCCATGTACTTGTCCAAAGAAATTCTGGAACAAAATTAAGGGGGATGCAGAGTTCATTTTTCGCACATTCTAGGACTTGGCTGATTATGCAACACAGATCACATACCTCATGCAAAATATTAGAATTCAGAATACGAAACGTTCCTACACAAAGGGACAATCTTCCAGGAGGCCATTCACATTTTCCTATAATATACAATATACAACAGATGAATGGGCAGATATGATCAGCAGTGCAAACAGAAAGAAGAAATTTCATGTAACACGCATGCAGCAAACCGACTTCAAGGATCTCACACCACTTGTGACATCAATTACCAAGAAAACCACCACAGATGGTAAGGAGCTTCTCAAGTTTAAAGAGGCTGCGGTGTTCATGATTGAATCCGCTACTCGCCATATTCTGCATGAGAGTTATTCATACCAGAAAGAATCGCCAGTATGGGCACTGCCAGAGGTACCCCTAAGTGATTTGCCATGCAAGTACAAGGAACAGATTCCCATCGATGTCCGGAAATATTCAGACATAATGTCCCTGTTGGAGTTCATCCCTCCAATATACCATAATTTTTATCTCAGCCTTGTTCCGACGGACGTAGCTGCCGAGGATAGTGCAGAAAATCTGGATGGACTTGATGACTGATACATTAGGAGGTTCTGGATCAGTTGAATTCAGAATAGTTTGTGCTACCTGCATTCATATGCCACTATTTGGTGTCAGTGCTGAGAAAATTTCGGCTGACACTGAATATGAATTAAACTTGTATGCCATTTTCTTCTACCTACACAATTAACTTTGATTTTTCATTCTTATATATATTTTTTTGTTCACAATATAATGGTCATGCATTCCTGTTTGTTGTTATTCCACAGAACTGACACCGAAGATTGTGATGCAATAAGGATCTAACCAACAATGGGAAACAATGAACTGAAAAAAAACTAATTTAATCATGTTTGCAATAATTGTACCACATTTGAATGTGTCCATGTAAACTCGAAACTTCAGACATGCTTTTGAAATCAACTATACGACAATACAAACAAAACTCAGATTTATGGATTTTTTTTAAACTTTCAAATGCTAATATCTCGAAAACAACTTTTTGAGGGTTAGCTCCTTCTTGCACCGAGCCCTTCAATTATAAAAGTAAAAAATCCTATGGTGATGCGAGTTTCCTTTGGCATTTCGACAATTTCTTTTTACATCAAATGTCTAGAATATTTTCAACATCCAGTTGGAATACGTGTGCAGGGGGGAGGAGAAGATGAAAAGATTTGTTTTCCCTTCCTCTTGTAATTGTGTTTTTAGTGAAGTGTCCTGTAGTGTATAAAGATAGGTTAGTGAGTGAAGATGAATCGTATTAGTGTGTTATTACGTAAACACACACTGTTTTCCACGTTACCAAACGAGGATAAACACCTTGGCCAGTGGGGCAACCTCAAGGAGGGGACGGGGGCATTGGGGAGTTTTTTTTTTCGATTTCTTGATCACGTTGGCACTACCCATCATACTTGCCGCCGGCTGCCACTGATAGTGTCTACTATAGATTCCACCCCTGGCCGATGCAATGAAACTCCCCTTCGTTCCCAAAACTTGAGATCTGTTAACCTTTGACGCAGCTGTGGAGGGAATTTGCATGATGACATCAAAGTCACAGATTTTTGTCTAAAAGGGGGGTCGCAACAGGAGTAGCGAAGGTACAGATAAATAATGTATGTGCTGTCTACATTATCACTCTAAACTACAAACAAATTATACAAAATAGTTTTACCTAATGTCAAGGGGGCGACGGCAGTACCAGGGGGGCTGACAGCAGTTCCAGGGGGGCTCAGCCCCCCTGGCCCCTGCCTGGCTACGGGCCTGAATATCAGCGATTACGAAAGTCCTCTTTGTCCTTCTTCGACATCATGGACGAGAAGGAGAGGAGAGATATGGGTATGATCAAGGGGTCCGCTGTCCTTCTAAAAATGTCAACCTAAAATTCTATATTTCACACATATTATTATTATATCGATTACAGGAATTTGTGATAATTGTTGAAAGGGCCGATTGAGATTGACATACGTTGTCGCAGGAATGCGATAATTTCGGATTGAAGCAATGTTTTTGAGGTAGCAGAATTGTTTTTGGGTGAAAACATTACTTACAAGCATAATTTCCCGATTGTTATCTTAGCACGCTCTGAAGTGTCAGGTGTCGCAGGTTCGAATTCTCAGCAAGAAATGGTTATTTCAATGTTTGTTGTTATTATTTAACTTACATAATTATAAAAATTAATAATTACATACACAAAGAAATAATAATTTTATTTCAATAATTCACCATGCATCCTCATCGTCACGATTATCCTATAAAGCGAAAGCCTTAAAGGCAGCAAGGGACGTAAAATATACGAAATAGTAGTGGTGTCAGAAATGAGATTTCTGTGGATTTAGCGAAACATGGGAGTGGGAGTAGTTAGGAAACAGATGAAGGCTACATCTACTCTACATACATCTCTTTTGAAACGAAAAGTTTCGCGATTTGGGCAAATCTGGTTTCAAAAGAACTAAGATGGCAACAATAGTAGAACTGGACTTTTTGCAGGTTCCGAATAAATATTGGGGAAGCGCCGATGCTGAGAGGGGAGGGGGCAAAGAGGGTACTTCACGTGTTACAAAAGTAAACAACGGTTTGCGGGAGGGATTGTGCAGTGCGAGTTTTGTGAGTGGTGTCTTTCGTCTTTATGTTGTTTTCGGGCATTGTCAATTAATTAACAAGCGGAATGGAGCTTGCTCCGAGTTCCGAGGAGGCGGGTTCATCCTATCTGAACAATGTGTGTAATTGTGAGATAGAAGATATTTTGAAGCAATCTTTCGGCTCGTTCTTTTGCAGAAAAAAGCGAAATTGTGGCGAAAGGGAGGCCAAAGCCTATTTTGAACGATTTAGAAACCAAGTCGTCTGCTGGATATGACCGACATTTCAATGTTTCGTGGTATAACGACTATCCGTGGTTATGCGGATGTGCGTAGTTGTCGAAACTGTTTTGTTTGCCATGTACTCTATTTTCGGGTGAAAAAAAGTGTGGAATTCAGGTGTGGATGACATGGACCATGACCATAACGCACCCAAATATTCAAATTCAAATGAAAAACTTCACTTTATGACAGCATCATATAACTTTTTTGATTTGATTTGATTGGTTTTGCTTCGCTTGTGTCACTTTTGGCTAATTTGCGAAGATGGGGATGAGTGATGATATGATGAAATTGATGAATAGACATCACAAACGTCCATGCCCAAGCCAGGATTCGAACCCGTGATCCCAGCATGATATAACTATTTTCAAAGAAGATTCGTCGGATTGATCTGCTCTATAAGTAGCCTTCGATGTTTCTGTAAGTATCAAATTACGTATTATTGTGTCAACAACCAATGTTTGCGATTTCACTTCAGTCCCTATGTCAACATCTTTTTCCCCTGATTAATAACTTTACCAAAATCTAGTATTGAATTGCAGACGTACCAGATTAATATTATATGAATTACTTGGAAGACATTGGGGGGGGGCATGAGGTGGGGAGGAGCCCAAGTCTTACGGCTCCTCTCTTAAATGTCCTACTGATAACCGTTAACACTTTTAAAAATCCCACGCCAGGCCACTGTGTGGGTGCATTGTCCACCAAATCTTATATTTCGTACAACCTATACACTAGATGGCAGTGCGACTCAAATGCAAAATAAACATAAGTTTTAGTAACACAAATAAGGATAACTTGGATTGTAATTAGTGAAAAAAATATGTGTTATGTTATTATCCTTCAACAGACGTGTGAATATTAAAGTTGTTAAGAAGATCAGAAAATGAAACGTGGTGAATACAAGTGAAACTCCCATGATAAATATTTTTATCCCAGACAATATAATCAGGAGCTAAGTACTCCAAAAAGGAACTGATTACCAGGGTGTAGTTAGAGATTGGTTAATTCATCAAACTCTCCAAACTAACAATTGCTTATTTTGATGTAGCAGTAAAAGTTTTTATAAGCTGTACAGAGAAACTGTGATTTTACAAACATGGGGGTTTCCTGTTACGCATATGTATTATATACAAAAATACCTTGGCAAGATTGCTAATAGCTTACCATGCGAAGTAAACATATTTTAATAATGCATTGTTGTTATATTCGTAAATTACACAGGCAGCAAGGCAATGTTGCAAAACGTTGCTACATAATGTTCAGTATATGTTGCCACAACGTTGTATCAACGTACACTGAACATTGTAACAACGTTAGGTATGTTAGGGACTAACGTTGCCACAAAGTTGTGGTAACATTACCTTGTTGACTGGGATGTGTGTGTGTGTGTGTGTGTGTGTGTGTGTGTGTGTGTGTGTGTGTGTGTGTGTGTTTGTGTATGTATACATATATAGTTTTACACATATGCAACCCTGCTGAAAATTTCTATTGTTTTCAGTAGACAAATTCTACTGTTTTCAAATGTCTTCTACTGTGTACTGTGAAATGTACTGAAATCCTATTGTAGATCTACTGTACAGCTACTGTATTGTCCAGTAGAGCTACTGTACTGAAAAAAACAATGTGAATAATAAGGCATAATACTTGCTACAATATATTATAAAAGCATTTATTGACTCCAAGAATAGACAAATTAATTCTTGACAATATATTTTCAGTGATTTTGAAGTGAATTGGTAAAACAGTACATGAACTGAATTTCTACTGTTTTTCTAATGAATACTACTTATTTAATTAATAAGTTACTAAAATTCTTTCTTAAGAAATAAGTCAACCTTAAAGCAGCTAGCAGTTTGAATACATGATCATGTCAGTTGATTTTTCATTCAGCATGGAATTTCCCTGGTTATTACCATATCTGTGTAACGCAATTGCAGAAAGGATCCATTTTTTGATCAACATAGTCAACAGTGTTTGCTTGCTTTGATTTTTCAAGCATTGAGGGTCAGGTCTTGATTTAAACTAATGTTTTGCAGTTTTCGTGTGAATATAGGAATAACAATATGTCAACTTATGTATAAAAGAGTATGTTTTTCAATTTTCTACAAGTGTGTTAACCACAATGAAGCTACACACTTAAAAACATGTTCACTTTATTTGATTTCTTTGTTGTCTGAACACATTCCTAAGTAGCAAGTTCCACATGCTTTACCATACAATTATTTTAATTGTTTATATGAGTTTTCCATTACATTTTCAGTTGTATAGATAATAAAATTTTCATTAATGACAAGAGTACTGTCAATATACTGAACACAATAATATATGTTAGTTGTACAATTATATTACTGAAAAAGTTAAGAGTACAGTTCAAATACTTAAAACAGAGGAAACAGTTGGACTACCAAAAACAGTAGAAAACATTAGCAGTAGAGTTCAGCTACTGAAAACAGTAGCCTACTATTATAAAAACAGTAGAAGACATTAGCATTACAGTTGATCTACTGAAAACAGTAGATGTTTCAAAACGCCCATTGATCTACTGAAAACAGTAGACAGAATTTTCAGAAGGGAACATGGATGGACATATGCATAAGTTGCATATGTGTAAAACTAAAACATATGGTGTACAGTCATGGAAAATAGTTCTTGGGCCACGAGACCTACGATATCGTTACATCTTAAAGCCTTTTGTCTATGCAACCCAAATATCAAAATTGTCGCTTGGGTTTGCCTGGCGGACCTGGATTCTCGGGAATGATTGAGTATTGACAGCAGCGTGAGTCATACCCCCAAGCCCAGCCATAACAAACAACAGCTGGGTGCCGTGAGACCACCAGAAAAAGTTTCAGGAATTGGTAAGCTATTCGTAAGAAAATGTTCTCTTTACTGAAATTAGAGTCATTGTCAAGAAAGTTCACTGAAATGGTGGTTTTCGTCGAATCATCATCGCGCAACCCACATGCTGTCAACCCAGAAGTCCTTGAAAAAGATTGGAGTTAAAAACAACTACTTGACAAATGATAATACGAATCGATATTCATTAGTCCCAACTTAGAATTTTGTGTAAGACATGGATCATCATGTCCTATCATCCATTTCATAACTTCATTAATCATCCTCATCGCCTTTGTTGACGCCAAGTGCTAGAAAAGCAATATAAAATAAGCAAAATTAAGAAATTAATAAATGACATTTTCAGCGATTTCACGCAGCGACTCAGATGCATGTAGACAAAGTTTCATTAATCGGGAACCAAGGGCCCCCTCGTTGTGCTTCATTGTCATTTTCCCTCCACTTTGCCTGCCGCCATTAACCTGATGTTGATTAATGTACAATCCACAAAGTGCACCAAAGCGGCGCATATTATGAATAAGTAAACTATGTGATATTATGCTAATTTACAATTTAGTAATAAAATGTGAATTTTGGGGGCTTCAGTTAAGTGGCTGCACATCCATTACGTAATCGCGATATCATCAAATTGTACGAAGCGTGTCTACACCTACGTAAAGTGTCAGTCCCCGTCATAGGCGTGCGCAGACCCTCTGATTAGAGGGGGATAGCCTTGATTATATTTCAGGCCGGAAAAGAATAACGTAATTTCATCTCACTTGTTTAAATGTTATTGCATTGATGGGTGTGTTTATATATACACCCCTCCCCCCGCCCCCCACACACATATAAATACATACATACATACATATATATATATATATATATATATATATATATATATACAACACACACATACACATATATATATGTGTGTATATATATATATATATATATATATATATATATACACATATATACCAACAGTAAAAATCATATAAATTGTCTCTCAAATCTGCGCGTTCCTTTTCCTCCAAACAATTGTTCATGCACTTAAGAGAAAACCTTTTAGCAGCAGTACTTCTCTCCTCGGTAATATAAAATGTATTACAGAAAACAAATTGCGAGCAAAGCGACCAATAAATTTTCAGATCCAAATTTTTGCAAAATGAAAACAATGTCGATTTAATATGGGAAAAAATTCATGGAGCGCCATATTATTCTCTTTTACAATTTTTTTCATTTAGATCGTTTGACGTCCAGGGTTAACTCCCGCCGACCCCTAGCTACGGCTCTGAACTTGACTAGACTGCAAGAAAAGCAGACATTGCGAGCGAAGCGAGCAAGAACATTTTACAAAACGCATTTATATTTGTCTAAAATTTGAAATCAAGGGGGCAATTGCAGCTCTGTCCCCCCCCCCGCAGGTGCTCTTGGCAGTCAGGAAGAAATAATGCAAGAAAGTCGTGAAAACAAAATCCATCTTGAGTATCCTTTTGTCCTGCTACTCTTAGATTCTGCTACTCTTGCTTTCCTTTACTTCCATGTTTGCCCCCTAAAATTGATTTCCGTTCAAGGTTGTGGGGGGCTGTGGTTTCGCCACTGCACCCCCTTCCCCCGTAGTTGCTTTGAACTTTCATCGGCTTGAAAATACTTAATTTTCTTTAAGAGTATAATATAGTTTAATAACGGCGATAGGATTCATCTATCCTAAATTTCTAGGTGAAAATATAATAATATAGCGGCATAGATGTCTGAAAGGGAGAAAAGGATTGCCACATCTTCTCCTTAGAAAACGAATGTCAACCAAAAAGTACGTTTTCACATGTATAATTTGATTTCAGTCATAATAATTTACATTAATTATTATAATGAGGATGCAGGAATGCGATAATGCAACACTATTATCGGGGTAATATGCCCCATGGAAAAATACCTTGCTTGTCTCTTCGTGGAAAAAATCTGCAGACGTCCATGATTAGGGGGGCATTTGCCCGCCCCCTGGCCCCCTGGGCGCACGCCTATGATCCCCGTGATGGAATATGTAGCGCAAAGCCAGGGCTTTAAGATCAAATTTGTTTTGTTATTGTTCTTATTAGTAATTACCTCAGTTTTCTTCCTCTGAAGTTAAATTATTCATGACGACGATTTATGATTACATTAAAGACATGAATGAACATACACAATGAATCCATTTTGGTCGGAACTCGAACTCGGAACCTTGATCGGCAAGAAATAAAAATATCCATAAGGCATGAGTGTTTCATTGGAGATGTTCCTCTACTTCCGTCATTTTATCACTAATATATTTCTTTAATATACAATAATAAGTCACAACTACCTAAAAATAAATATTATTTTGCATTTTTACATGCATATGTTTTTTTACGGTTAGAGTGTGAACTGGCACCTGTTTATTTAGATTGTTCATTATGTTTCGTGTGTAGTTAAAGATACGAAATATGCTTGAGGAACGATTAGGGCTATAAGAATTCCGTCCGTGTCACAGTGCGCTACGATGTCTGATGTCCTGGGTTCGAATCCCGTCGTGCGTATGGGTGTTCTTTGTGAGTGCCCCTTCATCAATTTCATCATATTGTAACAGGTTCCCCTGATTAGAGAAAAGTAGCAAGCCAAAAGCAATAACCTCCTTCGTCGGCCGTTACTCTCTGAAGCATTCAAAGAATGCTAAGTCAGTATCAAATCTATCTTCCTGGTTGATTGAAAGGAAGTTGCTGATCAACGGGTATCGGAGAGCAATAACCAGGTGGTGGAAGAAAGAATAAGTTAGAGTGTAACGGGCGACTTGGGGTCTTTTGCTTTTGTACGAGGAAGGATAAAGATCTGGGAGCTTGAGCGAGTCTGCATAGAGCATTTCTAGGAGTCTTCTCCGAGGATTTCTTCAGCATCGAATAGACAGGTTATATCCTTCTCTAACCATGTTGATCTAAACTGGAAGACATAAAATCCAAATCCTTAGTGTTGTGCCATTTCAAGTGTGAAAAGTAACCTCTCGCCTATTACCATCAAGTTATCTGCCAAAGGGCGAGTGCTCACCAGTGAGGATGAATGAATGGCAAAGCTACATCACCCAAGCATAATGGTTAGGATTCTGGTAAGATATCCAACGAGCAACAGTTCGTTACGATATCACTCATCCTCGTCGTCGCGATTAGCAAGAGGTGAAAGAAAAACGACGCTAAATAAGAAAATAAAAAGACTTATAAGAATCAATCTTATTTCCGGACGTGTCCTACATTTTATAGTTGTGTCTGGCCTCCGGAAGGAATTTGAAAGAAATCTCAAATGTCTTATACGTATTTGGAGCATCACGTAACTTCAAATTAGATGGAGAAACAGAAAAACTGAGGGAAGTCTAAGATAACGTGGTTCCTTGGAGAAGTATGCTTAAATCAAAGAGTGTGCATGGTTGCTACTAGATGTTCGGAAAAACAATTACAATCCCAGCTCAGCAATTACTTCACGATTTTCTAGATCCGAAAAAGTCCGGATATATGTATAAAAATGCTTACTTTGTGAAGTTTTATCGATATAAGTGTCGGTAATTTGTTCGAAGTAACAAGTAATTTTTCTCGTTATTGGAGAAATAAGGCACACAATTCTGTTTTTTTTCCCAGTGTATAGTAGTTTTTTACATATTAATAAACAAGAACTTCCAGACTATGTTTACGAAATTGTGAATTTTTTCCTTCCCGAATTCATGGATTGTTTTCTCTTCCTGGCCCCACATCGACGAACAACGTTCTGTCTTACATACACAAGTTGAAATCACATACAGCCGTGCTATTAATTAGCAGTTGAGGAATTTTGAACTCAACCGTTCACTTCAACATTAATTTTTCAGCTGAAGATGTGTCATATTCTCGTTATATGCTAAGATGTCCTAGTAACCCATTATACTTGTAGCTACTGCAAATACGATCGTGTTCAACATTTTGAGGCAATTTGTCCTACTTTCCGCTGACGAGTGATCTGATAGCCCTATGTGTGATGAGAGCTGTTTTTACTCAATTTCTGATATAATTTATTCCAGCATTTCTTTCAACTTCTATTACCTTGTTATTACCTCCAATGCTTACACAACTTTTCCTTCGTGCTCGACCTTTGGGTTCAGAAATGTTTACAACACCCTCATCTCCCGCGTGTAAATAGCAGGCAACAACACTCTGGAAGACCATAATGTATACAACTTGTTTACTACATATTTTACGAAAATATTAGAATGTTAGCTTGATATAACTGTGGATTGGAACGAACGAAATAAAATACCTGTTTTATACGCACACTGGAATGAGCGCAGGCCTGCTGTGAGTCACTCTGGCAGTGAAGGTCACTGATCGAAGCAGTTGGTGCTTGCTTACTAAAAGCAGGCGCCTTATCTTTCCTCAAGGAAACTCGGAAATCTTAGTTACTTTCTTTCGCCAGACTAATGGTGAACATTTACAGGAACGTAAGGAGTAGTATCGTATTCTATTGGAATTAGATTTCGTGGTGTTTAAAAGATATCATAACAATATGTAAATCTCTTTTGTGACCTACACTGAACTCATTTTAAAGTTTCATTGACATGTGAAAGCGGAAATTTAGAGATCCTTCTTCCTTACGATTTCTAAACAACCGAAGAGTGTGGTGAACGTGAAACTACT
Source organism: Lepisma saccharinum (assembly GCF_977018435.1). NCBI lineage: Eukaryota > Metazoa > Arthropoda > Insecta > Zygentoma > Lepismatidae > Lepisma > Lepisma saccharinum. Next base: position 36,921,363 of record NC_139235.1, on the reverse strand, counting down.
TATTGTTCGCATCAACGATATGCATTATACAAATAGTCCTTAATCAAAAACCCTATTACATAACAGGAAGTGATATTTAAAACAATTCTACCACGTATCCAACGTAACCAATATTCAGATTGATTCCAAGCTTCTGTTTGGGTTATTTTGTGTCGCATTTTTACCTCTTGCGATAATCGCGACGACGAAGATGATGGGTAATGATACGAATGCAATGCTACATCTAAGCCTCAACAGGTTTCAAAAATGGATCCTCTGGCTTTGTAGAGAGTTACGGTGATTTTTATTTTTATTTTCATTTGGTATTTTAAGTCCACTTTATGCACACAAAGGCTAATCGAGACTGCATCTACAGTTTAAAGTGGGATCCTAACCACTGTGTCTCCACCGGGTATCGAACAGGGGACTCCTTGATTACAATGCGACTCCTCTACTACAGCGCCATCGGGAAGGATGAGAGAGAGAGAGAGAGAGAGAGAGAGAGTTACGGTGACTACGATAATGAAGAATTGAAAGTAGCAGAACGCCTAAGCTATTATTTTGTCAATATTGGAATCGTTAATGAATGTTATGAATGTCAGTTCAAATTGAAAAAAAATAAACTACTTGTAAAAGATTTCCAGAGTGCCGTTACAAATCGTTAATTTTTCTCTTTCCACACATTACTTTGCTACTATGTAGATATTTGCATGCTAAGATGTAGAAGGTGCTGCATTTTCAGTGTTTGGAATTGCGATTTATTTCTGAGAATGGAGTGAGTAGTGGGAAAAGGATCACCTCACATGTTTGGATTATACCTCCCCGCCAAAAAAAAGACACAAAATATATATCTGCTGTTGTTCTTATAAGGAAATATAACATGTATGAATTGTCTCAAGAAATATTGGAGCCTATTCACATCCCTACGGAACTTGGAATAAAGCCCACGTAGAGATTGGGAAGTTTTGTTACGACAAAATTGGGATGTATAGTAAATTAAAATGCAAAGTCCTACCTTGTGCTTTGCACCAAGCCATGAAGGCGTATAGGGGGTGTGGAGTTAGTGGAGTTAGGGCCCCACGCTTTCTTCATCAGGCGGAAGGTGGGAATGATGTGATCAGCACCACGTCCCTGGCCGCCATACCCCCCCCTTCCCCAGAGTTTCCTCCAGGTACCGACTTTATACGACGCTGGGTGGGCACCGAAGCAGCTTGAACAGGTGGACAAAATCCCGATTATCCCCCGTCGAGGATCGAACCCAGATCTCTCGCATGGTAATAAAACGCCCTAACGACTGTGCTACTGCGGCACATACAGTAATTAAGGCAAGAATTGTTTTAGCGTTTCGTTCAACGTTTTTAGGGGAATCATTTTCGGAGATATAATGTGTAGCTCTTGTCGGTTCTGCGACCTGGGTTGAGAAAAGGCGATTTTCTGACGAACAACATTCCACCTGACAAGTCACGTGACTTTCCTACATTTCCTGTGCCTGTTGGCTTTGGCATGAAAGACGAGTTGCTCTTGAGACAGACAGAATCACCCGATCACCTAATGGTGCAATGTGTGTTGCCTACCCTTCCAGCATTATTTACTGTCATTAAAGTCTTATGGGGAAGAACTTTTTTCCACCACTGTACATAAAAGTTATACATGCCATTTGTACAAAAAAAATACACTCGTCATGCAGTTTGTGTGCTTCTTTTCCATATTAGCTAATGTGAAATTGAATGTGTTGAAAAAAATATTTCAAATCGTTTGTTCCAACAAAAATTTCAGCACCGACTTCTAACCCCCTTTTTGCGTGATTTACGAGTATAATAAAGTCTTTGATCTACTACTACTGCTACAACTAATAATAATAATAATAATAATAATAATATCATTATTAGTAGTAGTAGTAGTATATTATTTTTAATAATGTTGTTGTTGGCACGTTTATCCTGCTGGTACTTGCCCCGGCCTCCAGACAAAAATTCGAGATGTGCCGCTGAATAACAGGCCCTTAGAGAAGGTGTAAGCTAGGGGGTGGGGTGCATGAAGCCTAGGGCGGAATTCAAAGCTTTTTTTTTACATTAAAGAATATAACAAAGTCAGAGTATGCGACGAAGAAATATATACTTGGCAGGGTATCTGGTAACACTGCTGGAATTATCTGTTTCGCAAAGTTGTAGTAACAGTACGTTTTTAAAGATTTCCTTCACAAAATATTCTCAAATATGCTAAACCTTTTTTAAATCAGAAATGCAAACAACGATTTTTTTTTTTTATTATAGCACATATAAGTTTTTTCTATTTCTTTCTTTTGAAAAAAAAATGGATTATGGAAGATTTTCATGGTGGTATCGTTTGGATTCTGTGTGAATAGCGTGTTGAATTGTTTGTTTTTCTAGTTTGAGATCTAATTAATTGAAGTTTGATTTGAGAATAATAGTTCTAGAGTTACAAGATTAAATCTCTCTATACATTTTACATTTGATATGTGAAAGAGAAAAGCGAAATAAAAACGCTTGTGATTTCCCAAGATGGCTCAAGATGTGAAGATTAATGAGGAAAATTTAATGCAAGCAATCCAGAGTGATATGAATGTGATTGTACCTGAACAGTTAGCGGAAATGGAAGTTAGTGATAAGACTTCTTTCAAAAGAGGTCGATCTAATGAAGAATGCACGGAACCTGAAGTGGAGAAAAACCCAAAAAATCCTAAAGTAAGTGCAAGTACAAAGGTTGGTGTTGCTAAATATAGAAATGAGGCATATGATATGTCTTTATATTATGAGGGACATCAAGGCCCATATATCGTGTTGGTGGACAGTACATTACCTGGATCACAGAGCTTGAATACGGTAAAATTAGGTTATAATTTGTGTAAGGAGAAGGTTGATGTTGAATTCGTTAAACAAAGTGGCTTGAAGCAGGCAAAATTGACATTTCGCACAGCATATGATGCAAATAAATTTGCTAAAAATGAATTCATCAAGGAAAAATACCATTTAGAAGCCAGAATTCCTAAAGGTCTTTTAGTGAGAGAAGGATTAATATATGGTGTACCTACCGACATATCAGTAGACGAGATAATCGAAGACATTAGAGCTGAAGTTCCAATAATAGATGTAATAAGGATGAAGAAAACTTTTTTCAATGAAGAGGGGGAAGTAAGGCAAGAACCTACTAAACTGATTAGTGTAACATTTCAATGTCAACAGTTACCAAAAGAAGTGAAGTTGTGGAGACAAATATTTGAAGTGAAGCCAAAAGTAAGATCTGTGATTTTATGCAAGAAATGTTTCCGTTTCTCACACACACAAACACAGTGTAAATCCTCTCCCGTGTGTTATAGATGCGGTCAAGCGGAACATGGAATCTGCAATGCCAGTCCTAAATGTATTAATTGCAAAGGAAACCACTTATCTACGGATAAGTCATGTGTAAGATGGGAGCAAGAGAGAGAAATACAAAGGCTGATTGCTTATAACAACATCTCCTATCAAGATGCAAGGAAACAAGTACTTTTTGGAATTGATCCACGAAATGAACAGCGAACATATGCGACCTCTGCAAAAGACTTTCCTAAATTGCTAGAGATAAGAAAGGAATCAATAAACAAGGAAAGCCCTTGCACATCAGAAAGTCCTACTACGATCAGATTAAATTCTGTTACAGATTGGGAAAATAGAAGAAATGACACATATCTGAGTAACCTCTGTTGGAAGAAAGTGCCACCAGAATCTGACCGGTCTTATGAAAGTTTTAAAAAACAACATGGGAAAAATTTTAGACTGCATTCTGCTTCACAATTGAGGAAAACAATGAAACCTGTTTTGATAAAGGACAAAAATAAACACAAGGATCCACAAATTGCGTCAACATCATCAGCAGTGGCTAATACAAGTGAACCTGTGAGCACAACGTGTTCCTCTAAGGAACAGGATAGAAAATCAGATTCGATTGGACGCCGGACAACAGCGGAGAGTCCTTCTCAGAAAGAATCGCTAGTAAATCTGCTACATCTAATAGCTGAACTTACCACAACAATTTCAGTGAGTGATGATTTATTATATATTAGGAAAATAATCTTAAAATGTAATGAAATTTCTGCACAAATTTTAAAACTAATTCAAGACTTACAAGATTTCGGGGACACCCCTTAATTTAAAACAACAATGTGTTACCAGCAAAGAAAATACTTGCCATTAATAATACAATGGAATTTAAGATCCTTCTCTGCAAGGAAACTTCAATTAATTAAATTAATAGATGAGTGTCACCCGTTAATTATTTGCGTTAGTGAGGTATGGGGTTTAAAATCAGAAAATATTCATATTGCTCACTATCATAGTATATTAAATGATTATAATGTGCGAAATAAGGGTGTGGGAATTTTTGTTCATGAAAGTGTACCATTTCAACAAATTCAGTTTAATTCAAAACATGATTTATTTTTCAAATATAATGTAGAAGTGGTCGGTATAAAAATTCAGTTAAACAACTTACTTTATAATATTATTAGCTTGTATATTCCATCTCATTATACTTCGCAACAAATACAGAGCTCTCATCTAAATTCTCTTATATCTGGCTTTCAACATCCCTTTATCATAACAGGAGATTTTAATTGTCATAATACATTGTGGGGTGATCATAGAATTGATACTTTGGGAAAGACAGTTGAAGATTGGATGGATTATAATAACTTGACAGTTATAAATGATGGATCTCCAACACATGTTCCACCAAATGGAAATAATATGTCCTCAATTGATCTAACTTTAATATCTGATAATCAGTGTTTTGAATTTGTGTGGGAAATAGACTTTGATTTACGAACTAGTGATCATTTTCCATGTTTCATCACGCTAACATTATCTCAAAAATTTCCAAAATTAATAAAACAAAAAACAATTCGTAAGTGGAGCGTAAAAAGGGCAGATTGGATGAAATATAATTCAGTTTTAGACTTAAAATTTTCAGCTAAAGAATATCAAAACCAATATACTGTACAATATGAAAAATTTGTGGATATAATAACTCAAGTTATGGATTATGCCTGTCCCCGACTAAAACCGCAATATGATCGAAATTTTCCTAAAATAGATTGGTGGAATGAAGAATGTTTTCAAGCAAAAAGGAAGCGAATACAAGCATTGAAAAAATTTGTAAGTGCTCCTTCACCTGCAACTTTTATAAATTTGAAACGAACTACTGCAAAATCTAGAAAAGTATATATAAAGGCTAAGAGATTTTCATGGCAAAAATATTGCGAAGAAATAAACCCTAACACAAAATTAGACGTCATATGGCGCAAGTTCAGATCACTTAGAAAAGCACATGTAAGTCGGACTTTACCTTTGTCCACTGAATGGAAAACCGATTTTATTAATAAAGTCATTCCTACACCCTTTACATCAGCCTGTGAACCTCCTAATATATTCTACACGTTCTCATCTACATCAAAATACTCAAAGGGGTTCACATCCTCTATCACTGTAAATGAAATTCATGAAATTCTTCAAGGGTCTAAAGATTCTGCTCCTGGCATTGATGGAATTACGTATTCTATGGTACGAAATCTTCCACAGAATGCACTAAGCATGTTATGTAAAATTTTCAATCAAATATTCCTATCGGGTAAAATTCCCGTTGCATGGACCTCTCAAATTATTATACCAATTCTAAAATCAGGGAAAAATCCTTTGTTGGGTCAGTCATATCGCCGAATAGCTCTAAGTTCCGTACTGGCAAAAATTTTCGAGAAGCTTTTATTAAAAAGATTAGAGTGGTTTATGGAAGGTCAAAAGGTATTTTCGCCCAGACAAATGGGATTTCGTAAAGGTTATGGAACCCAGGATGCATTAGTAACATTATCTTCTCATATTTATAGCGTTATTAAAAGAAACCAATCAGTACTTTCAGCCTTTATTGATATTCAAAATGCATATGACAACGTAGATATTACTGTTCTATTGAGACAACTACAATTACTAAAAGTGCCACATTGTATACTCATAATGACATGGAAATTGTTATCTAAAAGACAACTTTATTTTCATTTTGGTTCAGAAATGGTAGGTCCAATATATATTGGACAAGGACTACCACAGGGAAGTCCTCTTAGCCCATTATTATTTAATGTGTATTTATCAGATATTAAAACAATAATAGATTCCCCATTTCAGTTTCTACAATATGCTGATGATGTATGTATATATTTAGACTCAAACAATCACTTAAAAGATTTTTCAATGTTTGAATATAAATTAATAGAATTTAACGAATGGTTAAAGCAGAAAAAATTATCAATATCTTTAGAAAAGTCCAAAATAGTAGTATTTAAGCATAAGGGTCTTCAAAATATTTTCAACATTATTCCTAGGAGATTACAAATTCCAATTGTTTCACAAGTAAAATATCTAGGTGTATACTTTGATGCTTCATTATCATGGCAGTATCAAATAAATATGATGAAAAATAGATCCGATAAAATATTTCATTTATTTAAAGCTATGGCGAATACCAAATGGGGAGCACATCCTACCAGCATGCTTATGTTTTATAAGAATTATTATCGAGCAGTATTAGATTATGGATTAATGGTCTTGTGTAATCTTCCAGTAACAAAACTTTCTTCACTAGAAGTCCAGCAACGAAAAATTCTAAAAAGATGTTTGGGATTAATGAACAGTACTCCTAATGTAGTGGTATATATGGAGTCAGTAGAATGTTCGGTTTCTGTGAGGATAAAGTTAATTGCTATAAAAATGTTATTTAAAATTCAACATTCACCATGGCATCCTTTCAATGACGTTTTATTAAATCTTTTAGAGCTGCATGATTCAGGAATAACCAATGATAAATCAGCTACGCTTTGGGTACAACTATTTAGTAAATATCATCATGAATGTAGTCAAGTACTCATAGCAAGAACATTGCCAGTGTACTCGTTAGAATTTCCCACACAACCAATTCAAAATATATATTTCCCGAAATATAATCATTCAGCTGAGTTTAGAGAATCTTGGGAAGACTTTTATCATATATATACAGATGGGTCTAAAACTGAAAGTGGAGTAGGAGCAGCTCTTAATGATACTGAAAGAAATATATCAAAAATGTTTAGGTTACCACTGGAGGCATCCATATTTACAGCAGAAATATATGCGGTATATCAAGCTTTGATTTATATTGGTACAGTTCCTGAACAGAAATTTCTAATACTGGTTGATTCGCAAAGTGTTTTACAAGCAATACAATCTAATTATAAAAATTTATTTAAAATATCACCATATGTCATCAATTGTATTCGTGCAACTAATAGCTTAATTAGCAATGGAAAGGTAGTTCATTATGTGTGGGTAAAATCACACATTAATATTTACGGAAATGAACAAGCAGACAGATATGCAAAACAAGCTGCTCAGATGAATGAAACAATCCAGTTACCATTGCATTACACAGATCTTCTGCCGAGGGTTAAGAAGAAAATTTTTGAAGAATGGAACTTATGGTGTAATAATGCATTAGAAAGCGTTGGTGAAAGTTATCGTCCTTATGTTGATTACACTAGGAAAAAACCTTGGTTTTATAATTGTAAAGGTTCAAGAAATGCAATTGTTTTAATAAATAGACTAAGAAGTGGTCACGCGAGAACATATCATCATTTATTTAAAATACACATTTTAAAATCTCCGAATTGTGACTGTGGTGATTTAAGGGGTGATGCTCATCATATTATTTTGGAATGTCCAATTCACTCAGAGAGAAGAAAGACTTTATACAAAACATTGTCAAAAATTAATGTTCCTTTCCCTATTAATATGACTTCAATGTTGTATGCTCCAGATATTAGAATTGGATATGTTATACTTGCTTTTTTGAGAAAAGCTGATATAAAATTATAATATATTTTTGTTACTGAATGAGTTAATGTAGTTATATAAAATTGTGTTTAAGAGCGTTTATGAATTTTGTGTGTAAAATTTATATTAAAAATGTATCTTATGTACTTATAATGTATGCTGGGCATAAACAGCCACCTGTAAGCTGTAAGTCCAATAAAGCTTAGTTGAGTTATAGCACATATAATTTCTTAATAAGTTTTTCCTTGTTACCTTATTTCGAAGTTTGCAGGATGTAGATATCACAAATTAATAATCATTGAATAAAAATAAAATGTCAGGTTGGGGTTCTATCGGCCACTTGAATTGTATCCGCTACTTTGGACCATAATATTGAAACTCTACACTTGTAAGTTTAGCTTTAGCTGCAATACTACTATTTCATTGGTGGTAACATCTCATTCTCCAACAGCATTTCGACGACAACCGTGGCCGAATGCATATCTCGCTACGACTCAGTGGCGGATCCAGAAATCACTGTTGGGAGGGGCGAATTTCAGAGTCGGGTACATCACCTAACCTACAATTGCACTTTTATAAGAACAATAGCTACATGGTTCTTTTAGCAGGAGACAACTATTCTCTACGTATTAGCTCTTTTAAGGGGTCCAGGGCGTAAGAGATGGTTATTATTGTACACTGTTATCCATTGGCGTAGCAACATATTGCGGGCCCTGGGCGAGATCAGAATACAAGATCAGATCGCCTGCTGCTACGTGGAAAATCACCCCTTGCACCCCGGTTTATAAGCATAGGGAGTCTAAATGTGTTCCAACCTATTGCTACCAATTTATTAATTATAGGCTCAGCTTTTGATGTTACGTAATCCATGTCATCGTTGCATTTCTCGTAATTTCACACCTAGATATTTAGCTTCCTTTACTCTTCTAAGATTTTTCTCTGAGTTTTATCTGTGGGTGTTTATTAGCATTCAGCTTACCCTTTAGGATTATAAAGTGGGCCCTTGATTGATTGATTTGCTATTTTTACGTCCACTTTATGCACAGTAAGGCTAACTGGCACTGGACCTATAGCTTAAAGTGGGATCCGAACCACTATGTGTCTCCACCGGGAATTGAACCCGGGAGCCTTTGATTGCAAGGCGGCGTCGCTACCACTACGCCATCGGTAGTCTGAAAGTGGGTCTTCTGGGTGGCAATCGTCAATTTCGCCGTATCACTCAAGTCCTTGAAAGAGTTTATAGCAATACTGGTCATTCTTTCCAACTCTGTTCTTGAATTACTTTCCATTACAATTATTACGTGATCTGCAAAGTCAATTGTGCTTTTGATCTCCGAAATATTTCCTATTTCTTTTTAGAGATGGCTCCAAGTTTAGATTCCACAATTCGGAATCTACAGAATGTATCCTTGCGTTGTTCATTTTGAGGCCGTGAAGTTAGACGTCTGATGTGATTTCCAACCGATATGGTTCGAGGGCAATCTATGTCTCTTCAGATCCTGAAAAGATATGACCAACTAGAGTTGATACAGGTAGATGTCAGTTCAAAGCCTCACAACGCCGTCAACGTCTCTACCATCTGTGAGGGCCTCTTTTTTTCAGTTGGAAGAGGGACGCAAGGCCATTTGTACCTTACAGCCTTGCGCCGAAGAACCAACTGCAATCGACTTGATATATCGCTTGCAAATACACTCGATATAAATGTCGATTGCATCTGTGCATAACAAGATCTCACTTTCATGTCCACAGAGATCTCTTGTAATACACCGTTCTTCCTTTCGAGTCTGCAAATACTGACATGTTTAAATCCAAGGTAATAAAAATTGCACAAAACACTTGTACAAGCTTAAGGAATTACTTCACAGGCGAAAAGGAAGATCCGTTTGTGCTATTACATTACATACCTACTATCTGCATACCAACATACACACTGGTTATCAAGACTTACTTCATTACACACCTACAATTCCTGAAGTGACATGGGAAAATCTCAGGGATTACTGATATTACTGTAATTTTACTGTGGCAAGCTGGCCAAGTTCACCCCAACATAACAACAGTGGATGCTGAGCAAACATAGGACCTTTCCGAGCCAGCAATATTCCAGAGCAGACGAATTCGTACAGCTTGGAAAACGTCATGTACTATCACGCCTAGTATAGGGCCACCAACGCAGAGGCAGGCCCATTGTCCTAGGTGGAACTTCCACGACGTCTCCTACCAAACGGTAGGGAAAAACCTTATCGGGAAAGATCGTACAGTTTTTCTTGCCATCCGAATAACAAGAATCCATGAGATATAGGGTGGAAACGTAACGTGTAAAATGTAATTAGAAAAAACTGCCTTGGTTAGGAACTATGGTGGGTTTAATGTGGAAACAAGGGATAACCGTGTTACAGCAAGAATCCAAGTTTCTTCAGGAAAATCCTGTGTGTTATATTTTGTTAGAACAAAATATAACACACGGGATATAACTAGTAGATAAAATAGCTGATAAAGAGAATAACTAGCATTCATTCTGAAATCTAATCTATCAAGCTGTATACAGCAGCGGTGATGGCGTCATCCAACTGAAATCTGGTTCCAGGCTTTGGCACCCTAAGACCTGTCGACCACAGGGTTTATCTATTTTACAGACAAATAGCTTTGAACATATATAGCATTAATAAGGGTCCCTGGTTCGAAAGCCGGACTGGGAATGGGCGTTCTTTGTGACTGTCCGATCATCTTCATCTTCGCGAGTAGCCAAAAGTGGCAGAAAAGCGAAATAAAATAAGCCAAATCAATGTAGCTTAAATAACATAAACACGCCCGTTCGGTGAACGATGGTGTTAAGTGGCCGACTTTCGATCTTGTCACAGGAGTTCCCGTGTGCTAATTTCGTGGGTGACCTTGAAGTGTCCTTTCTTTAATTTAACCACATCATCACTAAATTCGCATCATCGCTATTAGCCAGAAATTACAGAAAAGCTACTGAAAATAATAAAATTAAACAACTTACGTACTATCCTGCAGCTGCCAGCATCTCTCCACTTTTGAATGGAAATCCGATATAATTCTTATGCGTGTCTGGTTGTCAGTTTTTGGATGTAGTTTCATAGCTACTGTAACGAGCTTCAACAATGAACAATAACTGTTGCATGTTAAACATTGTTGTGCTGTTTTGTGTTAGGTCACGTTCACTTACAAAATAATCTAGAATGTAAAATAAGTAGTTTCGAACATAAAGATAGTAAATATTTTGAAACTGAACGTGAAGTTAGTAAATCTCTGGACTTACCTAATTTTTTTTTTTTTTTTTTTTTTTAATATAGCCATTTTGGCATCCTTGATCTTTTCCTGTGTCAGTTCATTTTGAAATTCAGAACGTGGATAATTATTGTGAATCTCATGTTATTGTTTACGTTTGAAATGTTATTGTAGTAATTGGTCATATTTCCAAAGATTTTTCACCAAGTACTTGAAGTTTCCTTAATTTTCTGTCGTTTCTGCTGTGCATAATGTTTCTCGATATTCTCGAACCGATAAATTAGAGAAGTCAAAAATTGTCTTTATGCTTATCAACCTTTGTTCATTGTTGTTGTTTGGCTTCCTGAATATCGGACGGTTACCACCCGGTTTATTTAAAATACTAAATAGTTGACGTATTCATTCAAATTGTAATGTTTCACTAAAATTTATAACCGGTTAAAAACATAATATTGTATAACACCATTAAGCCTTGTTTCCATGATTATGAAAAAATATAAATATGCTGACCAAGGCAGTAATTTATTTTATTAAAAACATAAACTAAACGTAACGTTTCAACCTTCTAGCAAGGTCTTCATCAGACTCTGTATTAAGTACAAAAGTAACAAGATACACAAAAAGGGCATTATATATACACAAACTTTACTCCCTCCAGACTATTAGAAAGTTGTTAGGAACTTTCTAGCAGGTGGCTTTTACTTTCCAACTGTACTTTCACCTAAAAGGCTAAACATAATTCCTTTCATATAGAATGTGAAGATATATTCCTATAGAATATCTCACGCTCTTTTTCCTTCATTTTTCTCCCATCTCCTCTCCTCTTTCTCTCTTGTCCTTTCCACTCTTTCTAACACTTTCTTCCATTCTTTGTTTAACTTCAGTCCCCCATTCCAGTTCATTGTGTCTTCTTCACCTTTCTTCTCTATTTCCTTGGCTTCCTTCCATTTTCTTACTAGCATTCTCTTCTCCCTTCCTATCTGCTTAGCCTCATCCCACTCTATGTCATGTCCTGTTTCTCTCGTGTGTTTAAATATCGCATTTCTCTCTGTCTTAAGTCGTACATCATCCCTATGTTGTTTCAACCTATCTTTTAGTCTCTTTTTTGTTTCTCCTATGTACACACTTTGACATTCTTTACATAATTATCTACGAAGTAAGATTCCCTTTGAAGGCATCGCATCTCCTGATAACTACACAAATGTGCTACTAGAATTGAAATATTAATTGTGTAAAATAAGTATACTAGTTTTAGCAGATGAAGATGGAAAAATATTAATACACAAGAAGGAAGAAGAAAATAAAGAGAACTCAATAACCATCTAAGAAAGGAAACAGATAAGGCAAAAGAGAAATGGATGAAACAAAAGTGCGAAGAAATAGAGGAATTAGATAATGCGGGAGATCGACCTGATGTACCGTGAAATTCAATGCCTGGACTTCATGAAAAAGAAGTAGGAATAATGTGGATGATAGAAGATGAAAATGGAAACGAAATTACGGACAAACAGGAAATACTTATTAAGAACATTGGAAGAGTATGTAAAAGATATATCTGGGAAAGATAACCGACGGGATACTCTATGCATAGAAAAAGAAGAGGAGGTACATGAGGATGAAATGAAACAACAAATCAATGAATCAAACCAAATTTGAGGGTGCACCGCCTCAAACTCTCGCTCCCCTACTTTTCCACAGAGCATAAATGTAAATAAAGCAAATGTGTTACATGTGAAATGTGAAATCACAATGACTGACTAGGCAAATGTCGTTGTTCTTTACATACTGTGCATAAAGTGGATATAAAGCACCAACATTAATAAATTAATCAATTAAAGGTACTAAGATTGTTTCCACGAAATCTTCTGGCCATACCTTTTTCATAGATTTCGTTGCATAATTGTAGCATTTCTTTCTTTCCTTCACCCAGATTTTTTCAGAGTTCTACAGGAATTTGGTCACCTCCTCTTGCAGGGAACAGCACTGACGGTATTCTTTGTGGGGAGACCGAGACACCGGCCTCCGTCGCAGAGTGGTTAGCATTAGAACATCGCGCTACGACATCAGGGGTCTCTGGTTCGAATTCCGGTCTGGGCATGGATGTTTGCGAGTGTCCATTCATCAATTTCATCATATCATCACTCATTCCCATCTTCGCAAATTAGCCAAAAGTGGCAAAAGAGCGAGATATTATCTCAACCTGTTCTAAATATCACATAAGGAGAAGATATAATTATGAACTTACATGTCAGGGAGTATTGCATGACAGGATTTCGGTACATGTCCCGGTAGAGTTTGAATTAAATTTTCGTTGTTAGGGATGAATGAAACACACGCTGATATATATTAAAACGTACGCCTTATCCTGAAAAATAACTTGTCTTTTGTTTTTTACCATTATCTAGCCTGTTTACCGAAAAGGGATATAATTATAAGGACTTTAGAATGCGATATCCTTTTAACAATAATCTCCTGATAGAGCATGAGGTTTATTGTGTCATGTTGCTTTTTGCTTTGGACTTCTTAATTAAAGTAAGTTGCTTGCATATTGCATTAATATTCTCAATCAGTTTCATTTTCCGTGTGATCATAAATCCCTTTTCATAAGCTTGAATTACTGTTAGATCATTTAAGATTAGTGTTCTTAGCATCTAGATATTGCGAATAGGTTAGGCTGGTACGTTTGTTTCATTAGTATTTGTACACTAGTAGATGATACTACCCTTGCAACCTATTTTATTACTTTTTAATTGGTATTAATGGGTTTTTAATTGAGTATCGAGGGATGACGCTATTGTTAATTAATCAAGCGGAGAGGGGGAGGAAGATGAGTCATGGATGACTGATGCGCACGTGTGACCTTGGTTTTATTGATTTTTCATTAGTGTACAATAGATATTATTATGTATCTCGTTTTCACCCTAATCTAACCCAATTGTTGTACTTTATATATGCGTTACAGCCGGATATGAGTCATGGATGATTCATGCTGGCGTGCTAGCTTGATCTTAATGCTTTTCCATTAGTGCACAATAGATACTATTATGTATTAGTCCGTGAATATATGTACTCTTCTGATAAACTATACTTACTTAGTCGTTTTATCAGGTATAATCTAGTTACCGGTACTGCAGATGTAATTAATTTGCTATTCTCATGTGCTATATATGGTGTAGCTTATTTGGGTAACCCTTTTATACCTATGTTTTTGTTGAGTTTGTCCATCAGCAAGCCCTGTTTTACTCTATCCTATGCCTTAGGATGGTCTAGATATATTGTGTTTGCAGTTTCATGTTTCTCTAAGGATTCTTCTATGTATTCTATTATTTGTGCTATGGCTGTGACTTTTATGACACTTTCTGGATTATATGTTGGTTTCTGTTTATCCTTGTTGCTGCTTGATATCTGAGTTAGGTTGTTTGACTACCTATTATTTTTGCTATGGCTGTGGCTATTGATGCCCCTTTCGGTATTCCATGTTCGTTTATGTTTATTCTTGTTGCTGCTTGTTATCTGAGTTAGGTTGTTTGACTTCAGTGCTATCCTTTTTTAACTTTATTGTTGATTGCTTTTTGTTTATTTTCTCATTTTTTTACTCAATCTATCTCTATCTTTGTGATTTGTAATATTGTTTTTTACATTAAATATTTTAAAAGTATATTTTTAAGTAAATGTTTTAAAAGTACAATTCTTTCAAAGTTAAAGTTCTGAAAGTACAATTCTTGCGAAGTTAAAGATTTAAAACTAAATTTTTTCTGCTATTTGAACTTTTTGTACAATTTTGTTATTGTTGGTAAAGTAAATATGTTAGTTGATATAAGATTAAAGTAAATTAACATAAATTTATATATTTAAATTACAAAATAGTGGTACTTGACAAAGATACAAATAGATTCAGTAACCATGCTGATCCAGTCTTTGGGGGTTTAAAACTCAACTGTTGTGTTATGCCATTCACATGTATGTAGTTAGTACCTCTTGCATCTTGCCATCAAACTTACCATGAGAAGCTAGTTGCTACATAATCAAGGATGAAGATCAGTGAGCAACATCAACCCAGTTCGATCCCACATACCGTAGGATATGTTAAGGTATGCACCAGTGAAACAGAAAGTAAAATTCGTGGGGGTGTTAATCTCTCTGGCAAATTTACAATTCATGATGGGTTAAAAAATGGAGATACATTATCACCATTTCCCTTTAATTTTGCTGGTAGCGTCGTCTCCTTGTAATCAAGGGGTCTCGGGTTCGATACCCGGTGGAGGCACATAGTGGTTCGGATTCCATTTTAAACTGTAGGTTCAATCCCAATTAGTCTTAATGTGCATAAAGTGGACTTAAAACAACAAATCAATCAATCAATCAATCAAACTTTAATTTTGCCTTAGAAGATGCTGTTAGGAAGGTAAAAGAACCTAACAAAGGACTAAAATTGAACTGTGTTGAGTTGGCGTTTTAAGTCTACTTTATGCACAGTAAGGCTAATCGGGACTGGACCTACAGTTTAAAGTGGGATCCGAACCACTATGTGCCTCCACTGGGTATCGAACCCGGGACCCCTTGAATAAAATGCGACGACGCTACCACTATTTTTTTATTTCCAATTTAAAGCAAACAATTACAATAAATCGTTACAACTCTTACAGGTATGTTATTCAATTATTACATTTAAAAGTTGGCATAATGTGATTTTCTATAATCTAAAGACATTTGTTTATATTCTTGTATTAGAGTTAGTCCGAAGTCCAAATAATTGTAATTTTTTCCCGCAGGAAATAAAAACATTAAGTATTGTGCTATTAGCCACTGAACTGATTTTTGCTTTGTACTTGGGAACAAATGAAACTCTGGTAAGATAATGTCTTTTGCTGATACTTGGTTAAGTGAAGAGCGACAAATTCTGCTGAGCATTGTTCTTAATTTAGACCAAGCTGTGGCTGCTTTCTTACATTCTGTTAACTTATGAATAATCGAATCTGGAACATGACAATTATAACAATTTGGTGAATTACTGAACCCATACTTATGACATCTATCTGCCGTTACAATTACTTGTTGAATCACTTTGTACCATATAGATAATGCCTTGTTCGTTAGATGTGTCGCCGTTACATTGTTCCATATTTGTTTCCAATTATATTTGGGATTTTCTCTTTCGATTCGAACTGTTATTATATTTACGTTAAGTTGCTCTCTGTAAATCTGTCTGACAGAAGGCCTGTTATAAGTATGTTGCACAGTTCTATAAAATGTATGAGTAGCGATCTCGGTATAAAACTTTAATTCTCTGGGAATGCTTTGTATGTCCATTGGTGCTGTTAATGGTACATCTTTGAACACTGTAATTATTATTTGTTGCGTAGTGGATTCAATTGGAGAATATATCGCTGCAAGACCGCTTTGAATAAGTAAAGCTCTTGATTGTATCGCCACACTCTTTAAGTTCATACCTCCCCTCTTTTCCGGGAGATAGAGCTCGCTCATGGCCACGCGGAACACCGAGTCGTGCCAGAGGAATTTACCAACCTGTTGCTTTACCTTAGCTATTTGCTTCGCCGACAAGGTCAATGTCTTGGATAGGTACCAAAACTTCGATAAGGCGTAGATATTTACGTATCTCACTCGCGATTTCAAGCAAAGAAACCTGAGTTGATTTGCACTGTGACGGTTGATATACATTATATAAATATCATCCCGCCACAGTCACTCTCTTCTCTTGACATACGAGAGTGCAATATGCCACGCGCCAAATAAGTCACTGATGGTTACGTAATGTATCAAGTTGCGCAGCTTCTCGATAGAGGCCTCAGCAAGTCACTCGCGCATGCGTAAAATATTCCCGTCGTCTGAACAGCTTGGGAACTGTGAAAAAGAGAAACAGACACAGTACAGTTCCGATACACTCGATACCAAGGACAGACCAGGATTAGACGCCAGCCGGAGCAGAGAGACGACAGGTATATTCAGTAGTTCGCGCAACAGGTGCCCGACCTTTTACCTCCCCTTCGTTGCGTATTTGGCATGGCATTTTAACTGACGTTATACGTTTGAGTTGCCATATCTTCCAAGCCATCTGGATTCTGCCATGTTGCGTAACGGGGAAGGAAGGAGGTCAGTATGGGGGTTTTGTCAAATTCATTTTCGTAACTCTGCACACGACTTGTTTAGTAACAGAGATTAATACTTCTAAATTGATGAGCAACTTGTATTGAATTCCTTATTACAAAAAGAAATTAAGTAGTGTTAATTTTTTTTTTTTGTCTCTCCACTCCGCAAACCGGCTGGATTATTACGTGTACTTTTTTTATAGAGCTAATTCTATCAGTCACTTGTTTCGGCAGCACCTCTATAGTGTATGCACGATTGTTGGGACGTGTTTTAAATGGGTGTATCTATTTATATTTATTTGTTTTAATATTTGAATGAAGAATTGGGAAGGGGATTGAATGCGTATATATATATAAATTAAATTTGCGGAGAGTTCATTGTTGTTTATTGTAGGTTGTTTAAATGGGAACTAAAAAATAAGTAAAGGACAAAGTAAGGGATAAGTGAATGTAAAAGTAGTATTTAAATAATATTGTAAGAATGTATTCTGAATTACTCTGGGGTTAGTTGTAATCTCTCCTGTGTCATCTGTTATCTCTGTTATTAGGTGACTTTTAACTTGTCTATGCTCTTGTAAAATATGATATAAATTTGCCTCTTCATCATTATCCAAAGGTAACTTTTTGTTTTTAATTTTTACAATGTTTCTCTTTTTTCGGTGTAGAGAGTAATTTTGATTTCATCTCGTTAATGTAAGGCATATTTACATTACCTTGTAATGGTAGACTTTGTAAATCATGTAACACGGCATAATAGAAATTATACATGTTGTTAAAATCTCTACTTTTTTCTGTACTATACATTTTACTAATATAACGAAATTTTGGTTTTACAATGAATTCCCACCAGTCTGTTAGGGTCTTAATGGGTGATCTACGCCTAACTAGCTCTAGCCAAGTGTATTTTATTAGCAGTTCATAATTTTTGTCCACTAATACTGAACAATTTAGCATCCAGTATCCTCTTCCCATACTTGATTTGTTTTGTTCCAATTTTATTTTCAATATTAAGGCACTATGATCACTGAAACAAACTGGAAACACACTTACTTTGTACATTTTCTTTATAACCCTTCGCTATATAAAATCGGTTGATTCGTGAAGAACTTTGAGTTGTAAAATGTGTAAAGCCTGGTTGGTCTCTATGGTTACAACTCCATGCATCTTGTAACTTTAAGCCCTTTGTTAGTTCATATAGTGCCCGGGAAAAATTATAGCCTGGTTGTTGATCTTGCCTGTCTAGGACGGAATTGAAATTTCCAGCCACTAACGCATTTAGTGTATGCGATGTTAATTCTGGACTTAAGATTGTTGAAAAGAAATTTTTTCGTTCTTGCTTATTATGACTTCCTGAAGGCGCGTATACATTGCATAAAAACAAGGGACCTAATTCCGCACTTATTAATCTTCCTGATGGGTGGAAGGTAATATTATGTAAATCAATTCTTTGATGCACCGCTATTGCTGTGCCTTGATATGTGGCAGTAAAATTATTATGAACCTTGTACCTTGCCAAAGATGAAAAATTGTCAATGCCTACTTCTTGTTGGAAGGCTATATCAATATCCGACTGTGACAAAAAATCGTTTAACGCCATTAGTTTATTCTGGCTTTGTAATTTGTTAAGGTTTATCGTTGCTAATGTAAATATGTACATTAGGAATGTAAGGATCTTATTTAGACAATGCATTAAAAAATTTTCGTACTTTGTGCTTTGCAATTGTTCCACTTTTGACGCTGGGCAGACGCACTCATATCTCTTCGTCACTACCTGGGACAAGAACTGTACTCATTTCTGTATCACTTGGTTTATGTGTCCCTGCCCCTATTAGTTCTAAACTTTTTTTCATCTTTTCCTAAAAAAGGGTTCGGTGAAATAGGGTTTTCTCTCTTGGGCTTAAGCTTTACTTCTACTGCTGTACTTACCACGTCATCCTTTTTTTGTTTCTTCGCACGTAAGGTCATGTGGTCTGTAGCATTTTTCCTCGCATCCCTGGCGGATCGTGAGCGGGGTGTTTTGGGGGTAGGTTCTGGAAATTCTGCTTCTGCGAACAGCGAACTTGTAGGGATTTGGGGGTCTTGATTCGGGAATTCGAATGGAGTAATTGGAACTATAGATTCGTTCCCACTTACACTTTCACTTGCACTTTCGTGTACACTTTCCTTATTCCCATCACTTGCATTGTCTTCTTGCTGATTTAACAGTGGGGGTTTGGGAGTCGTAGTACTTGCCTTGGACTCGTTGTCTTCAGTGACTACCATCTGCTCGTGTTGTTCCTTTTGGACCTCTGGTGTAGCCTGTCGGTATGCCGGCACTGGTAAAATGGTTCGGGTGTTCTGTTCTTGAGCATTTGACTCCGTATGAGGGTGAGAAGAACTGGGGAGTGTATTAACCACCGCTGCAGCGTATCCAGCAGTACGTGTCGTCCTTGCCTCCCTATACTGGCACTCATGATGTAAGTGGTCCTGCGCGTTACAGCGAAAACAGAGTTTGGGTTGCCCTTCATCCGTGGTCCAATATCGCTCTTCATTTAACATAATGTAAGATGGCACCGGTTTTTGTAGGATGATGCGCACTAACTTCCTGCCCGTTCTGACTGGATAGGGGAGGGAGGTGGAATAAACTTCGTCTCGTACTGTTTGTACTATTCCGTATTTTGACATTTCAGTTGTTATGGCACTGCCTGGTAATTCCATGGGCACTAGATGAATACGAACGATTGTGACAGGTTTGTCCGCTCGGTGTACTGGTATATCATATTCTCCCGTTTCGTCTGAGAAAACGAAAGTTCCCGTACTACGTTCTATTATTTCCTTGCAAAATTGTTCGGTGCTTACTTTAACAAACACTTGGTGTTTTACGAAGTCTACTTCAATACTCAACACGTCCGCTACGCGCAATTTCACTACATCTCTCATCCATTCATGAATGGCGAGCGTGGTCGGTCTTTGTTGCACTCTGGCGAAGGAAAATTGCAAGGTGTTTAACCTTTTGATCGGCATGTCTGAGAAATCACATACGTTCACTGAATGTCACTAATATAGAGCTTCTCGCTCTGCTGTTAGTATAATATTCACCTGTCTGTAGAAACTAATTCCGCGTGTTGATTCTACTCTACTTGACGAATGTTCGGGGAGCGCTCGCTAGACACGTCTGCTCTCTACCTCGCCTCGTCGCGGAGTGTACCACTACGCCATCGGTGAGGCCAATTAAACGGTGTGACTCAGCTGTTAGCATATGCAGATGATGTAGTCTTACTGGGGGATGATATAAATACAATGAAGAATAATGCTAAAATATTTTTCAAAGCAGCTAAAGAGATAGGTTTGGAAGTTATCAAGGAAAACTAAATATATGCTTACAGGCCGAAACCAAGTGTTAGGTAATATTCAAAATCTAATTATTGATAACAACTCGTTTGAACCAGTTTCCAAATTCAAGTACTTAGGAGTAATACTAACAAATGAAAATGATATTAAAGAGGAAATAAAAAAACAGGCTTAATTCAGAAAATGCATGTTACTTTTTCTCTTCATAAACTTTTGTCTTCTCGTTTAATATCTAAGAAAATAAAAGTTAAAATATGCAATACAGTAAGTTTACCTGTAATATTATATAGATGTGAAACTTGGTCCCTTACATTGAAAGAGGAACATAAATTGAGAGTATTTGAGAATAAGATCCTTAGGGAAACATTTGGACCTAAAAAGGATGAGGAGACAGGTGAGTGGAGAAGGTTACATAATTTAGAACTACATACTTTGCATTCATGTCCAGATATTATTAGAATGATTAATTCAAGAAGACTTAGATCGGCAACCCATGTTGCACGAATGGGAGAGGAAAGAAGAGTATATAGTATTCTTGCTGGGAAGCCTGGTGGTAAGAGACCAGTAGGAAGGCCAAGACGAAGATAGAGAGATAATATTGGAACAAGTGCAGTGGGTACCGAATGGGAGAGTCAGGGGTAAATGACAAGAGGTGATTAGTGGGTTTTGCAGGGAAGAGGAGAGGATGGCTTGTGATATTGGAGCAAGTGCCTGGTGAGTACAAAAGTAGTATTTTAATCTGCTGTGCTACGAAGGGAGTCTGTCTGTCCGTCTGTGCCAGATAGGTCGTCTTCGTAGCGGGGCTTGAACCTAGCTATTGTAATTGTGTCAACTTTCTTTCTATTTCGGGCATCTTTGAATGATACTTTGTAAAAATCCACGTACATTTTCTAGACGATTTTGTCTCTAAATTTGTAATAAATGTTAAAGGCCCGAGCGGGTGTACATTCCAAAATCCAAACATCTTGCCCGATCGCATATTCGATTTGCTGAGTGATATTATCTGAATACTTCATCTGTTGTAGAAACTGTTTCTTTAGATTATCGTGCGCTAACTTGCGAATTTCTTTTAACTCTTCCGACCGTTTATCATTTGTAGGGGCCGTTGCTTGTGGGGGGATGGGATAACTGCGTCGACTAGCAGATGTGGCTCAAACCCGTGTAGCAAATAGAATGAGCTCTGGCGTGGAAACTAATGTTGTGTGCATGATGCACTGCAGATTGCAAATAATATTGCCATTTACCTTTCGCTGTGAGAATGTAGGGCTTCATGATATTCTTTAGGTAATTAGAGGATTCTTCAACTATGCCATTGGTATGATGGAAGCTGTATTTACATACTTCAGCTGTGCACCAGTTAACTCAGCTAGCTGATGAATTTAGATTTGAAGTGTTCGTAGAGGACTTGTAGACTATGGTAGTGGGAGTTCCAAATCTGAGGAAAACACAGCGAAACAGTGCCTCAGCAATTGACTTGGCGTCGTATTTTGGAATGGTGATCGCAACAACGAACCGCGTGCAGCTGTCCACCGCTGACAAGAAATACTTATGACCTTTAGAATTTTACGCAAGGGGACAGCAAACATCTAAGTGAATTTCCTTCAACGGAACTTCTTCTGGTTCGCTATGCTGCAGTGTGTGTTGCCTAGCGCCAGGATGACGTTTGGCCAATTGGCACGGCACACACTTTTTCACTTGATCATACACGTAACGTTTCATGTTTGGAATGTAGTACCTGGATACCAGGTGCCTGTATGTTTTGTCTGTGCCTTGATGCGCGTTCATGTTTTGATTAGCTTGCACAAGTTCGAATACTTCTTTCCTGTTCGCTTTTGGTAAGCAAAGCTGCTGGTTGTAGCCATTTGCGAATCTAGTAAGCCTATAGAGCAACCCATTCTCAAGAGTGAATGGGTAAGCTGTTTTTTTCATATCCAGGGTTAGCTGAGAGGTCGTTCTCTAACATTTTAATTATGCTGCCAAAGTATGGGTCTTGTTTTTGTGCAGGAGACATGTCAAAATACTCAGCTTGGATAGAAAATACCTGACGCGCCATGTCTTCGCTATCGGAATCCGTTCCATCGTCGCGATTAGAATGATTTACCGGCTAACGACTGAGGCAGTTGGCGAGTGCATTATTAGTCGAAGAAATGTGCTGGATGTTGAAGTCGAGCTCTTGGAAGAAAATTGATTTTCTACCAAGGAGGGTATTCTCCGCCTTGGTGGTTTACAAGTACGAAAGTAGTGTAAGTTCGCCGGTTCAAAATAACACTTGGTACGAGCCCTCTTTTTTTATGGATTTAACATCAGTGGTAGCATATTTTGACGATTTTTTTGTTGATTTTATAGCGTTTGACGACTTTTCAGTGCAATTTTCACCGCATCTAATTTTTTCCCCACTCACACTTGGTACGAATGCCACGATCTTACGTGATATAACTTAACCTATTTATTTATTACGTGCTAAACTACACGAGAGCCTCTACGTGCTTTGACCTACTTTAGAGTAGGACCATAAAGACAGTTCTGCAACCGAAAGTGAGGCTCGAAGTGAGGCTCGGTGAGACTCGACTTAATGGTTTGCTCTTGTAAGGCATAAGCCTCATTTTCTCGCAGTGTTGCCAACACCTTACTCGATATAAAATCACCAAGGTTTTTTCCTTGGTCTAACCTATGTTATTGAATTGCGTCGTCACGTCCAAACCCGCATGACTTCCGGACACTATTGGTTCTATTCATATTTTTTCTTACGTATAGGTGTACATGATGAATCCCCAAACAGATTTTTCCTAAGTCTTACCGTTTCCAAGATAATTCCACTTCCGGTCGCCATTTTGGATTTACGAGCATAGGTTCTATTCATATTTTTTCTCACGTATAGGTGTACATGATGAATCTGCAAACAGATTTTTTCTAAGTCTTACAGTTCCCAAGATAACCCCACTTCCGGTCGCCATTTTGGATTTCCGAACATAGGTTCTATTCACATTTTTACTCACGTATAGGTGTACATGATGTATCCCCAAACAGATTTTTCCTAAGTCTTACCGTTTCCAAGATAACCCCACTTCCGGTCGCTATTTTGGATTTCCGAACATAGGTTCTATTCATACTTTTTCTCACGTATAGGTGTACGTGATGAATCCGCAAACAGATTTTTCCTAAGTCTTACCGTTTCCAAGATAACCCCACTTCCGGTCGCTATTTTCGATTTCCGAACATAGGTTAGTAGATAGTATTTGTACCTTTAAGCACAACTCTGATTTCTTGACCACACGACCACCAAAACCTGAAAAACTCACTTTCTCTCCACGTTCCGCGCCTCATTTATTGCGCTGACGATGTTTCACGGCGCAGAAAAGCCGGTACGAGAGAATTCACTCTCTCATCCTTGAAGTACGAATGCACCTTATCGTAATTTTCCAAGTCCGGGACCAATGTTTATATATATCGTGACCTTTGTAAACCTCTCGGGGGAACGATGTGCCACACGCGCGCGCGTGCCTCTCATTATTTCCGTATTGTGACGCAAACAAACAAATAATAATTGTTGTTTTTTTAGGATCCCTGGCCCCTATAACCTCGCCAGGGTGCATGGTGCCCCAACCAAAAAAAAAAAAGTTCTAACGGCTGCGGTTAGATAACCACATACCTCTGTAGAGTTTCACGTGTTTTTTTTCTCAAAAATCCTATGGGACACCTCTGTTTATCAAAAATTCGAGATATTTGCAATTTAACGCAGGACTTGGAAAATTTTCGATTGATGAAAAAAATTGGTTCCATGACGACCTATGTTTATTTTGGTATGGGAGGACAGAGGACACCGAGACTCGACCGACGCACTAAACCCGACCTCTCTACGACTATTCGTTCAAAAGTTACGAGTGATCAAAGTTTTTAGGAGGGGCTGGGCTAACTTCTTAACCCTTGACCCCAGGACCACCAAAACTTGGTATACGTATTCTACACCTCCAAAATCGACAGGGGCCATCTAACGATGCCGTATGGGGGTGTTTTTCGATATATTTTTTCGATAACTCTTACTATTTTCGAGATATTTGCAATTTAAGATTTTTTTAACGCTGGACTTAGAAAATTTTCAATACTTTTTTTTTTGTTCCATGACGACCTATGTTTATTTTGGTATGGGAGGACAGAGGACACCGAGACTCGACCGACAAACTAAACCCGACCTCTCTACGCGTACTCTACGTCACCAAAAAAAAGGTTAAAGGTTCCAAATAACAATAGTTAGAGTTTCCCCAATCTAGTAAAGTGGATTGGTTGAAATCTCCAAGGCGTATTTTGCATTGTTTTTTCAAATTATGAACACGTTAAAACTGAACTGTCTCGGATTTTTGAGTTTTGTATTCGCCCTGAGAAAATTCTATATAAAATAACATACCTGAAAATTATATTCACAGTAGATTGATTTCTTTTGAGTTTTGTAATCACCTGAAGAAATTCTATATAAAATAACATACCTGAAAATTGTATTCACAGTAGATTGAATTCTTGAGTTTTTGTATTCGCACACAAGAAATTCTATATAAATAACATACCTGAAATTCTATTTACAGTAGATTGAATTTTTGAGTTTTGTAATCACTCCAAGAAATTCTATATAAAATAACATACCTGAAAATTGTATTGCTATATACTAGACTTTTTGATTTCTGTGATTTTGGAGAAAGCAATGGCATCCACCACCAGTTTCAATCATAAAAATGATAAAACTGAATGTGTTACTTGCGAAAAATTAATATCTAAAACTAATATTAGCAAACACAGGGCAAGATGTAGCGAAACAGGTTCGAGAATTAATCGTTCGTTACCTTCTAAGTCTTGTGCTCGATGCGGAAAAATGATCAGCATTGCACATTTAAGTAAACACCTCAAAATTTGCAAACCATCGACCGGACAAGCATCGAAAAGGAAAATCGATAATTCAGAAACGGAAGCTTCCACTTCCAAGCAAATTAAATTATCTAATGAACGCAAACCAATTAGATCTGCATTCAACGACCAACTCCAGGATTTTTCAATTAAGTCAGAACCAGGTCGTGACATCCTTAGTTTCTTGGACGAAACGAAAACATCTGTACTAAATATTTTGAAAGATAAACTTGAAAACAACTCTATAAAAGTATACGTTGTTCTGTTTTCTGAATACGAGAAAGTTGATGGCACAACGAGTATTTTTTATCATCGTACAAAAAACCAGACTTTTTATTTTGCTGACGTCGAAAATTTGGACAACTTCTATTATAAAGTTTCCAACGAGCTGGTTAAGAAACATGACGATTTCGAGGCTAAAGGGTCGGGATGGTCTCTATGTGGAAGTCCTCACACGTTAACCGTTTACGTGAACCGATTCTCGCCTCTTCGCGCTTCCAGCTACGTTCCTCTTCCACCGAACATTCAACACAAGAGGGTTGTGTTAAATATACAGAACAGCGATAACAAGTGTTTCCTTTGGTGTGTGTTGGCTGCACTGCATCCTGTTTATTGCAAAAATAATCCACAGTGGGTTGGACATTACAAACAATACGAGTCCGAGTTTGAAAGTGTAATGTCTGGCATTGAATACCCGGTGACATTGTCGGATATAACAAAGTTCGAAAATCGTGCAGGAAAACGCATCGCTATTAATGTATATTCCTTCACGTCAGATAAATATCTCGTGCATCCCGTCAGGATAAGCGATGTCGACGATGACGATGCTTGTGTAATAAATCTCCTTCTCATTTCCAACGAGGATGTCTATCATTACACGCTAATTCGTTCAATGTCTCGATTACTAGGAAGCCAAACAACCAAGCATGAACATTGCATCGAAGTTTGTCCGAGATGTCTAACCATGTTCGACGATCGAAAACAACTCGATTATCAAAATTACACCGGACGTCAAATTGCTATCGAGAAACTTGCCGAACATAAAATTTATTGCGGTGACAACAGACCGGCTAGAATGTTGATGCCCGAAACGAACGAAGTCGAAGAATTCAAAATGCACAAGGCATTGTTGGAACATCCCGCAATCATCGTCGCAGATTTCGAGTCTTTCCTGAAACCACTCTCCTACTGCGAACCGGATCCTGAAATTTCCTCCACAACGCCGTACCAGCTTCATCAACCTAATAGTTTCGGCTATGCTGTTGTGCGACGTGATAAAATAAATGAAGCATATATATACACCGCGGGCCAAATGTAATCGAACACTTCCTGGAAAAAATGGTGGAGGAGGTTGAGGTAATTGGTAGCGTACTGCTTACATCAAAACCGATGGCACCTTTAACTGAAAATGAACTTCAAAATTACAATTCCACTGAGGTGTGTCCGGTATGTGATCAAAGTTTCACTGATGAGAACAAAAAAATATTCCACCACGATCATTTCAGCGGAAACTACATAGGTGGAATTTGCAACACGTGCAATCTTAAAATCCAGAAACCTAAATTCATCCCCATATTCTTTCACAACGGAAGCGGATATGATTTTCACCACCTGGTGAGACATCTTGGCTACGATCCGAAACGTATAGGTGTCTTGGCCGAGAATGAAGAACGCTACATTAGTCTCAGCAAGCAAGTGTCGATTCCGGGAACGAAAAATACAATCGAGATGCGCTTCCTGGATTCGTATAGATTTCTCTCTGCAAGTCTGGATGCTTTAGCGAACAAACTCACCGACGATCAATTTAAAATAACTAGAGCTAGTTTTCCCAACGTAGACATAGAACTCGTTAGACGTAAAGGGGTTTATCCTTACGAATATGTTATTGATAATTCTAAATTTAAAGACGACGCTCTCCCACCTCCAAGAGAATTTTACAGCAGACTCAGAGAGAAAGGAATCACGGACGAAGAATACCAACACGCGGAACTCGTGTGGGAGAAATTAGAATGTAGGACACTCGGAGACTACCACGACGCATACTTAAAATTAGACGTGACGATACTCGCGGATGTTTTTCAAGCGTTCAGGAAAACGGCAACGAATATTTATAAATTAGATCCAGCGTATTTCTACAGTCTACCGGGATTAGCGTGGTCGGCAATGTTATTCCAGACAAAGGTCAAGCTGGAACTGATATCGGACGTTGACATGTTGCTATTTATCGAAAGAGGGATACGAGGTGGAATGGTGCAATGCGTACAGAGACATGCAAAAGCTAATAACGTACACATGAAAGAAGATTACGTTTCAAATCGAGCATCGAATTACATCTTCTACGCCGACGTTAATAATCTCTACGGACATGCCATGGTTCAGAAACTTCCTTACGGGGGATTCGAATGGTTAGATCCCACTTCGATAGACATTATTCATTTCGACGATAGCGAGTGTGGTTTCTTCGCAGAGGTAGATCTCCAATTCTCCGACCACCTGCACCACACGTTTTCGGATTTGCCTCCGACTCCCGAAATCAAATGTCCACCCGACTCGGTTCAAGACAAGCTTTTGTTAACATTGGACCCTAAACAGAGATACGTCGTCCACTACAAGAATCTCCGGTTTTTGATTGGGAAGGGTGTTCAGATAGTAAATGTTAGAAGAATACTAAAGTTTAAACATTCCACGTGGTTAAGACCTTACATAGAAACTAACACACAACATAGAACAGCTGCCACTTCCGATTTAGACAAGGACTTCTTTAAATTAATGAACAATGCGGTGTACGGAAAGACCATGGAGAATGTTAGAAAGCACGTAGACGTGAAATTAATTTCCGATAAGAATAAATGTCGGAAGTGGATAGCCGATCCTAGATTCAAGTCGAGAAAAATTTACAACGAGAATTTGGCACTTTTCAATCTAGATATAAAATTGATGAAATTCAGAAAACCAATTTACGTTGGCGCAACGGTTCTCGACTTGTCGAAACTTTACATGTTCGAATTTTATTATGACGTGATGAAACCCTTCTACAATGATAAAATATCACTTTTGTACACGGACACCGACAGCTTTATCTACAGCATACAAACACCTAACCTATACGAAGACATAAAAAATCCTTCCATGCTTGAGTATTTCGATACTTCTGCGTATCCTCAACCCAACCGATTTGGGATTCCATCTCGTAACAAAAAAGTCCTAGGTAAACTGAAAGATGAATGTAACGGTGATATTATTGTCGAGTTCGCGGGTTTGCGTTCGAAGATGTATGCCATGAGAACAGAGAGTAGCGTCACGAAGAAAGCAAAAGGTGTGGGCAAAAATTCGGTGGAGAACAAACTCACCTTCCACGATTACATCGATTGCCTTTACTCACAATCGACGATACTAAGTATAGAACAAAGAGTCCAAAGCGTAGACCACGTGATTACAACAAACAAAGTTAGGAAAGTAGCATTAGATCCGCATGACGATAAAAGATGCATTTTGTCTTGTGGAATCCACACGATGCCTTGGGGACACTATCGTTTAGAAATTAGTAAAAATTGTAGGCAATGCAAATGAAAAAATAAATTTAAATAACTATAACTAAAATAAAAAAATCTTTAACTGTCTCAAATTATCACATACACAATAAATAACTAGCAAGGACAATGAATCTCTTTGGTTTCCGAAAGCAAACAATGGAGACTGTACACCGCACGGCAGATCATGAATTTCTACCTTCCATGTTATCTAAACTCAACGGCCTGTTGATCAATCAATTTTCGGAACGCTGCTCTTCTTGCTGGAACAGTGACGATTTCGGATTCGCGACGATCGACATGACGAGGAAACCCAACAACGGAAAATACAGAAACAAAATCAACGACTTTCTAAACGTTGCAACGTTGTCCTGCTTTAATTTGCAAATATCTCGAATTTTTGATAAACAGAGGTGTCCCATAGGATTTTTGAGAAAAAAAAACACGTGAAACTCTACAGAGGTATGTGGTTATCTAACCGCAGCCGTTAGAACTTTTTTTTTTTTTGGTTGGGGCACCACGCACCCTGGCGAGGTTATAGGGGCCAGAGATCCTAAAAAAACAACAATTATTATTTGTTTGTTTGCGTCACAATACGGAAATAATGAGAGGCACGCGCGCGCGTGTGGCACATCGTTCCCCCGAGAGGTTTACAAAGGTCACGATATATATAAACATTGGTCCCGGACTTGGAAAATTACGATAAGGTGCATTCGTACTTCAAGGATGAGAGAGTGAATTCTCTCGTACCGGCTTTTCTGCGCCGTGAAACATCGTCAGCGCAATAAATGAGGCGCGGAACGTGGAGAGAAAGTGAGTTTTTCAGGTTTTGGTGGTCGTGTGGTCAAGAAATCAGAGTCGTGCTTAAAGGTACAAATACTATCTACTAACCTATGTTCGGAAATCGAAAATAGCGACCGGAAGTGGGGTTATCTTGGAAACGGTAAGACTTAGGAAAAATCTGTTTGTCGATTCATCACGTACACCTATACGTGAGAAAAAGTATGAATAGAACCTATGTTCGGAAATCCAAAATAGCGACCGGAAGTGGGGTTATCTTGGAAACGGTAAGACTTAGGAAAAATCTGTTTGGGGATACATCATGTACACCTATACGTGAGTAAAAATGTGAATAGAACCTATGTTCGGAAATCCAAAATGGCGACCGGAAGTGGGGTTATCTTGGAAACTGTAAGACTTAGAAAAAATCTGTTTGCAGATTCATCATGTACACCTATACGTGAGAAAAAATATGAATAGAACCTATGCTCGGAAATCCAAAATGGCGACCGGAAGTGGAATTATCTTGGAAACGGTAAGACTTAGGAAAAATCTGTTTGGGGATTCATCATGTACACCTATACGTAAGAAAAAATATGAATAGAACCAATAGTGTCCGGAAGTCATGCGGGTTTGGACGTGACGACGCAGTTCAATAACATAGGTTAGACCAAGGAAAAAACCTTGGTGATTTTATATCGAGTAAGGTGTTGGCAACACTGCGAGAAAATGAGGCTTATGCCTTACAAGAGCAAACCATTAAGTCGAGTCTCACCGAGCCTCACTTCGAGCCTCACCTTCGGTTGCAGAACTGTCTTTATGGTCCTACTCTAAAGTAGGTCAAAGCACGTAGAGGCTCTCGTGTAGTTTAGCACGTAATAAATAAATAGGTTAAGTTATATCACGTAAGATCGTGGCATTCGTACCAAGTGTGAGTGGGGAAAAAATTAGATGCGGTGAAAATTGCACTGAAAAGTCGTCAAACGCTATAAAATCAACAAAAAAATCGTCAAAATATGCTACCACTGATGTTAAATCCATAAAAAAAGAGGGCTCGTACCAAGTGTTATTTTGAACCGGCCAACTTACACTACTTACGAAAGTGCATGGTTATCGGTATAAACCCTAAATTTAGAATTAATGAGGAAGTACCTGAAAGTTATTAGTACGTATTGAGCAGCCGTGATTTCGAGCCTGAATATGTCATACTTTTTCTCGGTGTCAGTAAGACAGCGACTACAGTATGCTATTGCAGAACGCGTACCGTCTTTTTCTTCCTGATGCAGCACTCCTGCGAACCCTACGTAGGAAGCGTCCACATAGACCAGCGTTTTCTTACTCGGGTCGTAGCTTTTGAGAAGATGCACGGTTGTTATCATGGACTTTAACTTGTTAAATGCTTCCTGGTGAATTTCTGCCCATTGGAATTTTACGTTCTTCTTAAGCAAGCAAAATAGGCATTCTACGGGAACATGAAAGCCCAATAAAAATTTCCGTATGAAATTTATGATCCCGAGGAAGCTCTTCAAATTCTTTTTCGATTTCGGCTGAGGAAACTCCGTGATGACCTTGATAGTGTGGTCCGATATCCGGGTACCTTTCTGAGAAACAAGGTGTCCTAAAACGGGGATTTCACTATACGCAAATTTACATTTCTTAGTTCCTAATTGAGGTTAGCTGCTCGAAGCTTATGAAATGCTTCTTCCAGGATATGTAGCATTTCTAACATTGTATCGGCAGCACACACTAGGTCATCGGTGTAACATGATACCCCTGAGGATGGAATATCAAACAGTACTCTGTGCATAATTCATTCCTGCAGATGAGGTCTTCGTTCTCATAATCATGGAATTGTAGTGAAAGAGCCGATATCTTCGACGGAGAACGCAGTTAACTCTTTGGAACGCTCGGAGAGCGGTATTTGGAAGAAAGCGCTCCGAAGCAATTACACTATACCAATTTTTCCCGCCCATATCAGTTAAAATTTGCGCTGTTGTTGGCTGAGTCAGGCCTAGGGGTTTTATCGCAAGGTTGATCGCTCTCATGTCACTGACAAAACGGTAAGAATTATCGCGTTTATTCACTAATAGTGCGGAGTGTCTGTAGTTCGAATCCCGAGACGAACTTAGAACACTGTCTTTGACAAGTTTTCCGATTTAATTCTTCATGGTTTCTTTTAAATTATACTGTTTACTTACGATTGGCTTGTCGTGCGTTAACTCGATGTCCTATTCATAACAGTTGATGACATTGGGGGGTATCCCTCCCATGACATGACGTCAGCATAATTATACACTAAGTCTAACACTTTTTGTCTGTCTTCCTCTGACAGATCCGGGTTAACGTCAATCAATTTAGGGTCAAGCTTAAGCTGACTTGGTGAGGGATTTGCGTTATTTGTGCATGGAAATGAAAAGTCACAATTAGCCTCGCTAGTGTCAAAATGCATAATGTCCGTAATAGTAGTGATTAGATTATATTACACGTCGCGTATTCGCCTATCTGTGTTCCCGGTTTGAGAATGACAGGAATATCATTCTGGTTGATGACAAGTAAAATTCTTGATTGGGGGTTTAATGTACAGTGGGGTACACAAATATTACGAGCAAGCAATGTTTCATAAGAGGGTATTAGTAATATGGGCCTATTTTCTTCGTTTCGTTGAACGACACTGGCATGTAGTTCTTTGTGCATGGGTTCAACTTAACATTGTCTCAAATGACGCCCTTTTTTGCTTATAATGCCAATTATGTTGAGGACTTCGTCAGAAACATTATGTGAAAAGTGTTCCTTTTGAATATTCCAGAATGGAATGTGTTCTAGATTCGTGATGGAAATTGTTTTCTGATTTAGTGAAACGTTACATTTTTGTGTTCATAAGAAGTCATTCCCTAAAATACATGACAAGCTGTCTAAGTCAATGATAACCAGACCTCTTAGTCTCTTGCCTATTCTTAGTTACAAGATCGCTATTTGACAAAGTTCCTTGATATCAAGTTACACCTTTTATCGTGGTTTTGCACTTATTATTTTTGCACCTGACAATTCAATACGCTTATTGCAGACAGAGATTTGGGAATCGGTATTGACCATGAGTTCAATCGGTTTACTGCCAAGAGTGACATTTAAAAAGAGTAAAATGTCCTTTTCTACCAAAATTCCTGTATGCTTGTTGGTACAGTGGCATCCATGAGTATTACCGTGCAAATTGTCCATGACTATTTTCATTAATCTTTCTCTTGAATCCTATGTGTTTTTAAGAGATAGATTTTTATGTATGCTGGTGCAGAAGTTGTATGCAGCTTGTTTTGAGTTTTCTTTTAATTCTTGAAGCTCTTATTGGGTCAAATAAAGTGCACGAACATGGTGATGCTACGAGAGCGGATTGGTGCAGATTCCGTACCTGTTCCTAGTTTAAATTACCTTCTGGTTTATAAAAACAAGAATCTGCAACGTGGTTTCTTAAACCACAGTGGCTGCAGTGAGAGGTATAATGGCCGAGGTTTTTGGTTCCTGTATTCTCCTCAGGCTCCGGAATTTTGACGGGTTGGTCTATGGTCTATTGGATTATACATACATATATATATATATATATATATATATATATATATATATATATATATATATATATCAGAGGCGTATATTCAGGGCTATCTAGGCTATCTGCGAAGCCCAGACTCAGTGACCAAACTACAGAAAAAAAATATATATCAGAAATGTGCTAAAAATTGTTCATTTCAATAAGAATAGAAACCTGATTTCTTAGGAGTTGGAAACAATGCCCACTTTCTTTGAATTCGAGAGGCGGCTGGCCGGCAACTCCGCGGGGTGGCGGGC
Organism: Lepisma saccharinum; assembly: GCF_977018435.1. Taxonomy (NCBI): domain Eukaryota; kingdom Metazoa; phylum Arthropoda; class Insecta; order Zygentoma; family Lepismatidae; genus Lepisma; species Lepisma saccharinum. The sequence goes on along the minus strand of NC_139235.1, from coordinate 36,887,805 downwards.
GAACGTGACAAAGCTATCTTAGGAATCACCCGATCAATGTTGTAAACCAATTTTTCCCAGAACGTAAATTCCCCAGCAACGCGGAGTGGTGGTGCCAAACTGTTACAGGAAAGGGAACAGGGTTGCTTATGGCCGGAAAATTCCTTCTGAACTACCTCAACAGTCTGGGCCAATGTTGCAAACCAATTTTTCCCAGCATGTAATTTTCCCAGGAAAGGGAAATTTTGAACCCAAAACATCGCAGGCAAGGGGAAAATGTGGCGTATGACAGGGGCAAGTACATCATTGAACGCTTGCATACGAGTTGAAAAGGAGGTCGTTGACCTTCAAACAACTAGTCTTAGAGTAGGGAAGAGAAAATTGTTGGCTGACCTGGAATGGTTTATGAGCAGATCTAAAAATTACTGAAAAGACAAGGACCAGTTCTAGTGTAGAATCTAGATCGCGCCCAGTGGTCTTTAAGTCTTCCTTGGTGCGTTGAATTTATTTAGAGGCAGCGTTGTGAATACAGTAGTGAGTGGATTGTATTTTTGTGAATGATACGTGCTGTGTTGTGAAGTGAACTGATATAAGGGACATGATTATCAAGCTGTTTATTCGGCTTAATTTTGACGATAAGCTACAAATCGTTGTGGATTTTTCTTATATGTCCACTTTATGCACATATAAGCTAATTGGGATCGGACCTACAGTTAAAGTGATATCAGAACTACCATGTATTGAACCCGGGACCCGCACTGTGACAACGAGGAGGTCTCGAACTTCAAATCTTGAAAATAGGTAGGTAAAAGTTTTATATTTATTCTCGTATATAGGACTACATAAATATTTCACAATATGGGCCTCTTATTTATGCAAGTAAGAATGAAATTATTTCCTTACTGACATCATATACATTTGCATATTTTATTTATGAGGTTTATATTTTAATCACAAAGTCACATCACTTCAAACCCCCCCCCCCCAAATAAGCTAAAAACAACATCCCCACTAACAAATTTTTGTCCATTCGAATACTATGATATAGTGCGATAGCCCAGGTTTCTAACCCAGTACACTGATTATATATATATATATATATATATATATATATATATACACACACACACACACACACACACACACACACACACACACACACACACACATACAGGGTGACCTGTAATTAGATGTATTCCCTGAAAGGGGTTAAAGTAGAGGCAATTTGCAATAAATTTGACCATATGATACCCCGTCCGAAAATCAATAGTTTTCGAGATAATCTAATTTCTAACTAACTAACTAACTCTCTAGCCTTCTTAAACCTGAAGGTTCATGGCTGCAGCAACACAGGCCTTCCATGTTTCCCTATTTTGAGCAAGTTCTATATACTCTTTTCCATCCCTACCGATTTCCCTTAGGTCCATCTCAACGTTGTCCCTCCATCTTCGTCTTGGCCTTCCTACAGGTCTCTTACCATCAGGTTTCCCAACAAGAATCCTGTAAACTCCTCGTTCCTCTCCCATTCGTGCCACATGGCCTGCCCACCTAAGTCTTCTTGATTTAATTATTCTAATAATATCTGGACATGAGTACAAATTATGTAGTTCTAAATTATGTAACCTTCTCCACTCACCTGTCTCCTCATCCCTTTTAGGTCCAAAGATTTTCCTAAGGATCTTATTTTCAAATACTCTCAATTTATGTTCCTCTTTCAATGTAAGAGACCAAGTTTCACATGCATATAATACTACAGGCAAAATTACTGTTTTGTATATTTTAACTTTCAGTTTCTTAGATATTAAACGAGAAGACAAAAGTTTATGAAGAGAGAAGTAACATGCATTTCCTGAATTAAGCCTACTTTTTATTTCCTCTTTAATATAATTTTCATTTGTTAATATTACTCCTAAGTATTTGAATTTGGAAACTGGTTCAAACGAGTTGTTATCAATAATTAGATTTTGATTATTACCTAACACTTGGTTTCGGCCTGTAAGCATATATTTAGTTTTCTCTTTGTTAACTTCCAAACCTATCTCTTTAGCAGTTTTGAAAAATATTTTAGCATTATTCTTAATTGTATTCACATCATCCCCCAGTAAGTCTACATCATCTGCATATGCTAACAACTGAGTCGCACCATTTAATTTTAGTCCTTCTTTAGTTTCTTTTACCTTTTAATTTCTATTTTATTTTTTTTAAAATGACAATTTTTCCACATAAAAATACGAATTGATAAAAAAACAGCTCATTGAATGCTACATATTTCAGCGTTTTGTAATAGCTGACAAATAAGTGGTTCGTTGAAAAAAGTTTGTCCCAAATAGCAATCACATGTAAGTAACAGGTGGGTCTAAACTTACAAGTGGTGATAAAAAAATCCAATCTTAGTTTACTTGGCAACATATTAATAACAAAAATGTTATGGCACGAAGCGTACAAATTACTTAAATTACTTCCTTGTGTCATCTGCTATCCAACAAGGTACAAATGTTGCTAACATTCACATTTGTGTACAAGAAATAATACTTAATTCATCTTCATGTGAATGGAATCAATGAGCAATACAATTAAAGAACATTATACGTCTTGTTCAAAGTGTGCATCTCCGTTTCAAATGCAGGCACGCAGGTTTTTACGGACATTTGTTCTCTTAACTCGTGATGTGATGGTGTTCTTGATGTGTTGACCAGCTGTTAAGATCCTCTTCCTGAGCTCTTCTTGTGAGTTTACCGGTGTCTTGTAAGCTAAGTCTTTCATGTGGCTCCAAATGTAGCAATTACCATAATCCTTCGCTGGGCATGGTTTTTGACCACTTATTGAAAACCCACTAACACTGTGGTCCTGAGTTTTAATTGGTATACTTTTGGTATCATCACGAAAATTTCTGGACTTAACTCCTAACTTTAGCAAGGTTTTCTTCATGAGTCTCTTCATCAATTTCATCTAATCCACATCATCAAAATTAGATAAACATGGCAAAAAAGTTGTGTCAAAGAACAAAAAAAAATCTAAAACTGTTAAAATCAATTAGGAAGTTCTTTAGGTTATGGATCGATAAATTAGCAACACAAAAGTATTTCAAACTATATATTTTATTTCAGCAATAAAAATAAAGAACTAACAAAATTTCTACACAAACAATACAATCTCTTGGTGACAGCTTAAAACTCGCAGAGGAAAAACAATGTTCAGCATGACACACTATAATGATTGGTGTTATGAAGTGTCAAGCAACATGGGACAAGCTTAGAGCTGAAAAAGATATACGATTGACTAAATTCCATATTAGTAATTTTTTTCAAATGAACTTCCTTTTTCTGTATTTATCAAATATATATGAATCTTACTTTTGTAAGTAGTGCTCACTGTTCCCACTTTTAATAAATATAGTAATAAAGTTTCACAGGTAAGGACTGCTATGTAATTTTTTTGTTAGGAGACAATTCTCATTCCTCTTCTGTTTTTTGACTCGCTGTCTTGTTCATTATTGAAGTATGAAAATCTGGTCTGTTGACATAAATAGTACCCAGGGTGGAGGTATGCAAAGAGAAGTTATCAGCTCCACATAACAAATTTTCATCTTAATTAAGAGTAGTATTAATAATAAAACATGAAAGAAATATTAAAGTTTGTTCGAATGGCCCACATGGCATTCCCAGACATCCCATAAAATATAGAAACACTGTGTATCTGGTTAAGGTGTCCCGTTTCCTCGACAAACTCCTTCAGAGATGTTTATCCTGTATTTAAATGATTGAAATTATTGAGTTAATGTAGCCCTCCCTGCTCTAGGGTGCTCCTTTGGATATTTTACTGGGAAGTATACTGAGGTATAGATATAGTAACTTACTGATGAATGTATTCTTTAATGAACAACTACCCTAATTTTTGTTTGGTCCAGTTTGTTACCTTTCCCATCCTAGCAATCACTTCACAGTTCCTGTGCCAATCAGAAACGATAAAAATGTGATCTGGTGAAGCAATAGAAATTCATTGAAACCAGAGAAGGAGCACTTACATGCATTGTTGTTGCCACTTCTTAGTTTCATTTGTTTTGTCTTGTGTTACTAAAAAAAATATTTTTCATAACCTTTATGGTGCTGTGTGCTGGACATACATTTGTGTATTCAATGTAGCTTAATTGTGTCCTAGGTTCCTCCCAAACCTGGACTGCCTGGACATAGAACCAGCGACATGTGGTTTCAGCTAAAATAGTTAACATTCGGGAAGCACGGGAACTGCAACAGTTGTAAGACCAGTCATTGTGTGGCTGTAGATTTTGTTAATTCAACTCCAAACCTCGAAATGAAGCTCTTTTCTGCCAACCTAACAGCATAATTAAGATGATAGTTTTATTTCTTTTTACATTTCAAAGTATGAAAATCAAATTATGCTTTTTGAATTGTTTTACAGTAAACACTGGTTTATCTCTCACATAGCACTGTGTTGATTTTAAAAAATGATTGTCGTCTAATTTTTTTCTGAAACATCTGAAAACTCTAGGCCTACATTAGCTAAATGGTTAGTGCTCCGAGTTTTGGAGAATAAGAGAAGAGGGTAGATGAAAGTAAAATATACATTTGTGATTAAATACTAGTGTTTTTTTAATGTAATGTACATCACACACCCTCATAAAAACAATATATGCCCCAGGAGCTTTCACAAATGTAAACGTATTATAACTATTAGTTACCTAGGAATACATAATTAAAAGTATATATTCTTCCATACTATTACGGATGTCAGAAATTTGCTCAAGAAATTTGCTAATTCCAAATGTTATTTTACAACTAGCTTTGCATATGTGCATGAATTGGAAAGGCCCAACCAGGTTCATGATCATGGGCGTCTGGCTGGAGGGACAAGAGGGGGGGTGCCCCCTCCTGGAAAATGAAAGTCAACCTAAAATTATATATTTCATGCATATAGCTTCATTTCAGCCACAATAATGTGTTACATGATAAATTCAAATTTAAGTAACGCTTTTTGAGGGAACAACTCAATGTGCCTTGTTTGCCCCCCCCCCTGGAAAAAATACCTTCCTTGTCCCTCCCTAGAAGAAATCCTGTGGACATCCATGTTCATGATGATGGGACAACAAAATCCACTGGGTTACATTGAGTCAACATATAAAGAAAATTATTAAGATGTAAATGTTGTTTCATTGATTGTTAATCTGTATCATTGTATAAGTTGATTCATTCCATTTTCTTGCTGATATAACCATTGGATTCTGGATTTACTTACAAGACAATTACACTTACAATGCTATTCTGGGGGGGGGGGGGGCTCCTGAGTTGCAAATGTATATAAAATAATACACTTCGATATTTGACATATTTGGAAAATAATTAATTGGAAATTGATTGATAGGTGTGTTAGGTCCTTGGTTCCTAAGATATTTTTCAAAGATTTGTTCAAAAAGGTTAATAAATTGAATATTGTAAATATATGATAGCAAATGATGAAATATAAAGTCTTAAAAAAATATTAAGGTTTACATGACCCAGGATGACAACATGTCTTCTTGGTATGTATATATGTATGTGTTTTACATTGTTCTACCTTTTCCTTGTAATGATATGGAGTATAAAGAAAGTTCAATTTAGAATGGATGTTTTGAACCTTTCTCTTAGAAAATATAAGAACTTTTAAAAGAAAAAGTTAGAATCGGTAACTTTTAAAATATTGTGAGGAACATTGTGTAGCAGTTTATGACAAGAAGGTTGAAAAACTTTCATATATGATCAAAATATCTTATTTGCTTTGAATGGAAATAATTATAACCCCCTTCCTGCCCATGGCATAAACATGGTTAAAGTTCACTTATTTGTAAAATTAAATTACAAATCTGTGTTTATTTTTGTCCAGGATATAGTTCACAATTTACCCACTGTGTATAATTGTGTCACAGTCGATATTGTTTTCAACAGAATTTTCAAAGTAACTTATATATATTACATTTTGTGTTGTCAACATCGTTTCAAATATTCAACAAAACAGAATGTACCTGAAACTTTATGCCTCAAATTTTCAATAATTTAATGCTTCCTCAGAAGATGAAAACAGTAGTTATAATAGGGCAAGGTTAAGAAAACATATAAAAGAATAAAAAGGAGCAAAGCAGGAAGTACGAGTTGTCTATTACATTTTTCAAATTTGAGGAACAAACTTCCAAGTACATGTCAACTTTATTACAACTTTGTTATGACATGGAATTTCCATTCCTCACAAGTAAATGAAATGTCACCTTTGTAAAAAGTGCAAAAGAAACTACTTGAAAAATAAAGGTTTATATGAATCAGGTACCCTTTTTAAAAAATTACATTACTACAAACATCCATACATATATATTCAATTTATCATTGTCCCATGCTGCTTGTATGTGTGGAAATTTAAAACACTGGGAATTCTTTACTTCTGAATGCATTCCATATTCTTCCAAGCTATAAAAATATTTTAAAATTTATTATTTGTATGCAATACATACATCACAAATGGTACTCAAATTAAACTTTTTTGTAAATATAATGCTTGTGAATCAAAATTACACTTGTTTCTCTGAAATATTTAAGTAGACATAATATGTACATTTTTGGAAATTGTCATGGTCCTTTGTATTGAAAATATTTTCATCATGGACGTATTCCTCACTCTCTCTTTCTCACATTCTCACACACACATGCACACACAATAATTGACTATATTATTCAAGTCTTGAGGCAGTATTCAATGACAATACAATTAAATGAACTGCAAATATTTAAAATGTTAATATAACATGCTATTATTTATCACCAAGAAATACTGAAGCTTTAAAATGCACAAAATTGAAGCATTTGCACATTATTTCCTACACATGGCGATCTTGCAATAGTTGAAATTTGTATACAATGTGTATGAGTCACACTTTTTAATGATATAATTACATTCAATGCAATTTGAAGTTTCAGTTCTATTGCTTGTTTGTGAGATGACTTCTTGAGCTAGTGGCACGAAAGCATTTATGTATGTTTAAGAGAAAAGTTGTACTTTAAAAATCACAATGAATTTCAGACCAGTGAACAGACTTCAGTACTTTATACGACATACTTTTTTGTTGGTATACCCATGTACCGACATAATCCAGCCCCTTGTTTTGCATAGGTACCTACCGCAAGCATTCGGATCTTGTAAAACCTTTGTTGGCACTATCACACAGCAATAACACAGCATATAATATGTTAACGCAACATATCTTTCTTTGGAAACAAATATCATGTAAGCAAAACATGCCTACATACTGCCATTTACACCTTGATGTTCGCTTCCTTAAACACAGTCGTTTCTGGTAACTTTACACGTGTACATGAACATACACAAACAATTCACACAGCATTCGCTCCTTTGGTGCAAGTCTTCCCATTTATGTTGGTAACTCCACTCAACTCTCGTTCCTTCTTTTGTTTCTCCAATTTGTTGATGTAGTTCAAGGGGTAGCACATAACCCCAGAAATAAACACCAATGTTCCTGATAGGTAAAATGAAGCATTGTAGCTTCCTGTTGCATCGTAGAATTTTCCTATGGAGTAAAGAAATATAATTGCAACATATGTGTGAATCAGTTTTGTTAGAGTTTTTGAAGTTTTTTAAGTCCTTTTCATGCTCTTAGACTATTCAGGACCGAACCTGCGGTTAAAAGAGAGATCTGAACAACTGTGAAATGTGCCTCCACCAGAGATTGAATACAGGATCTCTTCATTACAAGGCAAATCATCAAGGAGATCTGAAATTTTTGTTAATTGTTAAGCCGAGATTTATTCATTGATATTTTTCAATGGTGGTATGCTCTTTATGCAATGATTACAGTGGCACCAACTTATATCGACCTGTAGGGCTCAAGCCTACTAAATAATTTGCCTCATATAGAAATAAAGTCCCATGTTTAACAAAACACAGTTTCATAATTATACACCTAAAGAATTCTCCCAGCTGAATTATTGTTTATAACAATTTGTTAGATTTTCAATTTGATACTTGTCTGTCTATACTACAGGGTGGCTCAAAAGAATGGGAACTTTTGGAACGAAGATTAATACAAGAGACGCATACCTTTGAAACATTTAGTGAAGCCAGTGAATAGTGCAGAGAATGCCATTGTTGAATTCCATACCGTTAAGTTACATCTTGAAGATAACATCCGACAGATGACCACATTTTCTGTGGAGACATTCATGCAGTCTGTGAGAGACATTCTGCGTGAAGCGACGTAACATTGTAACAGGACGTCACTGGCTTGTAATCAAGGGATCCCAGGTTTGATACCCGGTGGAGGCACATAGTGGTTCAGATCCAACTTTAAACTGTAGGCCCAGTCCCAATTAGCCTTACTGTGCATAAAGTGGACTTAAAACACCAACTCAATCAATCATTGCAATATGAATCCTGGCACTTTCCTTGAATTCTTGCCTTAAGTTCTTCTGTCATAGCAGGTCGAGTATGGTAAACCTAGCTCTTAAGATGACTCCACAAGAAGAAATCACATACTGTGAGCTCAGGTGATCTTGGGGGTCTATTCAATGTCACCATTCCTTGAAATATGCTTTGACTGCAAAGGCACGCTGCACTCCACTCCACTGCTTCATGATTACTAAGTGGCCAAATGTTGTGAGCAGCATTGTATATGCCATTCAGTGCCACCAACATCCCAGGGTTGCCAGGACACGATTCAAAATTTTCTGTTCTTTTGAGTCACCCTTTATTTACACGAGGGGGAGCAGTCACTCCCCTACTTTTCACCACTTTTGCCCTCGCACTATGCTAAACCTTACGTACATAGGGAAATGTACTGTCTTTGCCCCCTCCCCCCGGTTTTGGAATCCAATCGCCGCCACTGATTATGACAATATTGAATTAGTAAAGATGGTCAAGTTTTACTTGAGCAGACTAGAGTCAGATGGAGGGGCTATGTTATTATCGCAACAAACTTTCAAATTTATGAATATCATATAGAGAATGTCAGTTACATGTGTTAATAGACAATAACGACAACTTGCTCGATTTTATATTTTCCTGCATAAAAAGCTAAACCTTTTTGGCCCCAATAAAGAAACAACTTACAAGATTTTTCCAGATTTTATATTTTCAGCTGTACAAGTTTTGATTTCCAAGCAGTTGAAAAATGTATAATCATGGTACTACTGTAATCGCATCCAATGATACGACACATCATATTTGTGACAGAGCAGAAGTTGGGTAAAAATGGTTGACTGAATCGAAACATGTGCCATTTCTCTCCACTCATAATTCTGATGTCAGATACCTTCTAACTTCAACTTAACCGTTTTTCTTTAGGGGCTAAGCCCCGGAAGCCCCAAGTGATGAGACGCCACTGATAAATGCATAAAATGTTTCAAAAGAATAACAAAACAATGTTTTAACTGCCCTATGCATTTTTGTACTTTTTCTCTCAGGTCTCCCCACAGGATGCACACCAGGAAATTAACAATAAATATAAGAATAAAGAGTGATAGTTTTCTTGATGCCATATTCAACATGAATTATGGATGACAATTAGGAAATAAGTTAATTCCTCTCATGCCTCAATGGGAAGCCTATTTGTCAATGCTTTATATCTTATAGCCAACCTTGTGCCTCAGATCATTGAACAGTCGACCGGTAACATCAATACCAAAGATTCCAGGTTCTAATTCTGGTCATGAGCATGACTGTTTCTTTGTGAATGAAAAGCAATTGTTGATATCTATGATAAAACTTGTCTATTATTTTAGGTTGTCCTCCTCCGTGGCAGTGCGGTCTCAGGTGCTATTCTTTGAGCTCCAACTGCAGGATGGCATGGGTTCGAATCAGCCTGGGTTCAGCCTCTGGGTTTTCGGTCTGTGTATAGGACTGGTGGCAACCCACCATTGTGAGGAAATTGGGGAGCTACAAGTGAGTAGCATAACATGGTCTCGGAAATCTCTATAATGACTGAAGGTTTGACGTGCTGCCCTACGTCACCCCACTACCAGTTGAAGATCTCCACACCTCTAGGTAGGATTGTGGGAGGGAGACAGGTCAAGGCCATTCGAGGGCTGCTCTGAGCCAGGGGTTATTATTATTATTATTATTTTAGGTTAGAAAATATATTTTTTCTGTTTTCAAAATGAGTAAAAATGTGTAAGTAAATAATACTAACCCCACAATTATTATACAATACTCTGCAAGCATTATGAAATTACAGGTGTTAATATTAAGGAAATACATTTTGGATGAGAGAATTTTAATTTGAGGCCTTTCATTGTTCACAATATTGAATGTGAATGCCTAATATATGCTTTTTATCTTTAGTGGCTCCCAGTGGTAGAAAAAAAACTAAAATAATTCAGAAGCCAGGAGCCAACTTTTTATTTTTGTGGAAATTATGGTCAAAGAAAGCAATGCATCTACAATTTTGAAATATGATCTTAAAACCTTTAATTTATTGATACAAGATGGGATTAAAAGTAATTAATTCTTGCACTGGATAGGCCTTCCTAAAAAAGGTTCTTCCAGTAACAGCATAAATAACTATACTATTCAAATGTGTATGGCAAACTCTACCTTATTGCAGCAGATTTTAAAATTCAGCTAGTAACACTGCAAAAATTTATAATGACATGTTTGATATTCTGATTTAATTATAGATGTGATATAGAAAACACACAAACATTAAAAAACACCTACTGTACTCATTATTTTTTTAAAAAAAAGGAGGTAATGGAAATTTCCATAAGTGAACTCGAAGTAAGAAATACATATACATTTTTTTAGAACTGAATTTGAATGAATCAGATGGCAGATGAAAATTTTGAGATATTTTTCTACCCTGGAGGCTACTTTCCAAATTTTTAGTGCCATTTGGCCTGCCTAAATAGGCACTTCTCTACTTTTAGTGACTGAAAATGCAGGTTCTAATCATTACTTTGTATTTTTGCAGTACATTACCTGCAACTGGTGATCCTAGGGTAGCTGCTATACCCTGGAAAAGCAGAAGCAATCCAAAGGCATTTGTCAGTTTCTCTAAACCCAAAAGTTCAACCAAAATAATTGATCTCAAAGACGCAAAACATGCTGTAAGAGAGCAATAAAAACTTTATTAGAATTACAATAAATATGTGGTAAGTTTCTAAATATACTAATATACTCTGTGGTGTGCAAATAGCGGGAAATTTATATCAATGCTTTGAACTTTATTGATACAAATTTAAGATTGTTAATATACAGGCATTACAACGATGCGTGTGTGTGTAATAACTTTCTCCTCAATTATTAGTGTGGACCACCACCCAAAATGGAAAATGTTAGCTGGGGGAATGCTCCTATGGTTTAACATAGGTTTAACAGCAGCTGGAGGGGATGCTTTACCAACATTTTGATATCTGGTGGGATAGGATTACCAGCATCCCCCTTAACCCCGAACACTAGTGGGGACACTTTATTCCTCTCCCTCTGACACACACACACACACACATACATGAAATTCACTCAGAAGTTTATCACAATAATATAAAACAATAATTTTTCTTCCATCTGAAAATCAGCTTGGGTTTCTTACGTAATAGACAAGTGCTAAGTGTATGAAATTGAAAAAACACTGTTGAATTAACAAAATAAAATACATATAAATATTTATTTGAATATGAACAACATAAATTTAAAATGCTATTGAAGATAGAGCAAGAAACTTCAATTTGGTTTTAACTGAAAGCACAGATTGGAATTTGTGGTAGCATCTACAACACTTTGTGGAAATATTTTTTTAGTAATCTGAATCCACAAAGTGTTATTCATAATATTAATATTAAATAATATTAAAAATATTTTCATTAAACCCTCATCATCAAATTGTTTGCAGATCATAATTTAAAACATTGCTTATTTTAATTTTTCAGTTATGAGTTATTTGTGAGTTAATACCAATTTAAAGAGCATGGCATCTATCTTAATACCTGAAAAGTAACACTAATAATATTTTGGGAGAATCAAAAAGTTTTTAAGGCATGGTGTTCAAATGCTGATAAAACATTTTGAATTCCATTACAGGAAGGAAAATGCTAATTTTCCAGAAAACTGAGTTCAAATGTGGACTCCCATAATCCCTTTTGGTGCAACCATAATGCACCAGCAAAATGAATTATGAAGATTACCTGCAGGAGGGGCAGACAGAAGAAATTGATTATTCTCGTCAGGCCATAGTTTTCACACACCATCCCTCCTTCCCCAACATACCCATATTTATTAACATGAACGTTTAAGGGATTTATCATACATTAATTTATTTTCTGATAGCAAAAAACTTCTCACGTCACATGCTGGCAACATACTTGTTAGAATCAACACAAAATATACAACAGCATGATGATAATGACTAGCGCCAGAGGAACTTCAGCCACCTCCACTTTGTCATCACTCGACCAGCCCTGATGATGATTCCGAGATGGAATCGAAAGCTAAGAAAAACTTTTAAAGTGTTTTTTGTCATGCTGTTTGAGTGTTTTGTGTTGATATTAATTTATTTTTAAGTTAACAAAACCTCAAGGTGCCATTACAAGCATTCGATGGCGAGAGCTGGGTGGTTTATAGAAATCTTCCTGGAGGAGTGTGAGCCTGATTTTGGGAGGGGTAGCCACTGCATATCTATGACCACAAGATACTGAATTGAAGCTAATTTATAATATAGTATTCTTCAACAGTATTTTCCCCCGGACATCTTCTTACACAGGAGCACATATGCCAAAAGTTACAAGGAAAGGCTTGTTTCACCAATAAATGCAATTTAAGAACTGAAATCTTAAAATTACTATTTGATAAACAAAACTATAGGCAAGGCCATAAAATTAGGTGGGTGGCAGAAGTCGGCGCTGTTGCCACGTTGGAGCACAACCCCGTGTGTTTGTAGGTTTAAGGGAGCAAAATATCTCATTGTAGACATATAGATATAGGACTCCAATTCTGAGGCATGTAACGAAATTTCAATTCACATGATCACCAGCTATGTATCGAGTGAGACTCGAAAGTACCTCGAAGAGAGGATGATCTGATGCTCGAACTAGGCAAGGCAGCCTGGTTGATGTTGCCACACAGTGAGACTTTTGTTCCGCTCTTGCTTTCCTTTTTCATATGTCGTGGCACCAGCACAATTCTGCCCAGCAGCCTATTTTCATGGCTGTGCCTGTAGAAGTATTTCAAACTTTCCCCTCAGTACCAGTGACCATATAATAAATATGCAAGCAATGGTTTTTAAAATGTATTTTCTTTTTATATAGTTCATTTTCTCTTATTGTCTATGCTATTAAATAAGTAATAATTTGAAACTTCAGCAAATTGTGACTTCCAATTATTGATGACCAGGCAGATGTAAATCTCTTCCACCATCCATTAAACAGCTTGCCATATATGATTGATTGCGAATGAACCCATACACACAGCACACAGTAGAGAGTCACATGACTTTGACAGCCAATCCACCCTTTGTATTGAAGCTGCTTCTAGCAAAGGCATGGCCACCAAGAATTCTGGCAACATCTTTCTCATTGTTTCATCTCTGCCTGCATTGCCCTTGGTCATCATATGTGGTGAGCTGTATAGTACCAGAACTTTTTTTGTTGTTGTTGTTTCCAGAAAAAGAGCATGTTTTTTGATGAAAACAACATGTTAGTTAGAATCAGAACAAACTTTTTCAAAAACTTACCAATCGAGAAACCAAATATGCAAGAATAGACCACCAGAGCATAATAGTTTTCTGACAGCGTACTGAGAACAGTTGCAATTCCTCCAATTGTTAATGCTATGTTGTTAACAACAAGGGCGTTGATCTTGGGATGATCAGACAACCACCCACAGAGAACTCTTCCTATAGTATTTGTGATCCCTATCAGGGAGACTAGAAAAGCACCAGCATCCTTGCTTGCACCACCCAGAAATGCTCTGTCTGAGAAAAAGAAGAAACATTGATGTAAATTAGAGAACAGCATTAAATATTTTGTAATTTTAGTATGTTCTTGTCAAATTCACGTGACTAATATTTATCCATTCATTTTTTTATTTGTCAACTTCAATATTCTCATTATAATTCAGTTATAGTACAAAGGTATTTAAGTAAACAAAGTGAGATGATAAAAATGCTACAAAAACTTATGTATAACACTAAATTTTCAGCCAATCATTGAGTCTATGTGCATTTGTATTTTGTATTCTTGTTATTTAACATAGCTTTCCTGCCACTTTGGCTAATCATGACAATGAGGATGAGCGATGATTTGATGAAAGTGCTGAAGGGACCCTTCAAAAGAACAGCCATGCCCAGGTCAGGACTTGAACCTGGTGGCAAGATTGAAATTTGACGATCCACTGAGCTGGCTTGAGTCTAGTTGCAGTAGCAGATTAACACTTAACCGGACAACCAGTATCTATCAGACACTGTTACTTATATTTTTTGTCACATACTCCAAACGATATTTAACTTTGTTTCTCTCTTTTTCTCATTTCACAATATTTGACTTTGATAAAGAATGTTAGGCGTAAAAAAATATTTTCCATTTCACTTACGTAAATGGACAAGCAGTGTCTGTCGGACACAGTGTGCAATTGATATGTAAAGAAGTCTACTTGAATATGTATTAACAAATGTTTAATAAGAAATAAAGTATTTAATAAGACATCACATAAAAATATTATTAACGCTAAAATAGAAAAAATGAAAAATATATGAGCAAATAAAACAATTTCCTCACACTACCTTCCGGCCTAATACATTTCATATACTATTCTGCAAAAATTACAACAACATGTAATTATGATGATGATGAATACAAGAATTATGGACATAACAATGATGATTAGGTTAAATATCATGTTACTGGATTGTTTCCACAGCGATGAAACATAAAAATCTCGCATTAGAAGGGCAAGATCCATTCAAAAAAATGCAGTGTCCGACAGACACTACTTGCCCGGACACGTTACAAAAATAGCTTGCCCAGACAAGGGTTAAGGACAAGGGCAGAGGAGACCAACATAAACTACCCTATCTAAAACTAACAGTAAAGAGTAAACAGAATAAAATGAAAGTTACCTGCACTTTCAGAAGTAAAAATGAGAGCCTTTAAACAACAAGATTAATGACATTAAAACAAACAACAAAAATTAAGATATCAGAGATTTATATTTAATATTATTACAAAATAATGTGATATTAGTTTGTGAAAAATCAAGAATAAACATAGAAATGCATAAATGTCATGAATATGTCATTTAAACCTTTAGAATCAGCAATAAGGAAGAGATGAAGTTTTTGTCTTGTGAATTCTTGTATTTGGATAGGAAAACTACTATTCCTTTCACTTCTGTATTGCTGGAAAATCATCTCTGATAATGATGACAGTAATTTGAAGTCTTTTTATCATCATAAAGTCCGTCTTTACTTTATACCCTGAACTTTAACCAAGGTAGATTGAATTTTTGTTTTCAGTTCACTTTATGCACAGATAGGCTAATCTGAATTGGGCCTACAGTTTAAAGTGGGATCTGAACTATGTGCTTCCACTGGGTCACTTGATTACCACTATGCCATCAGGTTTAACCACCTAATCATGGTAGACAATACATTTTCTAACATGTGGCATGTTAGTGATTTATCAGTGTTAAAAGTTGGAGAGAGACCACAGAAAAAAAACAGCAAAGATAGCTGGAAGTGTAACTTCAATCTCTTGTATGCATTGGTATTTGTGTTGTTTTGCATTGCTTAATTGGTATTACGTTATGAAACATTGTTTTCTTCTATCTCATCATGTTAATCATGATCATAATAATGAGAATTAATGATGATACAACTGATGACAGAACCAATGGCATGGAACACACATTCTCTTGTTGGGTCTTGAAAGCAGAACCTTCATGTTAGTTCAATGTTCGAGCAAGTTAAGTGGTTAACTTTTGACCTCGTCAGCGACATTCCTGCATTCAAGTCGTGACCTGAGCAAGGGTGTTCTTTGTGAGTGTCTAGTCATCACTCATCCTCATTGTTGCAGTTAGCCAAAAGTGTCAGAAAAGCGATGCAAAATAACAAAAATACAAATACAGAACCTGTAGGCAGTTGTTCATTATGAATCTGTCACCACATCATAATAGAAACTGCCTTACCTGTGAGGTACATAAATGGCACAAAAAAACCCATAAGGGTCATAAATCCACTTGCACAAAGCAAAAGGAAAGTGGGTGATTTGAGCAGAGAAATATCCAGCATCATCTCCAATGTCCTCCTCACAGCCAATGGACACAGCTTGCAAGTTTTGGTGTTTTCTTCTTCCAGTTCTCTTTTCGTTGGAATCTTTGTCACCGACATGTGGTATCCCATGGAACTCTGTTACAATATAAACATTTTGCAAAATTAATATGATAATGGAATGAAGAAATATTAATTAAAGAACATTGTTGTGTATATACACAGCTTCTCAGTTTTTAAAATAAATATTTATTTTATGAATAGTTTATTTTCTTGAGTTTATTTACACTTGAGAATTGATATGCAGTAAATTTCCAGAATGAGCAGAACTAATTAATTACAACAAAGCATTTGCATTTTATTTCGGGGGTGGGAGGCTCATCTTCTATCAGCGGCTGCCATCTAAAGGCAAGAAAGTGGGATAGAAGCACTGAAGATGAGTTTCTCACTATATTTCAACTTACTGTACAATATGTTTAATCCTGCTAATGAAGTAAAATTAATTTCCACAATAAACTATTTGGGGGAGGGGGTTCAGCGCCCTACCCCTGGCCACATGCCTGTTTATATGTCTCCTGAATGGTAACATTGTCGGCTTGCAATCAAGAGTTCCTGCGTTTGATGCTCAATCGAGGCACATATAGTGGTTCAAGTCCCACTTTTAAAACTAACTCAAAAAACATTTGTATTTGTAATTTTGCTATCTTAAGTCACTTTTCTGCCACTTTTGTCTAAGGAGGATGAAGAAGAGAGATGTTTAGATGAAAGCGATGAAGGGAAACTCACAAAGAGCACCCATGCCCAGGTCAGGATTCAAGTCCAGGAACTTCAGTGGCCACTTAATGTGCTCAGTCACTGAGCTGGCACCACTACACCATAGGAAAACTATTGGAGGGATTTTAGATATCCACTCTTGACTTACCAATGACAGATGACAATATTTTACAAAGCTTTCATGTTCCATCAAGGGGTGTCAGATTTAGTTTCTAGTGTATGCTCATGCCATTGAGTGTGATTATTTTCTTTAAGAATTGTAGGTCCAGTTATGATTAGTCATTATGTTTCTTAATTGTAGGTGTACGAATAGTTTACAATTCATATTTCATTAATTATAATTTGGGCTGTATGAAAGGTTTTAAGTCGATAATTCTTCGACACATCCCCAACACCCTCGTAACAGTTTTCCGTTGAAGTTTTTAATGAAGGCAAAATTTATTGTCATTTTGACACTACATTTACTCTTCCATAAAATCTCATACTCTCCGATGAAAATATGTTGGATAAACCCCACTCATTTGGTTGAGAAAGTCCATTTGCACAAATTAAATGTATGTCATATGACTTTGGTAATCCCCCCATGAAAACAATGCACAAGCCACACCTGCTTATAAAAAAAAAGTAAAAAAAAAGTAAAGTGCTCCCCTGTGCATAGCACCATGCCATGAAGGCGTATAGGGGGTGTGTGGGGGTAACGTCCCAAACTTTCTTGATCAGGTCGTGAGTGGGGGTGATGTGATCAGCATCAAGCCCCTGACTGCCTTTACCCCCCAGGGTTTCCCCAAGGTACCCATTATTATTATTCGACGCTGGGTGGGCAGCGGGGCCGCTTCCAACGTTAGAAAAGTTTCCAGATTTGAAACGGCCGGGGATCCAACCCGGGACTTTTGCATGGTAGTCAGACACGTTACAGACTGAGCCACCGCGGCCACTCCACACCTGCTTATTGTGAACTAAAAATTGGTGAGGAATATTTTTTTTTTCAATTTGTATGTTTTCAGTTCAATGTCTACTAGTATATTTTTATCTTTAATTATGCTGACCTACATCCCAAATATGTAATAAAGGGTCATGTAATATATATTTGTAACTATGATTCTGCTGCATCCCATATATGTAATCAAACCGATGCAATAATATACATATATTTGAAACTTTAATTATGCTGCATCCCATGTAATCAAGTGGATATATCTGTACTGTAATCATACTGAAATATGTTATATGTAATAAGATGACATGTTACATACTAAGGAATATCAACAATGTAGTCAGAACGAGAATAAATTACAATTACAATTACAATTCAGAATGTCTCCACTACTTAAAAAGGAAAACTAATTTTAATATTTAGAAATGTAGTTTACCATTAAAAGATTTTTACCAATGCATCAATAATTCAAATTAGATAAATATATGTATATCTCACTTACCTGTGAAGTATACTGAGGTAAACGCAACAAACTAGCACTAAAAAATATGTCCTCTCTGTAAAATGGCCTCATTCCTTCTGCTTTCTGCAGTTGTCGTCTGCTTCGCCTTGTAAGATTTGTCCTCGACAGCCTTTGGTTTTGCTTGTTATCCATATTTAATGCATTCTTGTTACTATCGTAAAGTTGCTCTTCATTTGTTTCATTCTCATAATCATAATCATCATCATCATCATCCCTGTTTTCCTCTTGCACCGTCTTGAGTTCACTAACAGTGGCTACTTTTATTATTGAGCCACCAACTAACTGGGGAGTGGAATCTGACCTTTCTTCTGGCTTTTTGTCTTCAAGAAGTCCAGCGGGAGGTACAAAGGTAGGAACACTGAACCTTTTCCTTTCGTTTCTTTCCATGATGTGCTTTGCAAAGTTCAAGGACTGACTAGACATTTTTCTTGCTGATAAACCAACCGCACTGTTACTTTTCGAAATGGAGTTACCACCATCGCCATTCATCACAGCCTTTTCTCCAGAGGGATCTGGAAGTTTCTCGTATTCACCGAAACTGTTTATAGAGTCCCATTTTCTCATTTCGTCCCGCGCCATTTTGATTCTCACTAGAAGTGGTAATGTTTCTTGTGACATATTTTCAGACTTCTTTTTCAGCTTCTGTTTTGGAGGTTCCAGTGGTCGGAAAAGGGCTCCAAATACTGCACAGTTCAAGATAATACCTAAAAGGAAATAAACATTTTGTAATTTGATTCTCTGTGAGGTTATTTAAATACACAATGAAGAATTACTCCTCATATAAGTGTTCTACAACAATTGATAGATGAATTTCTGATGCATATTTTTTTCTTTTACATAATAAGAGATAGACTCAATACAGTTATATTGATATTCTCTTCATATGTAACATATGTATCGTGACTGTAACATACATTTTTACTTTCTTAAATTATTTTTTCCCATTTCAATGTAACAAAATTTAGAAAGTCAAACCCAATATTAGACAGACACCACATACCCATACAGAACACAAATATCCATGAGACGTCTAGTGGATGTCTTCTGTATATTCGTGCCGAAATTCTGGATATCTATAGGATGGCCCGGAATGTCCAGTAGACATCCATAGGACGTCCCCTGGATATACATATGTCCCTCCAGGGGGACATCCATAGGATATCCAGGAAGGATGTGTTTTGCACATTCTGTGGATCATTTTGGGATGTGTTTTGGATATTCTGGATATGTTTTGGACATTCTATGGGTGACTTTTGGACATGTTTCGGATATGGGCTCACGTGATAGGGACATTATCTGGATGTTTTTATTCATTGTGCATAAGGATATGTTCCAGACTAAAATTGTAGGCCTACCTAATCTAATCTGGACATTATGCTGATATTTTTCGCATATACTTTGGATATGAAAAGAACACTCACTCGTGGAATGGATTCATACAAGTCGAAGACCTTGGGTACAAGTACTCCGCTCTTACCTCTCACTCACCCATTCACTCATTCACTCTCTCACACAGACGCACTGATGCACACAAATTCACACACACACACATCTACACATCCGTAATACCACATATCCCATAAATATCCAGGACACACAGAAAAACATGGTATGTTTGGAATTACCAAAAAAGTTTGGTTGAGCTGTTTGGTTATGCTTTTTGTTTCCGATAACCAAATGTTGCTTGTCATTACTAAAGCATTTTGTTTAAGAATACCAAAAAAATTGGTCAGACGAAATATGGTACTCGTAAAATAAATGGTACATATGTAAGTAAAGAGAAACAAAACGTTTGGTTAAATTTACTATATGTGCATGACGTGCTTTCGAATTTGAAATAACGATTATCTAGTTTTGTCGAGTGTAGTATGAAAGTCCTTTGTCGAAAATTGAAACTCATGTAGAAAGATAATTACTCGAAGAGAGTCTTTATGTTGTTGTGTAACCTAATATTCTGAAAAAAAATGCTCAGAATATACATACGTACTTTATACTGAGCTTCCTAGAGCGGCCGCTAGATGGTTCTACTAAAATGTGTAGAAGAAACATAAGTTTTTGTACAACAAATAATGGTACGTTTGATTGTAATCATAGTGAAAAATTGTGCTTTAACACTCTTCGAAAGATGTGTGAAAATTAAAGAAGAAAATGTACTGCAGTAAATAAAAGTGAATCTCCCATGAGCAACCTTTTTGATTCCAGACTATATAACTGGGAGCTAAGTGTGGTGAAAAAAAGCAAACACGTTCCAAAGACGGTTAGTTAATGTGAACTTTCTATTCTGAATGTGTATTTTGAGATCAGTTAGTTTGTACAAACTATCCACCCTAGCTAAAATTAGCCCCATTATAAATAATTTAACAAATCTTAGGGTAATTTTGACTAAATTATTTGGTTTTCATAAACAAATTTGCTACATTTTGTTAGATTTATCAAAATAATATTTGGTTTTGGTAACCAAAGAATTGTTTACGACAAACAAATAGAACTTGACCAAATATTTTGATACTGGTGAACAATTGTTTGGTTGATGCCTATTTAAACAAACTATTTGTTCACCACTACCATTTTTTTTGTTAATCCAAACAAACATTTTTCTGTGCAGGAGATCCCTTGGACGTCCACAATGGGATATTCTCTGGATATCCAGGACGGGATATCCTATGGACGTCGCATGGATATCCAGAGCTGAATAAGACGTCTATTGAATATCCACAATATCCATGGATCTGATCTGGACATTGTGGATATCCTATGGACGTCCCTTGGAGATTTGTGCAGCATGGGTACTATTTCGGGAAGGGTTCGAACCACGTGTATTACAAATAATACTAATAACGTAAAATGTTTATAATTAACGCATTCATACAGTGTGTTTTAAAAGTCCTGCAGGATTCTAAAAACATATAACTTTTAAATTAATAGTTGTTTTTTTTTTGCAGCGAAATATTGTTTGTTACTCAGGAAACTTTAAAATTAATGTGTGATGTGGTTTGGTTTATCTCCAGATTTCCAGCTGGGCACCAATTACGTCCAAATACTCTTGCAATCTTCGTTTGAATCCGAGAATTGCGTTCTGACGGTGCTCGTCCGGAATGTTGTGAATCACATTACGTCTCTTGAACATCAGGTCGTCAAGTTCTGTCGGTTTCTGTGCATACATCTAGTTCTTGACACCCCCCCCCCCCCACAGCCAGTAATCGCAAGGCGTAAGGTCTGGTGACCTTGCGGGCCAAGGTGTGGATCCCTTGCGGCCAATTTTTCCTGCATCGACGCCATCTTGGAATCACGTAATCGAGTGATCACCTGCACACGTCATTCGGCAGTGCGGGCAGAACAAAATTTTAGATTTTCCCCTGTGTAAAAAATAAACAATATTTCGTTATAAACCTATTACTTTAAAGTTATAGTTTTTCGAAACCTACACGACTTTTAAAACACACTGTATAATTAATAGGTCTATTCATAATATTTCGTGGCCCAGAAAAAAAGGTAACCGAAATGTAGAACCGTTGTACATGTGTTCGGTTACCTTTATTTTGGGCCACCCTGTACTAATTATTGAAACAAGTAAATTACTTAATATTGTTATTGTTATTATTGCATGCATAGGGCGTAAGAATAGGGATATAACAGCAAGTATTTGTTATCTAGCTTACGTGTAGTTAAGATTGCTAAAATTTGTATAAGAACAACTGTCCTGGCAAGGAAATTAAACCAAGAAATAGATAATAAGCTCTATACCTGCTTGTATCAGTAAAGTCCCTCTCCAACCAAAGCTCTCGATAAGTTTGGTTCCCAGGGGAGCCATTAGGAATGTACCAATCCCTGAACCACACACAGCCACGCCTGTTGCTAAGGCTCTCTTCTTTTCAAAATAAAACCCTGTAGTTATCACAGCTGGAACATAGACTAGGCCAAACCCTATGCCTGAAAACAAAGGAATAGATATATTATTTTATAAATTATGGTTTGATTAATTTATTTTCATGTTTTATTCCATTCCATCTGCCAAATTTATGTGTCTTAAAATGATACAATATTTGTTGGATTTAATTGCAACTGTGTAATCATTTGCCAATATATGACAAAAAATAAAGCTCTCGCAGGAAGTGGCCCCTCTACCTCTCCCTCTAATCCGCCCTTAGTAGTGGTATTTACGATACGGACAGCACAACTTTTAAGTGTAGAAAAGGCGAGGCTATTTGATTGAACAATCAGATTTGCTTATACTTAAAACAAAGCCAAGAGAGGCCTATACCCCAATTTTTCAGGTGTGATATGCTCTGATTTTTAAGAAATTCTGAATTTCTAGTGTAGAAAAGGCGAGGGCTCAACAGATAGATTTACCCATACTTAAAACAATGCCAAGAGGGGCCTATACCCCAATTCTTCCAGTGTGATTCTGCCATGTATATTAATATAAAGCTTATAGTTACTGGGTTCTGAGGCCCAGTGGAGTGTGGTGCATAGCCCCATGGTTTTTATTGCCTTGCAATCAGGAGGCCTCTGGGTTTGAGTCCTGATAAAATGTGAAGCCTCTCCTGATGGCAAAATGTTAATATTGTTGCTTTGTAAGCAAAAGGCTCGGGTTTGAGTCCTGATAAAATGTAAAGCCTCTCCTGATGGCAAAATGATAATATTGCTGTCTTGTAAACAAGGGGCTCCGGGTTCGAGTCCTCATAGATTGAAATATATACAACTGCCCACACATAAGATATTCACTGCTAGCTGATAATACAGTTGAGGTTTGTGTGTTGTACAACAGGATAATAGAACAAATATCTTCTAGAACTGCTCCGTGACTCTCTCATTTCTTACATCATAAACATATGATTTTTCTCCTATGAGAATAACACTACAAATGGTGTCTTCAGGTAAAGCCTCATGGAATTCACAGATAATTTTAATGTTTGTCCTGTCATTAACCACAACCTGTTTTCTTTTTGAAGTGTTGATTACAAACATGGGTCTCTGTGTCTTGAATTCATCTGGTGAATAATACATGTCAGTACTGCCTGTAGTGACCCTCTTGAAAGCCGAAAATGCCTCATATAATTTAAGAAAATCATCCTTGGACATGTCTAAATTATAATTTTCTCTAGGAAATACCTCATTTCTGCCATTTTTAAGATATATGTTCTTGATGTTGCAGCTATCAAATTTACTTGAATTTTTTTCCTGATTATTGTGTCTCCCAGTCTGAAACAGTACCACTACAAAATCAGGCATGTCGTATTGTATGCTGGAGAATGAATTTGTAGCATCAAACTCATAATAAGTACCAGCGGCAGGCTTCTGTACGCATTGATATGTGTAAAATTGCAGAGGAATCTGTGGATTTTTTATTATATCAGCTTTGTATTTAAGAGCATAACTGGCCTCATATTCAACAACTGGGATTCTTAGCTCCATAGTCTGAATAATGCATTTGCCCTCATCAGGTAGGGTATTAGGCATAGCTTCCCCTGTGGGGTTTATTGCACTGTACCTCATCAAAGCATTATTATCATTGGCAGCTCTTCTAAATGTAATTCTTAACCCACCCTTCCACATAATTTCTTTGTAATCTGAAAAGAATCCTGGCAACAGGCGCATCGGGAACAGCACTGTGTGATTTTTAGATAATATCTTATCACCAGCCTCAAATCCACCTATTTTGTAGTAAGAAGCCTCGGTTTTGGATAATTTTAGTGTGGCCAAAGCCGTGGAGGTAATGCCGGGATAATCTACTCTGTTTATAACAACACCATGCTTTCTGATCTCAATTTCAGAGAACAGATGCGGCACAAAATTATCAACCAATCTTATATTTGAATTTGCCGGATAATCTGTTCCATCGAGCTTTACAACATCAAATTTGATGTATAGATCTGCTCTGTGGGGGTGTATAAATCCATCCCCTACATCAAGATCAACCTCAATTTCTGTATTGGGTTGATTTAAATTTGCAAATGTCCTCCTGTTTGGGGGGAATGATTGTAGCTCATAACTCTCAATATTTTCCATTGTATGTATTTTTATTTAAATATTAATCTCTATGATTGCAGTTGTTGTGGCTCCAGCAAAATCAACTAATTCTTCTTTTTCATTAGTGACCATCAATTCAATATAATCTATTCTATTATGGCACACAGGAAAATATAATGTTGGGGATGGATTGTAGATGATGGGCTCCATGAATTCGGAATTAGGTTTGAATGTTGCAATGATGCCGGTTTGTTTGTGAGTGCCTATGCCATTTGATTTGGTGATCATACCCTCGGCCACATTACAGTGAATATTCAGAGTCTCTATGGCTAAGAATTTAGGTATATTCATAGCAGTGTGTTTGATGGCCGGTTCAAGTTTTGTATTGTTCTCAAAGCCTAACAGCTCTCCTATAGTACCCAGATGCACTGTTTCTGTAGCAGATACAATCTCTACTCTGTGAGTGACAGAATTTTGACTTAACACTACACCTCTGGGTAACTGAGCATTTAAAGTGGACAGATTATATTGCCCTGGAGTGATGACAATTTTTTGATTCCCTACTGCAATTGTATTGTTGTGGTGTGTAATATTGGGGATTAGGTACATGCCGTAAAATGCTCTGAGAGCTATTGTTTTGGGATACACTATGTCATCATGTAATTTGAGTTTCAATATTGAATTTTGGCTGGTGAGATGGAATACCCCCATGATGTTTCAGATACCACAAGGCTTTTTGAAAATTTTCAATTGATGGTTTATTTATTTGAGACATATATCTGAGAACAGATAAACACAAATGTCCGCAATTAACATCTTTGAAGTTTTGAACACGGGCATTATTGTAATAAAGATTAGCTGATTTTAAATATTTTATTAAATTTTCAGGAGGAACACCTCCAAATGAATCAAACACAAATGCCTTATTTTTTAAATATTTAAGATAACAGATCCAGTGAGTGCCCTGATTTTTGTACTCATCCAAATTAACAATGCCACACTCTTTGTTGAGTGGTTGTTCTGGTAAAGAATCAGACATGTACACACCCCTAAAATGTTTGATGCCCAGTGGCTTGATTAAAGCTTCAATATCTTGGTTTGTAAGCGGCTCTTGTTTTTTTTAAACTTACTCATGGCTCTCTTAACACCTTTGCCTTTTTTCTCCATTGCCAGGTTATGGCGCCTCTGCTCATCTAATTCTGCCCTATTTTTCTTGGCATCTATTACTGTTTTTGCTATGGCAGCTGATCCCCCGGCCAAGCTCCCCACAGCCCCGAGAGCAGCTAAGATGGCAGGGATGGTAAATATAAATCCCCCTGTATGCAATTTTTTCCTTGATTGCTGTAATTTTTTTAATTGGGGGGTACTAAGCAACAATTTCATACCATGTCCCTTGGCAATACAAGAGCTTTTTTTCTTCCGCTGCTTTTTGGTTAAAAGACTGTCAATAGTTTTAAGAGATTTGAGACCTGCATAAGGTATTTGATACATAACACCCTTGGCCTTCATTGTAGGTTTATTATATACATGTTCACAACCCCCACCCCAGTTTTTGTTTGGTGCTCATAGCTATGGTAGTTCCCAATGCTGATATTCTCTCACTCAAAGAAGCATCTTTGCTTACAAATCTACCAAATGCAGCCTCTTCTAATTTCTTGTCTGCAACATGTCTCTTGTCAAGATCAGAATGTGTGTTGTATGCTATGTCATGGTCTCTACAAGCAGCATCTAAAGGATTAACACCAGGATCCCCTCTGTTTAATCTATGATCCAATTTTGTGCCTGGACCACAATACTGATAGCCTGGAATATGTAGTTCAAATGGCAGCTTGTTTATAATGTCATTAACAAGCCCCCGACCCTCAGAGACATTCCAAAATTTGGGTGGTAGAGTATTAATAATTTTTATAAGATATCCAATCCCCTTAGGGTCATTCACTATAAAATTAGACAATTTTGTGCTTATCATGTCCATAATTCCAACCTTTTCATTGTAAAAATTGTGGTTGCCAGCATTTTCCTCCCCAGCTATCACCAGCAACCTATCTATAAGTTTCCTGACATCATCAACCCACACAAATTCTTTAGGCAGGGTGTTGTATTGTTTGATTCCACTGCCAGTCTTGATCTGTGACCATATGGGCTTGATTAAATTATTGTATTTTGCCCCACTGCTCGACTTAACTCTTTTTTGTGTAGGATCATTGTTCTGGTACAGAGCATCTGATTTTATTAATATTTCTTTGTAATGTTCATAATCTTGATCTGTATAGCTGCCAGGCCTTTTCCTAGTCATCAGTTCCCACAATCCAGGTGTTCCGGGGTACTTAACAAAACCACCTTTTTCTCCGAGACGAGATTCTGAATAAACAATCAGATCATCTCCCATAAAAGTTACTCTGAAATTACCAATTCTGTGTATGATACTGCCATCAAGCTCTGTGTCAGCATATAAGCCAAACACCTCATCTTTGTTGTCTTTAGGTGTGGTTAAATATTTTTGAGCAAGAAGACCCAATTCAATAGGATCCTGACTAGCTTCAATTCTTCTAGGAGCAACAGGACTAGGTGTATGAATACTGGAAAGTGGGGTGAATGGATAATCTAATATGTTCCTTGCAGCTACAGGCACAAGCTCTGTGATCAAATCTTGATTTTGCTCTGTAACAGTTTTGATATTCTTACCTAAATTATTAATAGCATCAATTACAGGCTGTTCTGTTTGTTTGTGTTTTTCATAAATTCCCCGGTTCTCTGATTTCCATCCCTTAAATCTTTTTACAAGATAATCTCTTAACTTAAGATCATCAATGACTGGTCGTTTCATGGTTGTTTATTTATGTCTCAACGTCTAGAAAATCGTTGATTTTATTTCTGTATTTGCCAGTATTAGGTGTTCTTGTCATATCAATTGTGACAAACCCATAACTGTCCTGGTTCCAGCACTTGCTGCAAAATTTGGAAAAATCATTGTAGCTCAAGTCCCCACCTACATATTCATCGTGTATGTGTTTGAGGTTGGTATGGTCTTGATGAAACACACATATAAAATTGCTGTTGTCTCGGATCAGCTGCTTCGGTATTTTAGAAAAAGTCTGTGCCAGGTAGAAGCAGTCAATGTTTTTGTGCCGGCCCTGTGTAAAGAAATTTCTAACCTTGTTTTGATTATCCAGTATAACGTCATCAAACACAACAACAGAATTATCGAGACATTCATGAAGTGGCTTAACATCTGGTTCAAAAGTGGCTATATCCAATCCATCATATAGCTTCATCAGCTGCTGATATTTTAATTGTTCCAAGCTCTTAGAGAAGACATACAAGTGCCTGTTTTTCCAGTCTAACCAGTTGGGTGCCAATAAAAAATTATCAACCATTAGTGTAGTTTTACCACAAGCAGATGGCCCAACAATAAGACATCTAATATTATCAGGTAGCAGCACTCCATTTATCTTATTCCGCTGTTCAGGTTCTGGCAGCCTTTTTATAACATCCCAGGTGCTCATATTATTACTTTGTCTGCATCGATCCAGCTGTTTTCCGGATGACCCAGCCATTTGACAAATAACTTGTTGCCTTTTCTGCGGATGATTTTTTCTATGAGATATGTGTCAGGCTGTTTAGTTTTGCTGAGCTCTTGTTCATAGAATCGGCCTTTGAGAATTTCTCCTCGGTGATCTTTTATTATATATGTGTTAAGGGTCCCGGGTTTAACTTGAACCACTGTAAATAATTCAGTGCTCCAGTTTCTTGTAAAGCCTCTTTTGAATAAGTGCTTATATTTGCTGATTCTTACTTGATCACCCACCCTGAATTTGGCCCTTCTTGTTGTTGGCTGGTATCTAGGATAATAAACAGTCCTGATCAATTTTTGCTCATCAGATGAAGTTACTTCAGAGGGTTTCATGTTGATTGTGGAATGGACCGAGTTGTTATATTTATGTAGAAGTTCTGGAAGAATATTAATCCATTTATAATTACCTTGAAGGGTAAATTGTTTATACATAAGATTTTTTAGGGTTCTGTTGAATCTCTCTACAATTGAGGCTTTGAGATCACTGTAACTCGAGTAATGTTTTATTGCCCGGCTTTTAATAAATTGTTGGAACACTGAATTATAAAATTCTTTGCCATTATCTGTTTGCAAATAGCGAGGTGATCTTCCACTCTGATTGATGATTGTCCTGAAGGCTTCTGTAACACATTTTCCAGTCTTGGATTTGAGTGGCACAGCCCAGGCAAATTTTGAAAATGTGTCTATCACAGTGAGTAGATACTTGTAGCCCTTGTTGATTTTGTCTAAGTTTTTCAACTGCCCACTTGACAACTCAATCAAGTCGCTTTGCCATAAATCATCTATGCCCTTTGTGACTACTGGCAGTCTCTTAAAATTATGTCTGGCTTGTCTGTGTAATTCATCAACAATAATTTGTCTAGACATGATATGTAAACAAGAATATTGCAACTATGGGGTGTTCAGCAGCTGAGACTGCAGGATTTTCTAAATATAATTTGTCCCCTATTTGTATTTTAAATTCCAGAGAGCCATCATCTTCAGCATAGGCTGTTTCTAATGTATTGGGATCTGTAAAATCCTCCAATTCTACACTGGTGATTTTTGGTTTGTTGTCAGCATTTGTTATTGATAAGGTGGGGTAGTGGTGTGCCTGTGGCTGATGCCAATATTTGATCTTGATTGGTCTCAGTGTGCCCCCAACAAAAAACTGGTAATAAAATTGTGCGGGGGACAGCATATATATTTTGCCACCTGGTGTAAATGGTGAATCATATTCTTTGTTGGGGATGCTGTACAATTCAAGAATTACTGTATGTTTTGGATTCTCGATTATGCCTGTTATTTCTTTTTCTGCTGTAAGCAATCTGCTTGTTACAGATTCAAGGTGCTCATTGATGGTCCTAACAACATCATCATGGCCTGGCTTGATTTTTATGTCCACAACAAGTTTCTTGTATTGTTGTACAATCTCTTGAAGCTGGGTGGCAAAAACAGACAGAGCATTTGCTTGATTGGATTCCATGGTCCCTAGCTGTTGCTTGATATTAGCTACAATTTGTTGCAAATTTTCAACAACTGCCAATTTTGAATTTTGAGCAGTAAGATCATGGACCTGTCTTCTGATATCCTCAAACAAGGCATGCAGTTCATTAATATGTTGATTGGTTGGAAGAGTGGCCACTGTCTGTGTGAGTTGTTTGATCTCTGCTTGGATATTCTTGATATCTTCTGATTTCAATATGCGATTCACAGCTCTCTTAATATTTTTAAGTTCCTGTGATGTAGGCAGATTTGATACAGTATTTTGCAAAGATTCAAGTGCCAATTTCACATTGTTTAATTCAGAAGCATCAGCCACATTTTGCATAGCATCTTGGAGCAGGGCTATATCTGCCTGAGAGGGTGTTGAATGTTGTAAAATTTCAAGCTTTGTTTGGATATCATCTATCAAGTGATGAAAATGAGATAGTTCAGATTCGGTGTTGAGGTTTTCAAGCTTTGTGATCTGTTGCTGGACACTGACAAGTGTGTCTACAATCCCGGGCAGGCGAGATTCTAGTACATTTGCCAAATCATTTTGCACTGCTGCTATTGTACCTTCAAGATGGGTTATGGTACTTTGAATTTTTCCAAAATCTTCATATGTTTCAAGTTGCAGCTTAATATTTGCTACACTCCGAGTTATTGCATTCAAAGCATCAGAAGATGGCAAATTGTTCATAAAATTTTCAAGTGTCTCAATTTTATCTTTAACCTCGGCTATGGCATTGTTCAGAGGGTCCAGATTAGGTATCTGTAGTGACTGAATCTGTTCTTTTAGAGTGGAAATGACTAGATCAAAATCTTCTTGTGATTTTATGCTTTTGACAATTGTTTGGAGCTGTGCCTGGACATTATTTATCTGCTCTTCCAATTGCTGTTTCAATTGCTCGGAGTTGTTAGCCTGGGTCTTAAATTTGGCTTGAAGAGCTGCTACAGCTTCTTCTAAACTTTGAAAATTATCTAATGTTGCCAGATCAGTATATTTCTGAAGCAGCACTTTGAGTTCGGAATCAATTTTAAGAAGAGGGTCCATGCATTGTGATTGTAAATTTGTAATTTCTAATTGAAGACTGGCATTGAGTGTGGTCTGTAAAGCTTGTAAATCACTTCTCAATTTCTTGACTCTGACATCAAGCATCAGAATCTCATCACTGTGATCTTCATGTCTTGTATGGCCAAATATATCATTAGGCATTTTTGCTTTATTGGTTATTTATTATAGAGTATCTGATTCTTAATTCTATAAAAAAGGGTATAAGCTTGTCATAGGATCCCGGGACCTCAATATATAAGCAGTCACCAGCAGAAACAGTATATACAGTGCCAGAAACCATGTTTGAGTGCTTGATTCTATAAATATTTCTCCCTACTGAAATCTTGACATCACCCTCAGGGGTTGTAATAAATTGCAATTGCCCACCTACAGGTAATTGATAATGATTTAAATTATTGTTAAATATGTACAATGTTTTGCCTGTTTCATCATCATTATCTGTAAGTATGCTGTTCAGATGAATAATTAACAAGCCACTCAGTTTAGACATTACAGATTGTAAATCAGGAGAGGGTTGTGGTGTCGGCAGGTCCATAATAGCCTGTTTTTTGAACCCAAATAAGTTCATAGGCATGTTTATTTATTTCAAATCATGCTCTGGAATTGGGCATTGATTGCCACTTTTCAAATCACAATGCCCCCAAGGTAAAGTATGTATGTTACATGACAAAATGCATCTCTTGTCATCATGTGGGTCCAGGGCCACTTTTCTTACAATATTGCTAGTCAGCAAGTGATTCTCACTCTGAATTCTATTTTCTGATGTTCTGATTGAATTCTGGGATTTGATGCAATTTTTATAATCTTCAAATACAAGCTCTTTTTCAACAGTTATTCTGCCAATGCCCTTGGCCTTTTTGGCAACAGCACCACTACATGTTTCAAAACTGTACATCTTGGCTCTTAACCCAGCAAATGCCACAATAACATCACCAAGTGTCTCATCTTTTAACTTGCCAGGCACTTTTTTGTTGTGGGGTTGAATTCTTGTATGTTCACTGGTATCAAAATATTGAAGCAATTCAGGCTGTGCCATATCTTGATAAACATCTTCTGTTTGAATATCAAGAATAAAACTATCCGTGTCCATGTACAATAATTTTACACGATCACCATAAAAAGGTTTCAGCACGTCATAATATAATATTAACATATGTAATTTGGACAATTCCAATATCACAGCCCCTACATAAATAGGTTTATCAAATTTGATCTTTGTTTTCATCATGTTGAAAAGTGCCATGTGCTCATCATAAATTCTTCTATAATTGAAGTTGGGCTTTGCAACCAATTTTTTGCTCAGGCTGGGGTCAGTAATTATTTTAACATCGGTATGTTTCCTGACATTTTCAATAGTTTTGCCATACACTGAATTCACCATCAATTTAAACAAGCTCTTATCAAATTGGCTCTTTGCAGATGTTCGAAGCTCCGTGTTTGTATCAATGTATGGTTTCAACCATTCTGAGTGCCTGAACCTCAAGACTTTGCCAACTTTGGTCACTTGAACACCATGTTTCATCAGGAACTGGAGGTTTTTGTAATATATGACATAGCCTTGTTTCGGCTCCAGAGTCATCATGAGCTTCTTCTGTTTAGAACCAGGTGAGCACTGAACCTCGGGAATTGGGGGCAGATCAGAAAATTTATTGTGCAAATCTTCAGGAATTATCAGATCAACCTCTAAGAAGAGGCCATATTCACTGTCATCAAAATTCTGAAGATCTTTAATATTGAAATCTTCAACCCACTCAAGCCCTGCATATGGCAATTTATCCATCATAGCATGACCATAGAGGTTGTTTGCATCCACATACAGTATATAATTTGATGGCCGTGCTGGATCATAATCAGGCATATACTTGTTATTTGCTCTGGCATATCTCTGAGAACATTGCACCATCCCCCCTCTTATACATTGTTCCATAAACAGATACATATCTTGATCGTGGATCAGATCCAATGGCTTTTTGGTGTTGAAAAATGTTGCGGCCCATGCTAGACCCGGGGCACTGTAAAAATACACTGGGTCCAGTCCATAATTTTGCATGGAAGATTTTCTGAATGCTTGCAATATATCAGCTGAGAGGGTCACATCAAGTTTCAAATATGCCATGTGATAATCACCAAATGTCTTGCATTTTAAATTGTTCCACATCAACTTGGCATGGTGATAATCTTCATCAGTGATTCCAGATCCTCTGATTTTGCTGTAAAATGCTTCTTGCGGTGGCAGGGAACACTCATCAAATTTAGAAAAATCTGTAACATAGTCATATGGATATACACCCTTCCGCCTAATTAATTTCAGGTCCAGATTTGGAAACATTGCACGTGTGATTTTCAAGTCATCATCAGATAATTGAGAGGCTAGTGTGGCCAGGCTAGCAGGTAAAAATCTGTAAGAATCAAGAAATCTTATGTGAATAGGAACACCATCAACTTTAATTATCTTGCTAATAGATATATATTTTTCATCATTTTCAGCTAAAATGTTTAAATTCTGCTTGTCAAACCCCTCGTACCTGATCAGATGATGGAAATCATAATTGGATGCTCCATGGCAAAATATAGGGATAAATCTTGGTCTCTTGATCTTAATATTACAGCTATTACACAGGGCCATTAAGAATTTACCATCTGTATGAGAATGGTGATGAACCTTAATATTTTTATCTGAAAATTCAGAATCACATACCGGGCATTTTTCTGCATTGTTGAAATCTTCAATCTGTTCCTCTGTTAAAGGCAACATAGGCTTTGATTTTAATAAGAAGTTAGATGCTATGTCACGGCACACATTTTCTATTCTATGTGCAAATTCTTTGATAGCATTTGGCCCCTTGTATGAATATTCTTTAATAACAACACCATCCCGTATAACCACACAACAAAAGCTGGAAGGTTCATGTTGTTGGTATGGTGTACTTGAAGATTCTTCTGGATCTGGGCTACAGAATGCAATAGGTTTGAGGTTCGATTCGAAATCACAGACAATATATACAGGGTGTTCCAACAAGGCTTCATACTTTTTGAATTTGCAATTTTCACTTGGATTGGGCATCACCATATGAACAGGTTTATGGTTGCCACAGTATTTCAGATGCTCAATTAACTTGTTTTTAGCAATTTCTGCATTCTCTTCCCGAACCCCTTTCACCATTTTTTGACCATCAAATACAGTTAAACATCTTCTGCACAACTTAAATATTGTATGAGTTTTGTCTAGTTGTGTTCTCACTAAAGCTTCAAGATTATGTATCAGAGTGTAATGGTATGTATCATCCCCTTCAATTAAGAGCAGATCAATTGGAATAGCAGATTCATCATCAATTGTACTGATTCTGAGAGGTGCTATCGGACAATTGCCAGTGGAACAAGTAAATACATTAATAGATAATTGTTTGCCATTGATGTGCTTGGCCCTTTTTTCAAATTTATCAATATTCTGAACTGACATTGGATATTCCAAACCCTCCATTACATCGTCAAAAAGATGTTCATGCTGTTTGTAATAACTTATTCTCTGAGGATTCCTTGAAACTGGATACAAAGCAGCTAATATACACCACAAAAAGCATTTCTGGTCGGTGTTTTTTATATTGACCACGGCTCTTTTGTTTTTGATATTAGCAGGCAATGGCGCATAAGTGGATCCTTGTAATGGAGTGAATTCAGAAATATTAACATAGAGCTTGTGTGATGAACCGCATAGGCTCCATCCTGACTCTTTTGCTGCAAATTCAGAGTGTTTAATGTTCAATTGATCTATCAGCCTGCCTATTATTGTATCTGAATTTGAATTTGAATATACAGGTACAGTTTCTGTTAAGTGGGGCTGTGTAAATTTTGCGCCATTTGGCTTCTTATATTGTACAAACAATTTGAGGGACAGCTTATAAGAGCCATTTTGTGCATTAAGAATTGCCTGGAGATTAGAATTTATTCTATTCAAAAAATTCTCAATACCACATCTTGGCTCTGATACAAACCGGTAATCCCTAAGCTGGGCATTAAAACTGCTATGTATGGGTGCATAGCGTGGCTGCTTTGCAGGTGAAGCATTAACAGGTGCTTCGTGTTTTCTTTTCAGACCAGAAGTAGATGGTTGTGAGGGCAATGCTGATGACTGTACATAAGAATTACACTTATGCCATTTGTAATATGCCTTGCTTAATATTTTATGGCATCTTGGACATATTTTCATGGCCTTTCTGCATTTCCTAGAGTTACAAATACGGCAATGCCTAGCCCAATGAGAACTAGATATATTTTTATTACACTGATTGCAATATTTTTGTTTTGGCATTTTTTCTTGTTGTTTATTATATAAGATTTTCTGGGCTTCAATTCCAAACTTTATACTTAATAAAAATATCAGTTGGGTTCAGCAGTTAATGGCTGAGCTGGTGCTTTTATACCCAAACAACAGCAGTAACTAGGTTTTGGTGATAGTTTTGCTGATGTACAACATACAAACCTCAACTGTTTATCAGCTAGCAGTGAATATCTTATGTGTGGGCAGTTGCATATATTTCAATCTTATATCAGGACTCGAACCCAAAGCCTCTGATTACAATGCCACAATATTAACACGTCTCCAAATGGAATATGCTCACATTTTACTGGGTTCTGAGACCCTTATGCAGACAAAATTGGATTTTGAACTGCCATAATATTTTCTAAGTCTTTGCCTAGGCTCATATTATCAGAATAGAATTGCTTTCAGCATGAGGGGGGTACAGTTCATTGCCACTGTGTGAAAATATGTTTTTATCTCAATAATCTTTGTTACATTTTCCTTGTTACAGACATGTTACACGCACAGAAAGATTAATGCCCCCCTTCAGTGAATCATACAGAAAAATCATTAATGCTCCCTTCTAGCGTGTCTCTTGCGTGCCGGCAAAGCACGCAAACAATTAATTATGCTTACCCGCTCTTCTCCTATTGTATTGAGGAGGTGGTTATAAAACATAAGAAAATAAGAAAATTCAGTTTTTTGTACAATATATTATTGTAAAACACTTTTTACCAGGTTTTCAGATCTGGGAGTTGTATATCAACTATTCTCAAAATCTCACTTGTGGACATATTATTTTGCCACATGTTTTCAATCTTAAATATTTTATGAGGACTCGAACCCGGAGCCCCTTGTTTACAAGACAGCAATATTATCATTTTGCCATCAGGAGAGGCTTTACATTTTATCAGGACTCAAACCCGAGCCTTTTGCTTACAAAGCAACAATATTAACATTTTGCCATCAGGAGAGGCTTCACATTTTATCAGGACTCAAACCCAGAGGCCTCCTGATTGCAAGGCAATAAAAACCATGGGGCTATGCACCACACTCCACTGGGCCTCAGAACCCAGTAACTATAAGCTTTATATTAATATACATGGCAGAATCACACTGGAAGAATTGGGGTATAGGCCCCTCTTGGCATTGTTTTAAGTATGGGTAAATCTATCTGTTGAGCCCTCGCCTTTTCTACACTAGAAATTCAGAATTTCTTAAAAATCAGAGCATATCACACCTGAAAAATTGGGGTATAGGCCTCTCTTGGCTTTGTTTTAAGTATAAGCAAATCTGATTGTTCAATCAAATAGCCTCGCCTTTTCTACACTTAAAAGTTGTGCTGTCCGTATCGTAAATACCACTACTGCCCTTGCACACAGAGTGCTTGAAGTAGGGAGGATGGAGAGGTATCAGCACTAATAGCTCCAAAGCCGGGCCCCGTGGAAGATTGGTTATAGTACATCCGGGTTCGAATCGGCCTGGACATGGATGCTTGTGAGTGTACATTCATAAATTTCATCACTCATCCCCATCTTCGCAAATTAGCCAAAAGTGGCACAAAAAACGAAGTATAACAATAACTAATAGCTGCAAAGCTCGAACAAACATCTGTGTACGTTTGGTGAGGGTGGAAGTGAACATTGCTTAGCTTACCCCCATAAGAGATTGTCGGGCCCCACTGACCCCTGTCCCAAAACAGTTACGATTGAAATAATGGTCACATCCTTTCAGCATTGGCGGCGCCAGGGGCGCGCGAAGGGCTGGTTGTGCCCCCCTTAATTTTCTTCCGCACCCCCTTCAGCACCCCTTTTTCGAAAACCTATTTTCAACCCAAAACATTATTAATTCTTGGGTTATGACTTTCTAAACCCACGTCGTCATAATGAGCGCAGAACGTTTAGTGTTGAAGTGAGACCGCTGATATTATACACAACAGACAAGTCATCGATTCTAATCTGAAAGAAAGTCCACTTTCCTCTACAGGGGCAGTCTCTACAATTAGCATCGGCTGTTGTCTTTCTTTCGCTATTGTCGTTGTTAAATAGTTAATAAATTTGAAAATTAATTCTTATTTTGTGTGACACAATATATGTTATTGGCCTGCCTAAGCAAGCTTTGTTTGTTTCAAATCAAAAGACATGTGGTTGTTGGAGTCGAAGCTAACAACAAGGAAACAAGTTCCAAACTTTTGTAAAATTTGAATGGGTGCTAATAAATCAATCAGTCTTCAGTTTCATTGAAGCTTACTGAAAGTACATTCCTGTTTCATGAGGTGGCTAAAGCAAGCAAGCATGTTTCATGTTTTCTTTATTCTCAACATCGCACCCCCAAAATTTCATTCCGCACTCCTAGATGATTAATTTGCTTTGGATATTGAAAGTGAGCTAATTACAAGTTTAGCTACCAGATGGCGTTCGCTCGTATCTCTCCACCACTTGGTTGTCTTTTGGGCTACCGAGAGAATTAGACGAGGTTAAAAATGTTAATCTATTTCTCATTCCTGATTGCAAAACGTCCCGGTCCCGACTCGGAGTCACGCGAACAGAAATGTCGTTGGAAACACGATGCAATATTTCTCAGAACCAGTGGCGTCACATCAGAAAGTTTCTTTCTTGTGGACATAATGTTTTCAAGTAGGCCTCAACTTCTGTGATCATCGTTGCTATTATTTTTTCTTATTATCTCTGATTCAATTTCTTTCTATCCCTCTGCATCTACTACTTTTTATCACTTCTACTTCTTTGTTTCTCTCTCTTTCTAACTATCTCTCTCTCTCTCTCTTTCTTTCAGTCTTCGGCTGCTTTTTACCTTACTTTTTCTCCTGCTTCTCTTTCTCTCTCCCTTCCTCTTTCTTTCTATTATTCTTATTTCTGTCGTCTCTTTGTTTCCTCTATATTTTCCTTTCGTTCTCTCCCTCCGTCTCTCTCTCTTTCTTCTCACATTCTCTCTCTTCTCCTTTTCTCTCTCTTTCCCCTTCGTTTCCTCTATTTCTCTATTCTCTCTATCTTCACTCCTCTTTCGTTGTTTATTTGATTATGTGGGCTAAGATATGTTATTTAGTGTCACTTTTCTGCCTCCTTTGGCTAATCGCGACGGTGGAGATGAGTGATGATATGGCGAAATTGATGAAGAAACACAAAGATCACCCATGTCCAGTCCGGGATTCGATCCCGAAACCCCCGGCATTGTAGCTCGCGGTGATAACCACTCTGCCACGGAGGTCGGCTAATTGGGTTCCTTGTTCAGAACATTCCTTTCCCTTGCACACAACTTAGTTTGTTGACAACGTTTCTCATTTTAGAGCGTTGATGTGGTTTCGTTTTTTAAATGTAGATGGCGAAAGACAATGGATTTTTAAATGTAAAATTGATTGAGTTGGTGTTTTAAGTGCACTTTATGCACAGTAAGGCTAATCGGGACTGAACATACAGTTTAAAGTGGGATTTAAACCACTATGAGTCTCCATCGAGTATAGAACCCGGGACCCCTTGATTGCAAGGCGACGACGCTATTATACTGACATTAATTCTACGTACAACAACACAACATGTGTTTTCATTTTCTGTTTAAAAAACAATGAAGTTTTGTTTTAAGTATTCGAACGTGAATTTCCTTCTGTTGTTTCTTAAGAGGGATTTATATTGACTAAAACTGCGTTCAATACCGCAAGAAGTAATGGGAGTGTATTTCAAATTTGTCAGTTATTCGCAAGAAATTCGCCCAACTTTTTCGGTCATACGGGGACATGTATTTATTGCGCAAATATGGAGTATATGTTGAGAAATGTTCTGAAATGTGGGATTAATATGTAAATATAATTAAAATATGTAACATATAAGCTAAAACCTAATATATGTACAAATATGGAAAATAATAACTGAATTTTACGAGTCTACATGCCACGATGCGCAAAGATAATGCAAAATATAACTGATTTCAGCTTCATATGTACATAAATATGTATATACATATAGATCCATTCCCTGCTTATTAGCGTTAAGAAATAAGCGAAGAAACTATAAGACGTGATCTAAGGTAGGTACAAGTTGAAAGTTGCCTTTCTCGTTGGTCGACGTCAGTTGCTTGAACAAAAGAAAATCGAGTACAGTGTTGCCAACAGCACGAGAGAAAAACAGGCTAAATCGTACCCAAAATGGAGCTAAAATTCATATCCAAGGGGCTAGATTTACTAATCTTGGGTGTTTTGGTGCAAAATTTCTGAAACTCAAGAACCACAACTAATCAACTGTCAAGATAAGGGGCATACGCTCAACTAAATTAAATTTTCTTACCTTAAATAATTAATTTCCCCCGTAAATTGTGGTGCAGTAAATTACACAAAAGCATTACACATTTTCGGCATATTCTTCCTTCATATATATGCACACGTACACTCACACACACACACACACGGTCGCACACACGAACTAGTCTCTGGTCGAGCCTCACTGTTACGAACGATTCGTCGATTCCGCATCGCATTTCTGTGAACTTTCAAGGACCAGATGCAATACAACTGAACAAAGATTCTCATTTTCTGGAATCGAAGCTATCCGTAATTCGCCTCGGGCAACACAGCATATCAAAACCAGAAACAAGGGGATAAAGTGACAATGTGCACTTGCTACCTGCTCCCCAAGAGGGGTCGCAGGACGAGCTTGCAGGTGCAGAGGAGGGTCGATTAAGTGAATTCTTCTTTGCAGTTTACTTTACTGGAAATACCATAAAACATTTCATTACTGAAAGGGCTAGATTTGTAGCAAGATTTCTCTCTGTAGGGCTAAAAAGCCCCTTGGGGCTTTTGCTGAATTTTGGGGCTGAGTTCGTACTCAAAAGGGCCAGTTCTGGCCCCAAAAGGGCTAACTTGGCAACACTGATCGAGTAAAGCTTTCCCGCCACTCTACTACC
The DNA here is from genome assembly GCF_977018435.1 of Lepisma saccharinum. Lineage (NCBI taxonomy): Eukaryota > Metazoa > Arthropoda > Insecta > Zygentoma > Lepismatidae > Lepisma > Lepisma saccharinum. The sequence goes on along the minus strand of NC_139235.1, from coordinate 36,848,052 downwards.
TTCGTTGATACCAGCGCTACCTGCGAAATCTGTGCTGAACGTTCAACGAGTTGAAGCGGTTCGGAAAAACGGTGGAATGGGCAGAAATGCCGGTAGTTCGACTGCGTGTTTTCGGGTATTTTAAAAGTGTTTCTGTGCAAAGTGATTATGTATTTATGCAGCAGCAAAACGTTACAACTTGTTTCTGGAAGATGAAACAAATAAGCATGCATTACTGCCGTTGTGGTAAGTATCAATGTTTCTGTCATACACTGGTCGGTAACATACACTATAATTGTCTAATACAGTGACTTGCAAGGGTTTATTCTCTTCATATTCGACACTTATCGGTACAACTATTAGTTCACATTACGAATTATCAGCGGTCAGGCTTTATATTTTCTTTACTACTTAATAATTGTTCATTTTGACGTGCTTATTCATGGTGCAGGATTTGTGGGATCAAATTCTGGTAAAGTACAGTCGTTTCCTTGCATTTACAGTATTTTTATTCTTTCGTCATCCATATAATCATTACTGCTAACATAAGGAAGTGCGAAAAATTACACAAAACAAGTAAAATGTAATTACACAAATAGGGGAGTAGCGAATATTTCATACAGTTCCGAAACTGAAATTAATTATATATTATCGTATTTATGCTTGTCACAGGGTGACCTTCATTTGTTCAGATTACGGCTCTGTGGCCAAGTACGTTAAGTGATCGACTTGATTTCGCCACCGAAGTTCCCAGGTTCGAATCCCAACCTGGGGATGGGTACTTTTTGTTAAGTGTCCATTCATCAGTTTCATCTAATCATCATTCATCCTCGTCATCGCGATTAGTCAATAGGGTGCTTTCACTCGCGAGAAAGTGAAAAATATTGTATTATTTACGAAGATCATGTTTGATATGAAAGTTTTGTTTTTTGTTCGCGGTTTTATGTGGTACCACGCCATGACGTCGTTAATCATAGTAATTTTACTACATTTTTGTTAGGAACGTTTAATACTATTATGATTTCCACGTAATCTTTGGTTTCATGTGTAGTGTCCATACAACGCTACTTTGTTTTTTAAACGCTGAAAGTGCCCAGGATACGACGAATTGGACAAACACTGTTCACGTTGAGGTACCCCGTACACCGCGAGAAAGTTGAAAATGGTGCATTTTGAAGATCGTGCCTCATATGAATGTTTGTTGTTGTTTTTTGCTTGCAGAGATGCGTTATAAGCGAGACATTAGCGATTTTGTGTGGTATCCGCTATGACGTCATAACGTTATTCTTTAAATGTGCATGTTTTTCGTGTGTGTGTGTGTGTAGAACGAAATTTGCCATTGGGAAACCAGTGCGGCAGTAGCTGCGATTGAATGCCAAAACTGAGGGGCAAGGACAGTTTACTTTCCTTGGTAGACAAGGCTTAGCATTAAGATGCCATAGTGCGGGGGCAAAGGTGGCAAAAAGAAGTGCTGGGGGTGGGGGGGAAGGCAATTGCCCTCCACTAATCGACGGCACTGAGTGCGGCATATGAGGGATAAACGTACGCTGGTCAGACATCGGTGTTAATTATTTTGCGTGATTTTCGCATCTGGAAATAAATTTCAGGCTTCGTAAAATATGTGCCACTGATACATTTCACCCCTGCATGTTATTTTGTTACAATGATTTTCTTGCATATGTGAATCAATTTAATTGGCAAGAGTATTGGTAATTTTACGTTGCTAGGTTAGGAGAGTTGGGTTGGATGTTGATAGTAGGGCAGTCGAAATTGAGGGTGTACGGTCGGTCACCGGACCGGTTAGGAGTGTTGGGTTTAATATTGTTAGAACTTCCGACTGTCTTTTTCATTTATGTATGTGCATACAAGAGAACTATATCGTCAAAAAGCTGTAAAACTGCTCCGAGATTTGAGAAACTTGACGAATGCTGCTCAAGCTCTGCGATTTGTGGTTTCTGTATATTGAAACCTGTCGATAAATTTTAAAAAGTCTAAATTTTCGAGTGTGCAGTCGGTAATAAGCGCCTCCCCTTACTTTTTTTTAACTTTTCATTTGAGTATAAAGTTCGTTCATCAAATTGCTTAAGCAAACCTTTTGTACAATCGAAGTTCTAATGAAGTTTATCTACCGTTTACCTCAGGCACCATTACGAGCATGTTGGCATGATATCTAAAATGAAGGCCACACGTTCCTTGTATCTTTGTTTTGATTCGTTTTTCCGGCTGGCCTAACGTACAAGTAAGCGATTGTGGATTAACTACAATCTATAAGGCGAGTGCGGATCCCTATTACGCAGCTGTCACCTAATCTGTTCATTGTAGATTTATTGTTAGACGTTATTGTTTGTATTGCACGTCTCAAGAGTTGATAGACAAACTTTAGGCGTAAAGCTGGTGGGTCGCCATTTACTCTTAAGCTAATGATAGTCATACCCCTAAGCACGGCCATGAAAAGAGGCAGCTGGACAGAATTGTGCTGGTGCCACATAGAAAAGCAAAGCGAGAAGGACAAAAGTCGCTGGTTCCCGCTTAGTGTGTGACAACGTCAACCGGGCTGCGTTGCCTAGTTCGAGCGAGACCGACCTCTCTCCGGGGCACTTTTGTGTCATCCCTGACCTTTCCAGCAAAAATACTGTCACTTTGTATCACGTGGATTACAAAGACCAACTCTACAATGAGATCTTTCATTCTCTTAAACCTCTGGACACACGGGGTTGTGCTCCGACGTGGCAACAGCGCGAACTTCTGCCACCCGCCTAATTTCACGGCCATGCGTTTAAGCAATTGGGGTTTGTATCGAGACGAGAATAAATTTCTCGATCTCGTAACCGATTCCTAAACTTCTGTCCTTTCTCGTCTCTGTTTGGAAATTGTTCTGTCCCGTCTCGAAAACTTTCACAATTTTTTCTTTAGATTTTTCTGTTCGACGCTACGAACCTCCCAAAACTGAATTTTATCCTGAATATATGCAACCACTGAGAACAGCCTCACAAAGAATTGACTTCGTAATTACTTAATTACTATGAAAGTGCATGGCTTATCTACACATAATAATGTAGATATACGTTTGATATGTCTAAATAATAGGTAAATTTAGTAAGTACCACGCATACGTCTCGGGCCTCCGCGTTGGCGTAGTGTGAAATTCCGGGGAGGGGGATAGAGAGTTTGTCCCCACCAAAACAATAGCCCCGTTCGGCGAGCCAGACAACTGCAAGATGCATCTGAGAGGAAACACTTGACTACCACCGTCCGGCTTAAGATCATCTTAGCTGAATCTCGCCGGACGACAAAAAAAAGTCACACACGGTCTGTGGATGAAACTAGTCAATCAGTGTTGCCCACGAGACGAGACATGTCTCGAAAACGAGACGAGACACGAGACGGGCCAAGCGTTTTAAAATTCGAGACTGACCACCTGTCTCGTCTCGTTTTCGAAACGAGACCGGGACGGGACGAGACGGCTCGTGAAAAGTCACGTCTCGTCTCGAAAGTCTCGAAAAAATACAAACAAAATAATTAATCAGTTGCGAATATTTATTTACTCGGAGTGAAGGATATTCTTTGGAAACTCAAATCAGCGTCTATTACATAAAAAAGGCAATCTTATTTAGTTTTTATACTATTCCGAAATCCAGTATTACTTCCATTTTCCAATGTATTCAAGCTTAGTAATTTTAAGCTGTAATAGTACTCCAGATAAAAGTACTTTGCTAAAATACCGATTCCGATATCTATTTGTATAAAAATATTGTGAGAGAGAAGTATTCTCGATAATTTCTTTGAATGGAAAATTTATGAAAAATATTGTAAACCTTACGAAAATTACGAAAATTGCGGGCTTTGTTTGCCTTTCCACAGTAACGAAATTTATTATTTGTTTATCCTTAAAACAGCTTAAAATATTTAACGCCTTTAAAGTAAAAACTACTGCTATAACGAGCAGGGTGGTATTTGTAGGGGGGATGGGGGATTTCTCCCCACTGCGTACTTGTATCCCCCCCTCTGCTTGATAAATTTTATCCATGGGGGAAATGTTATATGGCAAAAAGTCATTATCTCATGTTGTCCCTAGACAGTCAGTAGAATTTCCCCCCACTGGAAATTTCTTAAATGCCACACTGAACAGTTAAGTGAGGCATACGTACAATAGTTGTTATTTTAACAACACGATTATTCCCGCACAAGGAATAAGGAATAATCCCACATAAAATCGTGCCATCTAAGGAAGAGACCTAAAGCAATTTTTGTAGTCTTCTCATGGAAGGAAGTGATGTGATTTTTGACATGTAACCTCCTTTGCTAATTGTAATATTTCCCCATCCTCGAGGTCAGTAAAGATTTTCTCTAGGTATCTCTCACCTTTTAACTTTTAATTAAGCATTCTGCCTGTTTAAACATGACATTTCCCAGCGGAGGGAGAATTCCTTCCCTTCAAAATAATCTGCGAAACGGGAATTCCGCTTTCACAGAAATTTTTACTTGGATGGGAAATATGATATAATGCGCATCTGGGTAATTGGGCGAAACGGGATTCGGCAAAAAGAGAAGACATGGAAACTAAAATTGGAGCAAGAAAACATATGAATTCTGTGAGGAAATGTAATCAATTTGTGGCATAACTTCCCTAGATGATCGTTATCCTCTCCTGCTTGTCGCGGCGCTTCAGCACGAAGAATTGCATTTATTACTGTTGATTCGTTCGCAAGCGACACTTCTCGCCTGTCCTGTGTTGTTTGTCGCATAGGTCAGACCGAAGTAAGAAGTGCCCAGACCAAAGTAACAACCTATGTAAATTTAACCTAAGTAGCACGACCAGCTAGCTGCACGTGTCGCTGGGAAAAGGTATTTTTTATCACTGCCCATATCAACATCTCATTTCTAATTAATTTCTTGCGTTGGTTAAGCATTCTCTTATTTCTCCATATTTCTGGATGTTCCAACATTTCTTCGATTCTTTAGCAAGCTGTTTGGAGTTATTTCTGTAAGATTCCCCCTCGCAAAACGTAATTCAGCACACGATGCCCGTAACGAATTTGCAGGTATCTTTACTTGAAAAAATCCTGAAATTTCTTCAAGAACTGCTACCCCAAGGGCTTCCTTCCATTCATCCTTGTGCCAAACGATGTGGAGGTAGCCACTGCCATTGTTTACTGTAGGTCCTCTTCCAGCCTTATTGGGGACCATCGTCATAAAATTCTCGCCAGCACAAACAGTTCATTCATTGCGACCCCTCTTCTCAAAATCAACAGCTCCATCCTCAGTACTGGTTGCAAACTCTAAAGATTTCGCACCAAAAAACTGGTAAATAGGCCAATATAGATAGATACTCTGCGTTGACGTAAAGAATCTATATTGTCTGAAGTCAAAGGAGTAAAAAACGACATGCAAGAGGCAAGAAGCGACGCCTGCCACTTGGAAATGAACCCTCAGTAATAAATATAACCTTCAGAACCGAAGCGACATGACGAGCGGGACGTGTCGCTTAGGGGTTCCACCGACCGATCGAACACATGCTTGCACGGCGTCTCATGCCGCCGCGGTGTGCAATACTGCTGTTGATGGGCTAGTTCCCAAGCAGCATGTGTCGCGTGTCGCTTCGGTTTGAACTCTCCCTTACATGAAACCTTGCAACCGAAGCGACGCAACAAACTGTTCGGGGTCGACTGTCGCTTGCGTGTTGAACGGATTAGACCGTTTTCTGAATACCGTGCGTCATGTTGCCTCGGACTGTGAATGCTTGCTAATAAACTGCCTGTGTCTCACGTGAACTACCATGTCGCTTGTCAATTCGTTCTGAACGCTCCCTCAAGAGAGCTTGCAGACCAAAGCGACACGCGACAGGCGAGAAGCGACAAGCAACCGCATGGAAACAAACCCTCAGTAAATGTGACCTCCCGAAACGAAGTAACACGACAAGGTGTTCGTGTTCTTTATCGCTGAAACTTAATATCGTGCATAGTGCAGCCTCGGTCTGTTAGCTGGTAGTGCATACTATGGGGTGAATATTTGCCTATATACGGAAGGGGCTCGTGTTGATCGTAACTTCGGTGCAAACTCCCCATGTGGCTTGCCGCCTGTCGCTTGTTGCTTCAGTCTGAAAGCTCCCTTAGTGTACGATGGATAAAAGAGTTGATTGAAGGCAGAAAAAAACAAAGTAGATTTCATTCTTTACCTATTGGTAATTAACAAACATTATATTAAATACTAGCTGATTGCCCGTCGTTACTCGGGTATTTATTTATCCTAATCTTCTATTAAACAGGAAAACATTGAATTCTAACGAGTGTAAAATTAACTTGGAGTTGAACGGCATTGGGAGTGTCACTATTCATCTTAGCGACCCGAAAACTATGGATTCCACACTAATATCGGTCGTTTTCGATTATTTTTAAATGTCATCCCTTCCCACCCCCGACCCTAAGGGTGCCAGTGGTGTTTTATCCCCACAGTATTTCTTTCCAGAGTGTAGTTCATATGTATACTAAGTTTGGACATCGTTAATGTCACCAATTAGCTTAGCGACTCCAAAAAAACTATGGATTCGACACTAATCTTGGTAATTTTTTGACATTTTATTTATTTATTTATTTATATATTTATTTATTTAAAAAGTCCTGAATACAGAAAAATCCACCCCCTCTCAACCCCCATTCCGATAGGTGATGATAAACTTGGAGTTGAACGGCATTGGGAGTGTCGCTATTCATCTTAGAGACCCCGAAAACTATGGATTCCACACTAATATCGGCAGTTTTCGATTATTTTTACATGTCTTCCCTCCCCACCCCCACCTCCAGGGCTATCTTACCCCCACAGTATTTCTTTTGAGATTTCAAGTGATACGCGTACCAAGTTTGGTTGAAATCGCTCCAGGCGTTCGAGAGTTATACCCGAACAAACATACACACACACACACATACATCCATTTTTATATATTAGATTAATGTCCTTATGGTTAACGAACCTTATTTATTCTCACTATAGAGTGTACAAAATATTTTAAGGCTTACCCACTTTCGGGAATAATATTTTGTGATGTCTTCCAGTTTTAACTTTTGATGGCATAATATCCTGCATTACTTTTACGAGACGAGACGAGACAAAACGAGACGGGACGGGACGAGACGAGACGGGACAGAACCCTTCGAGACGAGACACGGGACGAGACAAACGTACGAGACGAGACGGCATTTTCACGAGACGGGACGAGACAGACCAAAGTCTCGTCTCGTCTCGTCTCGTGGACAACACTATAGTCAATGCAACAACTAGAATACAAGCTGCAAAGGGGAAAATTATGGAGAATAAATATTTTTAGGAAAGAATGAAAAAAATTGCTACTATTCTCGGAAAAGGGGTAAATATGGTATATCATCTTTGGTCATACGATTAATTGTATTTAAGTAATTAAAATTAATTTTGAGTTCATTTTCATATTCAGCTTCGTAATGTTCAGAGTTCAATCAAAATAGTTGTTCTGAATAAAAAATGTTACCACGTTAGGTCTCACTCATTATGGATATATACTTAACATTAATTAAAATGGATTGTGTTGTTCAAATCTTGTGTCGAAGTCACGCTCTTCGAAGGAGACGAGATATTCAGTGAACGTGGTCTTCATATAAAACATTAAAAACAATGGACTTCTCTCACTTCAAACCAATATTTCAACATTTTCAAAGTATCATTTATTTATCTTGAGTACAAAAAATGTTGTCAGACATCGCCAAGTATAACTATAGCCATCCCCACAATAACATTATCCCAAATCGCATATATCTCCACGGACGCCGCCATCTTGTAAGATCTTGTGCAGACGAAACGAGTCAACTTTTCCTTAACTTGCTCCGGCTGCAAGATGGCTGTAAGCCGTCTGAATGGCCGGACGCTCTCACTCTCTAAGACGTGACGTCAACTTCCGCCCGCCGAACGCTAAACGTGCAAGATCTTCAAGCCGACTGAAGTTGTCTGGCCCGCCGAACGGCGCATATACAGGGTGGGCCAAAAGTCAGGTGACAGCATTGTCATAGGAAAGGCTGGTGTGTTGGAGGTCCACTTTGGCCACATATGATGTTTGGGGGGAGGGGCAAACCCAAGGACACATGTGACAACCCCGGCCGCCATCTTGGAATCCGCCACCTTGAACGCAACATAGGTTTCTTAAATAGAACCATAGGCATGTGACATATGATTTCAAATATTTTTTTTCGTCAGGAGTTCAATGCCGCAAACCGTTTTGTCCTATCGTGAACCTTTTCCTAATTATGGCCTGTTTTATCTTTGCAGGTATCACCGACTGAATAATGGTGCTGACGACCGAAGAACGTGTGGAGATCATCCTCATGTGTGGAAATCGGAGCTCGCGCGATTTTAATGCATTACACCCCGATAGGGAGCCCATTTCCTACAATGGTGTGGCCAAAATCATCAGCAGATTCCGATCTGTGGCCGATAAAGCACGCAGTGGTCGCCCGAAAACGTCAACAGATGATGCAACCACTGTTGCTGTCCTCGCATCCTTCTCCAAAAGTCTCCAACGTAGCACCAGACGTATCGCCCTTGAATCTGCAGTTAGCCGAACGTCCATACGGAGGATACGTGCCGTTAACAAGTGGCATCCATACAAAATTTAGATGCACCAGCATCTGACAGAGGACAATCCTGACCGTCGGGTACAGTTTGCCGAATGAGCGACGGAGGAACTGGAGACCTACCCGGATCTCCCCTTGCAGGTGTTGTTCTCCGATGAGGCACTTTTTTACGTAAACTGAGAAGTGAACAAACAAAATCACCGTTACTGGAGTGACAACAACAGACACTGGATTGATGCACCGCGGATCGTTGGTTCCGAGAAGGTTATGGTATGGTGCGGTATTTTTGGCACGAGGATCATTGGCCCATTTTTCATCTTCGGCACGCTGAATGCCGACCACTAACAACGACTGCTGGATGAGGAGATTTTTCCGTCGGTTTTGTCGGAGGATGGTTCATACCCAACGTTCTTCCAGCAGGACGGAGCCCGTTCCCACTACGGACATTGTGTACGGTACTACCTGGACCAGCAGTTAGTTCCCTGGGAAGTGGATTGGGCGTCGGGGACCGGTAGAATGGCTACCACGGTCACCGGACCTCACGCCTCTCGACTTCTAGCTGTGGGGCCACCTCAAGGCCATGGTTTACGCCGTGAAAATCCAGAATTTACAGCATCTGGTGCAGCGGATTGTGAATGACTGTGCTGTTGTGCGTCCGGATACATTGCTGGCTGTGCATGAGGACTGGAAGAGTCGTGTGGCACAAACCATTGTGCACGAGGGTGGTCATTTCGAGCATGTGTTGTGAGGAGACACACAGGGGGAAAGACAGGCCATAATTAGGAAAAGGTTCACGATAGGACAAAACTGTTTGCGGCATTGAACTCCTGACGAAAAAACAATTGGAAATCATATGTCACATGCCTATGGTTCTATTTAAGAAACCTAAGTTGCGTTCAAGATGGCGGATTCCAAGATGGCGACCGGGGTTGTCATATGTGTCCTTGGGTTTGCCCCACCCCCAAATATCATATGTGGCCAAAGTGGACCTCCAACACACCAGCCCTTCCTATGACAATGCTGTCACCTGACTTTTGACCCACCCTGTATTTTCCTAAAAATCCTCCCACTAAAATTTTCCGGGAGCGTAGTTCGTTCGTTATAACGACAAAGATAAGCAATTGTTTATGACTTCAAATACACTTAACTAAGGATATAAAAAACTCGCTCACAATGAAGGATGATAACTATCTGTTCGTGCGTTTTTGGGTGTTTCCGTACTTCCCCCTCTCCATCTCTACGTATAAATCGCATCATGTTTATTACTATTACTTAAAAACACCTGTTACATGAATTTGTTCGTGGTCAAGGGATATGTAGAGTCACAGGCAATGAAAATGAGACACCTAGATCCTGAAATGCTCGCTTCCCGCAAGGCGTTACTGTGTTGGGTAACTCTACTGCAATAAGAAGATTTTAGTAGCAAAGTTTCAATGGCAACTTTTACAACCGCCTTAGAGGTAGGCAACACACATAACGCCTTCCAGGGAAGCGAGTATTTCAGGATATAGGTGTCCCATTTTTATTGCCGGTGAGTGTACATTTGTAAGGTACCGCTTGAGACAAAAGTATGGGTAGTGATTATGAAGGTACGCACATTAATTTAAATAAGCTGTCAGTGTTTTGTTTTCTCAGTTGTTCTGTAAAACAATCCTTTGTCGTGGCGGTCTCGGCTGGACCTTTCGCAATCGAATGGGCGATTTTTTTCATATTTTCCTCTCCATTCGAAAAACCTCTTGAATATTTGAAAATATGAAAAATTACATACGCTTATAATTCCTTCTAGAGCATTGACGTGAATTTTCGTGTAGTTTGCTTTCACTGCTGTCTAGATATTATCAATAGTTTATTAGACTTACGTAATCGCGAAACTATTGAGAATATCTAGATAACAGTGAAAGCAAACTACACGAAAATTCACGTCAATGCTCTAGAAGGAATTATAAGCGTATGTAATTTTTCATATTTTCAAATATTCAAGAGGTTTTTCGAATGGAGGAAAATTTGAAAAAATCGCCCATTCGATTGCCAAAGGTCCAGCCGAGCCTTATCCCACTTCGAAAACTGTTGGCCTAGTCTCGATTGGCCTATTTGTGAATAAAAGTGGACTTTAAACTTATGGCACATTGCAAGGCATATACAAGAACTTTACTCTTTGAAACATATTTTTGCTACCAATTCTTTACTACACGCGTATGCCGCTCTTTCACAATATCTTCTACAATTGGGTGACTGCAGGAGAGGGATTAACTTTAACAAATCAGCATTTAAATTTCACTGTTATTCCGATGTGTACATGTTCAAACATTCAGAAGTACTAATTTTCGTGAATGAGAATGATAACATTCCTATATTAGGTGGCAGGTGTATAGAGCCCCCCCACCCCTCAAATGTCAAGATGAGGAGAAATTGAAGTGGGGATCTGACCCCGAAACCACGTAAATATGCCATAGGAAGAAACAGGGGGCATAGGGCCTCTCTATACACCTGTCAAATTTCATGGGAAGCAGAGGGGGACACAGGGGTCAGATGATCCCCACGTCAATTTGTCCTCATCTTGACATTTGAGGCGGGTTTTGACCCCTAAAACAGTTTTTTAGCCGAAACAAAAAAAAAACGTATTTCTTCCTTTGGGCCCCTCTATACACCTGCGAAGTTTCATGAAAATCGGAGGGGGACACAGGGGTCAGATCCTTACTTCAATTTGTCCTAATCTTGACATTTGAGGGGAGGTTGCCCCCTAGAACAGATTTTTAGCCGAAACAAAAAAACACGTATTTCTTCCATTGGGCCCCACTATACACCTGCCAAGTTTCATGGAAATCGGAGGGACACAGGGGTCAGATCCTTACTTCAATTTGTCCTCATCTTGACATTTGAGGGGGTTTTGCCCCCTAAAACTTTTTTTTAGCTGAAACAAAAAAAAACACGTATTTCTTTCTTTGGGCCCGTTTATACACACACCTGTCAAGTATCATGGAAATCGGAGGGGGACACAGGTTTCAGAGCCTCACTTCAATGTGTCCTCATCTTGACATTTCAGGGGGTTTTGCCCCTAAAACCGTTTTTTAGCTGAAACAAAGACACATATTTCTTCCATTGGGCCCCACTATACACCTGCCAAGTTTCATGGAAATCGGAGGGACACAGGGGTCAGATCCTCACTTCAATTTGTCCTCATCTTGACATTTGAGGGGTGTTCAGGTTTTAATCGTTAATCAGTGTATTTTAGTGGGACTTGTAGCACGCCAGTGAAGCAACGTGTAAAGTTGGCAACACTGCCTCAAGACAGTCTCAGTCGGCAGCAGTGGAACATTCTACGAAGACGTGCGTGTGTGTTGCGGGAACACAATCTAGTTGTACTTGTTAGTTTGTGTATGTAATCATGTGTATTCTTCAAATATAGCATTTACAAGAAAAAACGTCTATCGCATCCGTACAAAAATCAGTATGGTGAAGCAGTTACGGCAATCGCAAACATTTATGGTCCTCCGTGCGGACGGATGCCATTGTGGACGTTATCAAGTGCGTAGTTTTTGATGTGAAAAACAGTCATTGCAGTACAGTTATGTGCGTGTCGCTTCAAGAACACACTCTGTACATTCGGTTAGTGTATTACACACAGTGAACAGCAGCATTATTGTGTATTACATACATTGAACATAGCAGCATACGTATAGCTATTTCTCAGTACTGGAACTGAGAAAGTTACATGAACATTTCGGGCGTGGCACATTTCGCGCGCAGTTCATTTCGTCGAGGCCAGCAATTCTTCTCGTGTTGCAGCCACTATCAACAACGGAGCTCCGAGCAGCCTTGTTGACGTCTGGAGTCAGGAGCGGCAATCAGCTGTACACAGGTCAGTCATTTCTGCTAACACAACACTCACACAAGCTCAATTCCTTCCCTCTTGTTTCTTTCCCTTCCTTTTACAATGAATCAAGAAGCACGGAAGAAATTAACACGACAGCGCGGAGTTGTAAAGGGGCAACTTACACGTTTGTTAGAATTCATTCAGAACTTTGAGGAAACTCAAAATATTGAGGAGGTGAAATGCCGTGCTCTGTATTTATCAGATGTTTGGGCAAAATTCGATGAAGTGCAAACACAGCTGGAACTCGAAGACGACGAGTCAGAAGAACATGAAACTTACCGCATTGAAGTTGAAGAGTTGTACTTTCAAATAAAGGTTCAAATGCAGAACATAATTTATAAACATGCTGTAATTAATAATCAGGGTCAAGAATCAGCTGCTCAGAAAATTACAGATAAAGACTACCAGCTCAAGCTACCTTCGATTTCTCTTCCTACTTTTGATGGTAGTTACGACAAATGGTTAGGGTTTTCCGATACATTTGTAGCCTTAGTGCACAATAATGACACCTTATCTGCAATTCAGAAATTCCATTATTTGAAATCAGCTGTGAAGGGTCAGGCACTACGCTTAATCCAGAATTTGCCAATCACTGAAGGCAACTACACAATAGCTTGGGAACAGCTAGTTCAGCGCCATGAACACAAGAAGCTCATAGCGGCAACACACATAAAGGAACTCTTGCACATTCGCTCAGTTAGTAGGGAAAATGGGTCAGATTTGCGTCACTTCGCAAATACCATTACAAGCAATCTTTCGGCATTAAAGGCATTACAGTTGTCGTAACCTTTAGAGGATGTAGTATTATTGCAGCACTTCGTATCTCAATTAGACATGCAAACAAGACGTGATTGGGAATTAACTCACACTGAGCAAGACTTCCCACCACTCTCAGAATTCTTTACATTTCTCGAGCATAAATGTCAAGCTCTAGAAACTATCAAACCGCAAATCAGCCAGACACCTAGGGATAATAAATTCAGTGACACAAGGACCAAACAAAACAAAACTACACAGCAGTCACATTCATATTTGGCTTCTTCATCAAATGCATGTTTGTATTGTAAACAACAGCCTTCTCATTTTCTGTATGCATGCCCAGGTTTTCTCAGTGCAAATGTACATCAAAGGAGACAGTGTGTGCGTGAAAACAAGTTGTGTTGGAACTGTTTGAAGCCACTTCGAAGCAGGGACTGTAAATCAGGCAATTGCAGAGCATGTTCACAGAAACACAACACTTTGCTGCACGATGATCAACGGAAGCTCGGTGCTGTTCGAAGGGAAACACAGAACAGACACACCGACACCCAAGGCTCAGTGGCGGAGAGTGAGACTCACAATTGGGAAAATACGCAAGCATCATACTGCAGTTTCAAGACCAGACACACATCGCATGTTCTACTTTCAACTGCTTTGGTACAAGTGAAGGATAAGGACGGAAGATTGGTCACATGTCGTGCCTTACTAGATAATGGAAGTCAATCAAACATCGTAACGGTAGACTGCGTCTCAAGAAACAAAGGGCGTACATTCCAATTCATGGGATAAATAACTCAACTACAATATCTTGTTCAGTTCTGCCAAAAATCACTGGAGATATGCCTGCAGAGCACATAAACTACGATACATGGGATATTCCAACGGACATCGCACTGGCAGACCCCACATTCAACAAACCTGGCAAGATAGACATTATTTTGGGCGCAGGGCTTTTCTACTCCATACTGAAGCCAGAACGTCTAAGTAGAGAAGGCAATTACCCTGTTCTGCAAGATTCGCAACTTGGATGGATACTGGGTGGATCCATGCCTCAAGAATGCAACTCATCAATCACTGCATGTTTTGTAAGAACAGATGACAGTTTGGAAAAACAACTTACACGCTTCTGGGAGTTGGAAGGAATAGAGTCACCACACAGATCTAAGGAAGAAGAGCTATGTGAAGAGCACTTTAAATTAAATACAACGCGATCCGAATCTGGTCGTTTCATAGTACGTCTACCTAAACGCCCACATCATCCACAATTAGGAGATTCAACTCAGCAAGCCATGAGTAGACTGGAACAACTGGAGAGAAGATTGAAGAGGCAGCCAGCTCTGAAAGAAGATTACAATAACTTCATGAAGGAATACGAGAATTTAGGACACATGAGAAAGTTAGAATCAGACACAGTCAAGGATGACGTACAAGTATTCTACATGCCTCATCATCCAGTATTCAAGCCAGACAGCAGCACAACGAAGACCAGAGTTGTCTATGATGCCAGCGCCAAAACTACATCTGGAAACTCACTTAACGACATTTTACTAGGAGGTCCAATTCTGCAACAAGATTTGTACTCCATCATTCTACGATTTCGCACACACAGCATAGCATTTACGGCAGACACGGAGAAAATGTTCCGCCAAATTATGGTGCATGAAGACGACTTACCATTGCAGAGAATATTCTGGAGATACTCATCAGACAGCCCAGTAGACACTTATGAACTTTTAACGGTGACTTATGGCACAAAACCAGCTTCATTCCTCGCAACAGCGTGTACACAAATGCTAGCCGAGCAGCAACAACACGTGTATCAGAATGGAGCAAGAGCTGTAAGGGAAGATATGTACATGGATGATTGTTTATCAGGCAGTGACAGTGTAGAGGATGCACTGAAATTACAACAAGAATTAATCCTTCTTCTACGAAGTGGCGGTTTCAATCTTCGAAAATTGTGTTCTAACCATTCCGCACTTTTAGAGGCAGTACCTCATAGCCAGAGAGAAGTGCAGTTACCACTTCAGTTAGATAAGGATAAAGGTGTCAAAACTCTTGGTCTACTCTGGGATCCAGGCACAGACAAATTCTTAATCGCCAACAAGGCAGGATCAACATCTGCCCACGCAGCAGAAATAAGCAAAAGAAGAGTAACGTCAATAATCGCTTCAATATTCGATCCTCTTGGATTAGTCAGTCCTGTAGTCATCAGTTTCAAGGCATTTCTACAACAGTTGTGGTTTCAACGCATCGATTGGGACGAGAGCTTACCACCGACGTTATTGCAGCAATGGTTGCAGTTGTATAGAAACCTACCACGCATCAATGATATACGAGTCAGTAGATTCATCTTGATTGAAGGAAAAATCAATGACATACAGCTTCATGGGTTCTGCGATGCCAGTACAAAGGCTTACGGTGCAGCAATCTACGTTAGGTCAACAAACAGAAGTGGTGATGTTGCAGTTAAACTTCTTTGCGCCAAATCAAGAGTGGCTCCAGTAAAACAGGTTACACTTCCACGTCTGGAACTATGTGGAGCAGTTTTACTTGCCAAATTAATGAAGAAAGTATTAGCGGTACTCAATCTTGCAATCAGTCAAGTATATTTTTGGACAGATTCGAAGATAGTCCTAGCATGGCTGTCATCGCCGCCAAACAAGTGGAAAACTTTTATCGCCAACAGGGTGGCACAAGTTCAAGATTCAACAAGTTCTTCACAATGGAGACACGTGTCATCACATGACAATCCTGCGGACCTTGTATCTCGAGGTGTGGAACCGGCCACATTGCAACACAATACACTGTGGTGGAATGGACACACATTCTTGAGTGAAGAATCTTCTTCCTGGCCAAATTCTTCGTCACACGCAGAGAAAGAAGAAGTTACAGAAGAAAGAAAGGGGGTCACATCACTGGTCATTCAAGTTCCATCGACGACCTTCATTCACAAATTTTCGTCATTATCGAAACTAGTTAGTCATTGCCTTTTGCCAGCGTTTCATTCACAACACAAAGAATCGTGAATACAAAAAAACAGAGCAGCTAACAGCAAACGATTTAAGACTAAGCCTGGCAGCAATAATCGAGGCAATACAACAAGAGGTTTTCAGAGAAGCATTCCAGGAGCTTCAACGCAATGGACAAGTGGAAAGCGATAGTCCATTAAGAAGTCTCTATCCATTCATAGACGAAAACAACATGCTTAGAGTAGGTGGGAGACTACAAAATGCTCAAATACCCTATGAGAGCAAACACCAACTCATATTGCCATCAGAGCATCATTTAACAAGACTCATTATACTAGCAGAGCATCAGAGATTACTTCACGCGGGCTCTCAGCTACTGTTGGCCTCACTTCGCCAAAAATACTGGATTCCGAGAGCAAGACAAGTCATCAGGAAGGTTATACATAATTGTTTACCTTGCTTCAAGCTAAACTCATCCGCGTCAGAGCAACTAATGGGTCAACTACCATCAACAAGACTTCAGCCAGGTAGAGCATTCCTCAGTGCAGGAGTGGATTATGCTGGTCCATTTAATGTGAAATCAGGAAACGCAAGAAGCAAGATTTTGAGAAAATGTTATGTAGCAGTCTTCGTCTGTCTCACTACAAAGGCTATACATCTAGAATTAGTCTCAGATCTAACATCATCTGCATTTATCGCAGTTCTAAGGAGATTTACTTCAAGAAGGGGAAAATGTAGAAATTTATACAGCGATAATGGAACAAACTTCGTTGGAGCTTACAGAGAACTACAACAATTGCGTCAGCTGTTTGAGTCTCAAGAATTCAAGACTGAAATACACAAGTATGCAGCATCAGAAGAATTCATATGGCATTTCATACCTCCACATGCGCCCCATTTCAATGGCCTGCAGGAAGCAGCGGTAAAATCAATGAAATACCACTTAAGAAGAGCAGCTGGGAATCAGCACTTCACATTTGAAGAACTTTCGACTTTGCTTTGTCAAATCGAAGCCTGTTTAAATTCACGTCCTATCACTGCTATGTCCCATGACCCTACTGCCAATAGTTATCTCACCCCAGGTCATTTCCTAATAGGCAGTCCTCGAACATCCTTTCCCGAGCTTGATGTGACACATATAGCAGAAAATCGTCTGGATCGGTGGCAACGGATTCAACGGATCTATCAACACATCTGGCAGCGGTGGTCAAGGGACTATCTCAACAACCTGCAGCAGAGAACCAAATGGACAACAACCAAACCCAATCTCAGACCAGGGATGCTGGCGCTAATGAAGGAAGACCATGTTCCACCCCTCTAATGGAGGACTGGAGTCATCGAAAAGGTCTACACAGGATCTGATAAACTTGTGAGAGTAGTGAACGTTCGCACTACTCAGGGTACATTTAAAAGACCAATTCACAAACCTATCCCTTTTCCAACAGAGAAATAACTTGTTGTAGTGTTTTATGTTGATTTAATAAATCAAGGAGGGGGGAGAATGTTCAGGTTTTAATCGTTAACCAGTGTATTTTAGAGGGACTTGTAGCACGCCAGTGAAGCAACGTGTAAAGTTGGCAACACTGCCTCAAGACAGTCTCAGTCGACAGCAGTGGAACATTCTACGAAGACGTGCGTGTGTGTTGCGGGAACGCAATCTAGTTGTACTTGTTAGTTTGTGTATGTAATCATGTGTATTCTTCAAATATAGCATTTACAAGAAAAAACGTCTACTGCATCCGTACAAAAATCAGTATGGTGAAACAGTTACGGCAATCGCAAACAAGGGGGTTTTGCCCCCTAA
The DNA here is from genome assembly GCF_977018435.1 of Lepisma saccharinum. NCBI lineage: Eukaryota > Metazoa > Arthropoda > Insecta > Zygentoma > Lepismatidae > Lepisma > Lepisma saccharinum. The sequence goes on along the minus strand of NC_139235.1, from coordinate 36,830,070 downwards.
AACCGTTTTTTAGCTGAAACAAAAAAACACGTATTTCTTCCTTTGGGCCCCACTATACGCCTGCCAAGTTTCATGGAAATCGGAGGGGGACACTTAGATAACCTCCCTTGTTAGTCTTACACTTTGTAATTATATCGTACCATACCCGTTCGATTAAGAAATATTGACCCTGGCAGGCCTTGTCAGCTCCTGCTCAGAAATGTGTTGGGTAAGCCTTTCACAGGAAATGGTAAGAACACTGGCCTTTGGCAAGAGGTGACGAGAGGCCAAGCGAGGGTTTAAATAGGTGCGCATGAGAGCGACACGAGGTCTTTTAATCTGGAATCATCGGAGAAGCAGGAGCTACTGGTCTTATTTCTAAACCGAACAGGGTAAGCTAGTCTACACCCCATTCTGCCATTCGCATTGCTCACTTCAGTCTAAAACGAATCATGAGTCTATTTTAATGAATAGTTAGATATTTGTACCTGCCCGTTCAGGGCTGTCTCTACCATCAACAAGTATTAATCGGGAGGGGCAAGTTACATCCCTATTTAAGATCCCCGCGTTCAGGTTGGAACGCTACGATATAACACTGCATATACGAGGGGCGATCAGGTTGCTCCGACCCTAACATAGAAGGAATGACGTCACGATTGATTTTTTATTTTGTTATTGTTTAGTGATCCTTTATATGCTTTCAATCTGAATTGCAAGTCTAAGTAACGTACAGTTTTCTTTTTACAGGGGTTTAACTGAGTGAAGTTGTGTCAATGTGCCAGAATGGAGAAAACTGAGGTGAGAGCTGTGATTAAATATTTTGTGAAGAAGAAGTGGACGGTATCCAAAATTCATGAGGACTTGGTGGATACATTAGGGGACAGTGCTCCTTCATACAATATGGTGAAGAGATGGTGTCGTGAGTTTAATTGTGGGAGAGAGTCGTGTGAGGATGAACATGCTGGTGGAGCACCAAAAACTGTCATGACGACCGAAAACATTAACAAAGTCCACATATCGTGCTGAAGGATCGTCGAGTCACTATCCGTCATGTTGCTGATATGTGTGGCCTGTCATATGGCACTGTGCAAAACATAATTACCCAGGAATTGCAAATGAAAAAAATTGCTGCAAGATGGGTCCCTCGAAACCTCACCCCAGATCATAAGCGCACCCGAGTGCTCATCAGTCAAGAACTTCTTGACAAGTTTCGTGCTGATATAGACGATTTTCTTGCCCGATTTGTAACTATGGATGAAACATGGGTCCATCACTTCGACCCAGAAACAAAATCACAAAGCATGGAGTGGAAACACCCACATTCTCCACCAACGAAGAAGTTCAAGGTGCAAACGTCAGCCAAGAAGGTGATGGCCTCAATTTTCTAGGACTGCAAGGGTGTCCTTCTTGTGGACTATCTACAAAGAGGCCAAACCATCACTGGCACATACTACAGTGACCTAATCAAGAAATTACGTGATTCCATCAAGAAAAAGAGGCGTGGGATGTTGACCCGTGGTGTGCTCCATCACCAGGACAATGCACCTGTCCACACCTCACGCATTGCGAGGGCCGCTATCGCAGATGCATCGTTCGAATTGCTGCCCCACCCACTCTATTCCCCAGATTTGGCCCCCAGTGATTTCTATTTGTTCAAACATTTGAAGAATGACATTCGTGGGCAAAAATTTTCTGATGATTCTGAGGTGATAAGGGCTGTGGACTCATGGTTGGAGGACCAGTCGTAAGATTTTTTTTTGCAAGGTATCCACGCGTTGGAGCACCGATGGGAGAAGTGCATTGGAGTTGCAGGGGAGTATGTTGAAAAATAAAAATAAAATTGAAACCCTATTGCCGCTCTTTCTATGTTAGGGTCAGAGCAACCTGATCGCCCCTCGTATTATAATGTTTCATTTTAATTTGTAAAACTGTAACTGTAGAACAATTGTATAATTTTTGTATAACATTTCTATCTTGTTATATGTGTTAAAGGTTTCATCCTGGAATGGAATGTCTCACATTTTTGTGTGTGTTCATATCCAATACATTCGAATGAATACATATTCGTTTCAATGGCATTTCAAAATCACCTCTGACATTTTATGTTAAACAAGTAAGATTACTTTTGTGCACGAGTGTGTTAGCCGATGCGTAGCAAAGTATTTTAGGAACAACACTTGAAAAAAATTATTGTAGGACTAACTAATGAAAAATTTCTTTGTAATCGAAGATCATAATACCTTTTAAGGTGTGGTAATATTATAATGGGATTGAGATACGAAACTCTCGGATCCGGATTCGGATTTTTCGGATCCGGATCCGTTTGGCCATCCCTAGGCTGGACATGAATCTTATTTGTGTGTCTTCATCAATTTCATCATTCACCTAATCTTTGCGATTAGCCAAAAGTGGCAGAAGAGCGAAGTCAAATAAGGCAAATCAATAAAATAATATATTTATTATGTAACTGCAAATATATAAACAACAAGTAAGAAGTAATTCAATAATAAAATTGCTTCTTAAATTTGAGTGACAATAAAACGTGTGGGCATCTGAGTTGTGTACGGAACGAATGTGCAAGGATGGCAGGAAACGAAAAGCAAATACCAAACTTCACGAAACCACCTGAAGTGTGCTGTAATTTAGTAATATTTTGTACGAGTTAACAAGGGAATGTATTTGCTGCTTGACAAATATCTGATACTAGAGACCTACCCGCGGCTTCGCTCGGTTTGTATTATATCAATGTTTATATTTATATTTCGGATATATTCATTATTCAGCTTGCTTAGATCTCCGCGAAACACAACCACAGGGATACGTGTAATGCACACAGAGCCATCTATTGAGGATTATTGTTTATAAGTATTTTCCTGTTCCTATGTTCAGGGGTTTGGGTTGTAAATGTATCAAAATAAATAATTCAGACCTGCTCCCTCCTTAGGGGTTGAATTCCGGAAAATCCCTTCTCAGTGAATGCTTAGATCATAAGCGAATGTTCATGTTTCTAGGTCCAGGAGTTTGGCCTCTGTATTGATGAGTCAGTGAGCAAGTGGAACCTCAATTTGGTTCCCAGATTTTACATTTTCCCCCCATTATACTCGTACATTCAATATTGACGGTGCCAATATAGCAAAAGTTTAACAAAATTTTCCTTGCTTTTACATTTTCCCGCCTGTTAAGTTTTTTCAGCTTGGTTCCCTGAAAAGTAGCAAATGAATTCCTTCAAACATATTTGATAATATTTATTGATGAAACAAACCGAGTGCGCAGTGACCATTTTATCTCATGTAAATACAATTATCAATTTCTCTGTACGTTTGAGTGGGTCATCGAAGATCTAATAATAATAATAACTCTTTTTCATAAGGCATGGAATGGAAATTGCTCTTTTTACGATGAACGTAATGTAAATTACAATGTTCCAAGAACAGTAAAATAATATACGAGAACCTTAGTAAATAGAAGAGACGAGATAATTGTATAGATCGTATATCTGGCATTTCAACCTTTGGCCAAATATTTATAACACTTCCAACATTCACGAGATGTTGATATTCGGTGTCCGGTAAAAATGGCCAAGTAAAAATGGCAAAAGTGAGAATGGCGAAAGTAAAAATGCCGACTAAAGAAAGCAAAAGCAAATGATAAATAATTGATATAAATAATTCACATGTACAGTCCGAGAAAGAATTACCTGGGCCACGGGACGTAGAATTTCGTAACGACTTAAAGCCTGTTGTTTATGCAACCAAAATAACAAAATATTCGCTTAAGTTTGCATGGTGATTCTGAGTTCTCGGGAAGGATTGAGCCCGACCCTGTGGCCGAGTGTTTAGCACATCGCGCTGCGACGCCAAGGGTCCCGGGTTCGAATCCCGGTCGGGCTTGGTTGTTTGTGAATGTCCATTCATCAATTTCATCATTTCATCACTCATCCCCATCTTCGCAAATTAGCCAAGAGGCACAAAACGCGAATAAAATAAACTAAATCAAATCAAAAATCAAATCGGGAAGGATTGAGCTTTGATAGCATGAGTCACATGACTCATGCCCCAGCCACAACAAACAGTTGGGTGGTACGAGGCTTCCAGAAGAAATTTCAAGAACTGGTTTCTTAACAAGAGCTACTCGTAAGGAAATATTATTTCCAGTATTATTAGAGTCATTGTCAAAGAAATGATGGTTCTCATTCACAGACCACATGCCACACGCTAATTGTTTAAGTCCAGTTTATAGCACCCGGACCTACAGATTAAAGTGGGATCCGAACAAAACGTTCCTCTATCTGGTATTGAATTCGGAAGCCTTTGATTACATGGCGAAGACGTCACCACTACGGCATCGGAGAGGCAATGGAACCCCTTGAGAAAGATATGAGCGAAAATTGCTACGTGACAAACCATATTTGGCCATACATTTTTAAAAATAAGATAATATTTTGTAGTTACAGTTTCGAACCGTGGGAGAGGCATATATTTTTTTTTGTACCATCGTCCATTTCACGAGTTTATAATTCTTCCTCGCCGACACGTTTAACGCGAGTGGTAGAAGTAAAGCGAAGTAAAACAACAAACAGAAATAAACGGAAAAAACGAAATAAATTTTATCCATATTATTCTGCAGTCACTTCAGTTGTATTCACGGGATGCTACCTTTAAAGAGAGCCGTGGTCTCTTCCCTGTCTTTTTCCCTTCCTTTGTGCTCTTGCTTCCCTCTGTCACAATTGATGCGACCTTAATTAAACAATCCAAACAACGAAACAATTCACAACTGCACAAAACAACATTCCAATTGTTTTCGAATCGGAAAACAATTGAGATGCTGTAAAATGACGTAAGATGCAGTAATAAAGTGGGAATTTGGTACCGTATAGAATTAAATCGGTGGAGATGTTCGATTTGATTGGATGTTTGTTATTTAGTTTTGCTATTCTTTCACTTTTGGCAAATAGCGACGATGAAGATGTCTGATGATATGATGAAATTGATGAAGGGACACTCACCAAGGACACCCATGCCCAAGTCGAGATCCAAATCAGGGACCTACGCCATCGTAGCGCGCTGTGCTAACCGCTCCTCCATGGAGTGGACATTATATACCATATTTTGTGTGCTCAATTGGGATCAATCAATGGAATGACTAGGCCTATTATACGGTTAATAAATTCATATCATAATTTCACGTCATATTATTCGGCACGAAGTAACATCAGAGACATTCAATCTTGCATTTTTTCCTTTCAAATTCAGGTTAATCACAACAATAAGATAAATTATGAAGCAAATGATAGTGAATGTGGGATATTGACAGTTATTACGAGTTACCTGACACAAACAACATTAAGCAGGCTCTGTGGGCAAGCTCATTAAGTGATTGACATTCGATATCGTCGCCAAAATTCCCGGGATTGAATACCGTCCTTGTCACTTAAGTATTTCGTCATCAATTTCATGTAACGGTCATTCGTCCTTATCGTCGCGATCAGCGAACAGGGAACAAAAATTATAAAAATAAATACGATGGAAGAGTACTTATTTCATCTCTCACGAAATCTCCTACAACACTGGGATATATGAAATATTACGTTTTCGATTTCTATATTTAACTATAGTCGAGACCGAGAACGGGAGAGCAATTTTCAATTCGACAAACCGAGAGACTGAGACACTGTCAAGTCTCGTTTCTTCTTGACAACTCCGTAATCGAGTTGTTCTGTTTGTTATTGGCTTTGTATTGGCAATTATTGTCATTATTCTTCCCCTGTAGGTAAACCATAACGATGATTTATGATTAAATGAAGCAGATATAAGGGCAAGAACAAGAAAGTCATGCCTGTCCGGGACTCCAACCCAGAACCTTACGTAACGAGATTTGAAATTCTGGATAGATTTGAAATTCGCTTGGTGTTCTCTTTCCTCTACTTCTCTTATATTATCATACATGTATAATTAAAATGGATCTGATACGATTGTGTTGCTTAGATGTTACAGATGTGAACTCTAACCCAGAATATACTCGTATTATTCCCTTTTGTTTCGTATGTGTTTGAACATGAAATTTTCTTACACTGTGACAATTTCCTTCTTAGTTTTTTTTTTTTGTGCACAGATATGATAATCTGGACTGGACCTTCAGTTTAAAGTGGGATACGAACCACTAAGTGCATCTACAGTGTATCAAACCCGGGATCCCCTGATTACAAGGCGACGACTTTATCACTACGCCATCGAGGAGGCCCCATGACAAAATGTTATTCACTCAATCTCTACCATAATTTATTTCAGCATTTACATTTTTGTTTTCTTTTCCTTTTGTTAACTACTCTTATACGACTCTTTTCGCGTCTTCGAATTTCTTCTTGTTTCAGGAAAAAAATAATACATGCAGGCAGTATAAAATTCCCACCGTTCAAATAGATAAAATGCTCACTCTCGAGAACAAATTTACATGTTTATCACTAACGTAACAATTAGGAAACTATTCAAATGTTAACTGATATAACTGCAGATGAAACAATACTTACAGCCACTAACGAAATATCTATTCTTGTGTAGCCTCACAGACAACAAGTATCTGGCGAGTCATTCACTCTTGCTAACTACGGATGAAGGTCACTGAACTAAAGGGTGCTGGCAAGCAAGCAGGCGTCTGCTCTACCAAAGACGAGGTCACGTTTTCCTGTTGTCAATGGTGTACGAAATAAGGAGGAACACAGCTATCAGACGTGTGTTTTGGTCCCGTCATTGCATGTAGATCACTTTATCGTCGTGGCCTTGAAGTTCCCTCAGGGCACTCCTACGTAAAGGCTTCTCAGCAAGAAGGATATCTTCCCCATTGAAGGGAGAAAAGTGGTCCTTCAACTTTCGTATTCTTGTTCATTTCAGAACGCGTGCTGTATCGTCGATTTCTATCCGTTGTAGTTTTTACGTTCTGTTTCTGTTCGGTAATTTCACATTGTCTTCCTGCTTATGTTGTTCGCGACGAAGGTTCTGGATTCGATAATATGGACAATAACGGGATTATGTTGGTTGGTTGATTTGGTGCCTTAAGTCCACTTTATGTCCTGTTAGCCTAATCGTGACTGGATCTACGGTTTAAAGTAAGATCCGAACCACTATGTTCCTCCACCGAGTATCGAACCCGGGATCCCTTAATTACAAGGCGACAACGATCCCACTGCGCATCGGAGATTGTCTTCGAAACGAATGAATCAATTTTGGGTGATATGATATGCAACCATTGTAAGGCTGTTGAAAGAAAAGCTATGGGAACCTGCCAGTTTTTCTACTGCAGACAGGAAACCATAAACATGGAAGAGAAGCTTATATACGAGGCGTATTTTTAAAGTAAGTACCGTTTTGACATGTACAAAAAACAAGTAAACTTTTTCTAACAATTTTATTGTTACATGAAAGACCACACTTTTATCTACTGTTCTACATAATTGCCACCAATAGTAAGGAACTTATCATATCGAACAACAAGCTTTTGTATAGAAGTTTGCCGCCTGAGTTGACAGCCACTGCAACACGGCCGTTTTGAGGCTATCGTCGTCATCGTGGCGCTGACCTCCGAGATGCTTCTTCAGTTGCAGAAACACGTGGTAGTCACTGGGCGCTAGATCGGGGCTGTATGGAGGATGATCAAATTGTTCCCAGCCAAATGATGCGATGAGATCTTGACAGAAAAAGTCAAGGCGCTACCTAAACGTTTGCTTTTGTGCGCCTCAGTTAACATTTTTGGTACCCATCGTGAGCACAATCTTCGATAGTTTAAGCGTTCGGTAACAATTTCGTAGATAACACTTCTTGAAACTTCAGGAAACTCCTCTGATAACGAAGAAATCTTGAAGCGTCTGTTCTTTTCCACTTTTTCGTAGGTACACAGTGCACATGCACGGGACACCAACCGCAGCGCTGCAGCGGCGGAATTTCAAAACGGTACTTACTTTAAAAATACGCCTCGTACTATGAAACTTGACGTTATGTGCTCGAATACTGGCTAAAAAATCCATACAGGCGTAGCAACGTTAAACAACCTATAATGATACATATGTATAGGTTTAAAAAGGACGAAATGAAGAGATTGATGGCGCAGTGGTAAGGCCTTGTAATCAAGGAGTCTCGGGTACGATACCAGGTGATAGCACATAATGGTTCGGATCCCACTTTAAACTATATGCAGTTCAGATTAGTCTATCTGTGCATAAAGTGGACTTTCACCAAATTTAAACTTGTGAAAAAGATTGTGCTAAGGTATTAAAGAATTGGGGCTAACACAATAATTTATTTTTTATTAGTTAAAAATGACATTGTTAACTAATATTCTTAATTTAAGTTTCAAGATGAAATCGGCTACGTAATAAATGGAGTGGGTTCATTTTTCTGTTACGAAATCTCACTTTTGTAGTAGACTTTTGCCACACTAAGATGTGACGTAATAAACAAATCTGACACACTTTCAAAGTATTAAATTTGTATCTATTTGAGAACCATCTTTCAAATATAATAAATTTTTTTGGACGCGTCGAATCTTAGTATTTAATTCCTGTTTTAGCAGCTTTAAGAAACCTGATTTGGGGAGCCGGGTTACAAATGTCCTTTCTGCTCCCGTCAAGTTACACCTATGACGAACAGGAATTGAAAGTAAACGACTGTCCCGACTAAATCGGCAGACACGTCTGATAGATTTACAATTGGGAAAATCATAATTAAGCGTGTAGTTGAAAACAACCTATTTCCATATATTGCATGCAGCTCTACTCTTTCTGTAACATGGAGAAGCACAAGACTCCGCGTAACCAATACTCACGTGATCCTCTTTGCCTTCCTGTCATGCTGACCTTCGCGTGGAAGACGTTTCTCGGTGTTAAGACAGGCAAAATCACCCGATCATCGAAGGGTGCAATGTGTGTTACCTACCCTCCTGCATTACTTGCTCCTATTAAAGCCTTATGGGGAAGACCTTGTTTCGATAACTGTACATTGTAAAGAGTAGGCTATTCATCAAGTTCTTACGAATGTAATACCTGATACGTGTTAAATTAATTTATGTTAATTTATACATTATATTACCGAATAAGATTACCAAACCTAATAAAATGTTCGTGGTACAGTGCTGATCACATCACTCCCACTCAGGGCCGGATCAAGAAAGTGTGCGGCGTTACCCCCCCACACCCCCTATACGCCATTACGCCATCATGGCGTGGTGCTAAGCACAGGGGAGCACTTTACCTTTTTCTACAGTTTGAAATAAATCTTACATGATCTCATAAACGTAACAAAGTATCAGAATACGATTATTACAGACAGACAGATAGATTATTACAGTCTTCTTCCTTTTTAGAATGCGCACGACTGCATGTACACACAATGGCAAAAGTAAGTCCTACCAGATTAAAGAATGAAGAATTTAAACGGCATAATAATAATTTTTGGGAACATCAAATACAATGTATCTATTCAAAGACAGTGTTAAGACATCAAAATTATATTAAATTTAATTACAAATGATGCAACGCGAGCTATTTAATTTCTTAATTTTCAGATAAAATCAGAATATATCGCATTTTCCATTTCTATTCTCGCCATTTCTACCGTTGCCATTTTTTATTTTTGCCATTTTTCCCTTTGTCATTTTTTTCCGCTTGCCATTTCCACTTTGCCATTTTTACCTAAATTCTGATATTCGAATGCCGTCCGAAAAGGTAACCCCTACCCCGTGTGATTTGCAAGACAGGTGAGGCATGTTCGAAGGCGTAACATTCTGAAAAGAAGTGGGGGAGATGGATTGTTGTTTTCCTATCAAGGGCGAAAAATTTTGAACGCGCAAACAGTAGGCGGATCTAGAATTTTTCATCTTGGAGGGGCACAGAAAAATGCGGTAAGCACATTACAAGGAAATATATTGTGAATATTTTTCGATATATTAAAAACAGAAAAAAAATATAATTATTCGCATCAAGACTATTGCAAGGGTTCGTTTGATATCCAACTTGTGGTCAGATAAACTAAATGAAATCCGAAACACTGTGCAACGTAGCTCTACCAGGAAATGAACCCAGGACCATTTGATTGTCTACTAATAGCATTAATAGATTTTCGTGAAATAGAACTAGTTCTAAGATATTGGTATTAACAAAGACCATAGAAAGGGATATGCTTGAGAATTAATTTCCTGTGAAACTGTCACAAACGTGGGAAATATTCGTCTCGGATTCGAATTACATACTATAGCTCTTTTCAGTTCTTACGGCGGGCGCTCTAGAAGCTGGCAGGGGAAGTGGGGAGCGCGGAAGCGACCAATCCAGCACGATAAGAAACGTAGCGTCCAGTAGAACGAGTTTCACGTAGTGCTTTTTCCGGCCGCGTCGTGTCTTTCGGCGCCCCTGCTGTTGTCTGGTTGGTCTGTTGCGTAATCCCTGCTCCCCACTTCCCTTGGCAGAACTAGGACCGGCCGCCGTAAGAACTAGAAAATGTAGCCTCGATTAATGTATTTGTACTAAACTTTGAATTGTTATTTTACTATGTGGAAACAAATTGCTGGAACATTTTTTGTAAAGCCTAATGTTACCAACAAATGTTATCAACTTTTTGTTACCAACAACAGCAACAGATGTCAACAAATGTTGGTAACCAGAACACTACATTGTTTGACTTTATTTTTGTTAATAACTTTTGTTAACATTTTGGTTGCATGACCTCAGTTGCTGCAAAATGTGGAGGAAGTTGTACTCTCTGTGGCATTATGTGTCATTTTGGCATAAGGGAGAAGAACAAGAAGATTCAGGGTGAGACCTTCACTGTGGGCAATAGCTAATTATAGCGGAAGTGACGTGTTGGTTTTTGTCTTTTAAATTGTGGGTAAGTTTGGTCCCAAAGGACAGGCTTCTCGCGGAACAATTCAACTAAGTTCAGCACTTGATCCTTTGACCACTCCATCACACTCAAAAGACTTTCCATGATAAATAAATTACAAAACAAAATACTGGCTGTCACTAGCGTGAAGGTGGCGGAAGCAGGGAAAATGTTGCTAACATCGAAAAGGCTCTGTTTCTGTTAACATGTGTTGGTAACAAATGTTGCTAACATTATTTGATCTTAACCTACTTCTTGTGGATAACAAAATTTATGTTGCTAACATGAGATGTTGATAACAAATTCACAAGCGTTTTTCGAAATGTACCAACATTTGTTGGCAACCCCGGTCGGCTTAATACTTTCTCGTCCCTTTTGGGGGGCACTTGCCCCTCCCGCTAAATCCGTCAATGGTGCAAACAAGAGAATGCAATTGCAGCAACTTACCTCCGAGAACCCCATACGTGACCTTGAGATAGTTGACGCTCGTGGCGAAGAACGACAGGATGAAGCCCACGCAGCCTATTACGCTCCCTAAGATCGTCACCAGGCGGAAGCCAAACTTGTTTGCTAGGGCGCTGACGAAAGGGCCTACAAATAGACAAAAGAAAATCAATTTAGATCCTGAGAAGCTTGAAAGGCTTCTACAAAATCTAAACGGAAATGATTTTGTTACACACACTCCCATACTTTCAGGAGTGCGTGCAGAAATCTGATTATTCTAGGGATGAAAGGAGTTTAAGTGGGTGATCGTATCAGTATAATTATCAGGGTGGATGAAAATCATGATTTTCATTTGAAAAATCATTCATTATATTTAAATCGGAATTTTTTATTTAAATCGATTAAGAAAAACATGCTTAAATTTATTTTTTATTCGGCACCGTACATATGGATATATTTTTTTCATGGAAAGGTTTTTTTCTGGTACACAGCCTTGTACGAGTAAAATGTTTGAATAGTTTCATTAAAGCGAATAAAAACATTATGTTAGCATACATTAATAATATTAACAATAATATTAACAAATGAAAATTATATTAAAGAGGAAATAAAAAGTAGGCTTAATTCAGGAAATGCATGTTACTTCTCTCTTCATAGACCTTTGTCTTCTCGTTTAATATCTAAGAAACTAAAAGTTAAAATACACAAAACAGTAATTTTGCCTGTAGTATTATATGGGTGTGAAACTTGGTCCCTTACATTGAAATAGGAACATAAATTGAGAGTATTTGAAAATAAGATCCTTAGGAAAATATTTTGACCTAAAAGGGATGAGGAGACAGGTGAGTCGAGAAGGTTACATAATTTAGAAGTACATAATTTGTATTCATGTCCAGATATTATTAGAATGATTAAATCAAGAAGACTTAGGTGGGCAGGCCATGTGGCACGCATGGGAGGAAAAAGAAGAGTTTACAGGATTCTTGTTGGGAAACCTGATGGTAAGAGACCTGTAGGAAGGCCAAGACGAAGATGGATGGACAACGTTGAGATGGACCTAAAGGAAATCGGTAGGGATGGAAAAGAGTATATAGATCTTGCTCAGGATAGGGACAGATGGAAGACCTGTATTGCTGCAGTCATGAACCTTCGGGTTTAAGAAAGCTACAGAGTTAGTTAGTTATCTTAGCATACATTTTTCTGTTTCTGATACTGTATATGGACCTACTTTGTTGAATGCGTTAATGAAACTTCAATAATTTCAGTAACTTTTCTTCCAATGAAAATTAAACTTTCAGGATACACTATGTAATTGTAACTTTTTCTAGTTTTGTAGCTGAAATTTGGCGACTTTTTAAACGATAGTTTGAAAACTATTAGCTGCCGTATTTATTTGTAGCTTAATTATGATAAGGACACTATTTACGGTTTAATATGAGTAGACCTAGTGGCCGGGTACCCAGTCATCATTTGGAGCTCGAACCATCATTTGGAGCTCGATCGCCTTAATGGATTTCTCTCGTAAGGCATGTGTTGCCAACTCCTTACCCGAAAAAATCACCAAGATTATGACGCTCGTCGTAGCTTTTTATGATGTACATTTTGAGAGCAGAGTTGACAACACTGTGGGTTTACTGTAGCCTTTTATGAGGGGGGGGGGGGGTCTATTGCCCTCTGTTTACATCTGGCAACACTACCGTAGATTGACAGTGTTGTTAACCTACTGGGTTTTTCACTGTAAATTTTCATCAAAGGGCCTGAGGGGGTCCATGTATTTTTTATGTCTGGCAACACTGTTGGGGGCCTAGTGTTGGCGACACTGTGGGTTTACTGTAGCCTTTTATGAGGGGGGTTTATTGCCCCCTTTTTATATTTGGCAATTTTATTGGATGTTCCTTTTATTTAAGGCTCGAAATTATTATTTGAGGCTTGAAATCATCATTTGATGCTCGTCGGTGTTGCCTACCCACTCTACAAAAATTCTACTATATCGTAACAATATGATTTTTCACTGGCTAAGCTAACCTACAAATAGGAATTGGCGGCACTGACTTATAAACCAACTGGGTCCTCTTGGCATGTTTTTTCATGATGTGTTGCTAGGCTATTGAGCATCTTGGCGTATACAATGTATATATTTTTGAGGGGGAGGGGTTATAGCTTTTTACGCTGTACGAATACTGGAAGCTTGACAGTGACAACCAACAGAGTAGGTAACACTAGTTTCTGACAGTGAATTTAAAATAAAATATTAAACAAAATACATGAGTAAGCACTGTGATTACAAATAGTACCAGTGTTATGCCCCCCCCCCAACTCCAACTGGACAACTGGGGAAAATAATTGTACAACAATTTGTACCTAATTGTACAATACTTGTACCTAATTGAGAGAGCCTTCCCGCAACTTACTTCATGCACAATTTATATGATTTTACAACTGTGAAAAGAAAGCATATGTGTTCTGTATGCACACATTCATTCTTATTTTTCGAAGTTGAATGGAAGCACATGTTTTTTTACGCTCTCGTAATACTGACCTTGCCCCAGTGATTTTAAATTGCTTCCATCCGGTTTTATTTTCTGTGCTATTTCCGCGTGCACGCAACATTCGCTTTCAATAGTTTAATGAAATACAGAAGGAGTGTTAGTTTAGCAGGTTTTGAGTTTACAATTTATTAAATTAAACAATAATTTATGTAAGATTATACTTGTACTTACCGAACACAAAATAATAAAAGCACATGTGAATCTTTGCGTGCGTTCATGTTATATGACGGCTGAGTAAAAAATAATGTTGACTCCCCGAAAGATAAAAGTTCCCGGTTCGACATCAGATGCATGCAAATTTTATGTTTTGCTCTCCAAAATCTTGATTTTTATGTTTGTGCTATTTGTCATACAGCAGAGGAGAAGAGGGGAGAGGGCAGGGGAGGGGGTACTATTAGCGCCATCTATTAGCAAACAATAGAAATAAAAAAGTAGCGTCAAACTTTTTCAACACCCAAAAATTTTAAACGTCCTCGCGTAGTAATACGATCTAGCTGAAGATGTTTGAAGGAGTACTCTTAGTCGACGAAGCTAATTGCTAGGGCCCATATATTGCTAAAATGTTCTTTGATTTGCATATTTCTCATACCGCCATATGTTGTTCTAGTTGACTTCTTCCAAAAAAAATGCTAATTAGCGAGAGTTAATTAAGCAAGGCAAGTAAAAGAAGCAAATAGGACAATATGTGGTGGCGTGAGAATATGTAAAAATTCGATTCAGAGGTGGATCGAATTAAAATTGGGGGATATTTTGCATTTTTTCCCTATAATGTACAAAACATTTACCGTACATAATCTTTTCCATTTACAACAGTATAAAATAAGAGGAATGTGTGACAATATCTATATTAATTAGGAAGGTATGTTGTATGCTAGGTTAGCTAATTGTGTCTTCTACAACTTTACTGTATAGAGGAAAGATGGAAAAAGAGAGCTCTACAAAAACTAACGCTCTTAACAATATTGTACGCCCCGTGAAAATTATATATAAATAAGGCATAAACGTATTATCTGCTTTCATGTCAGATTTTCCCGACCTGTGAGCTGTAGTGTTTAGGTGACAAGCGACGCGCTCAAATATAATACCGTTGACAATATTGAACGCCCCGTGAAAATTATATATAAATAAGGCATAAACGTATTATCTGCTTTCATGTCAGATTTTCCCGACCTGTGAGCTGTAGTGTTTAGGTGACAAGCGACGCGCTCAAATATAATACCGTTGACAATATTGAACGCCCCGTGAAAATTACATATAAATAAGGCATAAGCGTATTATCTGCTTTCATGTCAGATTTTCCCGACCTGTGAGCTGTAGTGTTTAGGTGACAAGCGACGCGCTCAAATATAATACCGTTGACAATATTGAACGCCCCGTGAAAATTATATATAAATAAGGTATAAGCGTATTATCTGCTTTCACGTCAGATTTTCCCGACCTGTGAGCTGTAGTGTTTAGGTGACAAGCGGCCCGCTCAAATATAATACCGTTGACAATATTGAACGCCCCGTGAAAATTATATATAAATAAGGCATAAGCGTATTATCTGCTTTCACGTCAGATTTTCCCAACCTGTGAGCTGTAGTGTTTAGGCGACAACCGACCTGCTGAAATATAATACTGTTGACAATATTGAACGCCCCGTGAAAATTATATATAAATAAGGCATAAGCGTATTATCTGCTTTCATGTCAGATTTTCCCAACCTGTGAGCTGTAGTGTTTAGGTGACAAGCGACGCGCTCAAATATAATACCGTTGACAATATTGAACGCCCCGTGAAAATTATATATAAATAAGGTATAAGCGTATTATCTGCTTTCATGTCAGATTTTCCCAACCTGTGAGCTGTAGTGTTTAGGTGACAAGCGACGCGCTCAAATATAATACCGTTGACAATATTGAACGCCCCGTGAAAATTATATATAAATAAGGTATAAGCGTATTATCTGCTTTCATGTCAGATTTTCCCGACCTGTGAGCTGTAGTGTTTAGGTGACAAGCGGCCCGCTCAAATATAATACTGTTGACAATATTGTACGCCCCGTGAAAATTATATATAAATAAGGCATAAGCGTATTATCTGCTTTCATGTCAGATTTTCCCGACCTGTGAGCTGTAGTGTTTAGGGGACAAGCGACCTGCTGAAATATAATACTGTTGACAATATTGTACGTATATTGTATTGTATAGGAGACTAGAAGCATATAATTTGGCGAAAAAAAAACCCAAATAAGATCATAGAAAATAGTTAAAAAAAAGTGAGCAATTATATTTTGCATTGCACAGCATTTGGTATTAAATAACATACCCCCAAAAAATCTCTGCATTATGCGTTCTGTAAAAAATTGCCCTACGTGCCAAATTGGTGTGTCAAGTCAACATTTTCAAAGGCACTGTCGTACTTGTGTGCCGGGAAAGCGAATATGTGCAACCAAACTGTGCTCTAAGTGTGGAAAAAATATTTCTATTGACAACTTCAAGCGACACCAGCTTACTTGCAAGAGCACTGGAACATCTCTACCGCAACCTTCCAAGCGAAAGGTAGAAGTAACCTCCCTCAATGCATCGCCACCTGCCAAACGCGTCAAGCTGGCGAAGAAAGCAGACCGATTTGCGTTTGAGCATTTATTAGAAGACTTTAACATAACATCAGACAGCTCATGCGATGTGCGTAGTTTTCTGGAGAGCGAGCGAGCTAAGATAATATCCATCCTCAACGATGCATTGGCTACATACTCCACTAAATTCTATGCTGTGCTATGCTGCAAGTATAAGAAACCATCTGATGAAATATATAAATTCTTCCATGCGACAAAAGCAAAAACACTGCATCAGGCAGATATCACTGACCTCGACAGCATCTACGACAAGTTTGTCGAGGAGTTTGTGGCAAAGCACGAGGAGCATCAGGCTAAAGGCTCGGGCGGTTCGCTGTGTGGCGACCCCCACGAACTTTGTCTGACGCTTAGCAAGTTCCTGCCACTGGCAGGGTCTAGCTATATTGCCCTGCCACCCGAGGTTGAAGCAAGGAAAGCTGTTCTCAATATTCAGAACAAAGACACCAAATGCTTCCTCTGGTCGGTGCTGGCAGCATTGCACCCTGTTCACTGGAAAAACAGTCCACGCCGTGTTAACCACTACACGCAGTATGAGTCGGAACTGGAGGATGCAATGGCCGGGATTGCCTACCCTGTAGAAGTCTCGCATATTCGCAAGTTTGAGGTTCGTGCTCGTGACTTGTTGGGCCTACAATTAGCCATTAATGTTTACGGTCTCACCGAGAACGAAAATGAGGTCCACCCCATCCGGGTGAGCAACGTGAGCAACAACAACGAGGTACGAGAAATCAACCTCCTGCTCATCAAGGACGAGACCCATCACCATTACACCCTTATCCGTTCCCTCTCTCGGCTTGTTTCGACCCAACGGAGCAAAGACAAAACCCACGTCGAGGTGTGTCGCAGGTGCTTGGCTACATTTAATAATCGAGAACAGCAGGGTTACCGGCGCATCAGAGGTCCCAACATTGCTGCTGAGAAGCTAGCTCGCCACATGTTCTACTGTGGTACCAACGAGCCTGCACGAATTATCCTGCCCGAACCTGGTGCAGTAGAGTGCTTTCGCATGCACAGTGCTATGGTGAAGCATCCTGCCTATATTGTAGCAGACTTCGAGGCCTTTCTTCAACCTCTGTCTAACTGCGAGCCCAACCCCGAAACATCCTCTACCATTCCTTTCCAAATCCACGAGGCCTCGAGTTACTCCTATGTTGTGGTGTGGCGAGACCAACATATTGCCTCCGAGCCCTATGTGTATCGCGGTCCCGACCCGGCCAAACACTTCCTGGAGAGAATGCAACAGGAAGCCATCAAGATAGGGAAGGTGCTGTTGGCCCCCAAGCCCATGCTGCCTCTGTCTCCCAAAAACAAGCATCAGCACGAAATGGCTCTAAATTGTCCTGTTTGCAACTCGGTCTTCACTGACGATAACAAAAAGGTCCACCACCATGACCATTATGGGACCGGAAGCTACATTGGCCCGTGGTGCAACAGATGTAACTTGAGAGCCAGGGACCCGCGCTTCATACCGGTCTTTTTTCACAATGGCTCGGGATATGATTTCCATCACTTGGTTACACATCTAGGGTACGACAATGCGAGAATCAATGTCCTGGCGCAGAACGAGGAGCGTTATATTAGCATCAGCAAGTGGGTGCCGATCCCCAACTCAAGCAAGAGCATCGAGCTTCGGTTCCTCGACTCTCTGAGGTTCCTCCAGGCAAGCCTCGATGCTCTTGCTGGGAAGCTCAGAGACGACCAACTAGCCATTACCACATCAAGTTTCCCGAACTTAGATGTCGCACTCATCAGACGTAAAGGGGTCTACCCCTACGAATACGTCACAGACCCTTCCAAGTTCGAAGAAGAGTTGCTGCCTCCCCAGGATAAGTTCTACAGCCAGCTGAGAGGTTCTGGTATTACCGACGAGGAGTACAAGCATGCTCAGTCTATGTGGGTCGAGTTGGGTTGCCGAACTTTCGGTGATTACCACGATGCATACCTGAAGCTTGATGTGACGCTTCTTGCCGATGTGTTCCAGGCGTTTCGGGCGACTGCGATAAACATTTACAACCTGGACCCTGTATATTTTTACAGCCTTCCTGGACTGGCATGGTCGGCCATGCTCCTGCTGACTAAAGTTAAACTTTCACTTATCACCGATAATGATATCATGCTTTTCATCGAGAGAGCTATCCGGGGCGGCATGGTCCAAGTGTCGCAACGCTTCGCACACGCCAACAATCCCCACATGGCCACTGGTTACGACCCCTCCCAACCATCAAGCTACATCATGTACACTGACGTGAATAATCTTTACGGGCACTCCATGATGCAGCCACTCCCAACAGGACAGTTTGAGTGGGCTGACCCCTCCAACTTCGACATCGAAAAAGAGTGCGACGAGTTTGGGTTTTTTGCCGAGGTGGACCTCGACTTCCCCGAGAAGCTGCAGGATACATTCTGTGACCTTTCGCCTGCTCCGGAATTGAAGTGCCCACCTGGCTCGGATCAACCGAAGCTCGTCATGGACTTGGAGCCCAAAAAGCGTTATGTGCTACACTACCGGAACCTCCAGTGGTTAATGCAGCAAGGGGTCTCGGTCAAAGCAGTTTACGGCGTGCTCTTGTTCAGGCAGTCTCCATGGTTGAAGCCGTACATCGAACTGAACACCAAACATCGCACTGATGCCACTTCGGAACTTGATCGCGATTTTTTCAAATTAATGAACAATGCGGTATTTGGGAAGACCATGGAGAATGTGCGAAATCGCGTTGATGTGAGGTTGGTGACGAAGAAAACACAGTGTCGTCGACTTGTTGCAAGCCCGCTGTTTAGGTCTCGAACAATTTACAACGAACAGATGTCTCTGATTCACATGAACCGGGGCAAGGTGCTACTCAACAAGCCCATCTATGTGGGAGCTGCAGTTTTGGATCTGAGCAAGTTGTGCATGTTCGAGACATATTACGGCATACTACGTGCACACTACAACCACAATATCTCGCTCCTCTACACAGACACGGACAGCTTGGTGTACCATGTTCGCACGGCCGATGCATATGGTGATATAGCCAAAGTTCCAGCTCTTGTCAAGCTCTTCGACACATCGGGCTATCCCCAGCTAAACCGGTATGGAATTCTGCCCCGGAACAAAAAAATACCCGGCAAACTCAAGGACGAGAAAGACGGGGATGTGATTGTGGAGTTTGCTGGACTTCGTGCCAAAGCCTATGCGATCCGGGCTGAGGGTTCAGTAACAAAAAAGGCAAAGGGTGTAAGCAGGCAAGTGGTTCGGGAGCACCTCAAGTTTGAGGATTACCTCGAGTGCCTCAGAACAAAATCGCCCATTCTACAAAAAGAGCATCGTATCCAAAGCGTCGATCATGTGCTTACAACTAATATTGTCAGGAAAGTTGCTCTGGATGCACACGACGACAAGAGGTGTATTCTTGAATGTGGGGTCCATACACTTCCGTGGGGCCACTATCGCCTCCAAACTAGTAAGGCCTGCCCAGAGTGCAACAAAAAGTAATAGGCAATGCGAAAAAAAAAAAACAATTTTAATTTACTTCCACTTCCTCGATTACATGCATGCATGACACAGCAAAATTAAACTTCTGGAAACTGCTAATTGCAATTTGTACTTATATATATAAAATTCCACATTTCTTATTGTGTGCTATTTTTTTTTATTTATTTAAAACTGTTCAGTCACTCTTTCATTCTTGACGTCATACACAAATGTTTTCTCTGCAATAAGAATGACACTGCACAGAGTATCTGCAGGCAAGGCATCGTGGAACTCGCATACAATCTTGATGTTGGTACGATCGTTGACCACAACCTTCTTCCTCTTAGATGTGTTGATGACGGTCATGGGTCTCCGTGCTTTGAATTCGCTGGGCGCGTAGTACACGTCCACGCTTCCCTCGGTCACGCGTTTGTAAGCCGTGTAAGCTTCGTAAAGTTTGAGGTAATCGTTTTTGGTCACGTCAAGGTTGTAATTCTCGCGCGGGAACACTTCGTTGCGTCCATTTTTGAGGTAAACGTTCTTGATCTTGCAGTCGTCGAACTTGCTGGAATCTTTTTCCTGATCGTTATCGCGTCCGGTCTGAAAAAGCACTACGACGAAATCTGGCATGTCGAACTGTATGTTGTTGAACTGCGTCGTCACGTCGAATTCCATGTGACTTCCCGACGCCATCTTCTGCACGCACTGGTAACCGTGAAAGTGAATCGGCACCTGCGGACTTTTCAAGATCTCCGCTTTGTACTTGAGGGCGTAGTTCGTTTCGTATTCCACCACCGGCATTCTCAATTCCATGCTCCGGATGACACATTTCGCCGCTTCGGGTAAAGTGTTGGCTATCGGCGTGGTGCCGTCCGGACCCAAAGTAGCGTATCGCATCAGTGCGTCGTTGTCGTTGGCCGCTCTTCGAAACGTAACCCTCAGTCCTCCCTTCCACATGATCTCCTTGTAGTCCGAGAAGAAACCAGGCAGCAGACGCATGGGAAAGAGCACCGTGTGACTTTTCGTCGATATTTTGGTTCCGGCTTCGAATCCCCCGGCCTGGTAGTACGCTGCGTCCGTTTTGGATAATTTCAACGTTCCCACCGCCGTCGACGTGATGCCTGGATAATCTATTCTGTTGATGACGGTGTTGTGTTTCCTCACCTCCACCTGCGAGAACAGGTGAGGCACGAAGTTGTCCACGAGTATCAAGTTTGCTGCTGCGGGAAACGCGTCTCCGCTTTCTTTCTTCACCACGTCGAATTGAAGGTAGAGGTCCGCTCTGTGAGGATGAACGAACCCGTCGCCTACGTCCACGTCGTATTCGATCTCCCTGTTCGCTTCGTTCAGATTGGCGAACGTGCGACGGTTGGGAGGGAAAGATTGCAATTCGTAACTTTCGATTTGCTCCATTTTACATGTATGGTTATTTATTATACGTTGATCTCCACGATGGCCGTCGTAGTGGCACCTGCGAAATCCACCACGTCTCCTTTCTCGTTCGTCACCACCAACTCTATGTCGTCTATGCGGTTGCGACATACTGGAAAATAGATCGGCGAAGAGGGCGTGTAGATGATCGGTTCCATGAACTCGGAACTTGGTTTGAAAGTGGCTATGATTCCCGTCTGCTTGTGACTTCCCAGTAATCCGTCCGAAGATTTCGTGATCATGCCTTCGGCCACGTTACAGTATACGTTCAGAGTCTCTATGGCCAAGAATTTAGGAATGTTGGTTGCTACGTGCTTGATGCCAGCTTCGAGTTTGGTGTCGTTCTCGAAACCTAAAAGTTCTCCCATGGTGCCCAGGTCCACGGTCTCCGTCGCGGATAGGATTTCCACTCTGTGCGTGACCGAATTTTGAGAAAGGTACGTGCCTTTGGGTAATTGAGCTTGCAAAGTGGAAAGATTGTATTGTCCTGGCGTGACGACGATGTGTTCGCTTCCGACGCTAATTTTGTTGTTGTGCTGCGTGACGTTAGGTATGAGGTACATGCTGTAGAATGCACGCAGAGCCACGGATTTAGGATAGACGATGTCGTCGTGCAGCGTGAGTTTCAAGATTGAAGATTCGCTCGTGAGATGGAACACGCCCATCCTAGTGATGCTGTTTGAGGTTCCACAATGCTTTCTGGAAATCCTCGATCGTAGGGTTATTTATTTTAGAGAGAAACGCGAGCACGGATAGGCAGAGATGGCCGCAGTTCACGTCTCCGAAATTTTGAATGCGTTCGTCGTTGTAGTATATGGAGGTTTTGTTCGTTTTCAGATAATGAATTAAATTTGTAGGTGGAACACCTCCGAAAGAATCGAAAACGAATGCTTTATCATCATTTTTGTGGTAACATATCCAATGCGTGCCTGGATTTTCTTGACCGTCCAAGTTGACTACTCCGCATTCTCTTCTTTTAACGCTTGAAGGTAACGAGTCGGACATGAAAACTCCTCTGAAGTGTTTGATTTGTAACGGTTCGATCAGAGATTCAATGTCTCGGTTGGTGAGTGCTTCTGTTTCTTTTTTTTAAACTTTTTCATCACGCCCTTCCCCTTTTTCTTCTCCATGGCCAGGTTGTGACGTTTCTGTTCTTCCAACTCGGCCTTGTTCTTCTTCGAGTCGATGACGGTTTTCGCGATGGCGGCGCTACCGCCGGCTAAACTTCCAACAGCCCCCAATGCTGCTAGGATGGCCGGGATGCTGAATATGAAACCTCCGACCTTTTGCTGTTTCCGCGAACGCTGCAATCTTTTCAATTGAGGTGTGCTGAGCAGCAATTTCATTCCGTGTCCTTTCGACAAGCAAGAACGTTTCTTCTCGCGTTGTTTCTTGGTGAGTAACCCATCGAGGGCACCTAGATTTTTCAGATTGGAGTATGGTATCTGGTACACGACACCCTTGGGCTTCATGTTGATGCTCTATGTGTTATTTTCACGGTATGTTATTTATATATATATTCTGAGATTTTTTTCTTGTGTAGTTTTTTTTACGGTATGTTATTTATATATAAATATTCTGAGATTTTTTTTTCACGGCCCCGCAGTCGCTACACAAATTCTATTACGTGCTTCGTTTTCTTGCCAAGAAGTTCCTTTGCCCCCTTGTACACGATTCGAGTTTTGTTCTCGATTAAAATAGATAGCTTCTCGTCCGATAACATGTTAGCGTATCGATCTGGTAAAAATAGACTGTATTGTGCGTTGAGCAACAGGCGTACCTTGGGACCATACTGGGTAGAAACGATTGAACCGGAAGTTATCGTGTAAGATTTGCCGACTTCCAATTCCCGAATTTTTACATACTCGAATGACAAATTTAGCATTTGTTTTAATGCTTGGAGCTCACTCATTTTTTCAGTTGTCATATCGAAGAAGAGAAATTTTCAGTGTATGTGTTAGAGAAATTTAATTTTTTTTCACGATGTGTGTTATTTATATATACCGAAGATTATTTTTTTTCACGATGTGTGTTATTTATATATTTTTTTTTTCATGATTTGTATCGAAGATTTTTTTAACAGAGGAAGAAAGTTCGTGCTTCGGAGAACGCGATGATTTGCGTGATGATTTCTTCAGTTTCCTGTTTGGACTTACGCCAATCATCAGTATATCGTCTTCTTCCCTGCCTCGCCTCGTGCAGTTCATCCAACCTCTCGTTCAATTTCTCCCCCCCCGCGGCCGACAGAAGAGTGTCGAGATCACCGCACCTCATTCCACTGATCTCCCGAAGACGGTCCTTGAGAACTATTTCGCATCCCATGTGAAATGCCGGCGTCGTTTTAGCTATGATCACAAGTTTATTAACATCTCCGTTAACTACCTTTTTGAATATTTTAGATAGTAGTTCGTGCGGCAAATCAGTTATGCAAGCCATGTTTATTTTTTACTGTATGTTATTTATATACCCCACCCCAATTTTTGTTTCGTGTTCATGGCGATGGTGGTACCCAGTGCGGCGACCCGTTCACCCAGCGATGCGTCTCTGCTCACGAACCTTTCGAAAGCTGCATGTTCCAATTTTTTGTCTGCTTCGTGACGTGCGTCCAGATCCGTCTGCGTGGTGTTGTAGGCGATGTCGTGATCTTTGCATGCCGCGTCCAACGGATTCACACCCTTGTCTCCTCTCTCCAATCTTTTCTCGAGTTTGGTACCCGGTCCGCAGTACTGGTAGCCAGGTAGATGCATCTCGAAAGGTAACTTGTTGATGATGTCGTTCACGAGTCCCTTTCCTTCGGCCACGTTCCAGAATTTCGCAGGCAGCGTGTTGATGATTTTGATCAGGTAACCTATGCCCTTGTCGTCGTTCACGATGAAGTTGGAAAGTTTCGTGCTGATCATGTCCACGATGCCAACCTTCTCGTTGTAGAAATTACGGTTGCCTGCATTCTCTTCGCCGGCTATCACCAACAATCGGTCCACGAGTTTCCTCACGTCGTCCACCCAAACGAATTCTTTGGGTAACGTGTTGTAGCGTTTGACGCCGCTGCCTGTTTTGACCTGGTTCCAAATCGGTTTGATGAGATTCCTGTACTTCTCGCCGCTGCTCGATTTCACCCTATTCTGCGAGGCATCGTTGTTCTGGTACAAGGCATCCGTCATGATCAGAATTTCCTTGTAACTTTGGTAATCTTCGTCGGTGTAATCTTTCGGCTGCTTTTTGGCAACGAGTTCCCACAGTCCCACTGTACCCGGATATCTGTTCCAACTATCCTTGTCGCCTAAATTGACTTTAATGTCGTTGCCTTCGAAGGTCACCTTCGATTTCCCAATCTTCCACACCACACCGCCGCCTTCGCTGGTTTCCATGCTGGGATACAATCCGAACACTTCATCCTTGTCAAATTTCCCTGTACTCAGGTAGTCTCGTGCCAAAGGTCCCAACTCGATTTTATCCGAAGACGACGTGCTACCTATGGCTCGACGTCGTACAGGTGCATCCTTCAGTTCGAACGGCGTCGAAGGAATGCTCGAAATGGGTGTGGGTACGGCGTAATTTTTAGCTGCGAGCGGTACGAGTTCATTGATCAAATTTTTATTTTGTTCCGTGACACTTTTAATTTATTTACCTAGACTGCTGATGGCATCGATCACAGGTTGATCCTGACGTTTCTTCTCTTCGTAGAATCCGCGATTCTCGGATTTCCAACCTTTGAAGCGTTTCGCGAGGTAATCGCGAAGCTTGAGATTTTCGTCTTCGATTTTTCGTTTCGTCATGACGTTATTTATATACGTCGTTTCTCACAACGTTGCAACGTTTAGAAAGTCGTTGATTTTGTTTCTGTATTTTCCATCGTTGGGTTTTCTCGTCATGTCGATCGTCACAAATCCGAAATCGTCACCGTTCCAGCAAGTAGAGCAGCAGCGTTCCGAAAATTGATTGTAGTTCATGTCTCCGCCTACGTAGTCATCGTATGCGTGCTTGAGGTTGGTGTGATCTTGACGAAACAAACATATGAAATTGGCGTTGTCGCGCACTAACTGTTTTGGAATTTTGGAAAACGTTTGAGCTAGGTAGAAACAATCCATTCCTTTGTGACGACCTTGCGTGAAAAAGTTGCGAATTTCATTTTGATTTTCCAGGATGGCGTCGTCGAACACAACGACTGAATTTTCACGACAATCGTCAAGTGGTTTTATTTCCGAGGCGAATGTTGCAATGTCCAGACCATCGTACAGTTTCATCAGTTGCTGGTATTTGGATTGCTCCAAACTTTTCGAGAACACGTACAGGTGCCTGTTCTTCCAATCTAACCAATTCGGTGCGAGGAGAAAATTGTCCACGAGCAGTGTCGTTTTCCCACACCCCGATGGACCTACGATCAGACAGCGGATGCTGTCGGGAAGCAACTCGCCGTTCTTTTTCTTCGTTTGACTTTCCGGATCCGGTAGACGCTTCACCACGTTCCACGTACTCACAAGATCACTTCGTTCGCGTCGATCCAACTCTTTTCCGGAAGTCCCAGCCATTTGACAAACAGTTTGTCACCTTTCCTACGCAATACTTTCTCGATGAGGTACGTGTCGGGGTGTTTCGTTTTAGAGAGTTCCTCTTCGTAAAATCTTCCTTTCAAAATCTCACCGCTACTATCTTTTATTATATACGTGTGTCGGTTTCCAGGTAGAACTCGAACCACCGTAAAGAGTTCCGTGCTCCAATTTTTTGTGAACCCCTTCTCGAAGGTGCGTTTGAATTTGCTGATCCTCACCTGGTCTCCAATTTTGTATTTAGCTTTTTTTGTCGTGGGTGTGTACTTTGGACAGTAAACTGTAGAAATTAAACGCTGCTCGTCGGACTTGGTAACGTCGGCTGGCTTCATGCCTATCGTTCTGTGTACCGTATCATTATAGGTGTCGACGAGTTCCGGTAGGATGTCGACCCATTTGTAATTTCCCCGAAGCGTGAATCGTTTCCACATGTGTGTTTTCAAGGTTCGATTGAATCTTTCCACGATGCTGGCTTTGATGTGACTGAAGGTCGAATAATGTCGAATGCCATGTTTTTGAATAAACTTTTGGAATACGGCGTTGTAAAATTCTTTACCGTTGTCCGTTTGCAGAAACCGTGGTCGTCTGCCACCGCTTTCGCGAAAAATTAATTTGAATGCTTCCGTGACGCACGTTCCCGTTTTCGCCTTCAAAGGTAGAGCCCATGCGAATTTCGAAAACGTGTCTATGACGGTGAGGAGGTACTTGTTGCCCTTGTTCAATTTATGCACGTTTTTCAAATTGCCGCTACTCATCTCCACGAGGTCGCTTTGCCAGAGGTCGTCGATGCCCTTGGTTACCACAGCCAAACGTTCGTAGTTGCGGCGTGCAGGTTTATGTAATTCTTCGACGATGGCTTGCCTAGACATTTTTTTGTTTAGAGATTACGTTTCAAGAGAAGTACCAGTGTGATGGGATTCAAAGAGGGTGGTACTTCGCTCGTGTTTTGAATGATCAGCTTATCGCCGGCACTCACGTCGAAAACGGTGAGATCTTCGTCTTCGTGTATTTCATATATGTTGCGCGTTTCGTTCCAACGTGCCAGAGGAATGTTTCCCGCTTTCTGGACACCACGATTCGATATCAAAGTCATGGTGGGAACGCTAGCTTTTCTGCCGTGAGACCAGTACGAAAATTCGTTTATCTGAATCGTGCCATCGAGGAGAAACTTGTAGTACGGATGATAAGGATGCAACATGTACAGTTTGTTACCTTCGACGAACGTGGAGATTCTCTGTTGATTGGGTACGCTGTTGATTTCGATGGCTTGCAGAGAATGCAGTTTAGCGAATTTAGTGTCGACGCCGAGCAGATTACTGTGAACTTGTCCGAGTTTATTTTCGATAGGCAGCAAATGCTCGACTATGGTATCTGTTACGGCAGAAAACGACGGTTTGATTTTCACTTCCACGTTCAACTGCTTGTAGTTTTCGTTGAGTTCTTGCAACTTGGCACCGAAAGAGGCCAGCGTCGATTCCTGCGTGGATTCCAGCACTCCGACTTGATCTCTGATGTTGACGACGATGTTCTGAAGGTTCTCGACTTGATTCAATTTCGAGCTCTTCTCGGTAAGATCGTTCACGATGCTTCGCATCTCTGTAAACTGCGTGTGAAGGTCGGCGACGCTCTGCGAAGTGGGCAGCGTCGACACCAGCGAACTAATTTCGTCTCGAATCTGTTCCACGTTCGCCGTTTCCGTTTCTAGTCGTTTCAGCATTCGAGATATGTTTCTTTTCAAAGCGTGCAATTCTTTGGAGGTGGGGAGATTGGCCACTTTACTCTCGAGTTCGCTCAATGAACTTTTGATGTCGTTCGAATCGGATAGTGCCGTCACCGCCGTTTTCAATTTTTCCAAATCTTCGCTCGAAGGCACGCTCGTCCGTAACGATTCCAAGTCACCCTGTATGTTGTCGAGTACGTGATGAAAATGAGCGAGATTCGTTTCGACGTTCAAATTTTCTAAATATTCGATCTTTTGCTGAACCGTGCTCAACGTGTCTTGAATGCTCGTCAACGCTCTCGCTTCAGCGTGAATATTTTTAATTTCTTCGTTGATCAATTCCAAGGACGCCTGAAGCGTGGCGATGGTGGTTTGAATGTGTTCGAAATCTTGATAGGCCTCCAATTGAATTTTTATGTTCGCGACGCTTTTACCGATGACCTGCAGTTCGTCCGACGATGGTAGGTTCGTCATTGTATCTTCCAAAGTCTGCAACTTGGATTTAATTTCTTCCAACGTGCTGGTGAATTCTTCTTGTAATTTGGAAACAACGACATGCAAGCGTTCTGCGTCTATATCGTTCACGACGGTTTGAAGTTCAGAGAAATTCTTTTCTATTGCGGAAGTTCGTTCTTCGATTTCGAGTTTCAATTTTTCCAAATCTTCATTTTTCGATTGAAATTGCTGTAATTTGGCCAAATCATTTTGAAGCGAATCCACGCTCAACTGTATATTTTGAACGTTGTCGTAAGAAGGTACGTCGACATAATTTTTTATGAGCGTTTTCAGTTCGGAATCGATTTTCAGAATGGGGTCGAGACATTGCGTTTGGAGCGTAGCGATTTCCGACTCTAAACTTTTGTTTAAGGTCTCCTGCAAAGCGATCAAATCGGTCCTCAACTTCTTAACTCGAATGTCCAACATGAGAATCTCTTCTGCATGGTCCACGCGCTTGGTGTTGCCGAAAATGTCGTTAGGCATTTTTGGTTAACGGTTATTTATAATAGGATAGACGATTCGTAATTCTACGAAGAGAGGAATAAGTTTGTCGTAATCTCCGAGAAGTTCCATGTAAAAATAATCTCCTGCAGACACATCGTACGTAATGTTAGAAAGCATCTTGTCGTGCTTAATTCGAAAAATGTTCTTGCCGGTAGAAATTTTGATTTCGCCTGCGTTTTCCGGATTCACGGTGATTTGAAGTTTCCCGTCGATCGGAATTTCGTAGAAATGTAAATTGTTATTAAAAACATAAAACATCTTGCCCACATCGTCATTCAGTTTCGTCCAAATGCTGTTGAGGTGAATGATCAACAGACCGTTGAGTTTAGGTAACACGGAAGGTAAGAGGTTATTGGAATTTGGCGGTGCAGTCTCCATGTTGATCTGTTTGCGGAAGCCAAAAAGATTCATTGTCTTTGTTAGTTATTTAAGAATACGGTCAAAGTTTTTTTTGTAATGACACGCAAAGTTTTTTTTTGTTTGCTTGCGTCACAATACAGGCACGCGCGCGCACGTGTGTGTGTGCGACACATTGTTCCCGAAAGAGGTTTACAAAAGTCACGATATATAAACATTTGGTCCCACAGTTGGAAAATTACGATAAGTTGCATTCAAAAGTTTCAAAATATCATATAGTAGAATTTTTGTAGAGTGGGTAGGCAACACCGACGAGCCTCAAATAATAATTCAAGACTCGTCAGTGTTGCCAATTCCTATTTGTAGGTTAGCTTAGCCAGTGAAAAATCATATAGTGGAATTTTCTTCGGATGGGTTGGCAAAACCCAAGCCTTAAACAAAACATCCAATAAAATTGCCAGATGTAAACAGAGGGCAATAGACCCCCCTCATAAAAGGCTACAGTAAACCCACAGTGTCGCCAACACTAGGCCCCCAACAGTGTTGCCAGACATAAAAAATACATGGACCCCCTCAGGCCCTTTGATGAAAATTTACAGTGAAAAACCCAGTAGGTTAACAACACTGTCAATCTACGGTAGTGTTGCCAGATGTAAACAGAGGGCAATAGACCCCCCCCCCTCATAAAAGGCTACAGTAAACCCACAGTGTTGTCAACTCTGCTCTCAAAATGTACATCATAAAAAGCTACGACGAGCGTCATAATCTTGGTGATTTTTTCGGGTAAGGAGTTGGCAACACATGCCTTACGAGAGAAATCCATTAAGGCGATCGAGCTCCAAATGATGGTTCGAGCTCCAAATGATGACTGGGTACCCGGCCACTAGGTCTACTAATATGGTTAATATTTTCTGTATTATTCTACACAAAATATTTGCTTATTTTTGCCTATAAAAAAAATATTGGATTCTTAATCAAGAGAAAATTTGTATGGATGGATGTTTGTAAGTGTCCATTCATCAATTTCATCATATCATAACTCGTTCCCGTCTTCGCAAATTAACCAAAAGTGGCACAAAAAGCGAAGTAAAATAAAGCAATTCAATCAATAAATCAATCAAACTTTGTTCTCTTGCTTTCCTCGCGATTTCAGTCACACCACCTTCATTATTCTTGATAACTAACTAACTAACTCTCTAGCCTTCTTAAACCCGAAGGTTCATGGCTGCAGCAACACAGGCCTTCCATCTTTCCCTATCTTGAGCAAGATCTATATACTCTTTTCCATCTCTACCGATTTCCTTTAGGTCCTCAACGTTGTCCCCCCATCTTCGTCTTGGCCTTCCTATAGGTCTCTTACCATCAGGTTTCCCAACAAGAATCCTGTGAACTCCTCTTTCCTCTCCCATTCGTGCCACATGGCCTGCCCACCTAAGTATTCTTGATTTAATTATTCTAATAATATCTGGACATGAATACAAATTATGTACTTCTAAATTATGTAACCTTCTCGACTCACCTGTCTCCTCATCCCTTTTAGGTCAAAATATTTTCCTAAGGATCTTATTTTCAAATACGCTCAATTTGTTTTCCTATTTCAATGTAAGGGACCAAGTTTCACACCCATATAATACTACAGGCAAAATTACTGTTTCGTATATTTTAACTTTTAGTTTCTTAGATATTAAACGAGAACACAAAAGTTTATGAAGAGAGAAGTAACATGCATTTCCTGAATTAAGCCTACTTTTTATTTCCTCTTTAATATCATTTTCACTTGTTAATATTACTCCTAAGTATTGGAATTTTGAAACTGGTTCAAATGAGTTGTTATCAATAATTGATTTTGATTATTACCTAACACTTGGTTTCGGCCTGTAAGCATATATTTAGTTTTCTCTTTGTTAGCAGTTTTGGAAAATATTTTAGCATTATTCTTAATTGTATTTATATCATCCCCTAATAAGTCTACATCATCTGCATATGCTAACAACTGAGTCATACCATTTAATTTTAGTCCTTCGTTAGTTTCTTTTACCTTCCTAACAGCATATTCTAAGGCAAAATTAAAGAGCAATGGAGATAATGCATCTCCTTGTTTTAACCCATCATGAATTGTAAATTTGTCACACATTAATACCCACACGAATTTTACTTTCTGTTTCACTGGTGCATACTTTTATCATACTAACAAGCTACTTAGGTATTCCAAACTCGACTAATATATTATATAATTTATCTCTTTTGACCGAATCATATGCTTTTTTTAAATCAATTAATAGCTGATGGACATTTTGATTATGTTCCCACTTTTTTTCAAGTGTCTGTCTAATGTGAAAAATTTGATCTGTAGTTGATCTGTTACGTTTAAATCCACATTGATAATCACCTATAATTTCATTAGCATATGGGGTTAGTCTTGTTAAAAGAATGTTAGATAATATTTTGTATGCTGTTGAGAGTAGAGAAATTCCACGGTAATTATTGCAGTTCATTTTATCATCTTTTTTAAACACAGGAACAATTATAGATTCTTTCCACTGTTGAGGGATTTCTTCTTTATTCCATATTAAACAAATTAATTTATGAATTTGACATATTAATGAATTTCCACCATATTTAATTAACTCAGCTGGTATTAAATCAATGCCAGGTGCTTTGTTATTCATTAACCTTTTAATAGCATCTTTAACTTCAGTCAAGTTAGGTTCTGGAACTAAAGGTTCTGCTGTGTGCACTTCATTTACATCTGATTTATCTCCTACATGAACATTTAAAAGGTCATTAAAGTAGTTCTTCCATCTATTTAGAATATCGCTTGGGTCAGCTAGAAAATCACCGTCTTTATCTTTTATCAAGTTTGTTTTAGGCTGCCACCCCTTTCTAAATTCATTTACACCTTTATATAAATCTCTGATATTTTTGTTTTTGCTGTTTGTTTCAATTTCGTTAATTTTGCTTTTCAAGTAATCCCTTTTTTTCCTTTTAATCGTGCGGTTAACTTCTCGCTTTATTCTATTATAATTGCTTAGATTTGTATCATCAGAGTTATTTAACCACCTAAGTCTAGCCTGATTTCTTATTTCTATTAGATTATGGCATTCAATATCAAACCATGGCTTACTTTTTCTTGGTTTATGGTATCCTATACTTTCTTTAGCTGCTGATTCTATTGCATTACGTATGTGCTCCCAATTCTTATTTACGTCTGTTTCATTTATATTTTCATCATCATTTAAATGCTGCAAAACATCAAATCTATTTGACAGTTTAATTTGGTAATCTTTCTTAATTCTTTCATCAGCATATTTTCCTGTATTAAATTTTAGAACTTTTAGATTTTGTTGCTTACGATTTATCACTGCGAGCCTTTCTCTTAATTTAGCAATTACTAAATAATGGTCACTGGCACAGTCAGCACCTCTATGTGTACGAACGTCAATTATACTAGTATGCCTTCTCTTATCAATGAGAATATGATCTATCTGATTATGAGTTTTACCATCTGGAGAAGACCAGGTATATTTATGGATATCTTTATGTTTAAAAGTGGTACTTTTCACAATTAAATTCTTTGAGGTTGCAAAAGTAATCAATCTTATACCATTATCATTACTTAATTCATGAAGACTTTCTTTACCAATCGTGGGTTTAAATGTCTCTTCTTTGCCAATCTGTGCATTACAGTCACCTAACAGAATTTTCATATCATACTGAGAAAATTTATGAAAGACCTGTTCTAACTCTGTATAAAAATCATCTTTAGTATTATCATCTTTATCTTCTGTTGGTGCATGTATGTTTATTAAAATAATTTTACACCACCTACCCTGTAAAACTGCATATGATATCCTATCATTAATAAATAGTACTGTTTTAAGAGCCGAGATAATTCTATTATTTATGAAAAAGCCTGTTCCAAAATTATGATTTTCAGTACCACCATAGAAAGAAGTATAATTTTTAGTTTTACAATTCCCTTCTCCTGGCCACCTAACTTCCTGGACAGCTACTACATCTAATTTATACTTATTCTTGATAGAGACACATAAAAATAAATGAAGAGGAAGAATGTTAAAATCTGTGTTTTGCGACATGAGAGCTAATGCTCCATCTTGTTGTATGGACCAATGGCCTTTTTCTATTTCTTTTCATCCGCATGCAGTAAACGTCGTTTTGTAATCAAGCGCTCCCGGTTCGATACCCGGTGGAGGCTCATAGTGGTTCG
The DNA here is from genome assembly GCF_977018435.1 of Lepisma saccharinum. Lineage (NCBI taxonomy): Eukaryota > Metazoa > Arthropoda > Insecta > Zygentoma > Lepismatidae > Lepisma > Lepisma saccharinum. The sequence continues at coordinate 36,796,877 of NC_139235.1, read as the reverse complement.
GATCCCACTTTAAACTGTAGGTCCAGTTCCGATTAGCCTGTCTGTGCATAAATTGGACTTAAAACACCAACTCAATCAATCGATCAACCGCATGCAGTAGCATCTCTCTCATTACAGTGCCGATTGTGGGGTGTACGCCACGTGGCGTAACATCAATGCATTATAGTGACCAAAATGAGAAGAAAACAAAATTATTTTACGATTCCATTTTAACCTGTATCTCCAGTTCCGATTACAATTACAAGTGTACACCAAATTTTTAAACAGTTCTTCAACTTTAAGTATAGGCACTAAGGAAGTTTTCAGACCGAAGCGACTTGGAAACTTCCAAACCAAATATAACCTTTCGTACCAGAATGTCACAACAATCTTCACATGTCAATCGGACTGGAGAGTTTTCTCTTTAGCGTGCGTCGCGTCGCCTCGGTCTGGTGTTCACGCATGCGCAGTGAATACTTTCTTAGACTGGAGAGGCCCGTGTCGCTTTTGCTTCGGTTTGAAAACCGCTTGTAACTTTGGTCGAGAACTGCCTAAGGGAGCTTTCAGACCGAACCGACAAGCGACACAAGGATTTCACACCGTAGCGGAAAACGACACGGGCCCCTTTAGTCTATAAGCAAGCATTCACAGCGCATATACGAACAACAGACCGAGGCGACATGATGCGTGCCATTGAGAAAACTAAACAGTCTAGCGACACCTGCAGCTTGTCGTATCGCTTCGGTTTGAAAGGTTGCACTGATTGCTTGATAACGACCATTGAGCTTGAACTTGCAGAACGATTTATCAGTGCAAATAATAATAATAATACCGTGTTTAATGTTAAACGTTATAATTTAAAGAACATATAGTACAGACACACGAAATCTTACGACTTCCATTGTCTTTCTGGTACTTATTGATTTCCATTGATACTGTTACAATCTTTTATCTTATTTTTTTAGATACAAATTCTATTTTACGTGGAATTTTTAGCGAGAAATGTAGGCTTGACCAGGACTCGAACCCGGGTCTCTGACATACCGTGCCATTGCTCTACCATTGAGCTACCGAGCCGACCTGGCCTCGCCTGATTTTTCGCTGTCGCTGCTTTACCTGCGTTGAAAAAATGTCTACGTAGTACATCTCCTGTGTGTGCCTAATCTTCAAGAATTAACAACTCTACGCTTGGAGGAACCAGGCAACGTCGACGTCTACAATGTTTCAAAGGCAACATACTCCGTCGCGGTAGCACTGACAGAGACTATTCCACGCAGGCAAAACAGCGACAGCGAAAAATCGGGCGAGGCCAAGCCGGCTCGGTAGCTCAGTGGAAGAGCAATGGCACGGTATGCTAGAGACCCGTGGTCGAGCCTGCATTTTTCTCGCAAAATTTCTACGTAGTACATCTCCTGTGTATGCCTAATCTTCAAAAATTCTATTTTATACAGCGTGATAAGGATAGTATAACAATATATGTATCACATTAAGAACGTCAAGAGCATTAACATTGCACATTGATGATTTAGACAGTCTCCTACTGAGGGTTCACTTCCAAGCGTCGAACGTAGGCTTGTGCGATCACGTCGCTACCACGTGAAATGTTGTTGTTGATTGGCTCATTCCTAAGCGATATTTGTCGCGTGTCGCTTCGGTCTGAAAGCTTCCTAAAGCGTACGTTGCCAGAAGATAGGTTCTCTTCTTTACTTCACTGGTCGCCATCTTGGATTTAAATTCAAAAATTTTATCAGCAAATGCTACTTTTTTGGTCCAGTTATATATGTACGTCGGGCTGGCCCTAGGTGGGGTGCATACAATATTCGCGGGGCCTATAATCAAAATTTATCAGATTTATGCTCCTTAGTCTGAAGTACAGGTGTCCTATGTAATCATAATATTAACATTACATATAATTTATATATATATATATATATATATATATATATATATATTTCGTATTATCTAAGAGCAATAAGCAGAACATGTTGAAGGTTAAAACTGAGACTTATGTGAAGCTCAAAAAAGTTTCAGAATTATTGTTTAATTTTAATTCTGATGTACTGCTAGTGCAACGTTCATTATATTTAATTACAAAGCTGGGTGTATTCAATATCAAATTCTTACAACACCAATAAGCCTGTTTCCATGATATGAAAAACTCAATATGCTGACCAAGGCAGAAATTTATTTTATTTTAAAACATAAACTAAACGTGTAACGACCACCATGTTAGGCAAATTTCAGTCGTATATTGGCATTTATCTTATTCGTACACTTTCAAGTTAAGAACTTGGATTAAATTATTTTTACTTTATTATTTTCATAATTCATGTATATATTTACGTTTTATCTTGATATAATATTATTCGCGTATTTTTGCAACATTTATTCAGAATTTATAGGCTAATAATTATCCCAAATAATATATGCAACGTTTTCATTGTTTTTCAAATCCAAAATGGCTAGGATTATTTCTATCTTTTACGCAAAATTTTGTTGTTTAAGCACAAGTTAAATACATTTCTTCTTAATATCGATTTTTGTTCAACAATGTACAAGATTGAAGTAATTTGTCTTCGTTATAAACTAAATCTTTATTTAATCATTTTTATGTGCAAGGGCAAATATGATTTATTTGATAAAATTAGTTTAGTTATTTCTATATAGTTTAATATTGTAATATTATAGCAAAGTATTTCTCCCTCTTTTTCAATAAAATATCGTTTTTCTATTGGCTGTTTATGTTAGGAGTTGGCGAACCACGCTACGTGTTTTTGGCGATGTAAAAACTTCCACGTTGGCATTTTTAATTGTTGCCAACCTGAACTTTAGCTTACTATCGCTAATTAACATTGATCTGTTATATAAATTATCAGTTTTTCGTGTGTTATTTTATGTTATGAGTTTGTATTATTGTAAGATAGAACAATCTGTTATGCTGCGCCTCGCGCGCTTAAGGTAGGCAGTTGAGGTCTTGCTATTAACTGTGAAGGCGGGTCGCGGACTCTCGTGTTAAATAGGTTGCTTATCACTGCCTACGAGCGTGCATGACCCAACAAATTATAACTTTTAACTTGTGCGAATCAGTATGTACGCGCGCGGTTCGTGATTAAAGATTTTGGACATTTTAATTATAAAGTATTTGAATTTTATTTACTGTCACGTGTCGCAATTCGGTGGTTTGCTTCCTGGAGGAATGTGGATCGCCTTAATCCCGATCCCTGGGTGAGAACTGGTGCTTCCAACTGACCAGCCGGAGCAAGGAGCGGTGTGTTGCCAATTCTGATCTCCATACCCTGGAGTTACGAGTGGTAGCACGTTGCAAACGTAACGTTTCAACCTTCTAGCAAGGTCTTCATCAGACTCTGTACCAAGTACAAATGAAACAAGGTACAAAACAGGAAGATATATATACACAAAAATTACTCCCCTCCATACACAACATTATTAGAAGGTTGTTTCTGGAACATTCCAGCAGGTGGCCTTCCCTTGTCAACTGTACTTTCACCTGACAGGCGATTTAGCTAAACATATCCTATCATCTGGAAAGTGGTTGGACTCTTTATCTCACTCTCTTTTTCCTTTCTTTCTTCACTCCTCTTCCTTCTTCTCTCCTCTTTCGCTCTTGTCCTTTCCACTCTTTCTAACACATTCTTCCATTCTGTGTTTATCTTGAGTCCCCCATTCCAGTTCATTGTGTCTTCTTCTCTTTTCGTTGGCCTCCTTCCAGTTTCTCACTAGTACTCTCTTCTCCCTTCCTATCTGCTTAGCCTCATCCCACTCTTGTCATGTTCTGTTTCTCTTGTGTGTTTAAATATCGTATTTCTCTCTCTCTCTCTCTCTCTCTCTCTCTCTCTCTCTCTCTCTCTCTCTCTCTCTCTCTCTCTCTCTCTCTCTCAAGTCGTACATCATCCCTATCTGCGTGCTTAAAGTGGACTTAAACATCAACAATAACAACATATTGATGTGAACGAGGAGACTGGCCATACTGGACTGCGACCACTTTGCTCTCATTGGTGGACGTTGAGAGCCTACAGTATTCAACAGATCTTAAAGAAGTATCAAAACCTTCTCAATTTTTTGAGAAATTTTCTGAAGAAGATTCTACTGACGCAGCATCAAAATGTGCTGGATACCTAGAGACAATGCTTCACTTCCACATTTTTCTCTCTCTCCCTCTACTGCCATGTGATGGGCCCAATAGAAGAGGTAAACTGTAAGATTCAATACTCGACTGACATCTTTCAAGAAAAGCGAGTGGGTTTTGAGCAGTTCTGGCAGAAATGCTCAGAGGGCAACCCAGCCTCGTTGATGAGCCAGAATTGCCCCGGCAACGTCACGTCGCTAAGGGACTTGTAAATCCTGATGCTGCCAAACCTCACAAGTTCTACACTCCAAAATAGTATTATAAATCAATATACACTGACGTGTGTGACACAGTAAAATCGTGTGTTAAACAAAGACATGAATCTACAGGACTACAAAAAGTAACAGCCGTAGAGAAAGAATGCATCTCAGCTGTGAACAGTTGCACAACAAACTTTCAGCAAACTCGACAATTCTTTCGCCAAGATTTGGATGCCGATAGGCTCTCCTTACACATGTCCATGCTTGGTGATATCGCCAAACAGAAGAAAGTGGTTCTGACTACCATGCGTGACATAAGGAAGTTTGTTTTGGAAGACAGCACCCTCCAGGAGCTTCTGCCTGAAGTTGACAAATTCATGATGCTCCTCCGCACTGTGCCAGTGACGACAGGCATAGGGCGCCTCCAGGATCGCTCAACATGGTAGCAAATGTTGACCTGCTACGTCACACAGTTTTATGGCCTTTCCTGGATGCAAAGTTGAGAAGTAGCGACGTTCCAGCCGATAACAATTGAAAATCGCATTGCGTTGCCTTGTGGCGTCTGCAGCGAAAATGGCAGGGCGTGTTGGGCTGTTGAATACGGTGTCACTATTAATGGATTATGAATCGATGTGATGACATATATATGGATGCTATTTCAAATTAAAGTATGTGGTTAATCTCGAAGTAAAACATGAGTAGATCTAGATCTGTGTCTACTATCTATAGAGATACAATTGAGGGAAATGTTATATTCCTAATTTGAGAGCTTTGGTTACAACAATTCTCTGTGGTTACAATTTTATTTCTCCAAAATAATACGTAATAACCATGGAGGAGTGACATTGAGTGTAGAAAGGTTGTGGCCAGTTTTATTTAAGGATATATGTGTTTAAATTAAAGATTATTTTCGTATAGGAGTGCAAGTTTGACACAACGCTCTACTTCTTGTGTGTTTGCTTGTTTGGTCTTTTAAGTCCACTTTATGCACAGTAGGCTAATTTGGACTGGGCCTACAGTTTAAAGTGGAATCCGAACCACCATGTGCCTACACCGGGTATCGAACCCGAAACGTTTTTTGTGTGTGTGTGACCGTATTGGTTGTAAACCTTTGTTAAAACACTTATAACATACGCATACGCTACACTATAAGTGAAAGAAAGATTAGTTTCGATAATGTGCTTTGAAATGGGATCATTATTCCTCAATAGTTTCATGCCATTGTTAATAGGTCGGCACCCGTGGTGGTGTGGTTCCCGGCCTGGGAATGAATGCTTGTGAGTGTCCTTTCATCAATTTCATCATATCATCATTCATTCCCATTTTCGCAAATTTGTCAAAAGTGGCACGAAAATGAAGTAAAATAAAACAAATCAATAAATCAACTATTGTTAATAGGACAATATTAAATACGATTTAAGAACAATAGTTTCATTTGAATTTTGTTTTTTATCGTCGCTTTTCTGCTACTTTTGGCTAATCGTGAAGATGAGGATGATTGATTATATGATGAAATTGATGAAAGGACACTCACAAAGAACGCCCAGGCTGGGATTTCAAACCCGTGACCCTGGCGTTGTAGCCACGGAGGTTGGCTTACGAACAGAAATGTTGAACAGTGAGTATAAGTTGCAAAATGTGTGCAAGATTGTATAACGGTGTTCTCACGTTGTTTTCACGCAATAATGTTTGATATAGTTTAAATTATCAATTGCTGATTGTGCTTTTGTAGCTGCGAAAAGAATGTAAATTAAAGCAATATAAATAAACACGTACGAATTGACGTTTATACATGAATATGCCACATTTTTTAGTTGTCTTTATGATTAACTCTGCATGATCATCGTTTAAGTTATTGTAATACCATCCTCCTTCCAATGGATTTTCAAATATCACACGGTGCATTTCTTGATATCACGCTCCCGTGAAAAGTATGTATTTCACCCAAGAAATGGCCTTGATAATTGATGACAAGTTTTCTTGCAAAAAGAAGGGACATGAAGAAGGGACATTCACAAATAATATCCCGGAGTGGTTAAACATCGCGCTACGACGCCGGGTCCCGGGTTCGAATCCCGGCCTGGGCATGCTGTTCCTTGTGACTGTTCCTTCACCATATCATCACTCATCCTCATCTTCGCGATTAGCCAAAAGTGGCAAAAATGCACAGTAAAACAAATCAAATCAATCAAATAACATCCATGCCTATACCGGACCTCGAACCCGAAACTTACGTAGCGAGATAAAAAGTGGTCTCCACCTCAAGCTGAACACATGTTTGCAAGAGCATGCTCATCCGATTTAGCTAAAAAACAACTTAATGTTGTGAACAGTATTTGGGTTCATTACTTTTTTAACTGCGTTATTTTGTTGAGTAGTGTATATTGGTTGTTTCAAAATAGTACTTAGTAGGTATGGTCTTTTTTTACCAATTGAATATCACTTTTTGACATACTTTGACAATTTTTTGTCGATGTTTTAGCGTTTAGCGATGTTTTAGTACAAATTTTCACTATACTCATTTTTCCCCCACTCGTACTTGGTAGGTATATCATGATGTTACGTGATACAACTTAACCTATCCTTTTTTTACGATTATTTAATTTTTTTACGATCCTAAGTGATATAACTTAACCTATTATTTTTTTTATTTAGGTACTGTTTGAACGTTATTATTTGAGGATCATATTTTGTAGGTATTTTTTTCATCAATCGAATATAAGTTTTTGACATATTTTGACAATTTTTTGTCGATGTTATAGCGTTTAGCGATGTTTTAGTACAAATTTTCACTGCACTCATTTTTTCCATTTATACTTGGTAGGTATATCACGATGTTACGTGATATAACTTAACCTATCTTTTTTTTACGATCCTAAGTGATATAACTTAACCTATCATTTTTTTATTTACGCACCGAACTAACCTACAAGGGGGACTCTGTTTGTTTTAATATTTCAGTATTATAAGGTTTTCACAAATTTTATATAACCTAAAATGTGTTGGATGTTGATTTTTAGTATGTGGCAATTTTTTATGAATTTTAAAACTGCTCTGTGACCCTCTCGTTCTTCACGTCGTAGGCGAAGGACTTCTCTGCAATCAGGATGACACTGCATAGGGTATCCTCGGGCAAGGCGTCGTGGAACTCGCAGACGACCTTGATGTTGGTTCGATCGTTGACCACAACCTTCTTTCTCTTAGATGTGTTGATGACGGTCATGGGTCTCCGTGCTTTGAACTCGCTGGGCGTGTAGTACATGTCCACGCTTCCCTCGGTCACGCGTTTGTAAGCCGAGAACGCTTCGTAAAGTTTGAGGTAATCGTTTTTGGTCACGTCGAGGTTGTAATTCTCGCGCGGGAACACTTCGTTGCGTCCATTCTTCAGATAAACGTTCTTGATCTTGCAGTCGTCGAACTTGCTGGAATCTTTTTCCTGATTCTTGTCCCTCCCGGTCTGAAAAAGCACTACGACGAAATCTGGCATGTCGAACTGTATGTTGTTGAACTGCGTCGTCACGTCGAATTCCATGTGACTTCCCGACGCCATTTTCTGCACGCACTGGTAACCGTGAAAGTGAATCAACACCTGCGGACTTTTTAAGATCTCCGCTTTGTACTTGAGGGCGTAGTTTGTTTCGTATTCCACCACCGGCATTCTCAATTCCATGCTCCGGATGATGCATTTTGCTGCTTCGGGTAAAGTGTTGGCTATCGGCGTGGTGCCGTCCGGACCCAAAGTAGCGTATCGCATCAGTGCGTCGTTGTCGTTGGGCGCTCTTCGAAACGTGACCCTCAGTCCTCCCTTCCACATGATCTCCTTGTAGTCCGAGAAGAAACCAGGCAGCAGACGCATGGGAAAGAGCACCGTGTGACTTCTCGTCGATATTTTGGTTCCGGCTTCGAATCCCCCGGCCTGGTAGTACGCTGCGTCCGTTTTGGATAATTTCAAAGTTCCCACCGCCGTCGACGTGATGCCTGGATAATCTATTCTGTCGATGACGGTGTTGTGTTTCCTCACCTCCACCTGCGAGAACAGGTGAGGCACGAAGTTGTCCACGAGTATCAAGTTTGCTGCTGCGGGAAACGCATCTCCGCTTTCCTTCTTTACCACGTCAAATTGAAGGTAGAGGTCCGCTCTGTGAGGATGAACGAACCCATCCCCTACGTCCACATCGTATTCGATCTCCCTGTTCGCCTCGTTAAGATTGGCGAACGTGCGACGGTTGGGAGGGAAAGATTGCAATTCGTAACTTTCGATTTGCTCCATTTTACATGTATGGTTATTTATTATACGTTGATCTCCACGATGGCCGTCGTAGTGGCACCTGCGAAATCCACCACGTCTCCTTTCTCGTTCGTCACCACCAACTCTATGTCGTCTATGCGGTTGCGACATACTGGAAAATAGATCGGCGAAGAGGGCGTGTAGATGATCGGTTCCATGAACTCGGAACTGGGTTTGAACGTGGCGATGATTCCCGTCTGCTTATGACTTCCTAACAATCCGTCCGAAGATTTCGTGATCATACCTTCGGCCACGTTACAGTGTACGTTCAGAGTCTCTATGGCCAAGAATTTAGGAATGTTGGTTGCTACGTGCTTGATACCAGCTTCGAGTTTGGTGTTGTTCTCGAAACCTAAAAGTTCTCCCATGGTGCCCAGGTCCACGGTCTCCGTCGCGGATAGGATTTCCACTCTGTGCGTGACCGAATTTTGAGAAAGGTATGTGCCTTTGGGTAATTGAGCTTGCAAAGTGGAAAGATTGTATTGTCCTGGCGTGACGACGATGTGTTCGCTTCCGACGCTAATTTTGTTGTTGTGCTGCGTGACGTTGGGTATGAGGTACATGCTGTAGAATGCACGCAGAGCCACGGATTTAGGATAGACGATGTCGTCGTGCAGCGTGAGTTTCAAGATTGAAGATTCGCTCGTGAGATGGAACACGCCCATCCTAGTGATGCTGTTTGAGGTTCCACAATGCTTTCTGGAAATCCTCGATCGTAGGGTTATTTATTTTAGAGAGAAACGCGAGCACGGAGAGGCAGAGATGACCGCAGTTCACGTCTCCGAAATCTTGAATGCGTTCGTCGTTGTAGTATATGGAGGTTTTGTTCGTTTTCAGATAATAGACTAAATTTGTAGGTGGAACACCTCCGAAAGAATCGAAAACGAATGCTTTATCATCATTTTTGTGGTAACATATCCAATGCGTGCCTGGATTTTCTTGACCGTCCAAGTTGACTACTCCGCATTCTTTTTTTTTCACGGTTGAAGGTAACGAGTCGGACATGAAAACTCCTCTGAAGTGTTTGATTTGTAACGGTTCGATCAGAGATTCAATGTCTCGGTTGGTGAGTGCTTCTGTTTCTTTTTTTTAAACTTTCTCATCACGCCCTTCCCCTTTTTCTTCTCCATGGCCAGGTTGTGACGTTTCTGTTCTTCCAACTCGGCCTTGTTCTTCTTCGAGTCGATGACGGTTTTCGCGATGGCGGCACTTCCGCCAGCCAAACTTCCAACGGCCCCCAATGCTGCCAGGATGGCCGGGATGCTGAATATGAAACCTCCGACCTTTTGCTGTTTCCGCGAACGCTGCAATCTTTTCAATTGAGGTGTGCTGAGCAGCAATTTCATTCCATGTCCTTTCGACAAGCAAGAACGTTTCTTCTCGCGTTGTTTCTTGGTGAGTAACCCATCGAGAGCACCTAGATTTTTTAGATTGGAGTATGGTATCTGGTACACGACACCCTTGGGCTTCATGTTGATGCTCTATGTGTTATTTTCACGGTATGTTATTTATATATATATTCTGAGATTTTTTCTTGTGTAGTTTTTTACGGTATGTTATTTATATATTTTCAAGGCCTCGCAGTCGTTACACAAATTCTATTACGTGCTTTGTTTTCTTGCCAAGAAGTTCCTTTGTCCCCTTGTACACGATTCGAGTTTTGTTCTCGATTAAAATAGATAGCTTCTCGTCGGATAACATGTTAGCGTATCGATCTGGTAAAAATAGACTGTATTGTGCGTTGAGCAACAGACGTACCTTGGGGCCATACTGGGTAGAAACGATTGAACCGGAAGTTATCGTGTAAGGTTTGTCGACTTCCAATTCCTGAATTTTTACATACTCGACTGACAAATTTAGCATTTGTTTTAATGCTTGGAGATCACTTATTTTTTCAGTCGTCATATCAAGAAAAATTTCAAAGTGTTAGAGAGAAATTTAATTGTTTTTTTTTCACGATGTGTGTTATTTATATATACCGAAGATTATTTTTTTACGATGTGTGTTATTTATATATCAAGTTTTTTTTTACGGTATGTTATTTATATACCCCACCCCAATTTTTGTTTCGTGTTCATGGCGATGGTGGTACCCAGTGCGGCGACCCGTTCACCCAGCGATGCGTCTCTGCTCACGAACCTTTCGAAAGCTGCATGCTCCAATTTTTTGTCTGCTTCGTGACGTGCGTCCAGATCCGTCTGCGTGGTGTTGTAGGCGATGTCGTGATCTTTGCATGCGGCGTCCAACAGATTCACACCCTTGTCTCCTCTCTCCAATCTTTTCTCGAGTTTGGTACCCGGTCCGCAGTACTGGTAGCCAGGTAAATGCATCTCGAAAGGTAACTTGTTGATGATGTCGTTCACGAGTCCCTTTCCTTCGGCCACGTTCCAGAATCTCGGAGGCAGCGTGTTGATGATTTTGATCAGGTAACCTATGCCCTTGTCGTCGTTCACGATGAAGTTGGAAAGTTTCGTGCTGATCATGTCCACGATGCCAACCTTCTCGTTGTAGAAATTACGGTTGCCTGCATTCTCTTCGCCGGCTATCACCAACAATCGGTCCACGAGTTTCCTCACGTCGTCCACCCAAACGAATTCTTTGGGTAACGTGTTGTAGCGTTTGACGCCGCTGCCTGTTTTGACCTGGTTCCAAATCGGTTTGATGAGATTCCTGTACTTCTCGCCGCTGCTCGATTTCACCCTATTCTGCGAGGCGTCGTTGTTCTGGTACAAGGCATCCGTCATGATCAGAATTTCCTTGTAACTTTGGTAATCTTCGTCGGTGTAATCTTTCGGCTGCTTTTTGGCAACGAGTTCCCACAGTCCCACCGTACCCGGATACCTGTTCCAACTATCCTTGTCGCCTAAATTGACTTTAATGTCGTTGCCTTCGAAGGTCACCTTCGATTTCCCAATCTTCCACACCACACCACCACCTTCGCTGGTTTCCATGCTGGGATACAATCCGAACACTTCATCCTTGTCGAATTTCCCCGTGCTCAGGTAGTCTCGTGCCAAAGGTCCCAACTCGATTTTATCCGAAGACGACGACGTGCTACCAATAGCTCGACGTCGTGCCGGTGCATCCTTCAGTTCGAACGGCGTCGAAGGAATGCTCGAAATGGGTGTGGGTACAGCGTAACTTTTAGCTGCGAGCGGTACGAGTTCATTAATCAAATTTTTATTTTGTTCCGTGACACTTTTAATTTCTTTACCTAGACTGCTGATGGCATCGATCACGGGTTGATCCTGACGTTTCTTCTCTTCGTAGAATCCGCGATTCTCGGATTTCCAACCTTTGAAGCGTTTCGCGAGGTAATCGCGAAGCTTGAGATTTTCGTCCTCGATTTTTCGTTTCGTCATGACGTTATTTATATACGTCGTTTCTCACAACGTTGCAACGTTTAGAAAGTCGTTGATTTTGTTTCTGTATTTTCCGTCGTTGGGTTTCCTCGTCATGTCGATCGTCGCGAATCCGAAATCGTCACCGTTCCAGCAAGTAGAGCAGCCTTCCGAAAATTGATTGTAGTTCATGTCTCCGCCTACGTAGTCATCGTGCGCGTGCTTGAGGTTGGTGTGATCTTGACGAAACAAACATATGAAATTAGCGTTGTCGCGCACTAACTGGTTTGGAATTTTGGAAAACGTTTGAGCTAGGTAAAAACAATCCATTCCTTTGTGACGACCTTGCGTGAAAAAGTTGCGAATTTCATTTTGATTTTCCAGGATGGCGTCGTCGAACACAACGACTGAATTTTCACGACAATCGTCGAGCGGTTTTATTTCCGAGGCGAATGTTGCAATGTCCAGACCATCGTACAGTTTTATCAGTTGCTGGTATTTGGATTGCTCCAAACTTTTCGAGAACACGTACAGGTGCCTGTTCTTCCAATTTAACCAATTCGGTGCGAGGAGAAAATTGTCCACGAGCAGTGTCGTTTTCCCACACCCCGAAGGACCTACGATCAGACAGCGAATGCTGTCGGGAAGTAACTCGCCGTTCTTTTTCTTTCTCGTTTGACTTTCCGGATCCGGTAGACGCTTCACCACGTTCCACGTACTCACAAGATCACTTCGTCCGCGTCGATCCAACTCTTTTCCGGAAGTCCCAGCCATTTGACCAAAAGTTTGTCACCTTTCCTACGCAATACTTTCTCGATGAGGTACGTGTCGGGGTGTTTTGTTTTAGAGAGTTCCTCTTCGTAAAATCTTCCTTTCAAAATCTCGTCGCTACTATCTTTTATTATATACGTGTGTCGGTTTCCAGGTAGAACTCGAACCACCGTAAAGAGTTCCGTGCTCCAATTTTTTGTGAATCCCTTCTCGAAGGTGCGTTTGAATTTGCTGATCCTCACCCGGTCTCCAATTTTGTATTTAGCTTTTTTTGTCGTGGGTGTGTACTTTGGACAGTAAACTGTAGAAATTAAACGCTGCTCGTCGGACTTGGTAACGTCGGCTGGCTTCATGCCTATCGTTCTGTGTACCGTATCATTATAGGTGTCGACGAGTTCCGGCAGGATGTCGACCCATTTGTAATTTCCCCGAAGCGTGAATCGTTTCCACATGTGTGTTTTCAAGGTTCGATTGAATCTTTCCACGATGCTGGCTTTGATGTGACTGAAGGTCGAATAATGTCGAATGCCATGTTTTTGAATAAACTTTTGGAATACGGCGTTGTAAAATTCTTTACCATTGTCCGTTTGCAGAAACCGTGGTCGTCTGCCACCGCTTTTGCGAAAAATTAATTTGAATGCTTCCGTGACGCACGTTCCCGTTTTCGCCTTCAAAGGTAGAGCCCATGCGAATTTCGAAAACGTGTCTATGACGGTGAGGAGGTACTTGTTGCCCTTGTTCAATTTATGTACGTTTTTCAAATTGCCGCTACTCATCTCCACGAGGTCACTTTGCCAGAGGTCGTCGATGCCCTTGGTTACCACAGCCAAACGTTCGTAGTTGCGGCGTGCAGGTTTATGCAATTCTTCGACGATGGCTTGCCTAGACATTTTTTGTTTAGAGATTACGTTTCAAGAGAAGCACAAGCGTGATAGGATTCAAAGAAGGTGGCACTTCGCTCGTGTTTTGAATGATCAGCTTATCGCCGGCACTCACGTCGAAAACGGTGAGATCTTCGTCTTCGTGTATTTCATATATGTTGCGCGTTTCGTTCCAACGTGCCAGAGGAATGTTTCCTGCTTTCTGGACACCACGATTCGATATCAAAGTCATGGTGGGAACGCTAGCTTTTCTGCCGTGAGACCAGTACGAAAATTCGTTTATCTGAATCGTGCCATCGAGGAGAAACTTGTAGTACGGATGATAAGGATGCAACATGTACAGTTTGTTACCTTCGACGAACGTGGAGATTCTTTGTTGATTGGGTACGCTGTTGATTTCGATGGCTTGCAGAGAATGCAGTTTAGCGAATTTAGTGTCGACGCTAACGAGGTTACTGTGAACTTGTCCGAGTTTATTTTCGATGGGCAGCAAATGCTCGACTATGGTATCCGTTACGGCAGAAAACGACGGTTTGATTTTCACTTCCACGTTCAACTGCTTGTAGTTTTCGTTGAGTTCTTGCAACTTGGCACCGAAAGAGGCCTGCGTCGATTCCTGCGTGGATTCCAGCACTCCAACTTGATCTCTGATGTTGACGACGATGCTCTGAAGGTTCTCGACTTGATTCAATTTCGAGCTCTTCTCGGTAAGATCGTTCACGATGCTTCGCATCTCTGTAAGCTGCGTGTGAAGGTCGGCTACGCTCTGCGAAGTGGGCAGCGTCGACACCAGCGAACTAATTTCGTCTCGAATCTGTTCCACGTTCGCCGTTTCCGTTTCCAGTCGTTTCAGCATTCGAGATATGTTTCTTTTCAAAACGTGCAATTCTTTGGAGGTGGGGAGATTGGCCACTTTACTCTCGAGATCGCTCAATGAACTTTTGATGTCGCCCGAATCGGATAGTGCCGTCACCGCCGTTTTCAATTTTTCCAAATCTTCGCTCGAAGGCACGCTCGTCCGTAACGATTCCAAGTCACCCTGTATGTTGTCGAGTACGTGATGAAAATGAGCGAGATTCGTTTCGACGTTCAAATTTTCTAAATATTCGATCTTCTGCTGAACCGTGCTCAACGTGTCTTGAATGCTCGTCAACGCTCTCGCTTCAGCGTGAATATTTTTAATTTCTTCGTTGATCAATTCCAAGGACGCCTGAAGCGTAGCGATGGTGGTTTGAATGTGTTCGAAATCTCGATAGGCCTCCAATTGAATTTTTATGTTCGCGACGCTTTTACCGATGACCTGCAGTTCGTCCGACGATGGTAGGTTCGTCATGGTATCTTCCAAAGTCTGCAACTTGGATTTAATTTCTTCCAACGTGCTGGTGAATTCTTCTTGTAATTTGGAAACAACGACATGCAAGCGTTCTACATCAATATCGTTCACGACGGTTTGAAGTTCAGAGAAATTCTTTTCTATTGCGGAAGTTCGTTCTTCGATTTCGAGTTTCAATTTTTCCAAATCTTCATTTTTCGATTGAAATTGCTGTAATTTGGCCAAATCATTTTGAAGCGAATCCACGCTCAACTGTATATTTTGAACGTTGTCGTAAGAAGGTACGTCGACATAATTTTTTATGAGCGTTTTCAGTTCGGAATCGATTTTCAGAATGGGGTCGAGACATTGCGTTTGGAGCGTAGCGATTTCCGACTCTAAACTTTTGTTTAAGGTTTCCTGCAAAGCGATCAAATCGCTCCTCAACTTCTTAACTCGAATGTCCAACATGAGAATCTCTTCTGCGTGGTCCACACGCTCGGTGTTGCCGAAAATATCGTTAGGCATTTTTGGTTAACGGTTATTTATAATAGGATAGACGATTCGTAATTCTACGAAGAGAGGAATAAGTTTGTCGTAATCTCCGAGGAGTTCTATGTAAAAATAATCTCCTGCAGACACATCGTACGTAATGTTAGAAAGCATCTTGTCGTGCTTGATTCGAAAAATGTTCTTGCCGGTAGAAATTTTGGTTTCGCCTGCGTTTTCCGGATTCACGGTGATTTGAAGTTTCCCGTCGATCGGAATTTCGTAGAAATGTAAATTGTTATTAAAAACATAAAACATCTTGCCCACATCGTCATTCAGTTTCGTCCAAATGCTGTTGAGGTGAATGATCAACAGACCGTTGAGTTTAGGTAACACGGAAGGTAAGACTTCATGATCTGGTATGGTTTCCATGATGATCTGTTTTTTGAAACCGAACAAGTTCATAGGCATGCTGGTTATTTAAGGATACGAGCATAGTTTTATTTTGTAATGACAGTCAGTGTTTTTTTTACTGAGTAACAAAAGGTTTTTTTTTTGAGTTAGTAAAAATTGTTGTGTGTGGTGGTGAGTGCTAATTATTTGCACTGTGCGCAATTCTTATTTATTTCTAAACGACGATGTCCCCAAGGCAATGTGTGAATACCACACTCGAGGACGCACCTCTTGTCGTCGTTGGGATCCAGGGCAATTTTCCTAACTTCGTTTGTTGTAATCACATGGTTGACGCTCTGGATTCTTTGTTCTATGCTTAGTATCATCGATTGCGAGTAAAGGCAATCGATGTAATCGTGGAAGGTGAGTTTGTCCTCCACCGTATTTTTGCCCACACCTTTTGCTTTCTTCGTAACACTACTCTCTGTTTTTATGGCATACATCTTCGAACGCAAACCCGCGAACTCGACAATAATATCACCGTTACATTCATCTTTCAGCTTACCTAGGACTTTTTTGTTGAGGGAAGGAATCCCAAATCTGTTGGGTTGAGGATACGCAGAAGTATCGAAATACTCAAGCATGGAAGGATTTTTTATGTCTTCATAGAGGTTAGGTGTTTGTATGCTGTAAATGAAGCTGTCGGTGTCCGTGTACAAAAGTGATATTTTATCATTGTAGAAGGGTTTCATCACGTCATAATGAAATTCGAACATGTAAAGTTTCGACAAGTCGAGAACCGTTGCGCCAACGTAAATTGGTTTTCTGAATTTCATCAATTTTATATGTAGATTGAAAAGTGCTAAATTCTCGTTGTAAATTTTTCTCGACTTGAATCTAGGATCGGCTAACCACTTCCGACATTTATTCTTATCGGAAATTAATTTCACGTCTACGTGCTTTCTAACATTCTCCATGGTCTTTCCGTACACCGCATTGTTCATTAATTTAAAGAAGTCCTTGTCTAAATCGGAAGTGGCAGCTGTTCTATGTTGTGTGTTAGTTTCTATGTAAGATCTTAACCACGTGGAATGTTTAAACTTTAGTATTCGTCTAACATTCACTATCTGAACACCCTTCCCAATCAAAAACCGGAGATTCTTGTAGTGGACGACGTATCTCTGTTTAGGATCCAATGTTAACAAAAGCTTGTCTTGAACCGAGTCGGGTGGACATTTGATTTCGGGAGTCGGAGGCAAATCCGAAAACGTGTCGTGCAGGTGGTCGGAGAATTGGAGATCTACCTCTGCGAAGAAACCACACTCGCTATCGTCGAAATGAATAATATCTATCGAAGTGGGATCTAACCATTCGAATCCCCCGTAAGGAAGTTTCTGAACCATGGCATGTCCGTAGAGATTATTAACGTCAGCGTAGAAGATGTAATTCGATGCTCGATTTGAATCGTAATCTTCTTTCATGTGTACGTTATTAGCTTTTGCATGTCTCTGTACGCATTGCACCATTCCACCTCGTATCCCTCTTTCGATGAATAGCAACATGTCAACGTCCGATATCAGTTCCAGCTTGACCTTTGTCTGGAATAACATTGCCGACCACGCTAATCCCGGTAGACTGTAGAAATACGCTGGATCTAATTTATAAATATTCGTTGCCGTTTTCCTGAACGCTTGAAAAACATCCGCGAGTATCGTCACATCCAATTTTAAGTATGCGTTGTGGTAGTCTCCGAGTGTCCTACATTCTAATTTCTCCCACATGAGTTGCGCGTGTTGGTATTCTTCTTCCGCGATTCCTTTCTCTCTGAGTCTGCTGTAAAATTCTCTTGGAAGTGGAAGAGCGTCGTCGTTAAATTTAGAACCATCACTAACATATTCGTAAGGATAAACCCCTTTACGTCTAACGAGTTCTATGTCTACGTTGGGAAAACTAGCTCTAGTTATTTTAAATTGATCGTCGGTGAGTTTGTTCGCTAAAGCATCCAGACTTGCAGAGAGAAATCTATACGAATCCAGGAAGCGCATCTCGATTGTATTTTTCGTTCCCGGAATCGACACTTGCTTGCTGAGACTAATGTAACGTTCTTCATTCTCGGCCAAGACACCTATACGTTTCGGATCGTAGCCAAGATGTCTCACCAGGTGGTGAAAATCATATCCGCTTCCGTTGTGAAAGAATATGGGGATGAATTTAGGTTTCTGGATTTTAAGATTGCACGTGTTGCAAATTCCACCTATGTAGTTTCCGCTGAAATGATCGTGGTGGAATATTTTTTTGTTCTCATCAGTGAAACTTTGATCACATACCGGACACACCTCAGTGGAATTGTAATTTTGAAGTTCATTTTCAGTTAAAGGTGCCATCGGTTTTGATGTAAGCAGTACGCTACCAATTACCTCAACCTCCTCCACCATTTTTTCCAGGAAGTGTTCGATTACATTTGGCCCGCGGTATATATATGCTTCATTTATTTTATCACGTCGCACAACAACATAGCCGAAACTATTAGGTTGATGAAGCTGGTACGGCGTTGTGGAGGAAATTTCAGGATCCGGTTCGCAGTAGGAGAGTGGTTTGAGGAACGCCTCGAAATCTGCGACGATGATTGCGGGATGTTCCAACAATGCCTTGTGCATTTTGAATTCTTCGACTTCGTTCGTTTCGGGCATCAACATTCTAGCCGGTCTGTTGTCGCCGCAATAAATTTTATGTTCGGCAAGTTTCTCCAGAGCAATTTGACGTCCGGTGTAATTTCGATAATCGAGTTGTTTTCGATCGTCGAACGTGGTTAGGCATCTCGGGCAAACTTCGATGTTGTTTGCATGCTTGGTTGATTGACTTCTGACCAAACGTGATAGTGAACGAATTAGCGTATAGTGATGAACATCCTCGTTGGAAATTAGAAGGAGATTTATTACACAGGCATCGTCATCGTCGATATCGCTTATCCTGACAGGGTGCACGAGATATTTATCTGACGTGAAGGAATACACATTAATAGCGATGCGTTTTCCTGTACGATTTTCGAACTTTGTTATATCCGACAATGTCACCGGGTATTCAATGTCAGACATTACACTTTGAAAGTCGGTCTCGTATTGTTTGTAATGTCCAACCCACTGTGGATTATTTTTGCAATGCACAGGATGCAGTGCAGCCAACACACACCAGAGAAAACACTTGTTATCGCTGTTCTGTATATTTAACACAGCCCTCTTGTGTTGAATGTTCGGTGGAAGAGGAACGTAGCTGGAAGCTCGAAGAGGCGAGAATCGGTTCACGTAAACAGTTAACGTGTGAGGACTTCCACATAGAGACCATCCCGACCCTTTAGCCTCGAAATCGTCATGTTTCTTAACCAGCTCGTTGGAAACTTTATAATAGAAGTTGTCCAAATTTTCGACGTCCGCCAAATAAAGAGTCTGGTTTTTTGTACGATGATAAAAAATACTTGTTGTGCCATCAACTTTCTTGTATTCAGAAAACAGAACAACGTATACTTTTATAGAGTTGTTTTCAAGTTTATCTTTTAAAATATTTAGTACAGATGTTTTCGTTTCATCCAAGAAACTAAGGATGTCACGACCTGGTTCTGACTTAATTGAAAAATCCTGGAGTTGGTCGTTAAATGCAGATCTAATTGGTTTGCGTTCATTAGATAATTTAATTTGCTTGGAAGTGGAAGCTTCCGTTTCTGAATTATCGATTTTCCTTTTCGATGTTCCTTGTTCGGTCGATGGTTTGCAAATTTTGAGATGTTTACTTAAATTTGTAATGCTGATTATTTTTCCGCATCGAGCACATGGCTTAGAAGGTAACGAACGATTAATTCTCGAACCTGTTTCGCTACATCTTGCCCTGTGTACCGATAAATTGTTCCTTGAGATTAGCTTCCCACAAGTAACACATTCAGTTTTATCATTTTTACGATTGAAACTGGTGGTGGATGCCATTGCTTTCTCCAAAATCACAGAAATCAAAAAGTCTAGTATATAGCGACACAATTTTCAGGTATGTTATTTTATATAGAATTTCTTGGAGTGATTACAAAACTCAAAAATTCAATCTACTGTAAATAGAATTTCAGGTATGTTATTTATATAGAATTTCTTGTGTGCGAATACAAAAACTCAAGAATTCAATCTACTGTAAATACAATTTTCAGGTATGTTATTTTATATAGAATTTCTTGGGGTAATTACAAAACTCAAAAAATAAATCTACTGTGAATATAATTTTCAGGTATGTTATTTTATATATAATTTTCACGGGGCGTTCAATATTGTCAACGGTATCATATTAGAGCACGTCGCTTGTCGCCTAAACACTACAGCTCACAGGTCGGGAAAATCTAACATGAAAGCAGATAATACGCTTATGCCTTATTTATATATAATTTTCACGGGGCGTTCAATATTGTCAACGGTATTATATTAGAGCACGTCGCTTGTCGCCTAAACACTACAGCTCACAGGTCGGGAAAATCTGACATGAAAGCAGATAATACGTTTATGCCTTATTTATATATAATTTTCACGGGGGCGTTCAACATTGTCAACGGTATAATATTTGAGCGAGCCGCTTGTCGCCTAAACACTACAGCTCACAGGTCGGTAAAATCTGACATGAAAGCAGATAATGCGCTTATGCCTTATTTATATATAATTTTCACGGGGCGTTCAATATTGTCAACGGTATAATATTTGAGCGAGCCGCTTGTCGCCTAAACACTACAGCTCACAGGTCGGTAAAATCTGACATGAAAGCAGATAATGCGCTTATGCCTTATTTATATATAATTTTCACGGGGCGTTCAATATTGTCAACGGTATAATATTTGAGCGAGCCGCTTGTCGCCTAAACACTACAGCTCACAGGTCGGTAAAATCTGACATGAAAGCAGATAATGCACTTATGCCTTATTTATATATAATTTTCACGGGGCGTTCAATATTGTCAACGGTATCATATTAGAGCGCGGCGCTTGTCGCCTAAACACTACAGCTCACAGGTTGGGAAAATCTGACATGAAAGCAGATAATACGTTTATGCCTTATTTATATATAATTTTCTCGGGGTGTTCAACATTGTCAACGGTATAATATTTGAGCGAGCCGCTTGTCGCCTAAACACTACAGCTCACAGGTCGGTAAAATCTGACATGAAAGCAGATAATACGTTTATGCCTTATTTATATATAATTTTCACGGGGGCGTTCAACATTGTCAACGGTATAATATTTGAGCGAGCCGCTTGTCGCCTAAACACTACAGCTCACAGGTCGGGAAAATCTAACATGAAAGCAGATAATACGCTTATGCCTTATTTATATATAATTTTCACGGGGCGTTCAATATTGTCAACGGTATTATATTAGAGCACGTCGCTTGTCGCCTAAACACTACAGCTCACAGGTCGGGAAAATCTGACATGAAAGCAGATAATACGTTTATGCCTTATTTATATATAATTTTCACGGGGGCGTTCAACATTGTCAACGGTATCATATTAGAGCACGTCGCTTGTCGCCTAAACACTACAGCTCACAGGTCGGGAAAATCTGACATGAAAGCAGATAATACGCTTATGCCTTATTTATATATAATTTTCACGGGGCGTTCAATATTGTCAACGGTATCATATTAGAGCACGTCGCTTGTCGCCTAAACACTACAGCTCACAGGTCGGGAAAATCTGACATGAAAGCAGATAATACGTTTATGCCTTATTTATATATAATTTTCTCGGGGCGTTCAATATTGTCAACGGTATCATATTAGAGCACGTCGCTTGTCGCCTAAACACTACAGCTCACAGGTCGGGAAAATCTGACATGAAAGCAGATAATACGCTTATGCCTTATTTATATATAATTTTCACGGGGCGTTCAATATTGTTAAGAGCGTTAGTTTTTGTAGAGCTCTCTTTTTCCATCTTTCCTCTATACAGTGAAGACACAATTAGCTAACCTAGCATACAACATACCTTCCTAATTAATATGGATATAGTCACACACTCCTCTTATTTTATACTGTTGTAAATAGAAAAGATTATGTACGGTAAATGTTTTGTACATTATAGGAAAAAAATGCAAAATATCCTCCAATTTTAATTCGAATCGAGTCGAATTTTTACATATTTCCACGCCGCCACATATTGTCCTATTTGCTTCTTTTACTTGCCTTGCTTAATTAACTCTCGCTAATTAGCATTTTTTTGGAAGAAGTCAACTAGAACAACATATGGCGGTATGAGAAATATGCAAATCAAAGAACATTTTAGCAATATATGGGCCCTAGCAATTAGCTTTCTCGACTAAGAGTACTCTTTCAAACGTCTTCTGCTGATCGTATTACTAAACGAGGACGTTTAAAATTTTTGGGTGTTGAAAAAGTTTGACCCTACTTTTTTATTTCTATTGTTTGCTAATAGATGGCGCTAATAGTACCCCCTCCCCTCCCCTCTCCCCTCTTCTCCTCTGCTGTATGACAAATAGCACAAACATAAAAATCAAGATTTTGGAGAGCAAAACATAAAATTTGCATGCATCTGATGTCGAACCAGGAACTTTTATCTTTCGGGGAGTCAACATTATTTTTTACTCAGCCGTCATATAACATGAACGCACGCAAAGATTCACATGTGCTTTTATTATTTTGTGTTCGGTAAGTACAAGTATAATCTTACATAAATTATTGTTTAATTTAATAAATTGTAAACTCAAAACCTGCTAAACTAACACTCCTTCTGTATTTCATTAAACTATTGAAAGCGAATGTTGCGTGCACGCGGAAATAGCACAGAAAATAAAACCGGATGGAAGCAATTTAAAATCACTGGGGCAAGGTCAGTATTACGAGAGCGTAAAAAACACGTGCTTCCATTCAACTTCGAAAAATAAGAATAAATGTGTGCATACAGAACACATATGCTTTCTTTTCACAGTTGTAAAAACATATAAATTGTGCATGAAGTAAGTTACGAGAAGGCTCTCTCAATTAGGTACAAGTATTGTACAATTAGGTACAAATTGTTGTACAATTATTTCCCCCAGTTGCCCAGTTGGAGTTGGGGGCATAACACTGGTATTATTTGTAATCACAGTGCTTACTCATGTATTTTGTTTAATATTTTATTTCAAATTCACTGTCAGAAACTAGTGTTGCCAGTTTCTGCATGTAGGTTTACCTACTCTGTTGGTTGTCACTGTCAAGTTTTTAGTATTCGTACAGCATAAAAAGCTATAACCCCTCCCCCTCAAAAATATATACATTGTATACGCCAAGATGCCCAATAGCCTGGCAACACATCATGAAAAAACATGCCAAGAAGACCCAGTGGGTTTATAAGTCAGTGCTGCCAATTCCTATTTGTAGGTTAGCTTAGCCAGTGAAAGATCATATAGTAGAATTTTTGTAGAGTGGGTGTTTGCGAGTTCCACGATGCCTTGCCCGAGGATACCCTATGCAGTGTCATCCTGATTGCAGAGAAGTCCTTCGCCTACGACGTGAAGAACGAGAGGGTCACAGAGCAGTTTTAAATTCATAAAAAATTGCCACATACTAAAAATCAACATCCAACACATTTTAGGTTATATAAAATTTGTGAAAACCTTATAATACTGAAATATTAAAACAAACGGAGTCCCCCTTGTAGGTTAGTTCGGTGCGTAAATAAAAAAAATGATAGGTTAAGTTATATCACTTAGGATCGTAAGAAAATTAAATAATCGTAAAAAAAAAGATAGGTTAAGTTATATCACGTAACATCGTGATATACCTACCAAGTATAAATGGAAAAAATGAGTGCAGTGAAAATTTGTACTAAAACATCGCTAAACGCTATAACATCGACAAAAAATTGTCAAAATATGTCAAAAACTTATATTCGATTGATGAAAAAAATACCTACAAAATATGATCCTCAAATAATAACGTTCAAACAGTACCTAAATAAAAAAAATGATAGGTTAAGTTATATCACTTAGGATCGTAAAAAAATTAAATAATCGTAAAAAAAGGATAGGTTAAGTTGTATCACGTAACATCATGATATACCTACCAAGTACGAGTGGGGGAAAAATGAGTATAGTGAAAATTTGTACTAAAACATCGCTAAACGCTAAAACATCGACAAAAAATTGTCAAAGTATGTCAAAAAGTGATATTCAATTGGTAAAAAAAGACCATACCTACTAAGTACTATTTTGAAACAACCAATATACACTACTTTGTTGGTATTTTTAAATATACTTCAGTTGAAGCCAGTGCATAATTATCCGTTGACAGATCACTCAGTCTCCGAGAATATAGTGGCGAAAAAGTTATTACTATTTAAGGCTATTGGATGCGCGACCTAAAGGTGCGCTTGGGCTACATAATCGAACTTGCAAATACATTTTACTCCACGCATCTTTTAGTTCCGCCGCGCCATGTTGCAACTAACAGAAGACAGCAGACTTGCAGACGACAGTTGACTGCAGGTAGCGAGAGAATTTTATGTTGAGTGAAGCCGCGGTCGCTCCTTCTCAAGAACCAGGTAGCAAGCGCCTCCAGGGTTCTTGCTACTCAACAATGTTGGGTTGCTGAGTGGTCCTGGAGGCGCCCATAGCCGAAAGGTCATTCAGTGCTCTCCGCCGACTGAAGACATATTTGAGATCTACAATGGGGCAGAAGAGACTAAACAGCTTAGCGGTACTCCACATACATCAAACTGGGCTTAATAATTTGGACGTGAGACCGCTTGTTAATAGTTCATAAAAAAATAACCCAGTTCGTAGAGCAACTTTTGCTTTATTTTGAAATCATGTTCATATGTTTTTGTTGTGTATGTCACTTTATATCTTAGTGTACATGCTATGTGTTTTTTTTATTATTGCAAAATTAAATTTGAAAAGTAAAATATTGTAGCAAGAAGAAAAAAGTAAAACTATTTTCCTGCGATTTGTGTGAGAATTTATGTAAATAATTAAATAAAACTGTTAAATATTGTAAATATTCGTTATTTTTATGGGTACGTCAAGACTAAGCTTATTTTCCCCGTTACATGTTCTTTCTTTACAGGTCTGTTGCGGAAATTAAAACACACTCATGGGACTCGAACCCGAGACCTCCTGATCAAAGCGAGTTGAGTCGACAACCCAACACGCTCGGCTACCGTGGCCGGCATAAAACTGTTAGGTTGGCCTCTTAAAGTAAATACATACTTTTCAATAAAAATGTTAATTGTTATCTAAAAAACAAATAAGCAGACGCAGAAGACATAAAGAGAGTTTGAAACATTTTCTAAACGTTTCTCATGTTACATTTCATTTGCATGAGGAATATAATAGCTGCTTAAAAACTGCTATACGAAGACGTAATTTTTATTTTTAAAAAGGGAGGTAGTAAGTCATTCATTCATTTATTTCAGTGATCAGAGCCCCCAATAATTTTGACAAGTCGGCGCCTCTGGCGAGCTACAGCCTGTTGAGTTTGGACCTGGTGTGTTGGCGGATTACTCGTATTGTGTGTGGACAACAATAGATGTGCGTAAAATTTTGCTTTAAAACCGGAAAATCAGCTTCGGAGACCTGAACTGTTGAAAGTAGCTTTTGGGGGTACGTGTGTATATAGGGTAAGTGGTTTTAACTGGTATAGTAAATTTAAAGATGGCCGACAAAACGTGCCGCAATGCCGGTCGCATATGAAGACAACATTACTCGTTTCTTCAATAGTACCGATATTGTGCACCAGGAATCTGCCCCTCAGGGGCAGACAGTCAAGGAATGCTACAAAAGTGTTCTTGAGTGCTTACGGGAAAAAAATCCGGAAGAAAAGACCATCACTCTGGCGATACAAGAACTGAATCCTGCACCACGATAACGCACATGCTCATTGTGCATCCCAAATCACTGAATTTCTGGCAAAATTCCAAGTTCCTGTGCTTCTCCAACCCCCTATTCACCAGATCAAGCCCCAGCAGACGTCTACCTATTTCCAAATTGAAATTGCTGCTCAAAGGGAAGCTTAGTCAATCGAAGAGATCCACGCAAAAACGGCAACGTGTCTTTACGCCCTCAAGAAAGGGGACTTCCAGGAATGCTTTCAAAAGTGGAAACACTGTTGGATTTGGTGTGTTCAATCAGGAGGTGATACATCACAATAACCTGTCAGTAGTGTCATTTGGAAATTATAAGCCCAGTCTAAGAACTTTTCAGTCACACCTAGTAATTTATAAATGAGAGCTATACTCTGTACTCACCGACTAGCAAGTAGAACCCAGAGAGCAAAGAACCAATCCACGACGTGTTGGATTTGGATTCGTCGAAGGCTTCACCGATGTCTCCGAGAAACACGCCGAAGGAGAAGATGATGCCGTCAACCACCAGGTTGCAGCAGAACGACGCGGCGACGATGACCCATCCCCAGCCACCGTCAGGCGGCACCACTAGTCCGGGCTCCTCCTCCACGTACTCGCCGTCTTCCGGACACTCCTCCTGCTGGTCCTCCAGGGGAGTGTCGCCGATGTAGAAGCCAGGTTTTTCCTTCTCTTCCTCTTCGCCATCTTCAGGCAGATTGGAGGAGCTGAGCTTCTGCTGCATTCTCCTCGGATACCTGAAGAAAAGGAAAACGGCGCCCTTAGAAATTTTGCCTGAGTCTACTTTTGAATCACCCTGTATCAAAAATTTATTCACCACATTAATAGTGGCGGAGGGAAAGTGATATTGAAACAAATTTAAGTACACTTATGTTTAGACGGGCTAATCGATACTGGATCCACAGTTTAAAGTGCGATCCTCTTTTGTCGTCATTGGGTGCCTCCCCGATGGTGCAGTGGAAGCGTCGTCGCCTTGTAGTCAAGGGGCCCGGGTTCGATATCCGGTGGAGTAACATAGTGGTTCGGATCCCACTTTAAACTGTAGATCCAATCCCGATTAGCCTCTCTCTGCATAAAAATGGACTTAAGACTACAAATCAAAGAAATAAATGTGTAAAAATACATGAAAAAGTTCGTTCATCCGCGGCAAACAAATTGGAGGTTTCTTTTTATGTTCATTCATCTTTATAGCCTATACTGGTCGCCATCTTGAATTAAAATTAATTTTTTTATCAGCAAATGCTACTTTTTTGGTCCAGTTGTATGTATGCAGGGCCAGCCCTAGGTGGCGGAGTGGTTAGCACATCGCTCTATGATGACAGAGGTCCCGGGTTCGAATCCCGCCCTGAGCATTTATGTTTTTGAGTGTCCATTCACCAATTTAATCATCCTCTCCGATGACGCAGTGGTAGTGTCGTCGCCTTGTAATCAAGAGTTCCCGGGTTCGATGCCCGGTGGAGAGACGTAGTGATTCGGATCTCACTGTAGGTACAGTCCCGATTAGCCTTACTGTGCACAATGTTGAAAACACCAAATCAATCAATCAATTTCATCATATCATTACTTATCCCCCATCTTCGCAAATTTGCCAAAAGTGGCACAAAAGCGAAGTAATATAAAGCAATTCAATCAATCAATCATCCTCACATCGGCGTATTCTCCCTCTAAGACATGGGCATTGTATTTTGTCTGCCATGAATGAAAAAGTCGAGAATTGAGATTAATTGATGTGATGTGCATGTCTGGGGAAAGCTGCCGCATAGGGACTTTCCTTTTAATAAAAGGAAAATGTCTATTGGGCGTCTGACTGCCACGCGGGAGACCCGGGTTCGATTCCCGCCGTGGGTGATCTAAAATTGAAATTTTTCCAGCCTTGTCCCCGGCATAAAGCATTTCTGGGGAGAGGTAAAGGCGGCCGGAGCGTGGTACTGATCACATCCCCTTCAAAATGGCCGATGGTATATTAACTTACCTCAGTTAAAAAGAACAACCATGTCTAGCCCGAGATTCGAACGCTCTGCTAACCACTCGGCTGCCTGCTAAAATACACACTGGAAGGAATAGTAGGGAAATGATTCGGGGAAGAAGAAACCAGATGATAGATGATATTAAACTTTCTGGATTCAATGCGAAGGTGCAATATCGGAATGCTTCGAGGTTACAGTGGAAAACCTACCTGTAGACAGAAAACGATGTGCTGAAATAATCACATATCCCAGACGAGAACATGTTAGAACGTTCTGCAATTCAATTCTTTTGCTGCGCAATGGATTTTCTTTGCTGTAATTTTACGATTTATTGATCCACTAGCCTGTTTTCCTTCAACTTCATATCTAAATTTTAATGGCCTTTTAAACTGTTAGATGGCGTGTTAAACAGTGCATTCGTTGCTAGCATGCCTGGAAGATTAACGAACACCCAAGCTGCGTGATCAAACAACGAAAAGGCCCTCAAATCCACAGCACCCATTGAAAATTACCAAGTGGGAAATATAATCAAGGTTGTGTGTGACCTGAATGCGGATATGTCGCAGACAGCACACAAACATTCAGTATACAGGGTGACTCAAAAAGTCACTTAAAACCCTCGGTACAAGGCCACTGCAACGCGCAACGTGGAAATGGTGATGACCAATCGTTGCCAGGCCAAGGGAGAACCACATTGATGCCACCCGCGCGGTCGGCGGCCATCTTGATTCAACTTCAGAATTTAAAATGGGAAGGGGGTGATATGATATATCAAATCAGGCTAGACTTTCACGAGAAATGCAATGGTGAAGGTTTTTTTTATGTATCTTTAACCAATAAAAAGTTATGACTGAATTCGTGTACCAATTTGCTCCTTTTCGAGGTGCTAGAAAAATGCCTTAAAATTTGTTTAGCGCATCGGTAATGCATCGAGATCAAAGTGACGTCTAGAGAGAGAAGTTCGCATGCCATTCCACAAGATTTTAATCGGATACATCCATGAAGAGCTGCTCATTATGAATGGTTGTCGCGAACAATTACCAGTGTGACGCTTCCATTGAATTAAAATTCCTTCACAGTGACAAGGCTAATGTTTATGTTCAGAAGGAAGTTTATAAACAGAATATTCCATGCTTCTTATCTGATAACCCATTTTCGACAGATCAAAGCTGAATGGTTAGTGCTGGTAAGTTAATGGTGTGACGTGCTGTGTGGAACACGATTGGTTAGTCAATTTTCCGTCAACGGAACCTTAAATGCTTAGGGCTACTTGGATTTGTTAAATAAACAGGTTTTTTCATCCTTGCTTATGGAAGAAGGTACTTTTTACAGAGTTTTTTCAATAGGGAGGAACACCAGAACACTATGGGAACGTTGTGAAGCAGTTTCTGTCCCAAGTTAGTTATCAGATGACAAGGGTCGCATATTCTGTTTATGAACTTTCTTATGAACATAAACATTAGCCTTGTCACTGTGAAGGACTTTTAATTCAATGGAAGCGTCACACTGTAAATTGTTCGCGACAACCATTCATAATGCGCAGCTCTTCGTGGATGTATCCGATTAAAATCGTGTGCAATGGCATGCGAACTTCTCTCCCAAGACGTCACTTTGATCTCGATGCATTACCGATGCGCTAAACAAATTTTAAGGCATTTTTCTAGCACCTCGAAAAGGAGCAGATTGGTACACGAATTCAGTCATAACTTTGTATTTGTATTTTCCTTGTGCGAGCTATATGCTGTACGCACTACATAAATTTTACTTTACACACACTTTCTCTTTCCTTACAGTCATGTATTAATATTGTACCCTCTTTACGTTGATATACAGATACTCTTAGCAGTTGATCAGATATAAGAAAATTGACATAATAAGTGTGTGTCTGGTTCCTTTGGTCTCCAGTCTCTATATACCTCTATTCCAATCTTTCACTTCCCACACAAACTTCCCCCTTGCACTATTTCTCGGGCTGCCTTTCACACTTCCATTCTCCTCTCTTCTTTATATGATAAGGGGTGTTTACACTTTACGTTACACTATAAAGATGGCTCGGTTTGAGCATGATCACTAATTTCGCTGTGTTCTCAAATAGCTTTCACCCGCCGTTCTCTTATTTCCCCCAGGTATTTCCCCACTTGTACCGCTTCTTTTGTCGTTATTCCATGGTTTACCACTTCTATCACCTCCATCCCTGTTACGTTTTTCAGAAACTTGTCCCTTAGGTCACGTGTAGAAGGGCAGTTCAGGAGGATATGCTCGTCCGTCTCCTCTCCATCGCACATAGAACATATCGTTTCCCCTTCTTCGTTTCTCTTCCTTAATTGTTTCCATCCCTCTAGTCTGAACCATTCCAGCGCTCCTCTTTCCTTTTTTCCCAAAACATTAATATATTTCGCTTTCCCCCATTCTCTTACTCTTAACTGTTCCCTGATTGAGGACTTCGTTTGGCAATCTGCTGTTATTTCCTGTCTGTCTATGTCCAGTAACCTCTGTCTGATTTGGTTTCCTCCCTCTTCCCATACCCAACCCATTCCGCTATTGTATAAGACATTCTTCACCTCCCAACCCCAGTTGTGAACGTTTTCCTCCCTTGTCTGTATTTCCAAACATTGTCCCCTCAGCGTAGTTTGGCCCTCTAGTGATAATCGCATCCAATATTTAACAACCCTTATCCGTGCTTGTACCGTGTCTGTTCAAGCACAATTACTTGAGAATCCCACAGTTGGCCGTACCTCTGCTTACGCCCATTACCCTCTTATAGAATTCTGTTTGTGTGCCGGTTATTGTGTTGTCCCCCCCCCTTTAACCCCCACAGTTCTACTCCATAATTTAATGTTCCTAATATTATTGAAAAGGGATTACTCGCATTTACATAGTTACATAAATTCTAAGTACTTTCATTTTTTGCTATCCAAAAGAAACCGTGGATATAACAAATATGGAAGTCCATCTCTGGGTAAGCTGTGGAGATATTGGATACCCACCCAATATTCGATGATGTCCCGTGGATATACTAAGATTGTATATTTGTATATTTAATGGATGTCCAGCGGATATCCATGGATCCGAACTGCACATTATGGATATTTAATGGCTATTCCTTGATGTGGGATATTGATGACAATATGACGACAATTCAATTTTTCACTTAGAATCATAATCTATGCTAAACAAAATATATGATGCAAGGAAAATCAGTTGAATTAAATGTGCTTTGAGTTAAGTTAAAGACAAATATAAAATTATAAATGCATTTACGGTCCAGTGTAGTGCCGAGGCAATGGCGACGGAACCCAGAAAACAGCAGTAATGAGACTCGTTGCGCTGATCACGTTCGCCCAATAAAACTTCGCTTGGTATGCCTTGATTCTCAAGTCTCTTGCCGATCCCCGTGTCGGAGTGGTTAACACAGGGCGCTACGACGCCAGGGGTCTCTGAGTTCGAATCTTGGCCTGAGCATGGGTGTTCTTTCTGAGTGTCCCTTCATCAACTTCATCATATTACATACCTATCTCATCGTCGCGATAAGCGAATAGTGACAGAAAAGCAACGCTAAATAAATATGGAAAATGTAAATACAATTTAAAAGTCTCTTGCGACTCGGAATATTAAATGCCTATTTTATTTACATCACATATTTGTGTTCTTGAATTAATCGGGACGCGAAAGATGGAAAGACACAATAAGAAGGAACGAGATTAACAAGTGAATGGAGCGGTCAGCCATGACGTTCATTAAAGGTATCGTACCAGCATTCGGATATGGTTAGGAAAACATCGAGCAGAGTGGCCTGGAATTGAATCCACGACCTTCTAAATTTGAGCTCGCGCAGGGTTCAGTAAAAACTCGCATGGTAACAGTGACTCGGGAGGTAAACATCTATTATCTGCTCGAGCACGTCGACGTCAATTTATACTTTTGCTTCCCTTCTCTTGCCTTTCCGCTTGAATTCTTTGATACTTCCGCTTTGACAAGCATTCAGACTTCCACTACATTCCCTACAGTCCTGTGTCGAGGCAAGTAAAAAAAAAATCCCTTCCCAACCCTCCTGCGTTCGCTGTATTTACGCTCTCAGCTGAGGCAAACGTATCGAACCGCTCGTGCAGTGTTGCCAGCTATATTTGATAGAAGTCACCAATGGACGCGTGTAAGATATCCCTGCGCCGATGCTGCCTGCAAGGTGATAAAGTTTGTCAGTCATCTTGAAACGCTTTAAATGTTATCGCCCAAATGCAATGCTACTTAAGGTTCCTACAAGATTTTCAACTGAAATGTCCAAATTTTATGGCAGTTTTCCTGGTGGAAATTTTGGATGGCATTTTGCAGACTAACGAGGCTCTGGCGTGTAGGCCTACGGCCAGTAAAACCCTGGTAGGGCTGTGTGTATGTTGTTCAGCGTTTTGTTCTTATGTGTGCTGAATGCCCCTTTACAGCGTAAAATTTAACCCAAGTAAAAATATTTTAGCCGTCCGACATTCCAGTTATGTTATTTTAGTTGTGGTAAGGGGCTGGACCACGTATAATGTGACGGGTGCAAAATAGCCTAAGTGCTGACGCACCCAAAATTTCAAATTCAGTCGATCAATCAATATTCTGTTCCATCCAAATTGCTGACTGGAGTTTTGAAACTTGTGTCCCTAGGGTGTCCGGTAAAAGTGGCAAAGGAAAAAATGGCAACGGAAAAAATGGCCAAGTAAAAATGGCAAAAGTGAGAATGGCGAAAGTAAAAATGTCGACAAGAAGAAAGGAAAAGCAAATGATAAATAATTGATATAAATAATTCACATGTAAATTGTAAATAGTACCGAATAAGGTTACCAAACCTAATAAAATGTTCGTGGTACAGTTCGAAATCAATCTTACATGATTGCATGAACGTAACAAAGTATCAGAATACGATTACTACAGACTTATTCTTCTTCCTTTTTAGAATGCGAACAACTGCATGTACCCACAAAGGCAAAGGTCATAGGCACGTATTCTGAAACTTTCACCTGCTTTACAGCAACAATTCTTATTTATTGTACATATCCAGCGGCTGCGTTTGGGTTCCAAAACTAGGGAATTATAAATAACTGTTATAAGCAAATCATATGTAAATTGGAAAGAAGAAAACATTGATGCAGTATTTAACAAAGATAGTATATATTCACCTTAGGTTTCGTCACTTTACAATTCTGTTTTTAACTAACAATATGTATCATCATTGATTTCGTCACTTTACATGCATTGCAACTTTAGGTTATGTGAAACTCCTCGTAAGAAATCCTCCAATGTTCTTTTGTTAGCACTGTAAAATCAATGCACAAATTTCGCAGTCCGTGTTGCATGTCGGTATATATTCTCCTGGTTTTCTTCTTTGGCAATTGTCCTCTCTCAGCCTGCAGAATACTATGGGGTCCTGAAGACCCCGGCTGATATGTTTTTCTGTGACTGCCACCAGATGGCTTTGCTCTGCAGACTGCCCATCTCTGTAGTTTCCTGGCATCAGGTGAGGAGTTTACAAAAGCCATTAGCTTTGCAGAAAAGCCAGTCGTGTTCACACTGTTTAATAAGTGGGGTCCTGTGGACCCCAAAGTACTGTTTATGTAACATTTTTGTGGAAGTGTCCACTGTGCAAGTTGTGCTTAAAATGTTTGTTCCAAGTGTCTTGAAAATGAAGAGGATTAATTTTCTTGCAAATTTATTCAGTTTTATAAACATATGTTTGAAAAAAAACATTAAAGCAGTGGCCATATACATTATAGCTGCATTTTATATTTGGGGTCCTCAGGACCCCTAAATACCATTTACTTTTTTTTTTTTTAAAGTACTGAAGGGTTGGTAATTGTTTCTTCCTTATTATGGGTGAACAACTTTGAATGTGTTCAAGAACCCTTCCCAAGGGATTTTCTTGGCCACGCTAAAGATATGTTTTTTCTCCTTAAGATGTCGTTACTGTTGGTTTTTTTTTCTCAGAAAGTTGGCCCTTACACGCTGAGCCATGGTGACCCACCTATCACAACGCACTACGACATCAGGGGTCACACGTTCGAATCCCGGCCTGCGCATGCGTACTTTGTGATTGTTTCTTTATCAATTTCATCTAATCATCGCTTGTCCTCATTGTCGACTGCCAAAAGAGGCACAAAGGCGACACTAGCGTACGCAGAGGGGGGCTGATGGGTCTACAGCCCCCTCCTATTTTTTTTTTAAAAAAATCAACATTTTGAAATAAAAGCCGTGAAGAACTCGAGAGAAATCAGAGTGATAAATGCAAAACTCCCCTTTAAAATAACCCCCGATTGACATTTTTGAGAGTAGAAATTTCTAAATAAACAAAATATTTTATTGTGTATAACATCTCCATAGAAATCAGCTATGCACTATCCATCTTTACGATTCCAGCCCCTCCCGAAAAATGAAACCCTGCGTACGCCAGTGAATTCAATCAATCGTAGTGGCCTACTCGGTTGAACGGCTTCGTTGCCGTGGGGGAGGGTCGACTTCGATCCCCACGGTGAGCAATTGAAGATATTTTTACATTTATGTCCGTGCACAAGCGACTCTGGGACTCTCTCGACCTCTCGTTTGAAGCTAACGTGTGTGTGTGTGTTTGGGGGAGGGTCAGAGTATGGTCTGACATCGTCATCCGTATTGTCGAGATTGAAAATGTGTGCGCGTCTTCGTGATCTTTTCTTTTACTACCCAAGTAGAAATAAAGTCTAGTTTGGCGAACTCTACACTGAACGTTCTGGGTTCAAACCCAGCGTGGCTACATTTGTTTCTTTCTGCTTGTTTCATTCTCAATCTTTGCCTTGTAATCAAGAATCCCCGGTTGAATTCACAGTAGGTTCAGTGCCTATAGGTACTATAGTAGCATGTTTATACGTAAAATACACTTTAAAATACTTTACCAAAGATTCATCTTCGTAATTAACCTTAATGTGCAGAATAGCGAAGCAAAATTACAAAAAAATACTCCAAAAAAGTCAGTCGCTTCGGTTGCAGGGTCTCAGGTTCGAATGCTGGCGTGGGCATGGGTCACTAAGTTTCCCGTCATCAACTCATCGTCGCGGTTAGCCTAAATAAACAAAAAAAGCGACGCAAAATAATAATAAAAAATCTCTGTTTATGGTGATATGTATTGGCGGTTGGCAACACTGCTCACAACCCAAGGTCAATGTCCTCCCGAGCAGTTGAGCGAGGTCAGACCGTACCTAGGTCACGGGGACTGTCGCTGTTTCAGGCTATCTCCGCCTGGCAACAGTGGCGTGATATTCGCGGCATCGAAGGACAAAAGTAGGTCATCCGTTGTTTTATGGGGGAAGAAGATGGTCCCGTAAAGTAGTCGGGAATAGCGTGTACCGGAGCGAGCGCGTTTCGTCCCTTCAATTGCTTCTGTCGCGGCATATCGGAGGAGTTTCCTGCCTCAACCGTGTTTATCCAAATGCAGGCCGTTAACAGCAAAAGGGCTGGAATGGATGTTTGGCGTCGCTCGCATCAGAAACACGCGAGTCTTTTGTGATTTACATTCTTGTTTACTTCGTTGCAGGAAAATGTGATGGGCGTTCCTTGCGTTCGAGGCCGGAGTTAAAAAGGCGAAAGGGGCCCGAGAGAGCGACGGCGCCATAAATGAACTCATTTCAGACACGAAACACAAATTTTACTTCACATGTGGACTTTCATGTAATATTTTATACCGAAGGTTCGGAATTCAGATTGTAGGATTCGGATATGTCTGATCGACGATTCTGATATCAGATGGAGGATTCTAATATCTCAGCGAGAATTCTGATATCTGATCGATGATTCTGATATCGGGTAAAGCGTAAAGGATTCTGATAGCCTATGTGATCGAGAATTCTGATGCCGAGTACAGGATTCCGATATCTGATATCGGGTAAAGGATTCTGTATTCTGATCGAGGATTCTGATATCGAGTACAGGATTCTGATATCTGATCGAGGATTTTTAATATCATGAGGAATTTGATTGGTACTTGGTACAGGATTCTTGTATTAGATCGAGGAATATGATATATGGTCAATGATTCCGATATCTGGTCGACGATTCTGATATAGAGTACAGGATTCTGATATCGCATCGAGGAGACAAGGTGTTGGCGTCGAAGGTCGCGCCAATGGCCATACGAAACCAAAATTATCAGCAACAAAAAAGAGGCATACCTTGCGTGGATAAAATGTTGATAAGGATCTTATCTCCTCGGAATAAAAAGCATTGGAAAACTCTAGGAAATATGTGCTTCAGAAATCAACGGAAAGGCCCAGTTACAAAGGAATCGAAAGGATTTGGAAGGGGGTCAGCTTCAGAAACTTGCTACAGGATCTGTTTTAGCGATTTATTTCGGGATATTTATGCGTAATATTCCTGGTTTTGGTTCCAGAAACACTGAAAATGTAAGTGCACGTTTGCTCTGACCAATCTAGACAGAATCTCATATACCTTACATTCTAATTCATTAAATCAGCCTCAGATTGTTCATGACGCGTATCCGTCGGATAGTATCACCCTCGGCCACCCCGATGACGCAGTGGCAATACTCTCGCCTTGTAATCAAAGGGTTCTGGGTTCGATCTCCGCTGCGCAGTGGTTCGCTTCTACTGGTTCGGGTTTCACTTTAAACTGTAGGTCCAATTCCGACTAGCTCCTTCAGCAAAAAGCAGACTTGAAACAAACCTAACCAAACAAATAGTGTGTTAAGTGTTCCTCGGTTCAATTCCAGGCGGAGGCACTTTACACTCTACGTACCTTATCTGAATGGACTGAAAGAAAAACGTTATCTGTAGACAAGCCTAGAAGAGTCAGATCTTGTTCCCGGCTCGCTGCCAAAGTAAATGTTAACAAATGTACGTGGTATCTGAGAAATTTAATTGGTTGTTCGATTTGTAGCTGTGTAAGAATACTGCAGTTAAGAAAATAGTGCTAAACGTAATCAACCTAAGTGGTAAATTCAGGTTGTGTGGTCTTATCTTTTGATCTGTACAGCTGCGACCAAAATAACACCAGGACTAGCACACAGGAAAATACCTATTTGTCACAAGTCACGTGGTTTTGTTTATATCAACTTCCTTCTTATGGTGGATGAAGATTAGATTTGGAATTGATTAACTATTCCTAGCATTTGCGTGTTTGTGCACGTGTGTGTACATATAATACTGGGTATTGAATCGCAGTTCACCTCATCAGCTGGCATTGAACTCTGAAGGTCGATGCAGAAGCATGACGTCATGGGAGCTTCGTTGGATATTCTGATC
The DNA here is from genome assembly GCF_977018435.1 of Lepisma saccharinum. Lineage (NCBI taxonomy): Eukaryota > Metazoa > Arthropoda > Insecta > Zygentoma > Lepismatidae > Lepisma > Lepisma saccharinum. The sequence continues at coordinate 36,759,970 of NC_139235.1, read as the reverse complement.
CACTGCGCTGACGTAGGGAATCGCTACATAGTGCAACGACGACGTATGCAGCGATGAGTTATCTATCTATGTCTACCCATCTTCCGAACTAAACGCACGTCCATGAAAATAAGCGGCTGGACAGAATTGCGCCGTTGCCACATATTATGGGAAAAGCAAAGCGAGAGAGGACAAAGTCGTTGGTTCCCGCGCACTGTCTGGCAACGTCAACTGAGCTGCGATGCCTAGTTCTGGCGTCAGACCGACCTCTCTCCGGGGCACTTTCGAGTCCCATTCGATACAAAGCTGGTGATCGTGTGAATTGATAGTTCGTTAAAGCCCCCAGATATGGAGTTCCATACTTACACGTCGGACTGCTCTTAAACCTTCGAACACACGGGATTGTGCTCCGACGTGGCAACAGCGCGAACATCTGCCACCCGCCTAATTTTATGGCCGTGCGTTTATTTGGCCAATGAATCGTTTTCCGGTGAAGCCGCGCTTACACGGGGGTTGCTAACACACGTTACCAGCAAATGTTGGTAACATTTCGAAAAACGCTTGTGAATTTGTTATCAACATCTCATGATAGCAACAGATTTCCAGTACTGGCAACAGAAATTATGTTACCCACAAGAAGTCGGTAAAGATCAAAGAATGTTATCAACATTTGTTACCAACACATGTTAACAGAGCCTCTTCGATGTTAGCAACATTTCTCCCGCTTCACCTCCCGCCACCATCACGCCAGTGACAACCAGCCAGCGAGTGAGAGGTGTGTATCGTTTTGTAATTTATTTATTTATCATGGAAAATCTTTTGAGTGAGATGGAGTGGTCAAAGGATCAAGTGCTGAACTTAGTTGAATTGTTCCGCGAGAAGCCTGTGCTTTGGGACCAAAGTTGTCCACAATTTAGACAAAAACAAAAAGAACTCTGCCTGGAATGAAATTTCGAGAGAGTACAACTTCCTCCACATTCGACATCTTGCAGCTAACTGAGGTCATGTAGTCAAAATGTTAACAAAAGTTATTAACAAAAATAAAGTCAAACTAGCGTTCTGGTTACCAACATTTGTTGCCAACATCTGTTGTTAACCGTGTTGGTAACAAAAAGTTAATAACATTTCTTGGTAACATTCGTTGTAAACGCGGCTTAAGGTCTATTATTTGCAAACGAGATTAGCGTAGACAGTTGTCGCAGGAATATTTATCCTCCTCACATATACGTAGTGCAGTAATCATTCGTCTGTTTTCCGATAGAGGTCAGTCAGTTCCAATACTGTGTAGTCCCCTTGGATGTATGACATTGTTAATTCCTGCAAGACACTGGACTAAAAATATAGGATATTTCCGGGGGTTAAAAAAGGGCGCTCGGTAAACCTAGCGAAGAGGTTAGTCATTACAAGTTGAATCTACAAGTATATCTTCGAAATGCAATGCAATTTTCCTTCAGTGTCCTTCACTCTTAAACCATTGATATGCACCCATCGAGTACAATGGCAAAAACAAGATTACGCTGCATTCTACATATCGTTTCTCCTGGTAACAAGATAAGAAGCACGTTTACAAGGCAACAGACAAGGTATGAAGTGCTCAAAACACGTAGATGTTCAAACAAAGGATTAGGCGTGTGCGCTTGTTGAATTATCCTGCACCGCGAAAGCATTGAGATACAAACATCAGAGTTTGAGTCAGTGGCGTAACAAAGTCGTCGAGGGCACGCCCACAAGGAAGAAATTTGGGCCCCAGCAACAAAATTCCTAGAAATGTAAGTAATTACGAGGGGAAGCTATTAAATAACACGAATTATTTTCTAAACTTCATGAAAATTTATGCATAACGAGGTCAGAGGGAGTGAAACCTTCTCAAAGCTACAGCAGAATGAAGGTTCAGTACGGAGACAATTGTTTTTCAGGGGAGAGTGTATGAAGGGGTGGAAAGATACGTTTTCAAAACCGGAAAACGAAATGTCAGCGATGAACACCGGAGTGGGAGGCCTCGGGGACAACTGAGGCAGTGGAACAGCAGATCGACCAGGGAATCTGTTAATTTAGTACACTCTCCCCTGACTTAAGCAATTGTCTCCGTACTGAACCTTCATTCTGCTGTAGTTTCAGTTCACTCCCTCGAACCACAATAAACGAATAACACTTCCTCCTTACTCTTCTACGGTGCAAGTCAACAGTGGGGAGCCATGTTGTATGAGCTACTGCGCAGGCGCATACTGCTCGATCGTCACGACACCTTTATGGCATGTTGCTATTTTGAGTCCCGAAATACACATTTTCGATGTGCATAAATTTCCATGACGTTTGAAATAAAATTCCTGTTATTTATTGACTTGTCCTCGTACTTTGAATGGTTGGTACGGACTACAGTTACATTAAATAATTATACCAATGGAACCTACACTTTTGAATTATCATAGATTAAAATGTATATCCTTTTGACGCTTAAAAATAAATAATACAAACTTATACTCTTCTGTACAGAAACCGGGCTCTCCGTCAAGTTTTCTGGGCGGCAAATTACGTCATTTCAGATTCAACACTGAGAATACCAAGTTCGCTGAGATTCAGTCATACTACTCCGAGAAAGATCGTTCTGCTGCAGCGTGAATTACGGAAAGAGTAGGGCCCGCTTTAGGCGAAAGCGTTTTCCTTCGCATTTTTCGTAACATTTATGCCATGACCAAAATGCTACCGTGTAAAGTGAAAAATCTTAAGGCATTTCACATACCACGGCATATTTTAGGGCATTTCTCAAGGATAAGCTCGGTCTGTATCATTTTTCGTAGCGTAACCAATCAGAGGCGAGCTCTAGGTCACGAGTGCAGTGTTAATGGCGGCGAGTAACATGTAAACAACGTATCACTTCACATTTTTAAAAGCAGATAGCTATTCAACCGAGAGGAATAACGTTTCGTATAAAACGTTATTAGATACAAAACAATGGCGCTGCTTAAATACATACTTTACCAGGGACGTCGGAACTTATTTCGGAATGGGGGGAGGCAAGTTCTTAAATCCACCAACATTTTTCTAAAACTGTTTATATATATATATAATTATATTAATAATTGTATATTTTAGATGATAATAATGATAATAATGATTGCATGGAAACTACAAGGGGAAACCCACAAAACTTCCTTAGTGCCATCGACATGAGTGTAAGGAAACTTTCAGACCGTTGGGACAAGCTACAGGGGATGTTCACACAGATGTGACTAGTGACACAGACACTTCCAGACTGTAAAATAGCATTTATTGCGCACGAGGGTCCAAACAGCAAACGACACGTTCATATGTCGTATTCGCGTGCTACTTGTTACTTCGGTTGGAAAGCTCCTTAAGTGAAGGGTGCTCAGACCGAAGCGACTCGCTACAGGGGAGTTCCCAACTAAGTGACAAGCGACATGGTGCCTTCAGTCTATTAGCAAGCGTTTGATGCCAATTGTGCGAACAACAGATCTAGGCGACACGATAAACCGCATGTTACAACAACAGATCTAGGCCACCCACACGTGACGCTTGCATGTCGCTTCGGTATGAAAGTTGCCTTGGACAGAAGGACCCGTGTCGCTTTGATCTAAAATCTCCTTGAGGAAACGGTACAGTCAGAGCTTGTCCCCCTACGGTTCGAAAGGCTGCATTGATTACGGACTGCTCGCTTCCAAGCGACACTTGTGGTTTGTCGCCTCGGTATGAAATATCTCAGGATACTATTTATATTCTAATAACATAGAAAAATAAACTCTAGTACACAATCCAACACCTGACGTCCGGAATCACATTGCGATGTTTCTTCTTGTGTTACGCATGCTATTTATTAATTTTATTTTACTTTCCTTTCCAAATTAATACCATTTCGTGACTGCAAATCACTCCACAAATATAACTGTTTCCATCAATTCATGTACCGTCTTTCAAGACAAACAAATCTACCCAATATATTCCAAAAACTAGCTATGCCGCATTACTTTCATAAGAAAATAAGCAGCCGTACTGATCGCACTGCCATCTATGTTTTCATCCGTCTCGGGAACCAGTTTCTTGGGTCGTTTTCCACACTACGTTATTCAAGACACTGTACTAAAACTCCTACCTCCTATAGCAATTACATTTCAAATGTTAGTTGTAAGAATGCAAGCTGAGTAAACATGCAGAATTGATTATTGTTTTACATTTAACCACCGGAATGGCTTCTATTGTTGATAGAAAAGGGCGGAAATACTCTTATATTGTTGCCACGTCAAAAATATGAGAATATTTTATAACAGCTTCAAGGCAGTATTCCAATATGTTTGATTGTTTTAATATTAAAACATGTTGCGTTCAAGTAGGGTGAGGTATTTAAAACGTCTTTGATGTGCCGAAATAGAAATATTTGCAACATGTTAAAGTTCACGCGTTTACTTCCTTAACGTCCAAGTACTGAAGGACGCCGCCGCCACGAACGTGGGTGGGGATAAACAGTGGGCGAGTTGTTTTCGTCCAATCACACTCAACCTTCAGCCAATGGGAGCACCTGCCATTCTGCTCGTCTACTCCACGTGGAGTTTCAGTCACACGACTGCGGATACGCTGTTGCCGTACTTGCAACTTGAATGTGGAGAACCTGGGAAGGTGCTTGTGCACGGAGGGACAAGGTGGCGTAGAGTAGATGTGTGGCAACACTGTGCGTTGAAGGTGATTGTTGCAGCTGGTGGGCGTGATCCGTGGACTCCAAAGCCAGCCGGTCGTTAGCATAGCTAGTGCGTCGACTTAAACCTCCTATTGCAATTACATTTCAAATTTTAGTTGTAAGCATGCAAGCTGAGTAAACATGCAGTATTGATTATTGCTTTACATTAACCACCGAAATGGCTTCTATTGTTAATAGAAAATGGCGGAAATGCTCTTTGATTGTTGCCACGCCAAAAATATGAGAATATTTTATAACAGCTTCAAGGTAATATTTCAATATCTTGTATAGTAGGGTGAGGTATTTAAAACTTCTTTGATGTGCCGAAATAGGAAATATTTGCAACATGTTAACCTTATTCATTGTGGCAGAAGTGTGCTTTAGTTCAGTAATCTGCAATTATTAGTGGTGTGGGAAGACAAGAAGCGTTTGATGCGCCGCACATTAATGTATTGACCAGCTGGATAATATTGTGTATCCATGGGTTGAATTATTATTTTTTCTGTATGAAAGTAATGCATTGTAAACATTAACAATTTCCGTGAAGTTATATAATTATTTTATAAATAAATTTATAATTTTTACTCTTACTTGAAAGTGCCATATTATTAGGTTACAGAAATCAGTTCCGCTTATTATTGTATCAAGCGCTCACAGCCTCATGTAATGAAATGGGAAATGAAAATACTCAACAGCAGCTTCTCTCTTAAAAGTGACAATTTTTTAAATGCTTATCTAATGTTGACGATAATTTTCAATACAAAATGAGGACTTCACGTCTTCAGGCAATTTTATTTATTATAATACCGGGTGTCCCAGAAGTCTTTCCCTGATTACCAACTTTATTCATATCCGCTATATGCAATGTAGAGACGTGAAAGTGGTGCCAAAATGTTGGAAAACTAACCAAGTTTATTTCTTGCAGGTTTCAGTAGAATCCGGAATTAATGCTTTTGACATCGGGTGGCATCCATACAATGTTTCTTGGACTTGACAGGATTTGGGAATGAAGATAAATTCCATTTTTTAAATACCAACTTATTGATGGCAGATACTCTAGACGAAAGAATTCTGTACATTTGAAAGTTCCTCTGCACTGTTATTGGTGACCTGGTCTCGTGATACCAGAGGACATGATGAGCTTTTTCCTGATTTATGAACATTTCCGATTTTCTCTCCCCTCAAAAGAACACGGACTGGAAAAAGAAAAGTATGATGTTGGACTGACAGCTAAAAAAAAGTAAGGCATATACCCAAGGGCACCCGCAGGGAGGGACCAGGAGGGGACACTTGCCCCCCTGAGATTTCTGGAAAGAGTTAATGTAAATCGAATAGTGAAATTGTAGAATATTTTATAACAAAAAACTGTTGTTTTTTGTGCCGTAAGTTATAACAGCAACTATTATTATTATTATCAATTGAATTAGGGTTACATTTAAGCTTAGTCTATTTTACACTGATTATCTGACTATAAAAACAGCTTTCTGTCAGTATACAGTTATGCAAATTGCACATAGATACACAGAATATGTAAATAACAAATGTATGTAATTTAAAAAAACATAAGTAGTAGTAGTAGTAATAAGAAAAATAATAGCAACAATAAAAGCAGTAATAAAAGGAATAATAATAATATTAACAAAAGTTTCTATGAACATGCCCCCCTGAGGAAAAATTCTGCGGCCGCCCTTGCATAAACCCCTCCTTGCGGTGCGGAACCCCTCTGACGACGCCACTGGACAAGTGACGAAGAATAATTGCAGTGCATTTTCCCTGCACCCGGTAAAGTGTGGTAAAAGTTCTGACCTTGAAAAAAGAGCATGCCACGAATAGGTCTCTGTACTTTCAGATCAATGGTTGCCGAGTACTGTAAAAGAAAATATTACTTAATCGTTCATCGAGGAGCAAACAAGATATTTTTTGTCCTCTCCAACCCGTCATTACTTGGCAACAATGCCTGCTCAGCTCGACTCGAGGGGTTTACAGAATACGTTGAGAAATGTGGCGGTGGGGGAATTGTCATTGTTCTCGAAACCTATCAGTTGCTATTGATAACCGCCTCGATTGCTGGAACAGAGATAGTGTTGTGCTTCACGAATTCCCACTTACAAAGTACTCAAGCCAGTCAAGCGTGAGGTGTTCAAATAGTTCGTCGATTAATAAGAATGACCTTGAGATCAGCTGATTACCACAGTATATTCCGTTTTAATTTCTTGACTTCTACACTGCAAGAAATCTACTTCAGAAATGGTGGTTTAAGTCCATTTTCGCTGATATCAATTACCATAAAAATGGTCATGAGTACTTTTTAATGCCCTAACGCCCATTACACAGTTTACCTAGTAGTTAATGTAATTTTTAATGATTGTTTCTTTAAATACACGGTGGACGCCAAGAGCACCCTCAGGATTTTTTCTCAGGGGGGGCAGAGTCATAGAAACGTTTATTACTATTATTATTTATTATAATATTATTGCTATTGTTATATTATTATTATTATCATCATTATTATTATTACTTTCTATTATTACTACATTACAAATCATAAAATTCAAATTGAATTAAAAATATTTTGGCATTGTATACAAGTTCAGACTCAAGTCTACCATTTAGATAGAAACTGCACTAGCCTTGCTTCCTTTCCAAAACATCTATCACTTTGTTGATTAACAGTTCTTTATCTTTACTTTTTCACAATGCACAGATATCAATCGGAGACCACTGTCCTTCATGGTGTATCTGCTCCATGTTTTTACGTGCCGAAGGGTACTGTAAAATAATAATAATTGCTGAAACTTACGGCCTGTAAGTCACAGAAAACAATATTTTTTGTTATAAAATATCGCTATAATTTCGCCATTCGAATTACATTAACTCTCTTAAGAAACCTCAAGGGGGCAAGTGTCCCCCTGGCCCCACCGTGCGGACGGCCTTTGTGGACGGAACTGTAATTTAACAATAATTAGGGCTAGCATTTCCATGACTTAGCTTTTTTTGTAAGGGTTGTGTGTTTTAAGTCCACTTTATGCACAGTAAGGCTAATCGAGACTGGACCTACAGTTTAAAGTGGGATCCGAACAACTATGTGCCTCCACATCGAACCCAGAACCCCTTGATTACAAGACAACAACGCTGCCACTGCGCCATCGGGGAGCCCCCTCCCCCCCACACACACACATATATATATATATATATGAGAGAGAGAGAGAGAAACTAATTACATTAAGGTGCTTTTTAAGGGCATATTTGGCCGATTCTTTCTTTCATGTTCACTCAACTTGTTGAATATTTTACAGTTACACGTCCCAGTTTATGTCCTGAATATAGTGATGACCGCTGTCCTTTCTAATGGAAAGATATCAGAAAATTGACTTCGTCCCAAAATAAACCTGAGAAAATATTTGCTTATTGTCGAATTTATTCGAAGTGTAGATCACTGTTTATTTTATGCAAAATTATGAGATCTACCTTCCTCACCTATTGCACTCCCTCTCTCTCTCTCTCTCTAGCCTTCTTAAACCCGAAGGTTCATGGCTGCAACAACACAGGCCTTCCATCTGTCCCTATATACTCTTTTCCATCCCTACCGATTTCCTTTAGGTCCATCTCAACATTATCCCTCCATCTTCGTCTTGGTCTTCCTTCCTACTGGCACCCTATTGCAATGCAATACAAAGTTTATCTCGATACTACAGAACTTGAGCCGAATGACATTGTTTATTTTAAACATGCTGCTCTTGTGTCAGCCGAAGTAGAAAGAAGCTTTTCTCACTACAAGGCTTTCTGGCGGACAATGGGCAATCAATTTTACTTCCAAATTTACAGAAAGTATTTGCAACTAAGGGCTCACAAAGTGAACTAAAACTAGTATGTGAAAATATCTCAGCACATGTTAAATATTGGTTTGAACAGTTCAGTTGCAAGGGTATATTTTCCAAATTATAGTGTATATATTTTTTTAAATTTAAGGTCATAAGATAATTTTTTCTTTTGCATATTTTGGCGACTTTTAGGTCATAAAAAGGTGTCGTCCTAATTGCGAACAGTCCTAATTGCGAACATTTGCTGCCGCCTGAACAGGAATATACTCTAAGGCTGTGGTTCCCAAAGTGTGCGCCGAGGCGCCTTGGCTAGCTTACAGGGGCACCGAGAAATGTTCCAGTATTTTCACTGAAATTATATGATTGTTCCAAATATGTCAAATATGTTCTTATTTAGTACTTTTTTTACACATAAAATGTTTCTGAATTTGAAATATGACAAATTAACCACACTAACTGAGCGTTGCAAGTGTTAGATAGGCTTACATTCTGACTTGGGGGCCGCGAGAAAATCTTGAAACAATATAACGAAATAGTTTGGGAATATCACACATGTGAAAGCTCCCTTGCAATCCTGCACGCGGCGGCGCTAGGATGCTGAGGGGATGCGATTCTGAAAATAAGGAAAACCTGAAACACGCATGCAACCTTTCAAAAGCAAGGTGCCACAACTGGAAAGGGGGGGGGGGGTAGGCAAGGACATTTTACTTTCCCTTTGTAGATAAGGTTTAGCATAGTGCGGGGACAAAAATAGCAAAGGCGGGGGTCAACTGCATCCCTAATGGCCGCCACTGATTAACATAAATTACTGACTGAAATTAAAATATATGTGTGAAATATATAACTTTAGATTGACATTCTTTTTCCAGAGATGCCTCCCCCCCACCTTGCCCTACCCCCATGGACGTCCATTATGATATGTATCAAGTCTTCTACTCCACGAAAGTGGTCATGCAGTGTAAACATTCAGATACACGTGGCAGTCTTATTGAACTATGTAGTGAAATACAAAATAAAATCATCCTGCCCTTAAAAACACAATTTTTGAATCTTTTCAATGTAACCAATGAAGGCACAAAATACATAGTACATTAGACCTTTCGTCTGCCACAGGACAAAACGCGAAGAGCACAGCAACTGTGTCACCTTTAAAATCCCTTCTGCCGCACTATCCCCAACAACGAACTGTAAAATTTCTTCGTGAACATTGGGCATCTTCCTAACAGTTTTTGAAATAATATTACCACACCTTAAAAGGTATTATGATCTTCGATTACAAAGAAATTTTTCGTTAGTCCTACAAGATTTATTTTCAAGTGTTGTTCCTAAAATACTTTGCTACGCATCGGCTAACACACTCGTGCACACATGTCAGAGGTGATTTTGTAAATGCCATTGAAACGAATATGTATTCATTCGAATGTATTGGAAATGAAAACGCACATAAATGTGAGACATTCCATTCCAGGATGAAACCTTTAACACATATAACAAGATAGAAATGTTATACAAAAAATATACAATTGTTCTACAGTTACAGTTCTACAAATTAAAATAAAACATTATAATATATGCAGTGTTAAATAATTACAAAGTGTAAGACACCCCTGTGTCCCCCTCCGATTTCCATGATACTTGGCAGGTGTGTGTATAAACGGGCCCAAATGAATTAATAAGTGGGTTTTTTTTTGTTTCAGCTAAAAAACGGTTTTAGGGAGCAAAACCCCCTCAAATGTCAAGATGAGGACAAATTGAAGTGGGGATCTGACCCCTGTGTTCCCCTCCGATTTCTATGAAACGTGGCAGGTGTATAGAGGGGCCCAAAGGAAGAATTACGTGTTTTTTTGTTTCAGCTAAAAACTGTTTTAGGGGGCAAAATCCACTCAAATGTCAAGATGAGGACAAATTGAAGTAAGGATCTGACCCCTGTGTCCCCCCCCCCCGATTTTCATGAAACTTGGCAGGTGTATAGAGGGGCCCAAAGGAAGAAATACGTGTTTTTTTGTTTCGGCTAAAAAACTGTTTTAGGGGGCAAAACCCGCCTCAAATGTCACGATGAGGACAAATTGACGTGAGGATCATCTGACCCCTGTGTCCCCCTCCGATTCTCATGAAATTTGACAGGTGTATAGAGAGGCCGTATGCCCCCTGTTTCTTCCTATGCCATATTTACGTGGTTTCGGGGTCAGATCCCCACTTCAATTTCTCCTCATCTTGACATTTTGGGGGGGGGATGAAAACACACATAAATGTGAGACATTCCGTTCCAGGATGAAACCTTTAACACATATAACAAGATAGAAATGTTCAAGGGTCCCGGGTTCGAATCCCGGTCGGGCTTGGTTGTTTGTGAATGTCCATTCATCAATTTCATCATTTCATCACTCATCCCCATCTTCGCAAATTAGCAAAGATGCACAAAACGCGAAGTAAAATTCACTAAATCAAAATCAAATCAAAAAGATAGAAATGTTATACAAAAATTATACAATTGTTCTACAGTTACAGTTCTACAAATTAAAATAAAAAAGTTCTGGATCTAGATTTCTGGCCATCCCTACTATACACTTGACACGTTTCATGGAAATCGGAGGGGAACACAGGGGTCAGATCCCCACTTCAATTTGTCTTCATCTTAACATTTGAGAGGTGGTTGCCCCCTAGAACAAATTTTTTGCCGAAACAAAAAAAACACGTATTTCTTCATTTGGGCCCTGCAAGTTTCATGGAAATCGGAGGGGGAGACTTAGACCTTGTAAGTGTATTAATTAATTACAAATCGCGCACGCGCACACACACACTATATATATGTGTGTGTATGTATATTATATATATATATGTATATTAGCAGGTAACAATATTTTATAAGCACATTCTTACTTTCCAAAGGAGCGCATGTGGGATGGCAAAACGGATCCGGATCCGAAAATACCGGATCCGGATCCAAAAGTACCGGATCCGGATCCGAAAGTACCGGATACGGATCCGAAAATTCTGGATCCGGATCAGAAAGTACCGGATACGGATCCAGATCTGAAAATTCCGGATCTACGGATCCGGATCCGAAAAATTTTAGGATCCGGATCCTTAGGATCCGGAACCAACCGGATCCGGATTTCGGATCCGCGAGGATCCGGATCTGGCCATCCCTAATATTGATACACGTGTAGATTGAATTGTATCTTCTGCAAATGTGCTGTATAAAGATACAAACAGCCGGAGTACTTGTTGAGGCCAGTGTACAACCCATCATGGAAGTACAGCGCCACATTTCAACCTGTTGGCGGAAAATTTAACTTTTTTTATCGCTATCCTCTTCCCCATGGTCTGCATAGTGGATTCACCAAATTTCAGAGTTCTACGATGCCTCAAAACAGGCTACAGAGGGCTCTGAGTTGGGTAACTTTAATTCTGGCCACCCTGTACATCAGCTGTTTATTTCAGTTATACTTTATGCACAGATAGGCTAATCTGGACTTGATATACGGCTTAATCCATTTAGTTTTGGGACTATAGCACTGGCTATTAATATTTTATAGTTATTGTTTAATAATAATCTGACGAACGCCTGAATATAGTAACGGATGTAAACCCCCCCCCATCCTTCCCACAATACATTGAAGTATAATTCTCACACCGCGAACGAACTCTCACGATGGGAACTGCTGACACTGATATTCGACGCTTTCGTTGAAAACAATAAATAGATAAGTTTATTTTCTTTTTCGACGTGTCAGCCGAACAATGTTTGTGAATGAGTAAGAGCAATTGTCATCAACACCTCATGCGTCCGTCCACCTGTGCTGAGTGAGCAGGCAGAAATCTCACATACTGACTGAACCTTTTCCCATGAACCCGGTTGACTTACATATTCTCAGAAAGATTGGACGACGAAGAGATAGACGCTGTTGCTATTGAGCTAATCTTTATCGCTCTGGTTCTCAATTCTACATAAGTACCATAACAATAGTATCTGATATAAATAAATTTTAGACCTATAACCACCAGTGTGATGTTCATTTTTTTCATCTTAGAGCTAAATTTAAATAGTTATATTTTATTGTATTATTCAATCATTTAGTGATATACCAGCAGGGAAAAATACAAATTTAAATACAAAATAAAAAATCCAGAAAAAATACAATTTTTTATAATGTTCCTAGCCCCATTTTGTTTAGTTTTCATTGAATGTTGACGCCCTAGACAATTTACGTTATCTAATATATATAAAAATGTATGTATGTATATACGTTTGTTCCGGTATAACTCTCGAACGCCTGGAGCAATTTCAACCAAACTTGGTACACAAATGACTTACCCCACAGTATTTCTTTCCAGATTGTAAGACACCCCTGGCACCCCTAGGGGTGGGGGTGGGAAGGGGGGTGACATGTAAAAATAATCGAAAACGACCGATATTAGTGTGGAATCCATAGTTTTCGGGGTCGCTAAGATGAATAGTGGCACTCCGAATGCCGCCGTTCAACTTCAAGTTCATCACCTATCGGCATGGGGGGGAGGTGGGGGGGGGGTTAAAAATAATATTTCAAAAATGCCCTACGTTAATGTCGAATCCATAGTTTTCGGAGTCGCTAAGCTAATTGGTGACATTCACGATGACATTTGAGAGAGAGAGAGTTGATCGATCACGATCAACAAGTCACAGGGGCAGTCTATTAAGTACTGCGGAGTGGATTTAAGATCGCCCATGTTTCTCCCACTGACAACGTTAATAGAAGATTGCGATGAATAAATACCCGGGCAACGCCGGGTAATCAGCTAGTTTCATATAAAATAATATTTTCACGTCGTGATTTCATTACATAATGAAGCTAACAGAGCATACTAACCATTTTTGATTCATATATTTTAACACGATTTTTATTTAATACTTTGTTCAGAATATGATTTCAGTATTTTTATATATATATTCTCAAGTGTGTCAAAATAATTCATGAAATCATGAAAGACCGGATTAGTTGCTTAATTGGAAGCACCAGCGTCCTATAAATTCGTAATAAATCATGCACAAACCATTATTTTTATTTGGCGCGGGACCTCGGGAAAGTGCCCCAGTTGTCCCTCCGTAGGGGCGCCTCCTATACAAGTAGTCGAAAACAATCGTTTGGGGTGGGTTCAAGAATGGACGAACAGGTGGTCCGTCCATCGGTAATCATGGCTGCGGCTTGACCAAGGTGAGAAAAACCCTCTGGAACTGTCGTCAAATTTTTCAACTGATAGCGGGCGATGCAATCAGCTGCTTATCATATAATCCTGCCATTGCATTGTTAGAATTTGCGGCATTCTTCAACACCATCAGTGCCAAGTGTTTGTTTCGGCATGAAGGAAAAAACCGTACATGGCGAAAATAGAGCCGCCGCGTTTAATGTTGTTGAAGCAAGGGAGGAAAGTTTTGGAGTCACGCGGACACAAGTCAACTGGAAGCGAGAGGAGAAAATAAATAACTGTCTAGTTCGCGACAGAGTTGTTTAATTCCTTGAATTTTAAATGAATTCAATTCAGGTATCCAGTAGAGAAAATCAGCAAACGTAAATGGGTTATGGAACGTAAAGAACCCTTTTATCTGTAAAGTATTTCGATTCGGTCCAGGAACCTTTCTTCCGGTTTAATTTCAATACGGTCCAGGAACCTTTTTTCCCGGATCAATTTAAATACGGTCCAAGTTCCGTATTGAAATGAAACAATACGCAACATGGACCGAATTTAAATTCTACGAAAGAAAAGGTTCCAGTCCTGTAGCGGAACCCAATAGAACCCTGGGTTCCTGGACTTTTAACAACCCTGGTTCGCGAGTTTGCCGAGATTCTTCTCATCTTGGTTAAACTGTAAGATTCTTTCTCTTTCTCTCTCATTCATAATTCCCTCCTTCTCACCTTCTATCGTTACTTTGCTCTTCCATTCTATATTTCTTTATTCTCTCTTTCTCTATGTATTTCAGTTTTAACTTTTTTATTTCACTTCTCTCTTTTTCTTTGTTCGTTTTCCTTTCTACATGTTTTTGTATTTATCTCGTTCTTCATCTCCTCCTTTTGTCTTTTCCTTCCTTCTATCCCGTATCTTTTTCTCTACCTATTCCTTTGTATGTTGTTTCTTCCTCTGTTCTCTCTTCTTTTTTCGCTTCTCTCCCATCTTCTTTCTATTTTGCCCTGTTTTTCTACCTGTTTCATAGAATATCTTTCTCTCTTTTTGTATCCCAATGAGATGATAATAATAATCGTTTATTTTAAGTGTTGAGCACAGTATGAAACCTAATACAGCACTAAGTCAAATACAAAAGTAGAAAGTTACACGAATAAAATAGTATAACATAACATAACAAGTTAGCATATTTACACTTCAGTTTACAGTTTTCAACGAGATATATTTTATCTCTGATACTAATAATTGTTTATTGTTATATAATATTGTGCAATTAACTGTGTATTGTTCTAATAATAATAATAATAATAATAATAATAATATTTATTTAAGTGATGATAACGATTAAACAACCAGGTATATCACTATGTCAAAATTGGTTATACAAAATTAAAAGAAATTAATACATTATTATAAAATAAAACAGTGGATCCTACAATCTTATACATCCTCATAAATTCAAATTGTAGGTTTAAACAAGATCAGCTACTAAACCTCTTGCCTTGTTTAGGCATGTGAGAATTGAGATATACCTATGGGAATATCTAGGAATTTTATAAGCTATATTATTCAAAAAGTATTCACTGTCAACTTGGAAAGTTAATATCTTCTCTACAAAATTTATCCTTTTCATTTTTCTTCTTTCTTCTAAGGAAAACATATTCAACTGTGTTAACCATTCAGAGTAATGTTGGTCATAGTAATTTTTTTAAACTTTGTGCATAATAACCTGATAAAAAGTTTTTGAACGGATTCAACTTTTTGAAGGTGACTGGTTGCAGTCAGAAACCATAATTCATTTGCATATTCAAGAATAGGACGAACTATCGTTTATACAGGAATATTAAGGTATCTTGTTTTTTAAAAACTTTCCATGAGATCATAATAATAATAATAATAATGTAATCGTCTTTATTAGAGCGGGCGTGTTTCGACCTCGAGGGCCGCTCTTACAACAAACCCTTGTCTGGGTGAATATTACAAAGTAAAGTAAATTTAAAGTACAAGTGGAATATATGAACATACCCTGATTACATGTAAGCTGGATGAACACTGAATATAAAAATACAAATTGAATAGATATAAGAAAGATAAAAAGGATTATATGTATAAACTAATGGACATAGATATCTAATGTTCGCCGTTTTAGTCTTTGCTACATACGTATACATGTATGAAGTCAGATGGAACAATGAATGAAACAGCAATAGCAATAATAATAATATTAATAAATTGAAAAGACAGGAAAATTATGAAATTTAGAATGCTAATAATTATAACATGTTACGTGAACAGACTTGCCAATTATTACAATGGATATACAGGGTGTCTCATAAGTAATAGCGCAAACTGACACAGGTGAAAGTACACGATAATAGAAGCAAAAAAGTCTCAGTAAACATTGGTCTGCAAACGAGCCGTTTTGAGGATAATCGCGAATGTGTGATTACAAGCCGCCGCTCACTTCATTGTTTGTAAACGTCGTCCTAGTTGGTAAAATGCTAATAATGTGCGCGAATGTGTGGTTAGAATTGATCACAAGCATGTACAATTATCTGTATTGATTGTATCCATCCTGTTTGATTGCAACGCCACCTCTTGGAAATGTTCTGTTTTGTAAACAAAGAGCAAACCTCGGAACGCGCAAGGAGTAAAGCACTCGGTGTTTACAAAATGCATTATTAGTATTTTACCAACTAGGACGACGTTTACAAACAATGAAGTCAGTGGCGGCTTGTAACCACACATTCGCAATTATCTCGAAAACAGTTCGTTTGCAGACCCATGTTTACTGAGACTTTTGAATTTTTTCTTGAATTTGAATTAAAAATTGTGGGAGCGTCAGCACTTAGGCTATTGTGCTCCCGTCACATTATACGGGGGCCAACCCCTTATCATTACAAATAACAACTCTAACGTTCCATAACTAAAAATCTTAAAATCTTCTAACTTCTTTTAAAAGATGAGGCTGTAAACGGGCACTCAGCACACACAAGGACAAAAACAGGACAACACACACAAAATTATACTGGCCATAGTGCCAGTCGCCAGAGCCTCGTTAGTCTTTAGTCCAGGGTGCACTACGTGGAAGGGAGGTTGACTTTTGGGCGCCTACGTGGAAAGTACCCCTTACACCCCACTGAGACTTTTTTGCTTCTATTATCGTGTACTTTCACCTGTGCCAGTTTGCGCTATTACTTTTGAGACACCCTGTATATGCTCGTGATTATGTGCTTAGCTGCCTTGCTAGTAGATGATTTTTTTTAGTTTATTTTTAAACTGCTTATGAGTTATAACCACATAAGCCTATTTGAAAATATTTGCCCACCCTCCCCCCTTGAGCCAAACCCTGTCGACACCACGAGGTAAATCTTGATAATATCTTCGTACTGACCGTTTCCATTCGTAACACCAGAAAGGTATTGCGTTGATTTGGTGGACTTTTGTCCTGAAAGTACCGATAAGGAATCGAGCCGGAGATAACAGAATACCTTGTTATTTATTTGTCCGTCATTCCGCCGGAGATAACCAAGCAGACATTGTGGCACCTGAAGCTGTAGTATCTCTTTGTTAAGATACTTTTGTCCTTTAAAAAACTATATTTTGATGTGACTGAAATTTTTTCGTCTCAAAAACGCATGTGTACTGTATGTATTGATACCGCTACAATTTCGATATTATCTATGGGCTTGTGGCTAGCTTCCTGACAAGGACGTATCTACAGGCGGGGTCAATGGGGTTCGGACCCTCCGGAAAGACTTAGCAAGTCCACAATTCAATAAGGACGCTACTTGTTAGCTCTTGTACAATTCGAAGTTGATTTATTTTCGCGTACTTACATAAAGGTAAGAAGTCGAGTGTGAGAATACAGATTTGCGTTGGCATTGCCTGCGAAAATTGCCACTACAAATAATGATACTCATAAAAATAATGATCAGGTGCAATTATTTTCACCATCTGGATCTATGTACCTATTTCGTATTCACTAAACTGCCCATAAAAAAATTAATTAATTTCTTTGGTAAGACAACAACTGCTTTTATACACATTTTAGTGATCTTAATTAGGCCGATAATGAATACATGTTGTTATATTATTTTAACCTATTCATATAATAATATTATTGATATATATACACATTTTAATAATTATATTATTAATAGGCATATTAATCTTATTAATCTATTAATTATAAAAAAAATACTACTACTACTACTGAATTTAAGACACTTGGTTCTATTTTCTATTCCTTCCCGAAACATGCTTCAAGAGTGAGATCTAAGTAAGGCGATATAGGTTCGAATTTTGCATACGAGTTTTTTTTTTTTTTTTACGAAGTGGAAATTGACAGGAGGATATGTTGGGCTGCGGTATGGGAGCGTACTGAATGCAGCATTTACTGAGAGTTCAGTGACATCATTTGAGGGGGGTAACATAATTATTATTTTTTAGCTTGTTATAGCTATATTTCCCTTGTTTTCCTTGAATGTCGCAAGGAAGGGCGAAGGGGGTTCGAACTAGTTTCAACGCCCCCCCCCCCCCCTCTTGCGAATTGGAGATCTCTCTTGAAATCAGAAAAAGAGCGCATTATTTTCATAAATATAATCCAGTTAATTGGCATTACAATTTCGTTACACCAACGAAAGTAACAAATGCCTTAGATAGGAAATATGGTTTCTAATTGCAAGAACAAAGTGAGAACTTTATTTTCCTATTGTACCATTAACAACAACATTTATTAACTATTGTTTCCTTGAAGTTTTTGCCCACTTTATTCACAGAAAGGCTCACAGGGACTGTAGTTTAATGTAGGATCCGAACCAGTACGTACCTCCACCGCTTATCGAACCCGGGACCTTTGCATTACGAGGCAACAGCGTTACCATTACGCCATATAGGAGACGAATTATATAATATATATTAACATAACATCTGAATATGTCACTGCCTAAACCCGCTACAAAACAAAAATTCCTAGCGATGGACATGTTCTTACAATAAATAAGCGACCCCGTGTCGGAGTGGTTAGCACATCGCGCTACGACGCCAGGGGTCCCGGGTTAGAATCCTGGCCTGGGCATGGATGTTTGTGAGTGTAACATTCATCAAATTTCATCATGTCATCACTCATCTCCATCTTCGCATATTAGTCAAAAGTGGCACAAAGAGCGAAGTAAAATAAAGCAAATAAATCAATTATAATAAATAATAATAAGCCGTGGCTCGAAAGCCCTCGAAGGGCCTGGGCCGATCTCCCGACTGCCAGTCTCCCTACCACAATCCTACCTAGAAGTGTGGAGATCTTCAATCGGTAATGGGGTGACGTGGGGTCAGCACGTCGAACCCCCAGCCGTTACAGGAGATTTCCGAGACCGGATTACGCTACTCGCTCGTAGTTTCCCAATTTCCTCACGATGGTGGGTTGCCACCGGTCCTATACACAGGCCGAGAACCCAGGCGGACTCGAACCCAAGCCTTCCCGCAGTCGGAGTCCAAAGCACAGCGCCTTAGACCGCACGGGCACGGAGGAGGACGGCCATGTTCTTGCTTATCATGAAGTCAGAAACTATATTCATCCAACGTATTAATAAAGAACGAATATGAGTAAATATGAGGAAGAGTATTAGAGAATATTTGCGTTTCTGCATGATGAAATTGGAAGTAGAGAAACCTTTGTGAGGTTGGAAACACTGCACACAATAGTAGTCCACCTGGAGGAAATCTCAAGTCTGAACGCAGAGCCGTAATTAGGAATAGTTTAAGGGGGATGCGTTTAAAAGTACATTACAAAGTACTGTTCAATGCGTACCTATTATTCTTTCCGAAACTGTAGGGAAGACGTGATCGAAACATGGGGAAGATGTAACTTCAATAATCATAGACACGTTTCAAGACTCTTTTCCTTCAAATACCTTGTAGTTGGTAAACTACTGGAGTTTTAGATGTTTTTTTTTCCATCGAATTAGACGTCACGAGTTCAAATCCAAACCTGTTCAGTTTCTTTTTTCAGTACGACATTTTGATTTTTTCAGGCGGCCAGCCAAGGGTAACAGCAGGATTTTTTTTCAGGTGGAGCAAAGTCATAGAAACTCTTTCTTATTATTATTATTGCTATTACTACTGTTATTATTATTGCTATTATTTTTGTTGTTACTTTTCTCTTCATAAACTTTTCTCTTCTCGTTTAATATCTAAGAAACTAAAAGTTAAAATACACAGAACAGTAATTTTGCCAGTAGTATTATATGGATGTGAAACTTGGTCCCTTACATTGAAAGAGGAACATAAATTGAGAGTATTTGAAAATAAGATCCTTAGAAAAATATTTGGACCTAAATGGGATGAGGAGACAGGTGAGTGGAGAAGGTTACATAATTTAGAACTACATAATTTGTATTCATGTCCAGATATTATTAGAATAATTAAATCAAGAAGACTTAGGTGGGCAGGCCATGTGGCACAAATGGGAGAGGAAAGAGGAATTTACAGGATTCTTGTTGGGAAACCTGATGGTAAGAGACCTGTAGGAAGATGGAGGGATAACGTTGAGATGGACCTAAAGGAAATCGGTAGGGATGGAAAAGTGTATATAGATTTTGCTCAGGGTAGGGACAGGTGGAAGGTCTGCGTTGCTGCAGCAATGAACCTTCGGGTTTAAGAAGGCTAGAGAGTTAGTTAGTTGTTGTTGTTGTTATTATTACTACTACTACTACTACTTTGCAAATCATAAAATTCAAATTGAATTGAGGGCCTTCCCGGTGGCGCAGTGGTAGCGTTGTTTCAGGAATTTTGAACCATTTTAAGTTTTGGGGAATCTACTTCAGGATTTTTTTTTAGCGTAATTTAAATTGTTGTCCTCCTCCCAGGCCGTGCGGTCTAAGGCGCGACCCCGACTGCGGAACAGCATGGGTTTGAGAAGTCCGCCTGGGTTCAGTCTCTGGATTATCGACCTGTGCATAGGACCGGTGGCAACCCACCATCGTGAGGAAATTGGGGAGCTACGAGTGAGTAGCGTAGCTCGGTCGCGGATAATTCCTATAACGGCTGGGGGTTCGACGTGCTAACCACACGTGACCCCCATTACCGGTTGAAGAACTTCACACGCAGTCGGGAGATTAGGCCAAGGCCCTTTGAGGGCTGTCGCGCCATGGGTTAATTTAAATTGTTAGAACCTATTATATAAACCCAGAAACACACTTTTTAGAACCTAACAATCGGAGTTCTTATCGATCGCGATTAGCAAAAAGTAGAAGAAGAGCGACGCTAAATAACAAAAATGAAATGAAATCCACAAAGAACGTAGAAAGGAAAGCGTTGAGTAAGGAGAGAATGAATGAAAGATATATCTTAGCAGCCACGGCCACAAAATCAGAGTTTCACACGAAAATATTTCTTCAGCCCGCTCGAACGATGTCCTCTGGTGACGCTACTGTCTAAAAAGAGCCACAAAACAATGAAGACAAAAAACAGGTTTGTGCCAGTCCCGCAAATAAGTCATAAAATGATATGGTAAAGACTTTTATTAAACTTTGTTTGCTTTCCCCGTACATCGATGCACTGGATTTCATCATGCTTGAGATTAATTTTGCATAGAATACACGTTGCCAATACACTCTGTGAAATTGGAGGTTCCTGCGCACCTTGTGCTAATATGTCAGGGAGATTCGATTAGAATGGACGTAACTATACGTAATAGTTATATGAGCACAATAAAAAGACGACTTGCGAGATATAATCAAACGTTAAACGACACGATGGTCGTAAAAAGTACACACACATATAATTTATGGCACCGTGCAAACGAGTGTGTGTGCAAAATGGGATTTTTCGTCTCCTGTTTCTATGTCACATTTCCGTAATTGCATGAAACGGGAACCAGTGGGCTTCTCCGATAGCGTAGTGGTAATGTCGTCGCCTTATAATCAAGGTATCCCGGATTCGATACCTGGTGGAGGCACATAGTGGTTCGAATTTCACTTTAAACTGTAGGTCCCGTACCGACTAGCCTACACACTGAAACGGGAATAAGAGGATACATGTGAATGAATAAATTCGCTTATTTTGCGTCGATTTTCTGCAATTTCTGGCTAATTGCGTCGGTGGAACAATCATAAACATACTTGGACGACACAACACAGTCCTAGAGAGGATTATCCTGGCTGTAGGTCCATATGCCAGAGCCTGGTTAGTCTGCAAGATGCAGTCCAGGATGTACTTTTGACATTTGGACGTCTTCAGATAGGGTCACCCTTTACATCCCAGAGGATACATGTGTCTTGAAACTTGAAAAGAGAGTACATATGTGTGCATGAAGCGGAAAGGAGAGGATGCACGTGTGCATGAAGCGGGAAGCAGAGGATACACGTGTGCATGAAGCGGGAAGCAGAGGATGTACGTGCGCATGAAGCAGGAAGCAGAGGATGCACGTGTCCATGAAGCAGGAAGCAGAGGATGCACGTGTCCATGAAGCGGGAAGCAGTTGATGCACGTGTGCATGAAGCGGGAAGCAGTTGATGCACGTGTCCATGAAGCGGGAAGCAGTTGATGCACGTGTCCATGAAGCGGGAAGCGGAAGCTGCACGTGTCCATGAAGCGGGAAGCGGAAGATGCACGTGTCCATGAAGCGGGAAGCGGAGGATACACGAGTGCATGAAGCGGGAAGTGGAAGATGCACGTGTCCATGAAGCGGGGAGCAGTTGATGCACGTCTGCATGAAGCGGGAAGCAGTGGGTGCACGTCTGCATGAAGCGGGAAGCAGTTGATGCACGTGTCCATGAAGCGGGAAGCGGAGGATACACGAGTGCATGAAGCGGGAAGCGGAAGATGCACGTGTCCATGAAGCGGGAAGCAGAGGATGTACGTGCGCATGAAGCTGGAAGCAGTGAGTGCACGTCTGCATGAAGCGAGAAGCAGTGAGTGCACGTCTGCATGAAGCGAGAAGCAGTTGATGCACGTGTGCATGAAGCGGGAAGCAGGGGATGCACGTGTGCATAAACCGGAAAGCAGAGGATGCACGTGTCCATGAAGCGGGAAGCGAAGGATGCACGTGTGCTAGAAGCGTGGTGCAGTGGATGCACGTGTGCATGAAGCGAGAAGCAGAGGTTGAACGTGTGCATGAAGCGAGAAGCAGAGGTTGAACGTGTGCATGAAGCGAGAAGCAGAGGTTGAACGTGTGCATGAAGCGTGAAGCAGAGGTTGAACGTGTGCATGAAGCGTGAAGCAGAGGAGGCATTTGTGCGAGAAACGGGAAGCAGAGAATATGTGTGGACATGAAGCCGAAGGCAGAGGATACGGATGTACACAAAGTAAGAAGTCTGAAAATTGCCCATAATAATCGCAGGGGAGATAAGTCGTATACACATAAAGCATGGAAGGAAAAACACCCACTCTGTGAAGAAAATTATATTATCGTCAAGAGATTGCTTAGACATGCGTTGCGTCACCTATTGACAGGCCCGTTGCTATCCCCTGACAATTCTTCACACTTTCAGAGAAACATTTGAGTTAGGAGATATTCTATCGAATGCACATATGGATTTGGTAAAGGCGTGACCCACAGTCAATGGCGGCAGCGATAGAAGTCACGTGACTTGGATCCGCGCTTTCCTTTTTGGCTTTGTGGTTGAATGAGGCCGCCGCAGGTTGCTTTACACTTATCACTCTGTTCTTTTGTTTCCATAGGACGGAATCAGCAGCCTTTCCAAAAGACCTTGCTCTTGTCCCAGGAAACTTGATAACGGTATCATCGAGGGAAGTACTGATGAAAAAGCGTGACTTTTTATTCAGATATTAACAGTGTACGAATTTACAAGGGGGATGCTGGGTATTTTCCCCACACAAAAAAGATGATCCCCGGAAAAATAAAATTATCTTTATCCGTGCCAGGGATATCCCGCTCAAAGAAAAATAAAATTTCACAGAAATTGGAAGTATGTAGTATACCATATGTAACAAACACAATTATAAAAATCATTCGTGTCCATTAATGATCTAGTCATGAAAGATTTCCGGGGCGTAAGGGGTACCTTCCACGTAGGCGCCCAAAAGGCAACCTCACTTCCACGTAGTGCACCCTGGACAAGAGACTAACGAGGCTCTGGCGACTGGCACTATGGCCAGTATAATTTTGTGTGTGTTGTCCTATTTTGTGTCCTTTGTGTGCTGAGTGCCCGTTTACGGCCTCGGCTTTTAACAGAAGTCAGAAGATTTTAAAATTTTTAGTTATGCAACGTTAGAATCGTTATTTGTAAAGGTAAGGGGCTGGCCCCCGTATAATGTGACGGAAGCAAAATAGCCTAAGTGCTGACGCTCCCAAAATTTTAAATTCCAAATCCAAATCATCAAAGATTTCCCTGCCGAAAAGTATGCAGCCTTGTGGATTAAAGGAGGACATTATTCTGCAACTGGACTAGTCACCGAGCCGAGACAACAGCTGGCTATTTTCCACTTACGTTTACATAGCATTGTTCTGATATTTGAATGTATTAAAGTGTTCACAAAAAACTTGTAAGAACTTAGCAATAGAAATCTTCATTTTCATGGAGAACGTAAGCTCATATGTAATACTTGGTGATTCGAATGGAAGTGCACGTAGAGAAATGGAAAGATAGGGATCTAACAGTGTTACAATAGGGACACCTGAGCCATGGGCGTAACTTGGAACCTAATTTTGAGGGGGAAGAATTACATTTGGGCCAAATTTTGAGGGGGCTAGAATAAAATTAGGCCTAATATCGAGGGGACAGAATCAAACTTGGGGGAAGACTCTCGAAAAGTTTTCCATCCGATAAAAACAGCGTCCAGTATTATTTGCTAAATATCTGTGACGTTTGCAAAATCACAAATATTACTTTTTATTACTTTGCTCCTCACGTCCCCTAACGTAAATTTTAATTAACAAAACTGAAAATTTTGGGGGTCAAGTGCCCCCCTTGCCCCCGCCAAGTTACGCCTATGCCCTGAGCTGTACTCTGTGATTAGCAGGAGGGGGAATGGGGGGGGGTGCAAAAGCCTTGGTGAAAGTTCGGTTGGGAAAAAGAACTACATTCCATCTCACTGTTTTTCATACTTGGCATTGATGCGTAAAAAACAGGGCGGATCTAGAGTTGATCCGGATCACCCGAAAATCCCATTCTTGTGTATAGTGTAATTTTAGGCGTAATTATGTACCTGTCATACATCTGATGCAGAAATGGAACATACATTTACTCCATGTAAAGAAATGCCGGCCCCACACCTTGGCCGTGCGGACTAAGACGCAAGATTTGGGTTTCGTTGTTTTTTTATTATTTTATTTGCTTTATTTTAGTTTGCTTCTTGTGCCACTTTTGGCTAATTTGCAAAGATGTGGATAAGTGATGATATAATGAAATTGATGAATGGACAGTCGCAAAGTAGGTTCGTCTCCAGGGGGAAGCGTAACAGTTTTTCCTGACATTTCGGCCTGTGCGATTGGGGTTTCGTCGTGCTGACCACGCGTTACCTCAATGGTCTCCCACCTCTGGTTGGAGTGAGGTCGGAGGCACTGGCCACTACGGGTTAATATTCTTATAAATAAAATCTGAATTGGAACAAAATCCATGGCTTGTATTATACTAAAAGTTTTACTCCACACGGTTGCACATTGAATGCATATATATTTGCAAACATAAATAGCAATTAAAACAATGTTGGTTTTCTGTAGTAAACATTGAACTTCTGTAGTCTTAAGCTGGACCCTGTGGCTGAGTGGTCAGCACATCGCGCTGCGATGCCAAGGGTCCCGGGTTCGAATCCCGCTCGGGCTTGGTTGTTTGTGAATGTCCATTCATCAATTTCATCACTCATCCCCATCTTCGCAAATTAGCCAAGAGGCACAAAACGCGAAGTAAAATAAACTAAATCAATCAATCAATTCTGTAGTCTTAAGAAAAATATCCTCTCCTACAATGTTAGTCTTCGTTCAGTTGATACAAGATAACTTCCACTTTCTCACCGACACATGCAATTAGACAAGATTATATAATGCCCACCTTGTTGCTTGGAATTTTCGTCAGCTTGACAATGCTTCCTTCTAGTACTGTTTATTACTAACGGTGATAAAATCCATCTACATTGAATTTCTAAGCGAGAATATTAGTGGTGGTCTACTCCTTTCTTGCCCCATCCTTGTGCGCACGCGAATGCGGCGGAGGTTCTCTAATTCCTCACAATGACATACATATTCGTTATCATGAAATTTCTCTACAAACTCTCAACAATTTGGAATCTTCCATGTTGCTGGCTCAACTGTTGAACGCTGCGCATTGTTGTTCGCATGCATGCATGAGCGTCCTCTGTGATATTTGTGTATTTATGTTTTGTAATTTAAAAAAAAATATTAACAATGTTTTTTTCCTCCGAAGACCAAAATAATAGACTGATGAAGTATTTTGTGATATAACTGCCAGGTTCCTGTATTTGTTAACCCACCGCCAAGTTGAAACTAGCGATAAGCTAGCTGGATAATGGCGCGTCCTTTATCCACAAACACAATGACTCACATGTTTATATAAAATACTCGCATGTCACATCTCTTTCTGTCAAATTTTTCCCTGCTTACGTTGATTTTGAAACACACATAACTAATTTCAGTACCTGCTTAGAAGAGTAATAACTCTTAACGAGTGTTGGGAAAGTTATTTTTCGAAAATAACCGAGTTCTAGTTGAAGGTATCTAAGTTACAGTTACTGTTGTACGAAAATGTAAGTTACTTTTAAAGTTATTTTCTGCTGGAATCTTTATTTTTGGTAACTAATTACACACAAACAATGATCAGTTGCGGCAATTAGGGAGGGGGGGCTGCAAAAATTACTTTTGTATGTTTATACATTTGATTGTATCATATCATTCTTATACTACTATGACAAGAGTGTCAATTTAATGTATATTGTATTATATGCGCTGTCAACATATTATAATCTGTAATGTACAATCAAGGGGTCCCGGGTTCGATACTCGGTGGAGGCACATAGTGGTTCGGATAACACTTTTAACTGTAGGTCCAGTCCCGATTAGCCTTACTGTGCATAAAGTGGACTTAAAACACCAACTCAATCAATCAAAAATCAATCATCTGTAATGTACAAATGAACCAATGCGCCTCAGGGGTATTTTCGGTGTAAAAACTTCTCAATAAATCAAACAAATCAATATGTACCCTTAAATTCATTAATAAATAAATTATGGGTTTATCGTGAAGATCATTAGTTCTATTATGTATAGGCTTGTTGACAAATATAAAATTTGGTGTAGGCCTAATTAGTTGAGAACGACTGGGTCTAATGGAATCTTTTAGTTTCCTCCGGCCATTATCATTAAATTAATTTGGTAAGTGATAATTTTCATTGGCATGTTCCATTTCGCACACCGAAAAATTTCTATTAGTATTCTGAATATTTTCACTTCAATATATTTGTTAATGACCTTGGCGCCTGTTTCTCAACCTGTAAATTTGAAGCCGGGAAGATCGCTCAGTAAGACTGGTAAAAAAATCCCTCTTTATCGCTTGTGAACCCCGGACGAAAAGCTATCTTTCCATATGGTTGCCATCTCGGGCTGCAAGTCACTTCACCCTTCCGGCCCTAACTCGAGAACGCCTGTCATTCAAATTTGGAGGCTGCAGGGTGACGGTCCCCTCTCAGCGGTACTGAATAGAAACAATTTCCTCTTTTATCCCTGGTGAACCCCGAACAAAAGGTTATCTTTCCATATGGTTGTCAGCTCGGGCTGCAAGTCGCAAACTTCAGGAGAACCTCTCACGGTCCGGTATAATTAACGCCGGGCCCGGCTGTTGAGACACACTGTTCTAAGGCCGCCATTACCCCAACACAATTCCTCAAGATTGCCAGTTCACCAATGTACAGTGTGTTTTAAAAGTCCAGCAGGATTCTAAAAAGCTATAACTTTAAAGTAATATGTTTATTACAAGGAAATAATGCTTTTTTTACACAGAGGAACATTTGAAGTGAAGTTCTGAAGTGTGGATCCACATGAGTTGGAGACACATAAGCGAGATAGCTTAAGGATCAATTTGTGGTGCGCCACCTCATTGGTCCATTCTTCTTAGAGAAGAACACGGTGAACGGCGCCAGCTATCTGAACATGTGTCCCGGAATTTCAGTGGTTAGGCATCATCAATGAGGTCCACTTCCAGCAACAGAGGCCCAACCACGAATGTTTGTCTGGTGGGGGAGGGACAAGTACCAGGATAAACGTACCAATAATAATAATTTTAATAATAATATAATGTTAATAATAATAATATAATTCCTTTTTACATTATTATGTATAACTTCCATGTACGATATATGTTTCACGTTGTGCAACATGGAGCGACGTGGACTTTAAATTGTGTACGTATTCAAAATTTCTTTAATACATGTATATGCAACATATATTATTTAAATACATTACACAACCAATTCATCCATCTCATAATAAACCAACAGCAAGAATTATATAAATTGTCTCTCAAATGTGCACGCTCCCTTTCCTGAAAACAATTGTTCCTGCATTTAAAACAATATCAATTAAGACAAGAGTCATTCCTTGCCAAATCAACACAGATATGTGCAATTTCCAACCTGACCATTTCCGATTGTCATGTAATTTGGAGAGTTGAAACTATGCATAGAACTTAGTATTAATGAAAGTTTTTAGTCTCGTGCGTCTTGTAATTGTTAAATTATTCAAGGTCAAAATTAGCAGAAATTGCCCTTTTTGAGCCCGCTTAGCTATACTAAATGTGCTGTAACTCCGCCACTATTTTACCTAGGAAGCTCAAATAAAGCTTATTGTACAGGGAATTGAACAAGTTTTCCAGTGATGTATAACAAGCCTACCTTTGGATAAAAATATAAGTTTGTCACGTGACCTTGACATTTGACACTGAATATCTCAAAACATGTCATCACCAAAAATTGTGAAAAAAATATATTTGGTCCCTCGTGCCATACTCTAAAACATATCAAGAAATCATTCTGGGACTGCAATGGGATCAGAAGATACAAAATATATGTGTAACTATGTGACTGATAAAAGCCTCATTACATGAACTATGACGAGTCAAAAGTCCTTTGACACCCCCTACAAAATGTAAAGGAGTTATCCTGGTCATGAAAGAAATAGGAGATCTCTAGCTGTGTGTGTCAAGCGCAGGTCCGGCATATTGTTGACCGCCATATTGAATTCAACGCAAAAATTTCAAAGGAAAGGATGTGAATTGATATAGAAATCAGGCTAGAATTTCACGAGAAATGAAACGGCGAAGGTTTTTCCGAAGTATCTTTAACCAGCAAAAAGTTATTACTGCATGCTTGTAACCATTTTCTCCTTTTTCGAGGTGTTAAAAACAAAGCATTAGAATGCTCCTAACGTGTTAGGAACTCGTCGAGATCACGCTGACATCTTGGGAGAGAAAGAAGTATACGCACCATTGCATATGATTTTAATCAGCAACATTCACCTAATACTTGAATAGTGGAGAATATTGGGAAAAGTATCTCAAACATTTACGTGACACTTACTTTGAAATGAAAAATTCTTCAGTGACGAGGCTAATTTTTATGTTTACGGTAAAGTTAATAAAAATTATATGCAATACCTGTGATTTGATAATCTACAGTAGAATTATCCCAGCCGAATGGTTGTTGCTGGTAAGCTAATGATGTGGTATAGTGTATGGAGAACGGGAATGGTTGGTCCATATTCAACAACGGAACCTTAAATGGTGAGGTCTTCTTGGATGTGTTAAGTGAACAGGTTTTTCATCCTTGCTTACGGGATATGGCACTTTTCCAGAGTTTTGAAACAGAACAGTGTGTGACCACACTATGTGAACATTTTGGCAATTTCTTCATGGCAAATTTCTAGGTAGATTGATGGGCAGACGGAGGCCTGCACATTCCCCAGATCTAACATCTTCGGAGGACTTTTACCTTCAGAAACATTTGAAGAGAATAGTGCATGCACTAAAAGTACGTGATATTGACCATCTGAGAGAAGGCTTCTGTAGTTGCTGCTTGCGATGATGTTGCACCTGCTACATTGCCAAATGTTCTATGTGAGTGTGAGAGACGTCAACGAGTGTGCTCACAGGACTATTGACAACACTATAATGTGCATATATCGTAAGTGAAAGATATGCGTATAACGTTTTGCTGCCTAAAAATAAGTTGGAAAAACCTTCGCTGCTTAATTTCTCGTGAAATTCTAGCCTGATTTGATATATCACATCACCCCCTCTCCTTTGAAAATTTTGCGTTGAATTCAATATGGCGGTCAACAATATGCCGGACCTGCGCTTGACACACACAGCTAGAGATCTCCTATTTCTTTCATGACCAGGATAACTCCTTTACATTTTGTAGGGGGTGTCAAAGGACTTTTGACTCGTCATAGTTCATGTAATGAGGCTTTTATCAGTCACATAGTTACACATATATTTTGTATCTTCTGATCCCATTGCAGTCCCAGAATGATTTCTTGATATGTTTTAGAGTATGGCACGAGGGACCAAATATATTTTTTTCACAATTTTTGGTGATGACATGTTTTGAGATATTCAGTGTCAAATGTCAAGGTCACGTGACAAACTTATATTTTTATCCAAAGGTAGGCTTGTTATACATCACTGGAAAACTTGTTCAATTCCCTGTACAATAAGCTTTATTTGAGCTTCCTAGGTAAAATAGTGGCGGAGTTACAGCACATTTAGTATAGCTAAGCGGGCTCAAAAAGGGCAATTTATGCTAACTTTGACCTTGAATAATTTAACAATAACAAGACAAACGAAACTAAAAATTTTCATAGTTACTAAGTTCCATGCATAGTTTCAACTCCCCAAATTTCATGAAAATCTGAGATGGTCAGGTTGGGGACTGTGTTGATTTCGCATGGTATTTGTCTGTCTAGTAATTTACAATGCATTACAGAGAACAAAGTGAAACGAGCAAGAAAATCTTTGGATTCAATTTTCTTGCAGGCTGAAATCAATAGTGATTTAATAGGGTGCAAATAATTTCACGGGACGCTAACGCATTCTCTCTTTTACAACTTTTGTGCCTCCTCGATGGTGTAGTGGTAACATCGTCGCCTTGTGATAATGGGGTCCCGGGTTCGATACCTGGTGGAGGCACGTGGCACAGTGGTTCGGATTCCACTTTGAACTGTAGGTCCAGTCTTTCTGTGCGTAAAATGAACTTAAAACCACAAATCAATCACTAAATTTTACAACTCATTTTCATTTAGATCGTTCTGCGCCAAGGCCCGACTCCCGCCGCCCTCTAGGTACAGTTCTGAACTTGATAATACTAAGAAAAGGAGGCATTGTGAGCGAAGCGAGCAAGAAAATTTTACGAAAAGTACTTTTATTTGCATAAAATTTTAAGTTGTGGGTGATAATTAACCCTTGCAGGCAGACTTGGCCGTCAATGTTTGCCCCCTTCCCCCCCCCCAAGAACTCATTTCCGTCCAAGGTTGGGGGGGGGGCAATGGCTCCCCTGCGGTTGCGCCACTGTCCAGCAAGATGGTGCCCTCCACGCACACTTTGCCCTTGAAGTTCGTGAGTTTCTTCATTGTCAATTTGGGGAGAGATGGATTGGCCGCAGAGGACCACACCTTGTTTCGCAAGATCACCAGACCTTACGCCTTGCGATTACTGGCTGTGGTGACATGTCAATACTCAGGTGTATGTACACAAACCGACAGATCTTGAGACCTGAAGTTCAAGACACGTGATGTGATTCACAACATTCCGGAAGAGGACCGTCAGAGGTCAGAACGTAATTCTCGGATTCAAAGGAAGATTGCAAGAGTGTTTGGACGTGAATGGTGCCCAGATGGAGATCTAGCCATGAACCAAACCACATCAAATATTAATTTTAAAAGTTTTCTCTCTGTAACAAACAATAATTCATTGTAATAAACGTATTACTTTAAAAGTTATAGGTTTTTAGATTCCTGCTTGACTTTTAAAACACACTGTACAATTCGGGGAATGTCACCTCGTCTAGGAACAATTCATCACTTGTTTCAGAAATTGCTTAATTAAAGACATCTGTTTACACTTGTCGCGAATTAGCACACGCCTCGTCCATCCAAGTCGTCACACGACCTCAGTTCCTTGTAAACAGCGGTCAGAGATCAGCCGTCAAAGTTCCCTCGTGGCTTTTGTAGTTTGCCGATCCGACAGAGTGTGTTGTCTTGTAATAACAACACTTAACACTTATTGAAACCGTCATTCTTTCGCCATTGTTGTGGCGTTTGAGGGTGCAGAGTACGCTGGTATCTTCTTATCTGAAACGTCACTCGAACTTGCAGTGGTTCGGTTTTTTCTGGTTAGGTTTTTCCCTTGTATTTTTCTTGAGAGACTTTTTCCATGCTCTGAAGTGGGCAAGTCTGTGGAACACTTTGTTTGGATCGAGCGCATGTTGTAACATGATTGCCTCCTCATTTTTATTTGTAATTCTTTGATTCTATTCTGCTTTTCTGTTCTTAACATTATCTTGTTTCTCAACCTGAGTATCTCTTTCATCCTGATTACTCTTTCTCTTAGAGATTACAGTAAAACCTCGTTAATACGGACCCCAATAATCCAGACAGGCCAAAAAAACAAAAACAGAATGCAATGTTTTAAATGTGGCTAGAAGTCAACAAGAGAACTTCCCAAAGAAAAGGCAGTCAACCACTGATGAAATTCTGTTTCCCGCAGACTTTGTACTGTACTGTATAGTGTATTTAGGCCTATACCCTTTAACCTTTAAGTGGGTATATGGGGTGGCCACAACACCCCAGGTCTAAAAATTGTTAAAAAAAATAGTCTTAAAAGTTGGCAACACTGTTCATCTTTCCGTTACCTTCATGTTGTTTACTCCTTGAGGGGTAGGTCTTTTAGTCGCCTGATTGTTGTGCGCTGGTCCACAATAACAAAGAGCTCCGCTTTCTGGGGTGTTATCAGCACCCCACATACCTACTTGTGTATTGTTTTAAACTTTATTTTGCTCGAGTGTTGCAATACTTATGGCTTTTCTTTTCTTCGAAATGGAATACAAGAAAGAACAAGAAGATGTCAAAAAGTTATTATAGAGTTATTGGACGTGGTTAGTAGTGCAGAAGAAAAAAAATATATATATAATAAAATAAGGAATTGTCCCTATAAAATAGAAGGAAAAAAGGAAAATTATAAAAATGTCCTTAAAAAGTTCAAAATTTATTTAGTTATTTTCATTATTCGCAATCTTACAACCGTAGAAATAATGTAAAATTACATATATTACAATTGTAATTGTTAGAAATATAACTGTAAGTGTGTATTTTTCTGTGGGGTGTCGTGAGCACCCCACTACCCACTTGTGTACAATTTGGCCACCTACCTACTTAAAGGTTAAATACACCATAATAAACGTGTTTTGTTGCTATAAACGGAGTTTTAATGCACTTTCTACTGTTCTTTTAGTTATTTCAGTTAACCTGGACTTTTGTTAAACCGTCAACTTAACCCCCATTAGTCAGGATTAACGAGGTTTTACTGTAATTACGTCATTTTCTGCGTTTCCTTTCTCTCTCTCCCCCTCTCTCTCTCCTTTTTCTTCTCTATCCCCCTTCTACTTTCAATCTGTCCGGGTTCTTTAATTTTTCATATTCTCTGTGTGCTTCTCGTCTCTTCTTTTTGACAATTGTTTTGTATCTCGTCACTATTACTCTATCTCTCTCCTCTCTCACTGTATATCTTTAGCCCCCTCTCTCTCTCTCTCTTTCTCTCTGTGTGTATGTATGATAGGGCTACCATATTTTGAAATGCTAAAAAGAGGACATTTTCTTCGAAAGTCACACACACCATCAATTTATTCACAAACACGAAAACATTACATAAATCATACAATTTATCACCATTAAATAAAATTACTTTATTTTATCTTCATGTTCACTGCCAGGTTTCGTGAAAAACTGAGTCAGTTTTGTAGATGAAGCTTCATCTCTGACGGCTCTTTTGTGCTTTTCCCACTCCACGTGTGCTTTCAAGTCTAGCCCTCCTTTGTTTGCCACAGACACATATGTACCGGGTTTACAAACCATACACTCGCCTTCAAAATCGTCTCTACCACGTCTAAAACATTAATACTTTTCTTGTAACTCGTTAGTAAACTTGCACTTTCTTTTAGGCATATTAGTAGCTTACACCGTGTTCGCAAAATAACTTCCACTTCGAAACACGAACAAACGAATGACGCGGAAATCACATCGACCGGAACTTGAAACTGTAACAACAAACGACTAACGCTTAGCGCATCGTCCAGTACTGCCAACATCAGACGTTTAATGATTCGAAAAGTGGTAACTTCGTGATCTCTGACCTATGATGATTGGATAAAAGTAAAAACCTGCCTGGACGCAAATTTCAGGATCCGAAAAGAGGACATGTCCGGGAAAACCAGGACGTACGGTAGCCCTAATGTATGATAGCCTCAGTGGTGTAGTCAGTATGGCGTCTGACTACCACACGGGGCACACCGGTTCGATTCCCAGGGTGAGTGATTTCCTAGGATTTTTTCAAGCTGGTCTGGGGTTCAACCAGCCTCTATGCCCTGTCCCAACTATCTCTAGAGCAAGCGTACGAAAACAAGCCTCTCCGCAAGTAGTGACGCTAGACGGCTCCACCAATAAACACGTGAGAGGAACGGGATTGCGTGGAGGGGGAAAAAGCGACTGCAGTTACCAGCCTTCCACGCAGTGTGGATTACTTCGCTCTGTTCACTCGATCCCCCAGCCCCTTCTCCGCCTTGCTCCAGAGATTGGTGAGACTGGGTAAAGGCACATGTGGAGGTTGTGTGATCAGCACCACGGCCCGGCTACTTTCGTTACCCTGCCCCCAGGTACAAATTTTTATTATAACCTGTCTGAACTATCTATCAAGCCCGCGCTTAACTGCAATCCCGTTCCTCTCACATGTTCATTGGTGGAGGCGTCTCGCGTCACTACTTAGATTTGTTTTCGTTCGCCTGCTCCTGAGATAGGTGGGACAGGGTATAGAGTGTGAATGTGTGTGGCTCTAGCTTGACATCACCCCATATGCCCACACTGCATCTTGCAACGTGCAAAGGGTAGCTTTACCTACATACAAAAACACACACACACATACCCTGACTCCTCCCGACATATGGTACGGTCCTATGCTCAGATTCCACCATCAGAATCTCCGCAATAACAGCCTCATTTTGCAGCCGAATTGGTTAACTTTTGCTGGGATAACAGTGTCGACGTCTTTCGGTGGTCCACGTTAACCTAGGGAAATGGCGGTCAGGTATTTTTTTTTTATTTGTTATCATTCTTTGAAAGGAAAAGACAAAAGGCAATGATGTTGAAAACAAATTCTTTTGTCAGTGTGCGGCAGGAGAGAAAACCAGTAGCTGATAAGATAACGTCGTACTGGAAGAAACAATCGCTGAGACGGTTTTTTGTTTTTCCCTGAAAGGAACCGTAGGCTTTCAGTCAGGCACAATCCTCAGTGTTCTTCCAGCAACGAGAGTTCCAAACTGGACCCGCTAGTTCGATGCACTTTTTGAGACTAGGTGTAATGTCGGTGTCAGGCTGGTGCAAGAAAATGACGTTCAACGCAGGGTTGTTAAAAGTCCAGGAATTTTAATTAAATTCAATTCCGGTCCAGGAGAGAAAATCAGCAAACGTAAATGGATTCTGGACCGTAAATAAGCTTTTTAACTGAAAAGTAAAACTGATGTAAAATGGATTTTTCTGTATTCAGGACATTTCAAATAAATAAATTCGGTCCAGGAACCTTTTTTCAATGAAACAATACGCAACTTGGACAAAACTTAAATTGTGCGAGAAAAAAGGTTCCGCTCCTGCTGCGGAAGCCATTGAAATTTAAGGTTTCTGGACCTTCAACAAACCTGGTTCAATCAAATAAAGGGACAGTGGTGTTCAAGTTCAGAAGATTCGACAAATGCCTGTCTGCTGCTTTAAACGGTCATTTGATTAGTTAGCACGCACCACGTGACCATACACTACATCGCTCCAAGACGTAGTGCAAACGGTGCAGACACCAAATACACTACTTGACACCAAATCAACGAAAGAGACGAGTCGGTGTTGCGCCGTGTAACAAACTAGAAGCGCGAGTGCACAGGGAGTCAAAAATTGAAGCGAACCAGACGTGGCTACCGTCAGTGAATATTTGTCGCTTTCGTAGGAGGCTAGAAAGAGGGTGTGTTGGCACTTGGACCAATCAAGGCACGCTCGCTACCATGGAAACGATTTGGGTTTGTTTCGTCCTGCGTTGCCAAGCCTAACAGCCGCCACAGTTTAGCAAAAGGGCCGGGAAACTTTTTTGTACACCTATGGTCTTCCCTATCTTCTGGGTTCAATTACGAAGAGACACCATAGGTGTTGACTGGCCGAAGTGTGGTTTATGACCTTTGCGCGCGCCAGGTGTTCCGGGTTCGAATCCAGCAGGCAGGTAGTCAGGGGGAGGGCTAAGGGGGCTGAAGCCCTGTCCCCGAAATCCTACTTTCCTATCAGGATTAAACATCTTTCACAATAATTTGTAATATGCTGAGCAATTCCTCTTTAGGGCTTCCAGGCCCCCTTTTTTCACATTTTAGTTTGATTTGATTTGATGTTAAAATTTTGGGTGCGTCAGCACTTAGGCTATTTTGCACCCGTCACATTATACGGGGTCCAGCCCCTTATCTTTACAAAGAACAACTCTAACGTTGAATAAGTAAAATCTTAAAAACTTAAAATGTTCTGACTTCCGTTAAAAGCTGATTCTGTAAAGGGCCCTCAGCACACACAAGGACAAAAAACAGGACAACACACACAAAATTATACTGGCCAGAGTGCCAGTCGCCAGAGCCTCGTTCGTCTGCAAAACGCAGTCCAGGGTGTACTAGCGTGGAAGTGAGGTTCACAGTTGGGTGTACTACGTGGAAAATCACCCCTTACACCCCTTTCACATTTTAGGTGTCGGCTGCTGATAATGGATGAGCCCCTCCCGAAATAAAATCCTGGCAACGGGCCTGGGCATGGGTGTTTTTGTGAGCGTTCCTCCATCAATTTAATCATATAACTCATCCTCATCGTCACGATTAGCTAAAAGTGGCAGAAAAGTTATTCAAAATAACAATAATACCAAGACCAAGATTCAGTAATATCATTTTGAACGTTTCTACAACTGCAATATCGAAATTATATAAGATAAGCACACAATAATTTTCATTATTTTCTAGTTCAATTAATATTCATGATCTAAATAACCGAATTATAGTAACCAGTGTTCTGCCTTCTTTGTATCTCACTGTCGTCTGTCAACACCTCACTTCTCTCATCCCACTGTCGTCTGTCAGCACCTCACTTTTCCCTTCCCACTGTCGTCTGTCAGCACCTCACTTTTCCCTTCCCACTGTCGTCTGTCAGCACCTCACTTTTCCCTTCCCACTGTCGTCTGTCAGCACCTCACTTTTCCCTTCCCACTGTCGTCTGTCAGCACCTCACTTTTCTCATTACTAGGGCTAGGAATTGTATGCAAATACATCTATTTTTTGGTAAGGCAGAAATATTGCACAAGTGGATAGAAACGTGTTTTACACGTAAGTGAATTAATTGGGATGCCTTTGTTAGGGCATTTTTTGCATACTTTGACCCTTTTTGGAGTAAAGGTAATTTTTTAAACTTTTTAAACCGTTTGTCATTTTTATACCTTTTAAAAGTAATATTATGCATTTTTTCTAAATTTTGGTGAAAGAAGGGGCGTTTTACATGCAAATGTAACCCTTCGAAGGAGAGAGGTTCCCGACTCTCGTCTCATTGCCTTTAGCGCAGTTCTGAACGACTGTGTTTGAGAAACAAATAAATTCTGTGCAGTATTGTTGATACAAGCTGTTGTGTAACAATTCAGCTCAAACAATGTAATTTCCCCCTCTATCAGTAAATATATTGTCGCCAGACGGATTATTGTCAAAAAACAAGGGGTACAAAGTTTTGTGCTTTGTATCTGACATTTTGTCAGGGAAGCAATTTGCACTCTAGGGAATGAAAGTGACTTAACAGCAAGTGATATTGTTCATTTCAAGTACGCGTATCTTGTGTCAGTGGAAGTCGAGAGAAATTTTTCAGTGTACAAGGCTCTCTTGTCCGATAACCGACAATCATTCACTTTTGAAAATTTGCATATGGTTTTCGTTGTGGACTGCAACTCGGTACTTAAAGTGTAAAAGATGACAAAAAGTTAACTTTCTTACTTGTACTACCATACGCAATGAACATGTGATAGATACTGTAACGTTAATTTGTAATTTGAATTTCTCTTGATAGTTTATAAATTTGTTTCACAAATCTTTTAGAATTTTTAGGTAATTTTTCTAAGTTTATAGGGCATTTTCTTGCATGTATTAGGTCATAAATGCATTTTTAAAGGTCATTTTTTGGCAATTTTAAGATCATCAAAATCATAGCCCTACTCATTACACTGTCGCCTGTCAGCACCTAACTTTTCTCGTTACACTGTCGCCTGTCAGCACCTCACTTTTCTCATTACACTGTCGCCTGTCAGCACCTAACTTTTCTCGTTACACTGTCACCTGTCAGCACCTAACTTTTCTCATTACACTGTCGCCTGTCAGCACCTAACTTTTCTCATTACACTGTCGCCTGTCAGCACCTCACTTTTCTCATTACACTGTCGCCTGTCAGCACCTCACTTTTCTCATTACACTGTCGCCTGTCAGCACCTAACTTTTCTCGTTACACTGTCACCTGTCAGCACCTCACTTTTATCATTACACTGTCGCCTGTCAGCACCTCACTTTTCTCATTACACTGTCGCCTGTCAGCACCTAACTTTTCTCGTTACACTGTCACCTGTCAGCACCTAACTTTTCTCATTACACTGTCGCCTGTCAGCACCTAACTTTTCTCATTACACTGTCGCCTGTCAGCACCTAACTTTTCTCGTTACACTGTCACCTGTCAGCACCTCACTTTTCTCATTACACTGTCGCCTGTCAGCACCTAACTTTTCTCGTTACACTGTCACCTGTCAGCACCTCACTTTTATCATTACACTGTCGCCTGTCAGCACCTCACTTTTCTCATTACACTGTCGCCTGTCAGCACCTAAATTTTCTCATTACACTGTCGCCTGTCAGCACCTCACTTTTATCATTACACTGTCGCCTGTCAGCACCTCACTTTTCTCATTACACTGTCGCCTGTCAGCACCTAACTTTTCTCGTTACACTGTCACCTGTCAGCACCTAACTTTTCTCATTACACTGTCGCCTGTCAGCACCTAACTTTTCTCATTACACTGTCGCCTGTCAGCACCTAACTTTTCTCGTTACACTGTCACCTGTCAGCACCTCACTTTTCTCATTACACTGTCGCCTGTCAGCACCTAACTTTTCTCGTTACACTGTCACCTGTCAGCACCTCACTTTTATCATTACACTGTCGCCTGTCAGCACCTCACTTTTCTCATTACACTGTCACCTGTCAGCACCTAACTTTTCTCATTACACTGTCGCCTGTCAGCACCTCACTTTTCTCGTTACACTGTCACCTGTCAGCACCTCACTTTTATCATTACACTGTCGCCTGTCAGCACCTAACTTTTCTCATTACACTGTCGCCTGTCAGCACCTAACTTTTCTCGTTACACTGTCACCTGTCAGCACCTCACTTTTCTCATTACACTGTCGCCTGTCAGCACCTAACTTTTCTCATTACACTGTCGCCTGTCAGCACCTAACTTTTCTCATTACACTGTCGCCTGTCAGCACCTAACTTTTCTCGTTACACTGTCACCTGTCAGCACCTCACTTTTCTCATTACACTGTCGCCTGTCAGCACCTAACTTTTCTCGTTACACTGTCACCTGTCAGCACCTCACTTTTCTCATTACACTGTCGCCTGTCAGCACCTAACTTTTCTCGTTACACTGTCACCTGTCTGCACCTCACTTTTATCATTACACTGTCGCCTGTCAGCACCTCACTTTTCTCATTACACTGTCACCTGTCAGCACCTAACTTTTCTCATTACACTGTCGCCTGTCAGCACCTAACTTTTCTCATTACACTGTCGCCTGTCAGCACCTAACTTTTCTCGTTACACTGTCACCTGTCAGCACCTCACTTTTATCATTACACTGTCGCCTGTCAGCACCTAACTTTTCTCATTACACTGTCGCCTGTCAGCACCTAACTTTTCTCGTTACACTGTCACCTGTCAGCACCTAACTTTTCTCATTACACTGTCGCCTGTCAGCACCTAACTTTTCTCGTTACACTGTCGCCTGTCAGCACCTAACTTTTCTCATTACACTGTCGCCTGTCAGCACCTAACTTTTCTCATTACACTGTCGCCTGTCAGCACCTAACTTTTCTCGTTACACTGTCACCTGTCAGCACCTCACTTTTCTCATTACACTGTCGCCTGTCAGCACCTAACTTTTCTCGTTACACTGTCACCTGTCAGCACCTCACTTTTATCATTACACTGTCGCCTGTCAGCACCTCACTTTTCTCATTACACTGTCACCTGTCAGCACCTAACTTTTCTCGTTACACTGTCGCCTGTCAGCACCTAACTTTTCTCATTACACTGTCGCCTGTCAGCACCTAACTTTTCTCGTTACACTGTCACCTGTCAGCACCTCACTTTTCTCATTACACTGTCGCCTGTCAGCACCTAACTTTTCTCGTTACACTGTCACCTGTCAGCACCTCACTTTTATCATTACACTGTCGCCTGTCAGCACCTAACTTTTCTCATTACACTGTCGCCTGTCAGCACCTAACTTTTCTCGTTACACTGTCACCTGTCAGCACCTCACTTTTATCATTACACTGTCGCCTGTCAGCACCTAACTTTTCTCATTACACTGTCGCCTGTCAGCACCTAACTTTTCTCGTTACACTGTCACCTGTCAGCACCTAACTTTTCTCATTACACTGTCGCCTGTCAGCACCTAACTTTTCTCGTTACACTGTCGCCTGTCAGCACCTAACTTTTCTCATTACACTGTCGCCTGTCAGCACCTAACTTTTCTCATTACACTGTCGCCTGTCAGCACCTAACTTTTCTCGTTACACTGTCACCTGTCAGCACCTCACTTTTCTCATTACACTGTCGCCTGTCAGCACCTAACTTTTCTCGTTACACTGTCACCTGTCAGCACCTCACTTTTATCATTACACTGTCGCCTGTCAGCACCTCACTTTTCTCATTACACTGTCACCTGTCAGCACCTAACTTTTCTCATTACACTGTCGCCTGTCAGCACCTAACTTTTCTCGTTACACTGTCACCTGTCAGCACCTCACTTTTATCATTACACTGTCGCCTGTCAGCACCTCACTTTTCTCATTACACTGTCGCCTGTCAGCACCTAACTTTTCTCATTACACTGTCGCCTGTCAGCACCTCACTTTTATCATTACACTGTCGCCTGTCAGCACCTCACTTTTCTCATTACACTGTCGCCTGTCAGCACCTAACTTTTCTCGTTACACTGTCACCTGTCAGCACCTAACTTTTCTCATTACACTGTCGCCTGTCAGCACCTAACTTTTCTCATTACACTGTCGCCTGTCAGCACCTAACTTTTCTCGTTACACTGTCACCTGTCAGCACCTCACTTTTCTCATTACACTGTCGCCTGTCAGCACCTAACTTTTCTCGTTACACTGTCACCTGTCAGCACCTCACTTTTCTCATTACACTGTCGCCTGTCAGCACCTAACTTTTCTCGTTACACTGTCACCTGTCAGCACCTAACTTTTCTCGTTACACTGTCGCCTGTCAGCACCTCACTTTTATCATTACACTGTCGCCTGTCAGCACCTCACTTTTCTCATTACACTGTCGCCTGTCAGCACCTAACTTTTCTCGTTACACTGTCACCTGTCAGCACCTAACTTTTCTCATTACACTGTCGCCTGTCAGCACCTAACTTTTCTCATTACACTGTCGCCTGTCAGCACCTAACTTTTCTCGTTACACTGTCACCTGTCAGCACCTCACTTTTCTCATTACACTGTCGCCTGTCAGCACCTAACTTTTCTCGTTACACTGTCACCTGTCAGCACCTCACTTTTCTCATTACACTGTCGCCTGTCAGCACCTAACTTTTCTCGTTACACTGTCACCTGTCAGCACCTAACTTTTCTCATTACACTGTCGCCTGTCAGCACCTAACTTTTCTCATTACACTGTCGCCTGTCAGCACCTAACTTTTCTCGTTACACTGTCACCTGTCAGCACCTCACTTTTATCATTACACTGTCGCCTGTCAGCACCTCACTTTTCTCATTACACTGTCACCTGTCAGCACCTCACTTTTCTCATTACACTGTCGCCTGTCAGCACCTAACTTTTCTCGTTACACTGTCACCTGTCAGCACCTCACTTTTATCATTACACTGTCGCCTGTCAGCACCTCACTTTTCTCATTACACTGTCGCCTGTCAGCACCTAACTTTTCTCATTACACTGTCGCCTGTCAGCACCTCACTTTTATCATTACACTGTCGCCTGTCAGCACCTAACTTTTCTCGTTACACTGTCACCTGTCAGCACCTAACTTTTCTCGTTACACTGTCGCCTGTCAGCACCTCACTTTTCTCATTACATCACATACGCTCTCTCTCTCTTTCCTGTGAAATTATCTTATCAAAGAGAACTACCACCTATGAAAATTAATGTGACAGTGCTCAACAAGTGAAACCAAACTTCAAATCAATTAATCACCTTCAATTTAAAAAGAAAAAAAAATAAGTAAAGTGCCTTAACGGTAACGCGTCTGACTACCATGCTAAAGGTCCCGGGTTCGATCCCCGGCCGGTTCAAATCCGGGAACTTTTCTAACGTAGGAAGCGGCCCCGGCACCCACCCAGCGTCGAATAACATGGGTACCTGGGGGAAACCCTGGGGGGTAAAGGCGGTCAGGGGCGTGGTGCTGATCACATCACCCCCACTCACGACCGGATCAAGAAAGTGTGGGGCGTTAACAGCGCACCCCCTATACGCCTTCATGGCGTGGTGCTAAGCACAGGGGAACACTTTAGTTTTATCTTTTTTTTATAAGTAAAGTGCAACGAGGTAAGAAGCATACACCCATCATTGAAGGTTGCTTGTTTCACAATGAAGTATAGTCTCAAAGCATGCATTCAATGTTGAAATATAACATTTCATTGATGCGGTGTTCATGAGAATGCTGCTAGATTCAACAACTGATAATGTCGTGCTTTCAAATTTAATATAGTACTATTTCTAGTGGATGAGATGCATTGAATGACCTTCGAGTTTTTCAATATGAAGTTCTAGTCAGTAATACGAGTGCTGCCATCTATACGTACAGTGCGGAAATGATAATTCAATCAGATTGTCATTGCACTGAAATTTATTTTTCACCATAAGTAGCTAGCTACCTGCAGAAAACTTGCAGTAATGGCTCAAAATGGAAGGACGGGCAGATGGGGAGGAAGCTCCAGTAGTTGATCAGCTCCCTTACCCCCAGCAAACCAGACAAATACATAACTAAATTCTTCTCGTATTTCTCTTCATGTATGCATTCTTGTACGATATGTAGGGACATATTCGATATGACCCCACTAGA
This sequence comes from Lepisma saccharinum, assembly GCF_977018435.1. Lineage (NCBI taxonomy): Eukaryota > Metazoa > Arthropoda > Insecta > Zygentoma > Lepismatidae > Lepisma > Lepisma saccharinum. The sequence goes on along the minus strand of NC_139235.1, from coordinate 36,716,669 downwards.
AAATATTCCCCCTCTACCACATATTTCTTGCCGGTACTGTCAATACCTTGGGTCAGTGGCGGCGATTGGGTTCCAAAACGGGGGGCAAGGGGTTCAAGAACAGTTTACTTTCCCTTGGTAGATAAGGTTGAGCATAATAAGAAGGAAAAAGTGAAGGGCAACAGCACCCTCACGCTCACCCCCTAATAGCCGCCACTGCCTTGGGGGTTAATAATTGTGAATATCAGAACATACAGAGTGTCCCAAAATAGTGTTTACACTAACTTTGAACGTCAATAACAGGAACACAAATAACAGCAAGCAGGAACTTTTTTTGGTGTCATGTACCTTAAAGTTATAGATGTCCAAACTAACCAACATTGGCAGTAATATATTATGTGCAATCTGAACAGACCGATAAACAGTAAATACGGTTTCAGCGGGAAGGGAAGCGTAGGTTGTCTCAATTACATGTGCCACGTCACTCAGTGTGTGTGGCTTAGTGACGTACACAACATTCAGCACAGTTCCCTACAGGTAGTAAGTTAACTGTGTTAAATCAGAAGATCTGGATGGATAATCGACTCCTCTTACGTTTCTCGGAAGAAAAATTCTCACCTCTGCCATTTTGTGTACACTAATGACGGAACTGAAAACAAAAGAATGCCTATATGCTCTCAATAGGGACATTGAACTTTCGCGATGCGCGAAATCGCGAAATGTGAAAAAAAAATATGCAATTTTGAACATTCTGCACGTAACTACACCCCCAATGATGAAATATGCATGAGTTTTATTCGCGAAGTAATGCGAAATGTGTGCTTTTCCACTAAATGAACGCTTTTTCGCGAAATAACCGTGAAATATCATGAAATTAAGTAGAAAACACGCAAAAAACGGCAATCGAGGTTGTGCGCGCAAACTGTCGATTTATAACGAAACATTTGCCTAAAGTTTCCTACCACTTGCAGCTGAAGAACTTTTTATCTTCGACCACATCAGGAAGACGCTGCAAATTGGGGTTTCCCATGCACATAATCTCAGTTCGAAAACTTCGCTCCCTGTCAAGCTGCATTCCTTTCTTCCCCCGAATGTCTACTCAAATTCCAGTTTCATTGAAATTGCTAGCTGTAGCAGCGATAAGATTAGTCTGTTCCCGCACATCAAAGGAAACAATAGTGTCATTTGTGTTTGTGTATGTGCAGTAGTGATTATTTTATTTGTTGGACAGCAAGGATATCCTTTAAATACATGCAATGAATAAATCACTTGAGATATGCAATTTAGAAATGAAGTGATTTTGTGTTGATATTTTCTTTTTGGTTGGACAGCTAAGTACTTGTGTATGTGTACAGTATATAAAAATGAAGTAGTTTATCAATTTATAGCTCTTTTGTATGTTGTTTCCTCTCATGATGAAAAAGTGTGTGCCAATTTTTTTTTCACCGCTGATGTATACCGCTGATCTAACATTTTATTTACCGCTCTCCTCAGTTTTTATTTACCATAAATTTGTCTCCCTAGCTCTCACACATGCTCAACATGGATATTGTAGCTTCAAATGCAAAAAATTCCAGTCAAGTCATCTTTAATAGTTTCTCTGTTGTTAAAGTTCAAAGAGTGCAAACATTATTTTGGGACATTCTGTATTCAAGCAGTGACAACTTAAAAAATAAATATGTCAGTTTTTTTTTTTGCCCCACACCTTTACTTTCCTTATATTCCATGGTTAGTAAGGCAAGTAGTATCGATAATTTAGAAAACGATACACGAATCTCTCCGTAAATATTTCAAAGAAAACATTTCAGAAATAAGCTTTCACTTCATCGCAAGGCGTTCTAATTTTCTTCGAAATCGAAGGAGGAGAGGGGTTCCAGGAATTGCCATAACTCTGAACGTTGATTGACAATTTAATGTAAAATTTGTGTCGAGTAATGGAATCAAAGTGTCACCAGCTAAGATTCCGGGTTTAAGCCCTCCTATCCTATCTGGCGCCCCCTCTCAAATCACGTTAAAATCTACAACTAGTAGACAGCGTGTCTACTGCTATCCTAGTACTAAAAGTACTTTTTGTAAGCTTTAAGACACATTTTACTTGATCTGTCCCCTCTTCCAGATAAATTCTTCATTGAATTGGTTTCTTTTACTTCGCTTTTCTGCCACTCATCACGAAGATGAGAATAAGCGGTGATGAGATTGATTGATTGATTAATTGATTTGGTGTTTTAAGTCAACTTTATGCACAGTAAGGCTAATCGGGATTGGATCTACAGTTTAAAGTGGGATCCAATGGTGATGAGAAGAGATAGAGGAAGGACAATAACAAACACACGTGGACAGGACACAACGCAAGTTCCATAGACTTGTTGTGAGTTCAGGCGGCAGATCCTCGCTAGTCTGCAAAATGAAGTACAGGGTATCAGGTAGCAAAAGTGGTAAGAAATAAGAAATATTTCACCAGCTTTAACTCTGGAATGCTACCTGGGGTGCACCTGTACCCCACTCACATGAAATACGTAGTTAAATTTCTTCCTAACAGATGGCGCCCCATATTACTGGCTTCTAGTAGTTTCATATTTCAGAGAGTTAGTTTCGCAGTGACCTTCAACAGTGAAAGAACGCAGTACATTTAGCTGCTAGAGCTTGTGTGGGGTGCACCTGTACCCCAGGGTAGCAATTGTGTTATTCTTCATATTTTTTCAAAAGGTATATAGCAACGTGCAAACTGTTTTTTTTTTTTTAATGAAGTTCCAATAACATTTTTTTTATGACAGATAATTAAAACTTATTTTTTTATCAGAAGACGTAGAGATAGGCCTGTATGTCCGGCTCCATGAAATATATTTATCATTCACATTTCATTTATGATTTCAGATTTCCACTCTTGTGTTTATAGTAGACTTATATTTTATTTTTATTTTTTCTTTAGGAAACCATGAGTTTACAGAAAGTCTTCAACTTTGCCTAACTTTTTTTTTTCAATTATTACAAAGTTGAAATATGTTAAAACTTTGCTCTTGTTATGATTGTTTTGAAAAATAAAAATCATACGAAGCTTATTTCAAGGGTAAAATGCGCTATGTGTAGAAAGTTCATTTGTTTAGAACACCAAAAGAAAGTGTGCCCTAAATGTGCCTAACTTTTTTTTTCAATTATTACAAAGTTGAAATATGTTAAAACTTTGTACTTTTTATGTTTGTTTTGAAAAATAAAAATCATACGAGCTTATTTCTCACATTTATTATTGGGGTACTCAGGGTACCATTCACGTCATAAAAATTATGGGTAGCATTTCAGGGTTAAGAAACGCAATACTTCACACGCACGCAGCACGGTGGCAAGATGTAAACTATTATGTCAAGAGCGCTTGCAGCGAGGGGGGTCAGAGGGACACTTGCCAGTCCTGAGATGTCTGGAAAAAATTAAAGTAATTCGAAAGGTGGAATTTGTAGCGATATTTTAATACAAATAATATTGCCTGCGATATACAGGCTGTCAGTTACAGCAACTAACTGCCATGCCCAACAAAATAACGAGATGTTTTTTTGTTTTTTTTTCTTCACAAAAGACATTACAACCATGATGAGTGCTGTAACTAGAGGTGTGCGGGACTGGAAAGTTTTTGATCGGAACTGAAAAAAAAAAAAATCATTTCTCGACCAGGTCGGAATATTTTCGGGACGGAAAATTTTCGAAATTTCCCGATGCGGAAGAAAAAATAATCGACTTGTACACATTGTTTCTCCTTCACGTGATTCCTTTTGCACTTCTGAAAAAAAAACCTGTTAATTTCAAGAAATTTTAGACACTTGTAGTGCAGACAATATCAAGAATTAACCTCGTTTAAATTAGATGCTTTGGAATTTCTCGGCTGTTCGGAATTACGAAACGTCATGCAGTGACGGCGCCAGCCTGAAATGAGAGGGGGGGCTACAGATTTCGGAGTCACATTCTGGGGGCGGCTAACTAATACCGGCTAAAAGGTAATTACGTAATACTTTACTACGGTATAATTTTACCAGTGACATATTTTAGTCAGAACAAATCAGAACCGAGATGTTGCATTTTGTCCCATAATATAGAAAATTTATTTTAGTCACAAATCTTTTACGTGAAATACAATGCAATAATTAGGCTATATTGTTTTCTGTTCCTAAGCCATTATTGACTGGAATAATATAGACTTACTATTCATATGAACACCACAAAATACACCATAAAAATTACACTCATTATCAACTCGCTGGATATACGTATAAATACTACACATAATACTATTTCTATGTAAAGAGTTATTTTGCTAAAATGAGAAAATGAACCACAGCAAGAAATACTATAAGATTCGTCTGTTTTTATGAGCAGCTACAACTTTGTTTAAATCCAAAGATTTTGCAAGCTCTTCAAAGGACAGAGTAGATAGAGCACTCAACCCAGTGATGTGCGTCTACGCGTAAACAACGATAGTCTACATTCTACACGTAGACTACTTTATACACGTAGATTAGGTAATCTATGTAAACAACATGGCAAAATGTGAATACTTAGCAAAGGACGCTGTGGAATTAAAAAAAAAAAATATACTGTGTATCAGTTGCTGATGTGTGAGGAGAATTTTTCATACTCTTTCTTCCAAATTCGAACAATTTCTCACTAAGAGAAACCTAATATAAGAAATATTCTAGGGTTTAATGGGAAAAAGACCACTTTTGCCTCACAACTGACATCTGTTGTTGTTTTTTGCATACTACAGTAGAGCGTCGATTATCCGAAGTAATTGGGGGACATGGGTGTTCGGAAAACTGGTTTGTTCGGATAATCGAACTGTACATGTTTATTTGCCAAAAAGAAGTACTGTACAGTAAATTTATTCATAAAAACAGGCATCTCTTTAAGTATGTATTACAAAGTAACGTACAAAGGCAACTTTAGTAGGAATATATAGTATGTGGTACAGTTTATTAAACAAAAATATGTACATATTACATACGCATTTTGCATGAACAATACACACAGTACACAAAATTAACGTTTAAAAAAATCCTTTATTTTGGTCTGTCTAAGCAAGCCTACACGCTTACGAGCAGCTAAGTCACGTACTTTTTTCATTACAGATATCTGAAAGTAAGCGAGTACACAGTTCGGTTAAGCGGTCGTTCGGTTGACCGACGTTCGGATAATCGACGCTCTACTGTATTTATCTTCTTCCAGAGTTGATAATAGAAGAGAAGAGAAATTTTGTTGCAAATAGGATTCTTTTCATTTCGTTAGGAACCAATATAGTTGAAAATGTCACCTTTTTTTCATGAAATCCTTTAAAATTAATTTTAATGTACTTTAGATTGTCTACGTAGTCTATGTAAACTACAACCCAATGTAATCTACGCGTAGATTACGTGTAGACAACGCATGTGGACATAAATTTATAGTCTACGGCACATCACTGACTCAACCTCTCGTTACCAGTTCGATTGCGAAGGTAACACTTGATTTGCCGTTGATGGGGTATGCATATTTCAATAGCACAAATGTTATAATGATCATAATGTAGGTAATCACATGTTACCTACACCTGGGATCGAACCCGGGACCACTTAAAGCAGCAGTTTGATTACTAGACTGTCAGGGCTGGGAGCCCAATTTTAATATTTATGGAATTGCCAAATCTACATTATCTACAATACTTCAAGATCGTGAAAAATTCTTAATCCTGTTGCATCAGGACTTCGCAGTGCTAAGTACAAAGATGTCGAAACGTTACTTCTAGAATGGTTCAACCATATGCGCACTTCAAATGTACCTTTAAGTAGACCTATATAATTCAGTCAAAAGCAAGTGAGATTTGCAAAAATTTAGACATTCAAGATTTAAGTAGTTCCGCTGCTTGGCTGTACCGGTTCCAAAAGAGACACTCAATTTCATCATTAGTGATTTGTGGTGAAGCAAATAAAGTTGAAGGTTAATGTGTAAAATGAACTGTATTGCAACAATAAAATTTGAGTCCCGGGTTAACACGATTTTTATTTAAGGATAAAGCAAATTTTGATAGCGCGGTCCTCACCATTATCCTCCCTTGTGGACACACCTTCATTGGTGCGACTGTCCAGCAGTTTCATCTTATCATTATTCATCCTCGTCGTCGCTATATTAACCTAAAGAAGCAGGAAAAACGACGTGAAAGGTTCGCAAGTCCCCGTAAGTCGGGGAAAAGTTTCGGACAGTAACCTAACCTACGTGCAAAAGTTGAGATTTACACCAGGAATCTGTAGAACTGATCAAAAAGTTAATTGTACAAAACTATCGTACACAGGGCTGTTATTTCTACAGCCATTCTTTGTGTTTCAACCTACTGGCTACACTCCAAACGGCGCATCATCCTCGGCGTTGTCCTAGCGCTCGAGGAACTGCAGAAAAAACGCGATTGTCCTTCACAAAAGTTGCATGAAGCTATCTACTGGGGTTTTGGGTACGGAAATGGTAAGGAAACTACTAATTGCTGTTAGGTATACAGGTATGACACCGATTGTAAGTCTCAACACTAACTTTTCGTAGTTTTGTAACTATTAACGTCCTTACCTTTGTTCTGTCTTCTTGAGGCTGACTTTGCTACGTTCCTGGTTGTCAGAACGTTTCGGCACGTGGCGCGAGCGATCAGCTGTTTCTGTTGGATGCGTAACGGAGCAACAGGCCGCTCCCGAGAATCACATCACACGCACTTGCGTATCACGCAGGTCTTTCGCGCTTTTTCGACGCGTCGTCGGCACCACAAGCGATCGGCGGACCGTCTGAATGCGGCTGCAGACTTACCCAATCCTTAGACAGCTGTAATCGATGTTACCATGGTAACAAGTGTTGCGGCATGCGCAGGAGTACTCAGTGACACCTAGCGTCGTCGCCGTGCATTAACTGCCGGCGCCTGTCCACTTTCACTCTCATCTGTCACTCATAGTTCGTTTTGCGTTCGACAGAGGGTACTGAGAGCGTATGAGGTCACAAAATACCTCATAAGAGACAAATATAATAATTCTAATACAAGTAGCGATTAGTTTTTTGTGATAAAACTTCATTCTGAGCAATGTAAGATATTTGGTTTCTTAGGCCTACGTAAAATATTTAATAGGTGCATAGTTCTAAAAAAAAACGTACATAAATTCGTTATTACACAAATGTTGGAGATGTTTGTATCGAGACATGATCCATTCCCTAGTGTTTTGATTTATTCTATTATGAATTAACTTTTCAATATGAAATACACTATGAGTTGTGATCATCTATGTATGTAAAAGTTTTGTTATATGAAAGTGGACTCCGATAAAAATGTATGTTTTATCCTTCTAATAATGTGTTTCTATAAAATATATTTAGACTAGTATTGTCTGCGTTATATCTGACACACACATACAGTATATATAAGTTTGTGTGTGTATGTGTAATTTTATTAGAGGAGAAGGTCTAAATATGGGCGTAGGTTTAAATATGGGTTTTGGAATTATCAGCGCTCCCGGGTGCTGCAGCCTGGTAGAGGCTTTGGGAACTGGTTATCTGTCAAGGACGAAGGTTGCGGCGCCAATTTGCAAGAGAAAGTGGTGGTTAGTTTCGGCCTTGGACGCTGTTATAGAATTGCGACCTCCATGTTTTAATTCAGCGTTTTCTGAATTCTCATCTGCTTTGTATAGGTTATGAATTTATGATATTAGCGGTACGTAAAACAAATGTGGGCTTTTATAATGCCATGATTTGTTTGTGAAATACGTACCACATAGAGCGAAAATAAATTGAAGAAGAAAAATAGCGTGCTGGTCTAAATATGGGCTATGACATGAGGTCTAACGTTGAAATCACATTTTCAACAAATATTTGGATGTTTTTCTTAATTTCGATTTTTCCCATTCCGCGTGATTTTCAAAACAACAGATTATTCATAAATATGAATTTTATAATGTTTTAGCGATAAATGACTGTTTTTTTAAATTTTAATTGCTTTTTGTGATATTGCCACTAGTAGCCCATATTTAGACCACAATTTTGAAATACATCATATTACCATTTTTTGAAAATTGCTTTTTTTTAAAAAAAAAATGGAGACCTTCTATACTTTAGCATGCTATTACATTTAATTATACGTATATTTCATAGATATGCATTTTAAAGGCAGGTGCTTGATATATTAATTTTCTTTCCTCCGAAAATGACAAAATAAAAAGAGGGGCCCATATTTATACCTTTTCCTCTAATTGTTTGGTTTCTACAAATGGACGCCCGCAGGGGCACTTGCCCCACTGAGATTTCTGAAAAGAGTTAATGAAATCCGAATGGTGAAATTGTAGAGATATTTTACAACAAAAAGTGTTGCTTTCTGTGACTTACAAGCCGTTAGTTACAGCAACTATTATTATTATTGTTATTTGAAGTAGGGTTACATTGAAGCTTACAGTTTATTTCATACTGATTAACTATAAAAAAACAGCTTTTTGTCCTACATGAATTAATCTTACAGTAATGTAATAAGCATAAGTAGTAGTAGCAATGTAGTAATAATAATAATAATAATAAAAGTTTGTGACTGCCCTTTAGAAGTAATCCTGTGGACGCCCATGTTTCTACATTCACTGATAAAACTGACTTTCTGATAGCGTAGTGGTTAATGTTACCGAGGAGTTCTGGACTTGATTCGGGTGGATTTACGTAGTGGTTCGAATCGAAGCTGAAACTTGAAAAAACTTACTTAAAAAAACACGTACGTATGAATATATCTTTACTTTTAATGTGTACCTATAGCTGTATATTGTGGAAGGAACGTTCCTGGGAAACTATTTTGTACAGAAATATAGATGGCGGTACTATAAGTAATTCAATGAAAGTTCAGATTACATATAGGTAGGGACATTAAGTTTTAGTTTTATTTTTCCCGAAATTTTGGTGTTATTTTTTGCTGCAATTCGGTGTTATTTTTCGCGGTTTAGGGCAAATTATTAATTTAAAATCTGTGTTATTTTTACATGCACTTTTACTGTTTTTAGTTAAGATTTTCACATTGTGTTGGTTCTGGAAAATTGTGAGAAATGACCAAATTTCTTCGATTTGGAAAACTATTTCATCTCATTAGACACTAAATACGAAAGTTTATTGAATGATAACACCCAAATCTTTGAACACTATCATACACATCACATTTCCATAACAATGCCAAAAAATCCCTCTGCGATCTCGAAATGCTGTTTTGTGTACACACACATGCACGCCTTCTCCCCCCCCCCCCCTCCGAAACACAACAGGTGGTTCTCATTGAAAATTTTCCCGTTCTTACGAAATGTCCCTTCTGGGAATTCTATTTCTGGACGAGGTTAAACACTGTCAGTATGTCTGTGCGAAACTGCAATAAATGAAGCGTGACAATCTCTTTTGAATCGAACTATCACCAGCTAGACTACAAATGACAGAATAGCGCTTCACTTCAGGTAGTTCTTTTTGATCAGAAGAAGGGTTATCTCCAGTTAATATTACTTATTTCGCGGCGTTTTTCGCGTTAAAGTGTAAAATTCGGTGTTATTCTGAAAAATTGCATAATTCACGTTATTTCGCGATTCCAAAACACCGGAAACTTGCCTCCTTTACCTACCCAAATACATTTTAAACACCTTATATTGCTTTCAGAGGCGGCGTCAGGGGGGCGCGAGGGGGTGCTTACGCACCCACTAAATTTCTTCCGCACCCCCTATTCAAAATCTATGTTGAAAACATAAATTCTTGCAGTGTCATATGTCGTTGTTACATTGAGCTCGTGAATGTATTGTAGTGAGACCACTGTTATTGTATACAACAGCCAAGCATTGAAAGAGAAGCCGCAATTATTTTCCTGTACTGTCGGCGATCTATAAAGATCAGAGGCCGTTGTCTTTTCTTTCGTCAGTATTGTTGTTAAGAATTGTTTCTTCTTTTGTTTTAAGCGGCCTTTGTGTTTTTCGATATATGCCCACAGTTCAGTGAGTTCTTTTTCTGGCATTGTTGTTAAACTGTTTTATTGTCCAACTACTTGATGTTTCTCTTTTCTCCAAGTCGCACTGGAATAAAAATGTCTGATGCTTTCAAGATATCATCACTCATCAGGTCGTTCTCGGGAAACTATTTAATGCGAGTTGTATCCTGACGGGTAGCTTACCTGTTAGTACGTTCTACATGTTCCACGTAACATGTTTAGTAAAGTACCATTTCAGACTTTGCCGAGGAGCCCGAAGTTCGCGAAGAAATGTTACAGTTCGTTGATGCGGATGGATAGTGCAGCAGAAGGGGATTTTAACAACATCAAACTTGGTCCGATATCAATTCTATTGGGGACAATGCACCAAAAATGTAAGTAAAAAAAAGCAAGGCTAGCAGAATTTAAGAGTGCATGACAAAATGATACTCAAGATGGAATTATTGTTCAACTGTTCATGTATATATTTTTTCGTCTGGAAGACGACACCTCAAGGCAAAGGAGGGGGGGGGGGGGTACAGAGAGGCAATTGCCATCCTCGATTTCAAATTTTATGCGAATAAAAAATACATTTAGTAATTTTTTTTTTCATAATTTCGTAAAAGTTCAGAGCCGTAGCTAGGGGCTGCGAACAATCGAAATTAAAGCGTTATAAAAGAGAGAATGCGGCGCCTATTACATTAATATTGTTTTCCGTTTGCAATAATATGGATCTAAAAATTTTCTTGCTAGCGAAGCGGACAATATCATCATTCTATTCTGTAATGCACTGTAAATTACCAGAGAGAAAAGTGAGACTATGTACTTCACACTGTTATTGCTAAGCAGTTTGGTCTTAAATGTTTGCTGTTGGTTTGTTACGAGGCAAATGAATTGATTGTGTAATGCATTTAAATAATATGTTATATATGTGTATTAAAGAAACTTTGAATACAGTGTTAACATGTTGCATATGCATGCTCTTATTTTTTACGTTGCTCCATGTTGCATATGTGTAAAACAGATGTTGTACATGAAAGTTATACATGTCATATTGTACAAAAATAATTATATTAGTCATGCATTTTCTGTCTTTCAAAAAGACAGTTTGTGTGCTTGTTTTCAATTATTAGCTAATGTGAAATTGAACGTGCGAAAAAATATTTCAAATCTTTTGTGCATCACAAATGCTTTAGCACCGACTTCTCCCCTTTTTGGGTGATTTACGAGGATAATAACGTCTTTAATACTACTACTACTACTACTACTACTATACTACTACTAATAATAATATTAATAATAATGTCATTATTATTATTGGCACGTTTATCTTGGTACTTGTTCCCCCTCAAACAAAAATTTGTGGTTGCGCCTCTGCTAAAACATGCATGCATATTTTATGTTTTCTTTATTTTCAACATCGCACCCCCCAAATTTTATTCCGCACCCCGTCAGCACCCCCAGATGATTAATCCTGGCGCCGCCACTGTTTGCTTTTCTCAACTTTTAGGTGTTACCGTTAAAACGAAAACGTCCCTACATATAGGAGTCAAATATTATGCGACTTTTATTTTTACACCTACGGAGGAAGTTGGAGCTATTATGTCGCCACTTCAGGCCCAGAGTAAGAATACCACCTGTCTCGCTATTCTTTGTGGAACGTTTTTGTGGATTAAGAATTACTCGCGGTAATAGAGAAATGCGTTAACATCCAAATAATTCCCATGTAATCTGCATCTATAACGAGGCCTAAATGCACACTAACATCTACCAAAATATGTTCCCTTGGTACGAGTACTTTCGTTGCAACTACAGCACCACAGAGCATTCCTACTTCGGTCAAGGTGCACACAACACGTTAAAAAGGGCAAGGAGATACTAAAAGATTCTTCAGAGACGGCGCGAAAAACCCGTACTTTTTTCAAAAAGCTAAAAACATTAAAATGCTGTCATCATCCCCCAACATGGATGACTAGGCGTAGGAAGATGAAAAGTTTGCGTTGGGGAAAATTAAAATCGCCACATTACGGAAAGATCGAACACTTAGAGTGCGCGTCAAATCTCCTGCATATGGCCTTGAACTGCTGAACAGCACCAGCGAATCACAGACGTGCGGCGTTGCCTAGTTCAGAACCTGTTTCACCTCGCTACTAAATCGTGTACCTGGCGCTCGGATATAAATATATTATTTCAAGTGTCAGTAGTTCAACAGATGGAAAGATAATGAATTTGCGAGTATGTACGAAAAACAAGCGTGATTGTAGCTTATACCGTTCCCTCTGTAGAAGCAATGTTATTATAAACGTATTTGCATTGTATCGTTTTTGTTCTCCCTTCGTTCCTGTTGCATTCCGAAACTTTCCGATTAACGAAGGGAACAGGGCAGGTTCGTTCCCAGTGATGGTAGAAGGAGAAATTGACGAAGAGGATACCGTCACTGTTCGTTTTTCTCACGATTTTAGTGTGTGTGTGTGTGTGTGTGCAGCATGTCGTTGAGTAAACCAAGTGGTAGTGATAGCGAGAGAAGAGAACAATACAGTGTTGTACGAAGCCAGGCACGACAGGTGATTTTTCAGGTGTACAATTTTTTAAAAAAAAAATGTTCGAGTGAAGAAGAGAGCAGTAAATTGACTTTAAGAAGTGCCAGGCTCTAACAGCTCTAGCGTGTGGTGTGAATCAAGCTACCGTTTCTCGGATATGTTCGGGGGCAAAACAATGTGGATCGGGGCCTGCTCAAATGTTTCAATCACCTAGAAAGCACATTAACGTACCAAAAAAGAACGACAAACTTAGATAACTTTGAAAAAGACGTAGTTCGTAGAACCGTCTTTGAAATTTACGATTGTGGCGAATTTTCTACTGCCAAAAAGATAACTTACTCTTTACGGGACAAAATATCTTACAAAGGCTGTACAACTTCCACCTTGAGAATATTGAAACAATTATGCAGTCCCTCTGGCATAATCAGGTATGTTCTTTTCTCCCATAAGTTTATTATATGTTATATTATCTAATGTTCCGTGCTCTCCGTGACAAGGCGTTTCGCTCAACCACGCTGTCTCTTTTCCGTGTGAGATTTCGACATGGCACCGCTGCAGTGCGCTGCTATTGGCTATCGCCATATGCAGGAGATTTGACGCGCACTATAGTGTTGCAGACACTGCACAGCAGAGGATCAAGCCCTTGCGACAACGATGTGTGAGACGACTGTGTCCATAGGCGTAACTTGGCGAGGGGCAAGGAGGGGGGGCACTTGCTCCCCCAAAATTTTCAGGCTACTAAATGTAAAAGTTAATGATACTTCTCTTAACCTCCTGAGACATGAGTAGCAAAGCATTGAAGTGTAATTTTTCTATGATTGTGCAAATGTAAGCTATTCAGCAAAATAGTTCTGGACGCTATTTTTATGAGATGGAAAACTTATTAATTCTGCCTTCCCACCCCAAGTTAAGTGCCAAGCTTGATTGTGTCCTCAAAGCTAAGTCACAAGTTTATTCTGATCCTCAAAGTTAAGTTCCAAGTTTGATTCTACTCCCCCAAATTAAGTCCTAAGTTTGATTCTACCCCCCAAATTAAGTCCTAAGTTTGATTCTACTCCCCCAAATTAAGTCCAAAGTTTGATTCTACTCCCCCAAATTAAGTCCAAAGTTTGATTCTACTCCCCCAAATTAAGTCCAAAGTTTGATTCTACTCCCCCAAATTAAGTCCAACGTTTGATTCTACTCCCCCAAATTAAGTCCAAAGTTTGATTCTACTCCCCCAAATTAAGTCCTAAGTTTGATTCTACTCCCCCAAATTAAGTCCCAAGTTTGATTCTGCCCCCCCCCCCAAAGTTAAGTCCCAAGTTACGCCCATGACTGTGTCCAATACGAAGTCGAGTTAAAATGACCTTTTATCGACGGAGAGGAACGTACGAAGAACTCGAGCAATGATAGGCTTGATAGCGCGACGCTCTTTTCCCCTCACACTCTTCCTGCCACGTGGCAACGAAAGGAGTTCTGTTGAACACATTTACTCTGCCATTGTATTTTTACTGTTGTTATGAAACATAAGTTTCACACACACCCTATACGCCTTCATGGCATGGTGCTAAGCACAGGGGAGCACTTTACCTTTTTTACTGGTCTCATAGGACAGAATATTGAGTGTGGAGAGAACAGATTTTATTATAATCTATTGATACATTCTTCAAAATGTGTACTAAAATGCACTGCCATGAAAATAGGCGGCTGGGCAGAATTGCGCTGGTGCCACATAATATGGCGAAAGCAAAGCGCTGATTTCCGCGCATTGTGTGGCAACGTCAACCGGGCTGCGTTGCCTAGTTCGAGCGTCAAACAGACTTCTCTCCGGGGCACTTTCGAGTTCCATTGGATACAAAGCTGGTGATCGTGTGAATTGGAAGTTCGTTGCAGGCCCCAAAAATGGAGTTCCATATATACACGTCGGACTGCTCTCAAACCACCGAACACACGGGGTTGTGCTTGACCTGGCAACAGCGCGAACTTCTGCCACCCGCCTAATTTCATGGCCGTGCGTTTGGGTAGTTTTCGTTGGAAAATAGGTGGCGGTTTGAATTCGTGCGGCTTGACATTGCTTGAGTTTTTGTTTTGTACACTTTACGCACGGATAGGCTAATCGGGAATGGATCTACAATTTAAAGTGGGATCCGCACCACTATGTGCCTCCACCAGATCATTGAGGTAAAACCTTCGGAGTATTAGCAATAATCTATGCAATAATAGCAAGGCTCAAGGATCCTGATATCGAACTATTTATCATAATGTAATTGCTACAACATACCTTGGTGTATGTGAAGCATGATGACGTCATTGGAGATGGTGCCACAGTGTGTCTAGTTCTTGCGTGAGCATTCACGTACGTCTGTGCGATTCTGCCGTTAAATGTCAATCGTACGGACGTGTGCTTTCAGTCTTGAGTTCTTGGCCCTGTTGTTGTGACGCCAGTAAAGTCTTCCATTCAATATTTGGTGAAGAAACTGGAAACAACGGGAACATTATTGGACGTGCATGAAGGAGGACGTCCAAAACTGCCAGAAGCAACGGTTCAGGAAGTGAAAAACAGATTGCTGGCCTCACCAAGGAAGTCGTTGCGTAGACTGTCGCAGGAAATGGGACTTTCCATAAGCACATGTAAGCGACCTGCCAAAAAAAGCAAATCTGTATGCATATCGTGTTGCTGACTGCTGCGCAATAATTGCAACACCTCGACAAAGTAAAAAGAGTCAATTAAGAAACCACTTCCCAACATTCGCTGTGACGTCACCTTGCTTTTCATACACCAGGGTATGTCCGTAGCAAATTTCATCACATTATGACCAATAGCTAGATTTTTATAAGCGAAAATCAGGGGCCGAGAGCGAGTGAAGCACCCTGTATATTGTTCGGTGGTTTTATATTTACCTGCCCTCTACGTAACCCTGATCGGCTGTCCTCTCGAAGTCTAGGTGTTTTCTAACAGCCGACCAATTCCCAAACCACAAAACACTTTTCATTGCATGCACCTACGACCTATAGGGCTCGCTGAATGACGCCTCCCGCAGATATCTTTTATAGGGATGGCCACTTTTTTTGGAAAAATTGAAAATTGAAAAATAATTTTTTTCGAAAACGAAAAATGGAAGTACGAACATTTTTTCGTAAAACTATTTTTTTTTCGAAAAATGATTTTTTTTTCAAAAATCGAAATGTTTTATTTTCGAAAATCTGAAAACATTTTTTTCGAAAATGGCCATCCCTAAATTATTTTATGTACACTTTGATTTACTTACCTCCCCGTCTCCGTACGTTACAGATCCATTAACAAATGCTCCCGGTTGCCTTTTGCCCCACTACAGAGTATTTACCGGACTTCGCTCTACGAGCGCACTATTTCTCATAGCGCTAACTCGCTCTCGCAGTTTATCACGCAGGGGTCCCTCGCTCAGGCCCGTAGCCAGAATTGTATTTCGGAGGGGGCTCATCCCTTATTAGCACGGGCGTCGCCAGAAATATTTGTAGAGAGGGTCAGGCCATAGACAAAAATTGATTAGTACAAACAATAATGACAATAATAATTATTGTTATTTAAGTTATTAAAAATATTCCAATTTCAATCCAAATTTATTGTTATTATTACATAAATGGGGAAACTGCTACTCGATCCACCGTATCAGTGAATATCTAACACAATTGTTGTGCATTATTTTTCTTATGTTTTGTACAGTTATTGTACTGAAAAATCATAGTTATTGTAATTTATTAACTTTTACACAATCGTTCAAGAAAAGTCTTTAACAGTTACTGGTAAATTTTACTCATAAAGTTTATATTCTGTGACCTCTCACAAAGAATGTTTTGGAAGCTGTGGATCCATTTATTCTTTGGATTAAATGGTAGATATAAAAATATAACTTTGTTCCTCTATAATACACTAAACATTTTTTGATGTGATGCAGTTTTTACTGTGGTTATAACTTTATTTCTGTTATTAACAATAAAAATTACGTTTAAATTAGATATTTGTAGGATTTCGTGGGGGCTTCCCTTAGTCCTCCCCCTAGCTACATACACTTTGTGTATCTTTATGTATCAATCTGTAGGCATCTGTCTCTATGCAACTCTCTATGTATCCATCTGGCTCTGTGTAACTCTGTCTATAGCCTAACCCCCATAGACAAACCACGGTACCCTTGACCCCCTGTACCCCCTGGAGAAAGTGAAATATTTTGCATGGTTTATGAAGATTTTGTTGCTTATGAATGTTTTCAGTTGATTTTAGCTCTAGGAAATGTGTTATTGTGAAGTACAATACGTCTGTTGTTATAGCGTATTACTTTACCGTGTAGCAGAACAGCACGACGTCTTCGCGCAAGTGAATATAGCACCCAAACGCCTTTACACAGCAGCAGCTATAATTTTACGTAGTTAGGTTAGGATTGTTAGGTTTGGTACAGATACGTAGTTATTTTCGATGTGTTATTTCGCAATTTTAGTGTGCATACAAAGTTTTTACTAACAAAAAGAGGCGAAAATACTCCGAAATTGCAGGTTTTAACTTACGTGGGCCATTCTTTGGGATCAAATATCTCCATTGTTTGTGCTTTCCTAACGCTGGAACCACTTTTACATTACGTAAAACATTGAAATCTGTCGATTTATAAAAAAATCGACGTAATTTTCGAAGGGGTACATTGGGTAAACGGCCCCCAAACCACTAATGATAATCCCCTCGAAAGAGTCGGAACCCGGTATTTAAATTATACCGTCCCAGGCTACCGGCCAAAAATCAACCTTGGCAAGAGCATTTCAAACTTTTACACATATAATTTCCATTTTACAGCTGTGTGCGTTAAAAACGACGCAGCATAAATCGAGATCTAGACACACAATTCGAGACACTGCTAAGTCGTGTTTCGATACCAGTAACATTTATAGTTTTATAAGCATAGGCGTGCGCAGACACTCTGATTAGGGGGGGGGGGGGGCAAAAGCCTTGATGAAAGTTCAATGGGAGAAAGAAAAACCTCAACTTACTATTTTATTGTATTGATGGGTACGGAACAGGGGCGTACATAGTGTGTGTCCGGAGCCGCCAAAAGTCACTATTAGAAGAAATCAAACTTCCGTGGCAACAATGTTGTTTGTCCCCCCCTCTTATATCCCCCCCTCTGTGGTTCAGAGATTAGTTTACATAGTTTCATACAGCAGATTGAAAACAACTACACATAATTTATTAATTTCCAACAGTGGCGGCGATTAGGGTGCCGTGGAGGGGGCAGTTTCCCCTCCACACTTTTGACATTTTTGCCCCTGCACTATGGCCTCTTAATGCATATCTACAAGAAAAGTAAACTGATCTTGTCCCCCCCCCCTTCCCGCTTTTGTCACCCAATGATCGCTACTGATTTTCAATGTATGGGCAATGAATTCTGCAACAACACAACTAACGAATAAAGTGTATCGGATTGTTAATAACAAGAAATTTGCTAGAAAATGAAATTGGATAGTTCAATTTCATAGGAAATACAGTAATGCACCTCCCTTCCTTTCCCAAGTTGCTTGGAACTTCGTCGGCTTTAAAATACTTCGTTTGTATGTAAAGAGCATAATATTATTTAATAACAGTGATGAGATTCCTCTACACTAAATTTCTAAGTGAGAGCATTAGGGGGCAAATGTCCCCTCTCCCCCCCCGTGCGCACGTCTATGTTTATAAGTATCGTACACAAGAATGGATACCTACACGAAACCCTTTATTGTGCTTGTCCGATAACCGCATTTCCGATTCACCGACACACAATACAGATATGTGTTCCAGTTATTGATATGTGCTTTGGCCATCAATAGGTTTGAATGGCGTGCAAGGCCATGCCTGTCCCGTCATGCATTTCGCCTAAATAATGAGGTTTTCCAATACACGTAACCTTGCAGCTAGTGACGCGACGAGACAATAAATTGGATGCGCTCTTTCTCTCTGACCCAGAAATGACGTTCATTAGTGATGTTAAGCAAATCACAGAACCGTGACTGAATCATTGTGGTTTATTAATCAGAATCACATTTGTGATTCAATCTTCCGTTGTAATTAACTACTATTACTCTTTCGCAGATCGTAGCTCAAAAGTCGCAGAGATTCATAAATCACAACAGCTCGAAATGAATCAAATCTAAAGTATCAGAAATTTTGGAACTCAAGAGTAGGACACCTAATGTATGCAAGAGAAATTGTCATAAATTAACATCGTTGCACATTATTTACAGTAGTAAGAAAAATATAACCAACTAAGGGAAAGGACCCGAATATCGTCCCTCTTTTTAAAACACAAAAATTTCAGTTGAAAAAGCTAAGTGCAAAAATGGAAAACAACACGATTCAGTAGAATATTATATATATATATATATATATATATATATATATATATATTATATCTTATATATAAATAATATACAAAATATCTGCTAAAAAAAGTTTCTTTAAAAGTGCTCAAATGCACGAAAGTAAGGAATGGGTTGTCTAATATCGTCCCCTGCAACCGCAATGAGAAAAACTTAAGCTGATGGACGTTGGACTGAAAAGAAACGCAAACGTTTATCTAGGCACTTAAGCAAACTGAACAGGTGCAGGTGGCTTCTGTCCTCCAGCACAGTCCTCGTGGCACCACTTTTTACAAGTTGAGCATTGTACCCATTTTTCACCATTCCTGTCGGCAGAAAATAAACCATCACAATACACAAGCACACGGCATCTTCTTTACCGTCTTCATAATCCTCGTCTCCGTCTGGATAATCGTCGTCATTGTCGTCATCATCTGTGCTTACAAGTTCAGGTTCTTCCTCATCTTCCGATGACGAACTTGGATATTTGGTGTTCTTCTTTCTGTTCTTTCTTCAGACCCATTTCTTTCTTGCGAACTGCTTCCACGGCTCGAACCATAGCTTCTTTATCCCACTGTTTTCTTCGTTTTGTAGGACCAGGAGGCATCTGAAACGATGAAAGCGCAATGTAACTGGGAGCCTAATATCGTCCCGGGGACGGTATTTAGCACACATAGGGGACGATATTCGGATCTATCCTATAAGCACTATGGCGTCGTGGTTGAGCATGACGTGGTACGAGAAACGACCAATCAAATACATTTAACTATACTTTACAACCTCTATTTTGATGTACTAGATTAAGGTAAAGTGAAACACCTACCTTTCTGCGGTGCGGTGGTAATGAATACAGCACTCCTAAACGTTTGGAAACAGCAAAACACTTATTTTCCGCAACACAATCGCTAGCGTGCACACAGCAACCTTTGTTCTCTCACTGCATACTAAACAGGCCACGTTCAAATAGTTCTGCCTGTTTTCCGTAGTTGGCAGCACGTTACAACGCCAATACCATGGGGGACGGTATTGGGAGAGGGGACGATAATCGGGTCCTTTCCCTTACTAGGTCCGAGCCGATACCGTTTTCACCCGATACCGATGCTTAAAAATTGTAATATTAATAAATTTTCAAAATATTGATTAATATTACTGTGGAAGTGTTACACTATAATTATACACATCAATTTACCACGGGTATGCTTTAAAATATTAAAAATTAAATCAGATTATTAAATTACATGTTATGTTATTACAAAATTAAGTTATTTTTTTCATACAAAACTGGTGCAAAATAAAAATAAATTTCGAATTTTGCACATTACAAGTTTAAAAGTTCAGTGAAATGTATTCAAAATAATATGTATTTAAGGGGATGCGGTACAGTTTCCACGTGGCTCTTCCCAAGCTCTACCCTTCGGGCAGTGTTGCCAACTTAGCTCTCTTGGAGCCAGATCTGGCTCTTTCGTGGACTCGTTTGGCTGTGAATTGGAGCGCCAGCCCCCGTGCCCCACTATGATGCCATCATTGGTTCCGGCCCACATAGACCAACTTTTGCCATTATTATACATTTTGCACATGACGTGATATTGTTCATTTGGCTGCGTCGCCCCACCCCTTCTTATCTCATCAGCTCCTTTTTACAGCGCCGTGTTTGACGTGAAATTGACATAATATTGTTATCAGGGAATCCATTATTTTCGATTTCATATGACCATTGGTGGATTATTTAAATGGGTGATGCCGCCGGATCGAAGTACTGATTCCAGGAGAAATAAACAATATACTGACCGTGGTTTTATGTCTCACATTCTAAGATTTCAGATACACAAATAACTCGGGCACAATAGAGCCGCGGTGGCTCAGTCGGTAACGCGTCTGACTACCATGCTAAAGGTCCCGGGTTCGATCCCCGGCCGGTTCAAATCCGGGAACTTTTCTAACGGTGGAAGCGGCCCCGGCGCCTACCCAGCGTCGAATAACATGGGTACCTGGGGGAAACCCTGGGGGGTAAAGGCGGTCAGGGGCGTGATGCTGATCACATCACCCCCACTCACGACCGGATCAAGAAAGTGTGGGGCGTTACCCCCACACCCCCTATACGCCTTCATGGCGTGGTGCTATGCACAGGGGAACACTTTACCTTTTTTTACCTTTTTACAATAGAGCCATTCCATGAAAAAACATTGTTGAAAATGCTGCAGGAAGTCAGTTCGTGCTTCCTCAATATACTCTCTCCTGTTTTATTAATTTCATTCACCCAACTAGCAATAACAAGTTCGTCAGTAGTGTAGAGAGAGAGAGAGAGAGAGAGAGAATATAATTTTACAGAATAACATGTAGAACAACCATGAGTATTTTTAAGGTTTGAATGATTAAACTGTTTTCATATTTGTCCATCAAGTATTAATCTGCCAACTAGGGATGGTGCAGGGCAACCTTTAAAAAATTGAGATTATGTCAAGAATTTGGGATATTTCAGGCCCAAGTGACACACGTCACTTGATAATAAGCCAATCAGCAGCAAGGTTTCACACCGTGGCGGCATGTCAGGCACCACAAGCCTGCGTTCGATTGGTTCAAATTATACGTGTCGCCTACCGCTTGTCACTTCAGTGAGAAATCTCTCTTAGTCTTCAAGACACTCGAAACATTTCCCCAAACCAAATATCATGAGACTTCTTCAGACATACAAAGCTCACTTCTACGTGAATGCTTACAGATAAATCGCATATTCTTGTTTATAGTAAGTACAGAACCAATCAATTAGCATCAATTGTGATCATGTGCTGCTTGGTTGCTTCTATATTCAGGATAAAATTCCGTTTTACGAGGGTTCGTAGCGTCGAAACCAGGCGTCAAACAGAATAAAGCTTTATTATGATAAAAGTTGCTGTGAGATAACACGCTGTATGATGGGATTTCGCAGAATTTTCTTTTCAGAGAGGAGCAAGCAAAATCTTTTTCTTAAGGTGTGGTGGTGGGGGGGGACAAAGCATATTTTCCCCATATTAGTGTTGCCCCCTCATAAAGCACTCCTTGACTGAAGTTATCGTGTTCCTGAAACGCCCGCTCTAAACGATGATACAAGTTACTAGACTGAAAGGTAATTTTATGTGTGAAATATGTAATTTACGGTTGATATTATTTTTTTTTAAGGGGAGGGGGGTCGTCCATGCGATGCATATGTTGTTTAAACCATGTATTTCGAGACACAAGACCGAGACTTGTGCTTCGAGAACGAGACTAATGTTTATGAATCGAGACAGGATCTCGACACTATCTCCGCTACCAGGGCAGTCTACCTGAGTCGTCATGAGCTCTTTGACTGCCTAGCCCCGAGGGAGATACAAGTACAGGGTGGGGCAGTCAAACGGGAAGATTTAAAAAATTCACAAAAATAGGGAGAGCAAATATTATTTATTTTTTTGAACATGAACCTACTGTACATGAGTGGAAATTAGTAGCGTACCTGAAAAATGTTCATTTTTTTTTTTTAATATGGTGTCAGTAAGATGACGTCCTTGGTTTTGCACACATTGTCGGAGTCTCAGAGTAAATCCGCCCATGACAGAATGTTGTAGATCTCTTGCCGAATTCGCTCCTTCAAATCATCCCTGGTTCTTGGAGGGTTGTCCTTGAATACTTTGGATTTGAGGTAACCCTAAATTATTAAGTCAGGAGCCGGCAAGTCGGGTGAACGGGCAGGTCACGGAATATCGCCGAATCTGCTGATGAGACCAGGAAATGCGAGTCTAAGCACATCCATAGACACTCTGGCAGTATGGCTAGTTTCACCATCTTGCTGGAAGAGTGTTTCTTCATCTGGGTCATAGTCATCGAGGGCAGGCAGGAAAAAGGTTACCAATATGTCAGCATAACGTTCAGCGTTTACCGTCACCGTGTTACCGTGTTCATTTCCGAAAAAGTAGGGGCCGATGATTCCACGAGATGATAATGCACACCACACTGTTACTTTTTTCTGAATGGAGAAGCGAATTTACTCTGAGACTCCGACAATGTGTGCAAAACCAAGGACGCCATCTTACTAACACCATATTAAAGAAAATGAACATTTTCCAGGTACACTAGCAATTTCCATATTCATGTTCAAGAAAAAATTAATATTTGCTCTCTATTTTTTGTATTTTTTTTAAATCTTCCCGTGTGACTGCCTCACCCTAGTATAGGATTGCCCTAATTAGCCTATCTGAGCCTAAGTGCATAATATCCACGGTCACAGAAATCCCATAAAATCACACAAAAATCACTGTGATTGGTTGGAAGTAGGTACAATTAAACCAGTGATAGGAGAAATCACAGCATTTTCCCCATCGCTAATGTTGATTTCAACATATAACAGGATACCATCTTCGTCAGAACTTCTGTGGACTATAGTATTGAAATGAAGTTTGGCTCGATATTCAATTCAACCTTTTCGAACAAGAAAGGAGAAGGTAAATAACTCCTTTGTGAAGACATCGGATGTGAGGAAGTCCAGGAGTTGGCAACATTGTGAGCGAGAATGAGGAGAAGCAATTTAACCTTATCCCCCCCCATATCCACTTAGAAAAGCAAGCAAATAGCTGAGTTTGATAGTTTAGTAAACTAACCGACTTTTATATCATGCACTATAGTGATTTTTGTTTTAAAATATTTGAATAGTTTTATATTCGAATGCCACTCACTTGGAACTATGAATTTCCGCAATAAATTCATTATTTCCTCTACTTTCAGTTCCATTTTAAATTCCACAATAGTTTATACTTTCAATAAGTTGTAAGTAAGGTACTAGAGTTTAAAATAAGTTACTTGTTACTTATTACTTGTTTAATATATCTTGTTTATTAACATTCTTTTTTACTGAATTATTCATATTTAAGAACAAAAGAATTTACAGCGCCATCTTGTGTAATGTTATCACAGAAGAAAACAATGACGCCGGAAAGAGAGTGTGTACCCCTAAAAATTTTGGCAGAGCGTATAGAACCCTCTTAATTATTTCATACGGATTGTACCCCTTGCAGTGCCGGATCTACAAATCTTGGACCCCCCGCAAAATATTACCAAAGACCTCCTCTACCTACCTATTATTACACACACACACACTCAGCCTCAAATCAAATAGTACCAGGGGGTAAAGGCTGCCGCAGCGTGTTGCAGATCACATCACCTCCAATATAGCCGACATCGAAAATATGTGGGGTCCACATACCCTAAATGTGCATTCACGACATGGCGCTATATATATGCACAGGGAACTTTAACTTTACGTGTATATATTGTATTCGTTTTCTTTACCCCTCAGTAACTACGTTTATTTTTTACCTTCTACTATGTCAATGGCTGAGGCCCCCCCCTAAAGGCTTACTTGTAGCCCAATCAATGAAGAACAAAAAAAGGTCAATGTCGGGAAAAATTCCGTAAAAGCTGAATTTTGATCCGTTGTTAGAACACTACTATAGTAGTGCAAAATCCCAAAAGTCCCCGCCCCTCCCAGCGGTGCTTCCCTCCCAGCGCCCCCCCCCAAATATCAATTTCACAGACTCTCAGTTATTGACCCATATCTCCGTAACGAATGGTCGTAGACAGGTACTCTTTTTTTTAGTCTTAATCCTTGTTAGATGGGCTAGAAAAGAGATTCTGTTTAAGTTTTCGATAATGTCGGTGGTTTTGCCGTAATTTAAAAAATAATCTTAATAATAATAAGTGTGTTTCTTTCTAGTACTTTCTAAAGATTTTGCCTTGTAACTTTTGAACAAATTTAATTACAAGACATTGTTTCGAAAAAAAGTTGTAGCCTAATTTATATGCTTCAAAACGATATACGTTTTAATGTATTTCAATGAGAGATACACCATATAATGTATCTCCAAATGGAGGATAGCACCAAAAAAGTTTCTCTTTATCACAGTCCGGCGGTTAAGTCTGGAATCAATCATTGACTTTTTGATAAAAGCAAGAGACTTTGTACAAAAGAGTCTTGAAAAGAGTCCGCCATATTGGATATTTTTGATTTTATATATCTCGGGAACGGTGGCACCTGCCAACCGTCAGCACGCAGATTGCGATTGGCTACTCAACTGAATATGTCTTAAGTGGTATAACAATTAATTCACCGCACCGCTGGGAGGAAAGGGGACTTTTTGGATTTTGCAGTACTAGTATTGTTCTAACAACTGACCAAAATTCAGCTTTTACGGAATTATTCCCGACATGAAACCAATATTGACTGGGCTATTGTCTCCGGGATCTTCCGCCCTGCGTGGTATTGCGGTTTGTATATCCGGCACTGACTCCTTGTATCCGCCTCAAATAATTTGGCAGACGCAAGATGATGCTGCTATTTTAATAGCTAAATGCAAAAGTCTATTTTCCCCACATTATCTCCCTATTCATACGAATAAAACTACCGTGAATCTATTGTACTACATTGTGACGTGTGCTCTTGAAGTAAAATCTGTTTAAAACGAGTAAAGAACGATGGAATATTGATTGTCTATTTCTTTCACGTTTCAAAAATCTATTAAACTATCTTGAAAATAGCAATGTCTTCTCAAAATCAAACTTATTTTGTGAATATTGTTTGTTTATTTTCAGTATAAGCCTTTAGAAATTTTATTTTAACAACTGAGAGCTACGTAGGTGGCGTGTTGAAGAATGTAGAGGCCCATGTTTATATACAGTGTGTCATTAAAATGGCACTCGGCGATCACAGAAGCGTATAGGCATAGAAACAATTTGTCGCAGTATCATTCTTGTTCTGCGTGTGTCGTTTCGGTTTACGAACGTTCAAAAAAGTCCGTTTTTCCGCCTGCATGCTTGCAACCCAACATAGCATTTGATCGAACCTGTGACGTTACTTCCTGTCGGGAAACTGTCCGTTCCAGTGTTGCAAGGATCACATATTCTACGGAAAATGACAAACTACGAACCACATCGTGTGTTGTAAAACGTAGCGAGGCATGCGTTTAATGGCCCAACGGGAAGTAAACTATGATGCAAAAACAGTTGAAAAGCAAATAACGTATCCAAAAAGAAATGCTGAAAATTTAGGCAGAAGAAAACAAAACCAGTATCAACAAAAATGGTATTTATACAACTTGTGTGTTTTAATGTCCTCTGTGCGTTTCTATGAGGGCAACATCTTGTATCCGCCAAATTAATTGAGGGCTGTATGTTCAAGAACTGTACGAGGGGATGTAGGTTGGTATCTCAGTAACAACCATGCCAATTTACATCATTACACGTCCTTTTCAACTGGAGTTAGTCACGAGAGTAGGAGACGGCAGCATGTTTTACAAAAGTGAGTATCGAGCTGTGATTAGGTTCCTGCATTTGTAAGAAAATCTGCACAAACGACCAATGCAGTTGCACACCATGTTGCAACCATGTCACTTTTGTTTGTCATTGCAGTTATAAACCTTTGCGCCATCCACCGTATTTGCCTGCCTGACCTGTCACCTCCCAATTTCTACCTATTCCCAAAATCGAAGAACCTCTTACGAGGAAGACGTTTCAACGATCAAGGTGAGTTCATTACTGAATTGGAGAATTGGTTTGCCACCAATTCTGCTGACTTCTACGAAGCTTATTTAAAGCACTGTTCCATGCCTGTGAGAGGTGTGTGACCATAGGATGTAGATATATGAGGAAAGAAGATATGTTGGACTAAATTTCAGCTTTCTAGCACATCTGGATCATAGTCAGGTTGAGAACTTTTTGGTCTGCTCCCGTAGTTCAGATCAAAGAATTTAAGGGTACTACTTTACCCCATCCCACAAGTTTGGTGGGGGTATAATATACCCCTGTACACCCTGTTTCTGCGTCACTCTTAGGCACATACCGAAACACTTGAGCAAACACCGGAGACAGAAATTTCCACTTGACAGCTAGTAGGAGCTTCGCGAAACTGCACTCCCAAGAATGAACAAATGACGTCATGTCTTGTGTCTCATTTTCGGGCATTACGCCTGCGACGTGAGCCAAATTTTTAGAACCAGAAGGGCTTTAAACATCTGACCGGTGGAATCCGCAGCAAGACCTCTTGGAATAGTCGCGTCGCCAACGGGCGTTTCTCGATTGGATGAGTCCCATGGCATCGCATTGGTCCCCTCTGGATCACTGGGGAAAATCAGTGTTGCCACCTGCATATGAATTTCCTTGGTTATGAGAAAAATCCCTCTACTCAGGAAAATTTCCCTTAACGCGAGGAATATTCAGTTCAATTGAGGCTGGGGAAATTCTCTTGACCCTTTGCCATAGGGAATTTTTTTCTTGAGGGAATTTCCCCCGAGGCCTGAAAATGCAGCATGACGGAAGGAAATTTACCTTGATATGAGTCAAGTTAACACAGAATAAAGAAAATTATTCTCGATCCAGTCAGGGAAATTTGTTTTGACGCATGAAAATGTTCCTCGGCAGCAAAGAAAAACATCAGAACAATGATATTTTAGGTCAATGAGGGGCAAAGTTAGCTCTGAACGAGAAAACGTTTCTTCATTAGCGGAACATTTCCGTGTCAAGGGAAATATAGCTCGGGGTATAGTAAAATTAATTAAATTAAGCGATAAACGTAATTTTCAAAGTTAATTTTACTGTACAAAATCCTCCAAATAAAAGACCTGCAATATCTCTATAACCGATTTTAACATCTTTCCAACTCTCACAGCCGCAACACCAGATCGCGCGAAAGGTCTCTGCTCTCCATTCCACTCCACAAATCCAACTTTTATGCAAATTCTTTTACTGTTACCTCAACAGGCCTTTGGAACAAGTTGCCACCTGAAATTCATGTCTCTTCCTCAATTGTGACGTTCAAAAAATTGTTAAAGTTCCACATATTATATAATGAAAATTAAATGTTTGACTTCCCTAATAATGTGGCGGGTGCAGAGAATGATAGAAGGACGTAAGGCACAAAAATGATTTAACGTAATAGTTAAGATTAATTGTCGACAAAGTATACCGTCAAGTGGAAGAAAAGGCTCTACAGCCTTAACTTCGCCATGTAAAAGAAGACGAAAAAATAAAAAGATAAATAAAATAAATTTAGCTCAACACAGGAAATTTAGCCTCGATCAAATTGATCTTGGTGCAGGGAAAGTTTGTGAACTCGAGGCAATCCAGATCTGGGCAGGAATATTTCCTACGCATTAGGAGAATAAAATTCGAAGTTTGAGTATTTATCAAAAAGGAAGGAAATTTAAATTCATATGGGGAAATCTCCGCCAAATCAAGAAAATGATTTTCACTCTACGAAAATGTAGCACATAGCAAGAAAATTTAGAGGGACATAAGAACATTTCTTTCAAGTTAGAAAAATAGCAACTGGAGTATAAATTGTAGCGAAAATCAAAGGAATTCGTTCAGCACAGAAATAATTTACTAAGAATCAAGGAAATATTGTGAAATAGTGTAATTTATTTCGGGAGGGGGTAGGGATACGAACCAAATGTCTCGGATATATAATAAAGATAATAATAATAACTGCAATTATATTAAATTAAAATATTAATAAATAAATATTAAATTAATATAGTATTGACATTATTAGAGATATAAAAGCATGTATTCATTATCTAGCGTACGTGTAGTTAAGACCGCTAAACTTTGTATGAAACCAACTGCCCTAGAAAGGAAATCAATGCCAAATAGATAAGGAATTGAATATTTATCAAATAACAAGAATGTTAGAAAATTAGTTTCAGATTAATATATTTGGTACTGTCATCCAAAGTTCGGCGTAAGTAAATAACCCTTGATTATATAGCAAATGCTAAACAAGTATATTTTCATTGTTTAGCTAATATAGTACTTGGTAAGTCTTTCGGGGGGGGGGGGGGGTCCTGGACCTTTGGGCCTCGTCCCTGACAGTGCGGTAGGATAGATTAGTCTCAAGCATCTCCAAAAAAATAATTATGTTGCTATGCAACGAAGAATTCATTGTACAACGTAAACTTTTATTTAGACACAAGCATCAAATTAATTTTAATAAAGCAATTATAAAAACGAAATATTTACTGCCTTGAAAAAAGTTGTAACAAATATTAAACAAAGCATATTTTCATTATTTAATTACTGTACTTGCTAATTCTTTCTGGGGGGTCCGGACCTCCTGGACCCCCCTTAGTACGTCCTTGGGTTTAAGGTCTTTCTGGATGAAGGGAAACTTTCATCATGAAAGGGACATTTAAGCAGAAAAGGGAAATGAAGTTGTGGCAACACTGACGTAATATCCTGGTACCCATGGACCCAGAATTCTTTCGAGGTGACCAGGAAAAGAAACACGTGCAGCAATTTAACCTTCAACGTAAAGAGAGGACGCACAGTAGTCCACTGCTTAATCCAAAGGAGTCCCGCTTTCGATTACCGGTAACAGGTTTCGGACAGTTGCTTTTTAAAAGTTACAATTACTGGCAATTACTACTACAGTCACTCTATTAAGGATAAGTTACAATGGACCATATTAGTGTGACGTGACAGCAGACGACAAGCTGGAGTTGAGTCTAAACAAATAAAAACGTCGTTTTGTCCCTATCCAAATCCATTGAGTTTCCCATTGTAAAGCGTAACTTTAAGAATCGGGACAGCAGTTACGAAACAAAATTGCGACTTGCATCGTACATCAATGTAAAGATGAGATTTCGGAGAATGCGTCTATATAACATATACCTTACAGATGAGAATGTAAAGAATAAATGGAGTAGAAAATCGAGTAAAGCGAATGTTCCAAGAGAAATCTCAGCCAATGGTGCCGTCGGTTCAATCGCTTGAGGGTGCTGGTTTCCCATCATCCATAGCGGCGGCGTGACCGACTTGAGATCGGGTCAGCTTCGGGCCGACTTCGGCTGTGCTCGGAACTGGAATGTCCAACTTTTGTATAAAAGTCCATGATTTTCTTACCCTGGTTATTCTTTACCTTATTCACTGTAAGGTATGTGTGATATATAGACGTATTCTCCGAAATCTCATCTTTACATTGATGTACGATACGCATCATAATTTTGTTTCATAACTGCTGTCACAATAATTAAAGCTACCCCTTCCGATGGAAAGTCCCATTGATTTGGATAGGAGAAAAACATGTTTGCCCGTTGTTAGACTCAAATCCTGATTTGTCGTCTGCTGTGACGTCACCACTAATATACCCCATTCATAAAACATGGGTAATACGTTAGTGTTAGCAGACATGGCATGATGAAAACTTTCGGTTGGGGGGGGTTACCTAATCAGTTCCATTCTTAACACTATTGTATACAGTCACTATGTACTACACAAATATGTGTTTCACGGGACCGATATAGGTTAAATCTATGTACTACGCCGAAGGATGGTGATTTGGAGTGTGTGTGTGTGTGTGGGGGGGGGGGGATTACGTAAGGCGCTACGAAGTAAGGGTCCCAGGTTCGATCCCTTGACGAGGGGGATTTATCCAACAACATAGGGAATTTAAAGATCGAAAAGGAGATTTTGTGTCGATTATTGGGGAATAACACTGGAAGAAAGACAGCCAGAATTGAAAA
Source organism: Lepisma saccharinum (assembly GCF_977018435.1). Lineage (NCBI taxonomy): Eukaryota > Metazoa > Arthropoda > Insecta > Zygentoma > Lepismatidae > Lepisma > Lepisma saccharinum. Next base: position 36,686,340 of record NC_139235.1, on the reverse strand, counting down.
TGAAATGGTGTTGGGTGGACTGTGATTTTAAGAATAAAACCTGTTTCCCACAAGTTTCAGGAATTCTGAATGTTTGAAAATTCTGTCTCGATTGTTCCAAGGAAGGGTACACACAGCTTTGTCTCCCCCCTTGTCTTTTTGTAAAGCTTTGAAAGTTTTTGATAATGAACCGATTTTGGATCTGAACCTGTATTGATTCTACATGATAGAAGTTTCGAAGTTAAAGGGAGGGGGGGAGGGAGATTGAATCATGAAAACCCCTCCATGCAAGCAGACTGTTCTCTTTTCTCTTTTCACTAACGACTATCTAAGACTAAAAATAATTTTCATCAATTTATAATAAACCTCATACGTATAAATTTGAACATATAGAGGTAGAAAATTGAAATTAAGCTAGGATTGTTAAAGGTTCAGGAATTTTAAATAAATTCAATTCCGGTCCAGGAGAGAAAATCAGCAAGAGTAAATGCGTTCTGGACCGTAAAGAACCTTTTTATCTGTAAAGTATCTCAATTCGATCCAGGAACCTTTTTTCCCGGATGCATTTAAATACGGTCCAGGAACCTTTTTTCAATTAATCAATACGCAACATGGGCCGAATTTAAATTGTGCGAGGAAAAACGTTTCGGTCCTGTAGCAGAATCCAATAGAACCCATTAGAATTTAAGGATTCCTGGACATTTAACAACCCTGAATTGAACTCTTATACTTTAAACAATTTCAAAACTCTGTTCTTCAATTCATGAAAATTAGCACTTGATTTCTATTGTCTTCTATCACGCTCTAATTTTGTTCATTACTCTTAAATTATAATGTTCATTTCAGTTTTAATCGAGATGGAGTTACTCAGTTCAAAAAAAGTAGCTATTATAGTATGAGTTAAAGTCCACATGTAACTCGTTAATTCCGAACAGCGATCGGTATCGGGCAGATTTTAACCGTTCGGTGAAGTGCACAGTATTACCAACTTCTCAAGGGGTCAAAAATACACGCATTTCAATTGGGCAGGTTTTTTCTCTCCATGTCCGTACCTTTGCATTTTATGGATTTCTGTGTGTAGTGTATTGTGAATTGTTGAACGTAGCTACTGTCATTGTGATGGAATCCCAAAATATATAAATCTATGGCATCCGGAGTTCAAATTATTCGTTCCGGTGCAACGAAAAATCTACAAATCCTTATAATTCGGTCCGGATTTTGCCATCCCTAGTGTGAACTATGTTTTGAACCTTGCAATTGCTATCAGAAAAAAAGCTTTTAAATTGCGAAGTATTGAGATCTATATATTTTTTCAACGCTTCGTTGTTTTTTCCCGATTTCTGTAATTTAATTTTTTGTCCAGTCCGACAATTGCTTGTTAGTCTTATAAATGTTTCTATTCTATTATTTACTTTCAAAGAACTTCATTCTTGGCATTTTTTTTAAAGTTGGTAGGAATTTCTGATCCTGGTTCACGTTAGAGAAGATTCACATTGCGGACCGTAATTTTAGCGTATATCCGTGTGAGACATGAAATTGTACAGTGGGATCCATGCGTATTACCGTGCAAATTGTCCATGACTATTTTCATTAATTTCTCTCTTACATCCTGTGTGTTTTTAAGCACTGCATTTTTATGTATGCTGGCGCAGAAGTTGTCAACAGCTTGTTTCAAGTTTTCTTTTAATTCTTGAAGCTCTTATTGGGTCAAATAAAGTGCACGAATATGGTGATGGACAATTTGCACTGTAATACTCATGGATCCCACTGTACGTGTACGGTAACGACTAGAGTGGTGCAATGAGCGTTTTTCGCTCGAACGGCAAATAGTTCGCACGGGCAACACTAGATGGCATGCAGAATTAATAGTTCTTCCGCTCGAGCGAAAAACAAACGAACGAGCGAAATACACTCAAACTCTCGAACCCTATTTGTTGACGTATTTTCGTAATTTGTCTATGGTAGTGGGCCCTCAAATATGGACCATGAAGTAAAAGACGAAGTGAAATTGAAAAATATGTTAAGATAGAGTCATCATCTCCATGTTAAAATGCAGTTTTGTATATCTTACCGAGATATGTGAAAATGAAATAGAAGATTATGGGCTTAAACTACCTAGACTGACATTTTATGTTTCAACGATTATTTTCACATTGAAATGATGTTCGATTGAATGTTATAATTGCATTTTATTATTTCGCAGAATATGATTATCCTTTTCGGTAAGTGAACGATGATGTACACGTACTTCTTGCATTGTGATACGATATTTGTAATTGCTTAGGCAGGTCTGTCAACATGTGTATCCATTTTACGTTTCGGTTAGTAGATATTGCATACTTTGATATGTGCTGTATTTGAGTAATGTACGAAATTATTATTTAGACTTGTAATTGCATAGAGTGGTTTCTTTCCATGTATGGACTTTAGGATGACAGTGTTGCTGCTTATTAGGCTCTGAAATATGGGACGATGCCAATCATTCCACTACGAGTGCGGTACGTTCGAGCGTGGAAAATTCTAACGACCGTTGGCTATGCTGGAAGCTCCTAGAAAATGTCTATATTTTTAATTAACAGGTACTGTTATTATTCGTTCCTTCTCAAGTCCAACATATACTATCTATTATGTGGAAATGTAATAGAACATGGAATATATTTCTTTCTTCTTTCAGTTCTTGCTTTGTTGAGATAAATGTTTACAAATTCACAGCTTTGCTAATCAAAATGACACAAAACACGCCGGCGATATTGTCAAAAGCAACCACTATTACAAATATTTGAACACTTCTCAGCCTAGATACAGTGCTACCATCTACTGTCGGTTTCTTAATCTTTCGTTACTTTTTCGCTGAAATGGTTTGAATTCGTGGAAAAATCCCGATTCATCACCGACAAAGAGTAGGAGAGGATGTTAAAGATTTGTTAGATGATATTGGAGTAAAGAACATGTGAGAAAGCTGGTGACGTGGCTTATCAGCACATTTAAAACACACGAAAAAAGTTTAAAGCGGAACTGTGGTTAAACCAGTGATAAACGTAAGGTGTAAGTTGATAGCATATCACCCTGTTAGATACAAAATGCTAGCGGTGCTGATGCGGTACGGAATGACATTTAGGGGTTGCGATGTTAAAAATGAAGGAAAAATGAAACGTGCATGTATGCTTTAGCTGCTACATCAAATACTAAACAACTTTTAGTAGACTTCTATGAAAATATGCCAATGACTTGATTCATTTTTGCTTGTCTGCTTGATTTCAATGGTATCGTTACAATCCAGAACTGTCCGTGACTGTACAAAGAAGTAAATGTGGCTTGCCCCTCCGAAATTTTGAGAAAATTCAGATTTTTAAATAAACACAGTGAAGAACTCGAGATTCCCCACCTCTTTAAAATGACTCCCGATTGCCATTTCGAGAGTAGAAAATTCTAAATCTACGAAATATCATATTGTGTATACCGTTCACTTAGAAAACAGCTGTGTAGTATCCACCTTTTATCTTACACTCTATTCCATTATTGTTCATCTTTTTAATTTACTTTGACATCTATTTACACTATCATTTATTTACAATACAGCGATCTTCTTTCTTGTAGTTCTTGTTCTGCCATCTCTGTTTAACATTAGTAACTATTTACACGTATTAGGCCTATTGGGTACGTAACAGCTTTTTCCGGATATGAACACTTTTTTAATTTATTCGACCTGTTTCAGTAACACCACAACTTGGTGAGCCTTCCCACAAGTTTTAGTAAATTTCACTCTCTATCTTAAAAACTTCAGAAGGTACAAAGGTTTGTAATCGGAGAGGAACTTTTTGGACACCCTGTATATATTTATGCAATATTCTGTATTAACTCACGAACTCGAAAAATAATCGAATATAAGCAATCGATAAATCTTGAAACTTGGTTTCTTTTTCTTTTGTGTTATTAACTAATTACTGTCATTACATCTATATATCATCGGTTTTAAATGTAAGGTGAAGTACATATGAATGGCTTATTGCAGAAAGGGACCTGAGTCACTTTTGCACAATTCTGAGAAAAACAAGAAAAATTGTATAATTTTGATTGTGTAAGAAAGAAATGTGCCATTGTTGGCTCAAATATTCAGCATAAAGAAAAGTTAATTTTGCAACCCTCAATGCACCCCCCTGCAGTATGCTGCTAGAGACAGTGGAGATGAAAAGGTTGTGACTCCGGTACCTTTCTGCAATAAAAGTGGAAACTTTGAGAAATAAGACGAGAATTATCCTACAAACGCCCGTTTGTGGTTGCCACATAAGCTAGGTTAGGTTAGGTTATGTTATATATGCCACAGAAAATTATAGATTCATCAATGAATGACAGTGTACTGCACTTTCTGGACTTTATTGTCGGTGTTTGAAGTACAATAATGTACGAGGTCATACATGCATGTGTTACTTTACATCTGAGTCTGTTTCATTGCCGTGTGTAGTGGGCCACTGAAGAATATCTTCATAAAATCCTTTGACGTCGTCTGGTACATACGACAAGGCAGTTCATATGTCCTTTAATTTAGTAAGCTTGATCGTCATACGTGCAACTGGGAACGTACGTGGCGTAGGAATTACAATTCTTGCACCTTTGGACAGATAGAAGGTGTGAGACGTCAAACCTTTGATGACTTCGGAAACCTTGACAGTACCCTTATGTTCAGCACAGTATTCAAAGTAATGATACTTGGAAATCTGAAAATACTGCCTATTCTTGTAGGAACACATGGTAGTTTTCACAGATGCCACATTTTTTTTGTAGGCATGAGGCCACCACGTTGCTAAATCAATAATGTTACTGGTGTCAATAAGTTTGACAGTATTTTTACCGCCCGAGCTGTATTACAGATTAGCGTACACAGTTCGTACAACGTATAAATACGGCTAGGTTTATTGCAGAAAAGGACCCGAGTCAGTGACTCGGGTACCTTTCTGCATTAAAGTACACTTTTCACTGTGCATTTTCTTGGCTATAGCCTCGTGTGACTGACGTCCATTCTGCACTAAAAGATGTGTCTGTAACTAGGAAAATAAAAAATACCATTAACTCCGATACCTCAAAAATGTGACTCAGGTCCCTTTCTGCAATAAGCCATTCATATGTTTTTCCTTGGTTATTTTCTTGGTTATCATGTGTAAGTTCTAACCCAAACTGTCAGGTTAATACTTTATACTTCTCTTTCATATTTAATCTTATATTAATTTTTATATTACTGTAACACATATTATCATATTATTGTACTTTTTGAATTCTTCTGATTGCATATTTTGTGTACCAAACAGTGTTATAATACAAGACACTGTAAATGGGCATTTGCCTGTAGTGTCATGTCTTTAAATAAATAAATAAATAAATATCTCAGAATTAACTAAATGTACGTACGTACACATGCAAAATCTTGGTGTAGCGAGAAACAAATTAAATTGCAACTTCATTAGGCAAAACATTCCTGATCCTTATCTTTCCGAGTCAACAATCGGGTAGTCCACCTCCGTGGAGTAGTGGTTAGCACAGCGCACTACGACGTCAGGAGTCTCCGGTTCGGTCCCGACTTCGGCATGGGCGTTCTTTGTGAACGCCCCTTCATCAATTTCATTACATCATCACTCATCATCATCACCGCGATTAGCCAATAGTGGTAAAAAGGCAAAGTCAAATAAACCAAATCAATCAATGTATCAATGTGTATGTGCGTGTGTGGAGGTTGAACATTGTACCCCACAGTTCAAATAAGTTCCTGCACCACAGGACATCATCCACATTTACCACGTTCACCTCATCTCCCGCTTGCAGCCCCAATTTTATGACCCTCCCCCATACATTTGCCCGCATAACTGAGGGGCGTTTAACCTCACTTGCCCTCACCAAAGCTAATGAGAAATAAGAAACGGAACTAATCCTTGATAAACTAGAACAGAAGTGGGGGCAATTACCCTTTAAGCTTCCTCCTAATCACCGCCAGAAAGAGAGCGAGAGAGAGATAGCAAAAGACAGCGGCATCCAAGTCAAGAGACATCGCTCGTGAAGATGAAAGCAGTCAGCTTCCCTCGTGCTCGAGCTTCAGCCCCTCTACATTCCCCGCACCGTGATTGTTTCCTGACAAGCAAACACTCGCGTGGGGTCGGCGCACGCCGTCTGTCACAAATCCAAAAAGAGTGTGGCTCGTTATTAAGCGGTCAGTGCCTCCTCCTCCACGTTGTCAAGCAGAATTGGTTCACTCTGAGTTAAGCATAAGAGAGTTCTCGCGATAGAAATGATTCTTTTATTTATCCAACATCCTTGATATTATCGCTGGAGTCAGAAAAGGAAGTGTAGAATTAGGAAAGAACGCGAGATAAAAAAGCTGAAAATCAATTTCCTTTGCACATTTTATCACCTCGGCAATTTTGAGCATCTGAAAATAAATACCTGATAAGGGGGTATAATTGGTACAGACTTCCTCCATATTTTTTTTTTTACCAAGTATGGTCCCAATGCGGAAGCAGCGTATGTAATAGGGCTAAACTCACAGATATCCAATTGGATTTTTATTTGGGGAAGCAGCGAGTCCAAGAACAATGTCATTTTGTCCACGTTATTGCCTACGCCTGCGCAAACTGGAAAGTCTACCTGATTTCAGCGGCTACGCATGCGCGAACTGGAAACTCAACGTTAATTTCCACAACTACGCATGCGCGAACTGGAAACTCAACCTGATTTTCCACAACTACGCATGCGCGAACTGGAAACTCAACGTTAATTTCCACAACTACGCATGCGCGAACTGTAAACTCAACGTTAAATTCCACAACTACGCATGCGCGAACTGGAAACTCAACCTGATTTTCCACAACTACGCATGCGCAAACTGGAATGTCCAACCTGAATACACTCTCTACTCTCCTCACCAAACGACAATGGCATGTAAAATGATGGCGAAGTAGCAGTAGTAAAAGCAGCAAGGTTGGGTCAGTTTTCCCATGGGGAAATCCACTCGAGATCCATATTGGGAGGTTGTTACGTAGAATACATTTTAAAACCATAAACCAATTAACGCACTACATAATTTCAAATTCGAACATGATATTGACAAATATGTTACTTAGGTATGCATTAGAACACACTAGAAAATTATAGCAATTTGAAATGAATGGTCAACTATCGGGCGTAAAAAAAAAAAAAAGAGCGCAAGGGCTTCTAGCGTTTAGGGAAATACCAGCAAAGTTTTTCGTGTGCACAAAGGGCCATTAACATTGCATATTACCCGTATTCCCCATGAGAAAAACTGGAAGATTTCTGGCTTACGACTATAGTGAAGAATGGTAGAAATTAAATGCATAAATACGACAACAAGCAAGGTAATACTCAGAATAATTGTTTGGAAATGCAGTTGAATTTTAGTACAACATCTATGAAATAGAGGTGATGGTATTTTCTGAAGCAGAGGAGGAAAGAATCAAGATGCAGGAGGCCTTTGGAAGGAACAGCGAATAGGAGCAGAGGAAGAATCTGTATACAGGTGGACCTTGGAAGGAACAAAGAATAGAAGCAGAGGAAGAATCAGGATGCAATAGGGCTTTGGAAGGAACAGCGAATAGAAGTAGAAGAAGAATCAGGATACAGGTGGACCTTGGAAGGAACAAAGAATAGGAACAGAGAAAGAAGAATCAGAATGCAGGAGGACTAGGATGGAACAAATAATGCAATCATAGGAAGAATCAGGAAATAAAAAGAGCAGAAGAAGTATGAAAATGTTGAATGGCATTAGAGGAAACAACGGGGGGGGGGGGGGGGAAGAAGAATCAAAACCCTTTAGGATCTTAAACTAAACGAAGAAAATAGACAGAAGAAGAATCCAAATTATGAATTTGAAGGAAGGAGATTCGTAAATTTAATCATTTGGTTCCTTTACATTTAAAAAGACATGCCATAAGGCAGAGAAAAACCTGGAAGACGAAACAGATAAGGCTAATCTCCTCAAATAAGTAATGCACTTACAATAAACACCTTTCGATTTCTCGATGCAAGTGTCTATATTGAAGAGAACAAATTAATAGTAATTACCTTTAGCTGGAGACTAGGAAGCAGTCTGCGCAAAAGGACAATCAATGGAGCCTGTGGAATAAGAGAACTCATGTTAAGGTTTCTAATAGTAGCTCTGTGCACAACACGAGAATTAATATAACAATATCGTATTAATTGTTTGCCAAATTAGGCTCTCAACAGATAGTTGCAATTTTTAGTGCACTTTAACTTATGGTGTAACTTATTTCTCACGGGAAATAAGATGATTTTGTTAATCTTGAGGGGAAAATTTAGTTTTGATACAAATTTTCGAGGAAAGCTTTTAAGTGAAGGAGAATAGGAGTAAAAGATCTGACTTTATGTGCGAAAAATTGGTTCATTTCTGAGTGTTGCTCACTGGTTAGCTCTGGGTCCTACTCAACCTCCAATCTAATGCGTAGTTGATAGTTGATGTATGTAAAATGAAATGCCAATATGCCCTCCCCGATGGCGTAGTGGAAACGTCGTCGCCTTGTAATCAAGGAGTTCCGGATTTGATACCCGGTGGAGGCACATAGTGGTTCGGATCCAACTTTAAACAGTACTGCAGTACCGATTAGCTTATCTGTGCATAAAGTGGACTTAAAACGAAAGAATTAAACTCAAAACTTAAATGCCAATATGTAGAAAGCTTCTATACTCTCAGATAACTGCCGATTGAATATCCTCTTGGGGCTGTGTAGGTAAGTCTGAGGGCATACGTTGGGTGTGCTCCCTATCCAGATTAACTGATAGCATTCAAGGTAAGATTTCTAATTCCTATCCTTTCTTACACTTGCAGCATTGAGCCGACCTTCGTGGCGGAGTGGTTAGCACAGCGCGCTACATGGCCTTTGCACGAGTGTTCGCTGTGTCTTCCTCAATTTTCTCGTAACATCACTTCTCCTCATCTTTGCGATTAGACAAAAATGGAAGTGTGATAATAAATAACAGAAATCTCTGTGATACAAAACGTTCCGATAGAAGGTGAAAAAACGTGGAAAACATCACGTGATTTCATGTAGCTATCGCAATTATTGCATGTATAACATGCATTATGTTCTGTTATTTCTTGGATAAAATGTTGAAAAGCGTGCGCGTTATACACGCATAAATATGGTACATTTTTGTTTTTAAGCCTAAAACTCTCCCTCCGAGTACCTAGACATAAAACACGCACGGAGCAAGGAAACTTTCCACACTACAACTCCCAGACTCTCACTCATACAACGTTCATTATTCCATAGACTACCGAACCAATTCATCAAACCAAGTAGATATATTCAGTTCATATTCATCTCTTATCACCAACTTAGAAAAAAAATGTACGTAAGTATTGCATTGTGAATATACTCTGTTTACCTTCTTAATGTTTTGGCTTGTTTATTTTTGTTTATTTTAGTTTATTATATTTTATCTTATTTTGCGTGTGTTTTTTAACACTAGTCTACTGTTTTACTGTTCTTTCTTTCCGGTTTAATTTGGCTTCTGCTGCACTGGAAATTTTAATAAATAAATAAATCAAACGCAAGAATGTTGTATTTTTCGTCGCATTTTTTGGACAAATTCATATTATTTCGCGATTTCGAATGGTGAAAAATGTTCACAGAACATGTCATTGCAAGTTTTTAAATACTTTTCGTAGCCATTAACATTTTTCGGTGCTATCGTACTTGAGATAAATCAACGTCCTTACGTATCAACCATGCTTCGTTGAAAATAAGTCTTCCCGGTATTATGTTTTAAAAGTTATATTTGTTCTTGATTAAAACACTGTTTAAAACATAAACATTGTACAGGGTTCGGTAACTAAACCTGATGGTTTTGAATTACAAATAAAAAGAAAACTCTTTCATGGAACGAATTCAATTTAATGCATCTTGTTCTACATATCAAAGCATTTTTAAAAAATAGCATGGGTGGCAGTTTCATGCAGTTTCTTGTCAATAGCATGGGTGGCAATTTCATGCAGTTTCTTGTCAAGGATAGTTAATTTTTTGAACGGCACATCTGTGAGGCGTGGCAACTGAATCTGACGGTTTTTAAATCAACACTGAAAGGACGTTGCTCGAGGAAGCGACAGTCAGCTGCTCGTTATCTCAATGCATGCCAGTCAGCATGAAACAGTGGTCTGTACAATAACGTACTTTTGTGGTTGAGACACTTTTTTTTTCATAATGAATACCATTCTACTGTGGGTAAGGAACTTCAAGGAGACGGCATCAGCAATGAAATGAATACCTGGTGGACATCGTAAGGTTCGAAAGCCAGAGAACATCGAAAGAGTTCGGGTATGTTTTGAGGAGTTATTCAAAAATTGAACTGTCCTTGACAAGAAACAGCATGAAATTGCCACCCATGCTATTTTCCTAAAATGCTTTGATATGTAGAACAACATGTATTAAATTGAATTCGTTCCATGAAAGAGTTTTGTTTTTATTTGTAATTAAAAACCATCAGGTTTAGTTGTCGGACCCTGTACAATGTTTATGTTTTAAACAGTGTTTTAACCAAGAACAAATATAACGTTTAAAACATAATGCCGGGAAGACTTATTTTCAAAGAAGTATGGTTGATAAGTAAGGACGTTGATTTCTCTCAAACGCGAAACCACCGAAAACTGTTAATGGCTACGAAACATGTTTATGAATGTTTTATTTGTCTCTAAAAAGAAAAATACACAAATTTTGCCAACCCTCATGAAGCATATCGCTGCAAGGAGTTGCATACAATTGCGGGCCTATCATCTTTTCCCCTCCAACTCCACGAATGTTGCGGATTCGGACCATGACGCTAGGGGGCTTCCGTGGGTGGAACGGTGCTTTAGGCGACAGCATCTGCCTATTCGGTCACGGTCTTCGCCGATAGCATCAACGAGAGAGGTGAGAAGTAGTCTGCGAATGTCGTCAGTGACAGTACCTGCATGCGTCTGCTGTAAAGAAGCCAAAATAGCCCCATTCCCCGCGGCTATTGTTACAGGACGAGCTTGATCCATTGCCAACATCGAAGCTGTTGCTCAAAGTATAAAGGGTCTTGAGCAGTAAATAATCAACAAAGGTCTTATTTACCAAAGAGGAAGAGAGACTCACAAAGAGTCGAGTCTGACTAGAATTTAGAGCAAAATTCTTCAACTATTTTAGACTGTTGCAGGGGCAATATTTCTTCATGTTACACAAACTCCCCCTTCGTTTCCGAAAATTTTCAGATGACTGGCTGGTTGGTAAATCCGACCAAGTCTGTTTTTCTTCCCTTAACCAGTTATAGTAGCTATATACGTACAGAATTTTTGTACAGTAAATTAAGAAAGACTGATAGTTCACAAAAGTTTTCCTTTCGGCGTTAAAATATAAATATTCAACCAAACGTTATTATGCCCCTACAACTGCACACAGAAAATGTTAATCACTGGAAGCAGAGAGTATGTACTTCATTAGTCTGTGCTAGAAGTGCAACAAGTGTATTTACAGAATGAGGTACTAGAGTGCGCGTCAAATCTCCTGCATATGGCGATAGCCAATAGCAGTGCACTGCAGCGGTACCATGTCGAAATTTCACGGAAAAGAGACAGCGTGGTTGAGCGAAACTCCTTGTTACGGAGAGCACGGCAACACCGCACGTCTGCGATTCGCTGGTGCTGGTCAGCCGTTCAAGGCCATATGCAGGAGATTTGACTCACACTCTAGTAGATGATGTTAAAGCTTCAATGTTATCCCCTACAACTGCACACAGAAAATGTTAATCACTGGAAGCAGAGAGTATGTACTTCATTAGTCTGTGCTAGAAGTGCAACAAGTGTATTTACAGAATGAGGTACTAGAGTGCGCGTCAAATCTCCTGCATATGGCGATAGCCAATAGCAGTGCACTGCAGCGGTACCATGTCGAAATTTCACGGAAAAGAGACAGCGTGGTTGAGCGAAACTCCTTGTTACGGAGAGCACGGCAACACCGCACGTCTGCGATTCGCTGGTGCTGGTCAGCCGTTCAAGGCCATATGCAGGAGATTTGACTCACACTCTAGTAGATGATGTTAAAGCTTCAATGTTATCATCCAAACCAAGTAAACCACGAATGAATAAGATATATATTTCGCCTCCGATTATTATAACATTGTATGTATTTTCATATTTGTATAGGCTATACCTAATGCGTGAATTGATATTTTAGATAAGGAAGCTTTTTTTCTTTTTAACGATTTGGGGCACACAACTGAAAGTTGCGGGGCGGGGTCGCAGAGGATGTTAGTTACTCTTCTGACTTCTCTACACACGGCTATGATTTGTTTCAATTCTGAAATCTAAAATTTTGTAAAATCAAGTAAAGGGATATGGTTATGAATAACGGTATCCATGACTATGGCCAAGATATCCAGTCCTAGACACAATTTATTGTTTCAGCTATTTATCGACACACACCAAAAAATTCCTCAACACCACCTAATTATTTTTATAAAGACCTAATTTCATGTCACTTGGGCTCTAAATTTAAACTTACACTGCTCTAAATATGAACCTACACGCCCATATGGAAAATTTTGGATAAACTCCTGCATTATGTGACCTCATGGCGCGGTGCACATAGGCTATATAATTTTTCCTTTATCATAAACAAGCACTATTTTCATAGACGATGTAAAATGTTACTCCACATAGTTAACTGTGATAAAGCCGCCCCCCGTGGCGGGGTGGTTAGCACATCGCGCTACGATGCCAGGTGTCCCGGGTTCGAATCCCGGCCTGGGCATGGATGTTTGTAACTGTCATCAATATCGTCATATCTTCACTCATCCCCATCTTTGCAAATTAGCCAAAAGTGGCACAAAAAGCTAAGTAAAATAAAACAAATCTAAATATATCATTAACTGTGAACAAATATCGATAAGTATTGACTGTACTGCTATAGGCGGCGCCAGGGAGTGAAGGGGGGGATGCATGTGGGTGTTTCCGTACCCCCTAATGTCAGTTCCGCGTCCCCGAAATTCTTGTCAATAATTCTCCAAAGTAAACACTGAATCATGATAGTATTTATTTTCACTACATGTCACACAGCTGTGTGCTGTTTGACGGGTATGATCATGAAAACTGTAGGTCCAGTCCTGCTTAGCTTTCGTGTAACTGTTGGCTCACTACCATCCAGAAACAATTTAATTTTAAGTCATCACTAAGATGGCCATTACGAGTATTAAGAAACTGCATAATCATGCTTCACTCCTTTGGACATTCGGTTATTTTTAAATATAATGTATTAGGTAATTTAACATTACACACTATTTTATTCACGAAATGCAAAAATTACTACACAGAACCACAGGAGAAAATTTGTTTGGACTAAATAAAACAAACTAAAATTGTTTTCGGCAACCAAACATCTGTTTAAATAGGAGCCAAAATATCAATGTTCACCAGTACCAAAAGTTTTCAATAATCCTACACATGTGTTTAGTTTAAGGTGACCAGACGTATAAGCCGGGATTGTCTTTTCTTTTCTTTTTAGTAAAGTAAAACGGGACGCTAAAATGTCCCTTTTTGTGGCAATTACTTATCTGCATTTGATTACTGCAACAATACACCTTCTCCACTATTACTATGTAACTATGGTATTACTGTGTAGAAATTATTTCTCATTTCAATGTCAACAATGTGCCATATTCTAAACTTCTTTAAATATTGGAATTTCTTCTCTGTTTACCTCGATGGCCCCACTGAACGAGTGTATATGAATGGTTTTAGGCAAGTGACGAATGATCTTTTAGTACAAATTTTGAAAGCTATATTGATAAGGTCAATCACACATGTGTAAACTTTTACATGCTATTTGAAAAGAATGATGTACTGCAGAAGATCCATTCATCAAAAAAATATCAATGACTTCTAATTCAAAAGGACTGCGGAGTTGAAGTGTAGTGCATATCACCATGATATGTAAGTTATTTACAGAGTATTTATTAATTAGTTTTTTCAGACACATATTTATTACGAAACAGTTTTTACTAAAAAAAAAAGTGTAAATTTTCCAGTCTTGGCTTTCCTTCTGGAAATTATTAAAAATGTCCCGTTTTGATTTAAAAATTTGGTCACAGTAATTTAGTTACCAAGAATTTTGGTTAAAATCGTCAGATTTAGGAAAGGTAAAGGTAAAGTGTTCCCCTGTGCATAGCACCACGCCATGAAGGCGTATAGGGGGTGTGGGGGTAACGCCCCACACTTTCTTGATCCGGTCATGAGTGGGGGTGATGTGATCAGCATCACGCCCCTGACCGCCTTTACCCCCCAGGGTTTCCCCCAGGTACCCATGTTATTCGACGCTGGGTGGGCGCCGGAGCCGCTTCCATCGTTAGAAAAGTTCCCGGATTTGAACCGGCCGGGGATCAAACCCGGGACCTTTAGCATGGTAGTCAGACGCGTTACCGACTGAGCCACCGCGGCCACTTCAGATTTAGGAAAGGCTACCAAATTTTATGTTTGTTGTTACCATACTTGTTTTGTTAGAGGTTTTTTTTCTGTTTATGTATTCATCATGGCGGAAGCACAAAGAAATATGTTCAGGTGTCACCCTACTGAAAATAATAAAATAAGATATTGATTTTATAGTGATAAGCTAGATCTACAGCGTATAATAGCAGTAACAGTAACTGCAGTGAGTTACTATGCATAAGGTACAATGGCGGCGATTTTTTCAGTGAAATGCACATGCAACCATGATAGTAAGATCAGCACCTGGCGCAACCTGGTGTACTGTTTCTAAAATCCTCAATTCCCAAACGATATTCATCATTATCTACAATTGAAACTACCTAGCATTATCGTTTTTCCACATTCTTTTCTTATTGCTAATCACCTACAACAAGAACGAGAACAATGTTTCTCTCATTGTCTAGGGAACGTTTACTTCAGCATTTGCAGGGTCAACGACCTGACTTCAGCAACATCGAATTGTCAGTAGGGAAAAGTGTCGTTATTGTCTGTGAAAGGAATTCTTGCTTTACGTTCAACACAATGGCGATTATATAATTCACCAGGATTCCATTTCAATGTTCTTCTATGTCCTCTGAAGTCAACTTTGTTATTACATTGACATAAACTGAAATTCAAATGTGAAAAAAATTACAAATATATAATTCGAAGAAATGATGATCGGGAAATTTTAAAGCTCCGATTATGTTTGTGATCAAGTCGTACAATTATAGCATGGATATTCGGTAAGGGGAGCAATGGGGGGGCCACACCGATTTCATTTCAGTCACAGTAATTTACATTAATTATTAAATGGGCGTTGTAGGTTCGTAATAAATTCAAACTGAAGAACTGTTTTCTTTTCTTTTTTTTTTAATTATGGGGGAAAATGTACCTTGCTTGCTCCTCCCTGGTAAATATCCGACGGACGTTCATGAATGTTAGGTATGACAAACGAATCGAATTGGCGTCTCGTTTCGTGATACGATGACGTCTACAGTGTACAGTTACCATGTGTAATTATAATTCACCATAAGCGACTAATATATAATAGCGTTCTTCATTTACACGGAATTTCTCTCTTCGAATTTAGTTATAGATTTTTTAAGTTTCATTCCTAGATTGTTTTGTTTGTTTCGTAGCCTCGACTTTTGTTCTAATTTAGTGGTTACGACTTTCGTTCCAATTCTGTAACTTCGATTTTCGTTCCAATTTAGTAACATCGACTTTCGTCGTTCGAATTTAGTTACATCGACTTTCGTCGTTCGAATTTAGTAACTTCGACTTTCGTTTCAATTTAGTAACTTCGACTTTCGTTCCAATCTAGTAGCTACGACTTTCGTTCAAATTGAGTAATTTTGACTTTCGTTCCAATTTAACTTATACATTAGTTCCAATTTAGTAACTTTGACATTAGTAGTTCCAATTTAGTAACTTTGACATTCGTACCAATTTAGTAACTTCGACTCTCGTTCCAATTTAGTAACTTCAACTTTCGTTCCAATTTAAAAACTTCGACTTTCGTTCTAATTTACTAGCATCAACTTTCGATCGATTTAGTACTTACGACTTTCATTCCAATTTAGCAGTTACGACTCGCCAGGGGTCCCGGGTTGAATCCCGGTCTGGGCATGGATGTTTGTGAGTGTCCATTCATCAATTTCATTATGTCATCACTCATCCTCATCTTCGCAAATTTGCCAAAAGTGGCACAAGAAGAGAAGTAAAATAAAGCAGTTACGACTAAAATAAATACAAATTCTAGATTCGTTGCATCGAGCTTCGTTCTAATTTCGATCGAAACATTTCGTTTAAATTTTATTTTCTTTCACAACTGTGATTTTAAGTCCTTCGTTTCCCTTCCTTTCCAACGGATCAAGATTTTCAGTTTTTTGTTTTACACTGTTTTTAGTGTTTTTGTGATAGCCAGTTTCTAGTTTTACACTTTTTAATGTTTTTGTGAATTTCAGTTTCTGATTTTACATTGGTTTTATTGTTTTGTTAACGTCAGTTTATTGTTTTATACTTTTCAAAACTGTTTTGTGAATGTCAGTTTCTGGCTTTGCACTGCCTCTATTGGTTTTGTAATTATCACTGGGTTTACACTGTTTTTATTGTTTTTTTTTTTAGAATTCCAGTTTCTGATTTTAAACTGTTTTTATTGTTTTGTGATTTTCGGTTTCTAATTTACACTTTCGTTCCTTTGTGATTGTCATTTTATGGTTTTTACACTATTTTCATTGTACAATGTAGAAATAGCATGTTTTGGTGAGTTTTTGTCCTGGTTTTAGATTTCTATCGTCTCCTATTTTTTTTTCGTTGAAATGTTGCCAACCGTACCACCGAAAAGAATATGAACTCTCCAGGCATCCACATGGCTTTGTAATAAGTTATCCCTTTCCCAAGAAACAGGTCTGGATAAAAGCCAGAATGGTTTCGACAGAAATTTATTCTGGCGATGAGTTTGCTCAACTGGCAGAAGTTCTGTTCCAGAGCTCTTATATAAATTACAGGGACTCTCAAGATTTCGGAGGCGCGCTTGCTACGTCACTGAAGTCATCATGACCCACCTCAAAGCACATAAACGTCCAGATGACGTTGGTGTTGGTCTCTTAAGTTCCAAGGAGAAAATATAGCATCAACCGATTCTGGCAAGGATGTTTTGAATGGTACTGTGGAATATTTTCGCGTGTGTTTTGTCCAATTGCGTAGGCGCGATGCCAAACTAAGGGGGCAGTTTACTTTTTCTTCTATTTCTTCGTAGACAATGCATCATTAAGAAGCCATTGTGAGAGGGGGAAAGTGGGGGGAATTGACCCCACGCCCTCCTAATCATCGCCACAGTATAATTACACACAAACCATGTTATTATAGGATTGCGCTGCAAGAGAATATTTCTTTCCATGTCGGGCTGTACTTTAATGCACAACGTATCAAACTTTGTTACAAATGAGGAAATACATGGCCTAAACGCAAGAAATATAGAAAAACTTGATACAAAACACTGCTGCCTTAACTTATGTAAAAAAAAGTCCCTTAACCCTTAAAGGACCCAGCGTGTTTTCCCGGTAAACGCACGAACGACCGAGGCATTTTCAGCGGGAATTTTAAATTTCCGCATGCTTTTATATAAAATTTTATATCTCTGGAACTAAGAAAGCTGGAGTTACAAATTACACCTCGTTTTGTTCAGTACAGATTTGGCTATAAGACTATGACATGAAGAAGAAGAGGAAGAAGAAAGAAGAGAAACTTGTTTCCTTTTTACGAAATTTGAAAATCGGCGGGCCCCCACGCGGCGACGCCGCGACGTAATGTGCAAAATTATTATTTTAGTGCGTTCGTTCCCTTGGTAAAAGTGCCATTACAAATCCCAGAACTGAGAATTATTATAATAAAATTATAAAAAAGAAAAATGTAACGAGATTTTCGGAGGACTGCCCCCCCCCAATATAACCCAAATGAAATTGAACCTTACTGGTTGTTTATCACATACCTCAAGACTCATGCAGAACTAAAACATGAATATCCGAACAAAAACAGAGTCACAGTATGTCCCAAAAGTCAGATACTACACGCAAAAGCATCGTCACCTAGGTCGTTTAAGCGTTTCATCTCTGTAATAAACAACCAAAAGGTGTGAGGAAAGAACCAAAATTGATCATTTTCAAGCTGAAAGATAAAATCCATGCTTCTGAAGCATGTTTTTTATTCTGCAGGGTCGCTCAATAAGTCCCTTAACACCCCCGTTACAAGGCCACTGCAGCGCGCAACGTGGAAATGCTGACGACCAATTGTTGCCAAACCACATTGAAACCACCCGCGCGGTCGGCGGCCATCTTGATGTCCGCCATCTTGAAAGCAACGTGATAATTTTAAACGGGAAAGGGGGTCGTGCGACACATCAGTGTGGGCTAGAATTTCACCAGGAAACCAACTGTGACATTTATTAGCACCTAACTTTTATTGTTGCATGGATAACGGTATCACAAAAGTTATAACACATGCTCAATATGCTCAATTTGTGGTACCGTTATCTCTGCAACAATTAAAGCTACGTGCTAACAAATGTCACAGTTGGTTTCCTGCTGAAATTCTAGCCCACATTGATGTGTCGCACGACCCCCTTTCCATTTAAAATTATCACGTTGGTTTCAAGATGACTGACATCATGATGGCCCCCGACCGCGCGGGTGTCGTCAATGTGGTTTGGCAACGATTGGTCGTCACCATTTCCACGTTGCGCGCTGCAGTGACCTTGTACCGGGGGTGTTAAGGGACTTATTGAGCAACCTATACAGGTGAATACATGGAAGCGACTTTTCCATAAGACAAAATTTATATAACGTAGTATAATCACATATTCTTCTTGTAGATTTAAATGTCAAATGTATAATTAATGTCGCCTAGTAGTAGGCTGTAGTGTTTTATATTTTCTCATACCAGAGTAAGGTCCAATTTTTACAATTTTTGGTAATGTATTTCGTATTGGTACGTATGTGTGAGATTCTTTGTGATTGTTCCTTCACAAATCTCATCATATCATCACTCATCCTCACCTTCGCGATTAGCGAAGCAAAATACAACAAACAAATATGGACCGATTCCCCAATATGGTCTACTCGCCGTATCTACGGTGTTTACCGTGAAATTCATTAGATGGCGTTATATACCAGACCCTCATGTGGAGTGTGAGACCAGCTGGATCCGAGTTGCAGAGGCAGCACAACGGTCAATGGAAGTTGGAAGCTCACAAACAAAAAAGGTGTATTATTTTCACAAGGAGTATGACTCTTCATATTTTTATCTCTTATTAATATTAAAACTGATGCAATAGGTGAATATCGTAGCGCTGTTAGTCTATTTTCAATGTACAATATTATCGTACCTCATCATATTGGTGGTATGTGAGGGTAGAGACACGATCAGGATTGTCCAATATAGCCAGGATGGGCCATATTGGGGAATAGAGGCCATTTTATTGTTATTGGAAATTAGTGCAGATAATCACAATTATACATTCTTAAAATCATTAGTTTACGATACAGATGATACCAATTTTTATCTGCGTCCTGCATCTTTTAATAATGTCTTTGTAATATTCATCAAGTGTTTTATATTTTTATTAATATTTGTAAATCAAGTCACATTAACCTTCTGTTTATAACAGACTCAATTTGTTTCCATGAAATTCCAGGACCTTTTTTGAGCAATTATTTCTGTAATTTGCAACGCGGGCCATATTGGGAACACCCTGTTCCCAATATGGACCACTTGTATCTTTTAAAATTTTACCTTATTGCACCTTGTATACAACAAACATAAGAACAAGCTTCTTTTTTTTATTATTCCAAATTAATCACACTTAAGTAATGGCATAGTCATTGCGTGGAAAAAAGTTGGTTAAAAAAATATCAAAGCTTAGGTGGGCCATATTCGGGTTATCTAACATATGCGTATATAGTATACATACATAGATAGGTATAAAGTACGTGTGTGCACACTAAAGCGGCATGCATTATATGCTGAAATAACAAGGATGAAAATGGATAAAGGGATCGGTTTTGAAGCCCCTCCAAAAGCAGCTAGAAACGCGGTGTATGAAAAGTAACGTTTTGAGCCTTTTTACCTCCGAAGAGCCTTTCATTCGGCCTCTGTGGAATCTCGCTATAAATAACACATCGAACTGCAAGAAATTGGCACAGTTTCTATCTGGATTATGCAAAAAAGGCTCTCGTGTGCGGACAGGTGTCAGGGACATGTGTCCCGGATTGGATGGAGCCTTTGAGCGCTGGTGGAGGAAGGCGAGGGGGATGATATTAATAGGCAAAATGTATATTTCTCTCCAAGAATGATGGAATGCTGAGAATGTTAACTACGAACAGGCGAGGATGAGGCAGAAATTGCACTTTGAGCGCTCAGAGGCCACAAGAGACATATTGCAGTTGAGGTTGGGTAGTAACCATAACAGAAACGCGATTCTCTGGGTATGAAATAAGTGGCATTCCATGTGAAATCAACCAGTTAAGAGGCCCTTTCCAACCCCACATACGTATTTTGATTCATTTGAAATTTGCCGTAATGAAAGGTCCCTCTGAGGTATGAAAATATGCAACATTGCAGATCCATATCTTTTGTATTTCCGAAATTACAGTGTTTCAAACTGTGCGATTTTAAAATATTTTTTCCAAAATCTTGTTAACTTTAAATTGCAATATTTCGGCAACCGGGGGACCTATAGAAGTGATACGGACGGCGTTGGAAAGGTCTTGAAGTGCTCTTTCACACAAGATATATCTTGCCTATGCCAGGGTAGAAAAACAATTGAAGGTGGTGTCAAGAAAACTTCGGTAGCTATTTTCTCAAAAACGGGTCTTATATTTTTTTTTTTTCAAAAAATTACTTGTCATACATACACTATAACTCAATAAGTATACAAAATCTAAAAATGGGACGCAAATGGGATTCGGAGTTATGTTAGATTTAGGTTAGGTTTGGGTAGGGTGTAGTAGGTTAGGGAATGGATGCTAACAGATCTTGATAGACAAATTCCTAATATTCAAAAGGAAAAGTCAAACAGAAATCAAATACAATATTGTTTGAATTAACGTACATGAAGCTGATGTTTAAATTCAACTTTATTATAAATACAGGGTGACTCAAATGTCCGGTTCCTTAGGCAACTTTGATATTAGCGCACATAGCGAAAAATAAAAAGAGTGGAAAGTTGCTGCAAGTAGGGAGTTTCAATCTAAAATGCTTGAATTTTCAACGTAGCATGCACCGTTCAGAATGTAGACTGGTACGACCTTCATTGGTAACCAAAAATGCTACTATACCCTGTAGTAACGTCCGTATTACACTTACAAGCCGCATCCACTTGTCTTATTCCACGGACATACGAAGCCCCAAATAATTTTGGCTCATAACTTTTTAGTAGGGCGTTTCCGGGCCAGTGTTCTTTATCTCATATTGGTACTTGGGTCAGTCTCCATCCACCCTGCAAATTTGAATCAAGGTCACAGGAACACCCTGTATGTACATAGAGTTCATATTTTTAAAATATCAGAAGGTCTGTATCATAATTATGTAGAAACTCGTCGATATGGCAATATCAGTAACCCATACGGGACGGCTCGGTGGGCGATTTTGTCTCACTACCGAAGTTCCCGTGTTCGAATCCCGGCATGGGCAAAAGGTGTTGTTTGCAATTGTTTTTTTCATGGTCGACCTCCGTGGCGGACTGGTGGTGCTACGTCGTATTGCAAAATATGTGTCACCATTGTTCTGATCAGGCGATTCTTGGAGATCACAATGTTCGCCAACACCACTCCTTCAACTTATGTTGAATAACGCTGTTATATAAGCACTTCCAAAAATCCCAGATTTGCAACTTCATAACAATGCAAAAAAAGATTATTTCCTCTTTGTAAAGAAGGGTTCAATAAGTTAAGTAATAATATTTAAACTTTCTCCACAAAGCTGCAAGCACGAGCTGAGTTTGAATGAGTTTAATTAAAAAAAGACAAGAAAACGTGCCAATTAAATTTTGAAAAGTACTGATTCTCTACAAGATAAAGACATTCAAGTTGCAATGTTTAATTATAAGTGCCGCTCTCCCATCTATTGAGAAAATTTGTAACTACAGAATTTGGAGGCACGAGCAGCTAGGGACATCTTTAGCACCTTGGGAGATATATGCGCATGCTAAGGCCACCAAATTTGACCTGCCTAACCTATCCACGTATGCATATAATAACATAAAAAAATCATGTAAATATGTGAGGCAGTTCAAATTTGGTTCATTTAAGCTAATATATGCATATGTGGATAGGTTTATCAGGTTAGGTTTGGTTCAGTTAGCATACAGGGTGGGAAATAACCTTTTGCTAGGGGTCCACAGTAAAAAGTAACAACAATTAAGAAATGATGGTAATACCATATGTTTACTACGACAATTGTGGTTACAAAAACAAAATTAAAAGTTAGTATGTCCGCCGTTTGCTTCTCTCACAGCACGAAGACGATCAGGGTAGGAGCTCAGAAGATTCGCAAACACTCCGTATTTCATTCCATGTCACGGAGGACTTGTTCCAGATGTGCAAGGAGTGTTGGCCGGGAATAGCGGTCCGGTCCGCGTTCCACTATCATCAAGGACTCAACTGCGTCCTTCAGAATAGCCCCAAAGTGCTCCGCTGCATTCAGGTCCGGTGATGCACCCGGCCATTCAGAACTGCTGAAGAAGTCAATGCCACTTCGCCGAAGAAGGTCTTGGTTTTAGCATTTGCCTTGAAGCAAGGTGCTTTGTCGTGAAGTAACTTATAATTTTGTTTTTGTGACCACAATTGTCGTAGTAAACATTTGGTATTACCATAATTTCTTAATTGTTGTTACTTTTTCCTGCAGACCCCTAGCAAAAGGTTATTTCCCACCCTGTATATCTCCCAAGGTTCTAAAGCTGTCCCGGCCCCGTGCCGATATCTTACACCCTCGATTTCGCAAACATTTAAAATATTTTCGTCAAATAAATACGTTTCTTGTAACAAAGGGTGTTTCTAAATATCGCGGAAGGTATTTTGTTACTTCTACGGTTACGAAACTTACGTTTTTTTATATTGAAGTTCCGTACGTACGTAGCGTCTATACGGCTTTTCAGGGCTTCCATAATGGATTCATGTCACAGGCGCACGTGTACACATTTTCTTTTTCTTGTTTAACTTGTGCAATGGGATAATTTGCGATATGTTATTTGTATGACGTATTGGCGGGTTGGAGATTTCAGACATTGGAATTGATTTGTGTGACATCTAATTGACAAACAAAGGAAAACTAAAGAAGCCAAGATGAGCTTGTGGAACATCGTGCACATTTCTCTTCGCAACTGCGGGCCAGAAAAGGGGAGGGTTGTATTTATGACTTGTGGGATGGGATAATTTGCAACTTCTTATTTGTATGATGGTACGGAAAGGGGAGGGTAGTATTCTGTGGAAAAGGACAACAAAGACTTTTGACATACGACTTACTTCTCTTTTGAACTTTCAAATTAACTTGGACCCGCAATTCAGCCTGCACTTGGGATAAAGAGGTAAGTTACCTTTTGAGGTTTAATTTCAGCTTTATTTCTTTGGTACCTAAATGTGTCAGTGCGAAAAATAGTATTGGGGGCAGGTGGCTCCAGCCAGTTTCTAACATATCTTCAAAAGGGACTCTATATAGAAAGGCGGGGCCGCGGTAGCGATAGGAGACGGTAGAGGCGAAGCCCGGAATCGGTGGGAACTCGGCAACCACCTCGCAACTTCAAACGGCTGTACAGTCGTAAATACTTGTTTCCGCGCTCCAGAATTTTATTATTCACAATTAGCAGCACATAATCTTCATAAAAAAAATTCAACTGCGAAATCGAGGGTGTAAGATTTCGACACGGACCCGCTGTCCATAGCTGTCAGTCGTGAAGACTTCCGTTCAAAGTACGTGTAGAATGGCTTCCAAGACTTTTCTGTTTGCTAATTCTTATTTAACTGTTAACGTGAAAAACACCAGTCAGTGGCGGTTCCACGATTATCAGCAAAGGGTAGGACTGGACTAGATGAGGCGTAGAGGTATAAACTTCATCCGATACTTCGTGACGGAGTACACAGCACACTAAGACGCTAGGTGTCCCGGGTTCGAATCACGGCCTCGGTATGAATGCTTTTGTGAGTGTCCCTTCATCAATGTCATCATTACTCACCAACATCACGCGATTAGCCAAAAGTGGCAGAGAAAATACGCTAAATAGCAACAATCAATAAAAATTAATCAATTTTCCTTAATTTCGTATAATCACCACCATCCTCATCATCGCAATTAGCCAAAAAGTGGTAGAAATGCGACGCTAAATAATAACGACGACATCGGTGTTATCGATATCGGCGTTACCTACAACCAGTGGCGGCAATTGGGTTCCAAAATTGGGGGGCAAGGACAGTTTACTTCCCTTTGTAGATAAGATTGAGCATAGTGCGGGGGTAAAAGTGGGGGGTAACTGCCCCGTATCCCCCTTAATCACCGCCACTGCCTATTCTACATTTTCCATTTATCGATTCGATATTGATATTTCTAATCGATATCGACCTTAGATTTCGGAAAAATAGTATAGCAGAGCCAAGAGTTGCGAGTTGCCACACATTATGAACATTGTAGTCCATTGAAGACACCTTGACTGAAGTGAAGGACTTAATTAATAAACGTCACATGAAGCGTTTCTGCTTGAAACAAGACGCTCCTCCACTAAAAAACACGTCCCCAGACAAGGCGATGACAAACACGTTGCACTTAACAAACAATTTGTCGTGCTTGTTGCAAATATGCGTCCTTGCAGCACGTATGACGGAATAACTTCCGTGACGTCAAACACGCTGAGTGCATAGAGAAGAAAATACTATGGTATTTAACGTGGAAGATTTTCTTAAACTACTAAATTATAATTTCCACTCTGCTTGGCAACGAGGAGATTCTTGGAATTGTGTGAGTCAAGGGGACGGAGGAGTCACGTACACCTGGTTCTTGTCGGTTTCTTCCACTTAGAAAAGGGAATGAACAGAAAATTAAGTTGCATGTTGGTCATGTCAGCTGGTCAAAACGAACATACAAGGCCATTTCTCAAGGTTTGAGTCATTAAGGATAAACACCCAGTGCTATCTGCAACCATGTCCAGGACACAATTTCATAACGTACTTATTCTGACAGAAAATTGGAAAGGATAACGGGAGTAGAAAAGCAGGGATAGAAAAAGACAAAGAGGGAAGATATATAGAAATGAAAGGAGAGAAGATGGATAACAGCGGGAGAAAGAGACAAAGAGTGAGATAAAGAGAGGAGATAGGAGAGAAAAGGGAAAACAGGAAGAAAAAGAGATGAGGGTTGAGAAAAGGAGAGAAGAGGAAACCAGCAAGAGGAGACAAAGGATAAGATGAATAGAGGAGAAGGGAGAGAAAGAGATAAGGGGTTGTTACCCTGCCCCCGTGTCAGGGCAACAGTGTTTTTTCCTTATTGAAATATTTATTAATATGTTAATTAATTAGGTAATTACGTGTATGATAAGTGTATCTCAATTTATTAAGCATGTTTAGGTTCGTATATATTCCATGCATAAAAACCATGTAGCTCTCTGTTATTTCTTCTTGTTTCGAACGTTCAAGGAAAAGGCGTACAGTTTAGCTGTTAAAGATTAAAAATTTTGAAAGAAAGGCCGTTGGCAACAGACGCCAACAAAACGTATATAAACTCCCAGATGAGAGTGGGGGAGGTCGGCTGTTGGAACTGAGACTTGGAAGGGAGAGGCTGTTTTGCTTCGGTCAGCTCGCATCGGAGGACAGATCTCCCGCAACGGATGCTGTAAGAGATTAGATTGCCGGGCAAGCTAGTGCCTTGGTGTCCAATTTACAGGTAAAAGGTAGTTTGTACTGGATGTTATTTGGAAGTAATTACGGTGCGCCGGGCAGCCTAGTGCCTCGTCACCGTGGAGGTTGAGAAATGTACACGTCGGGCGGCCTAGCGCCTGTTAAGACGTTTCTTGGAGTAACACGAGTCTACCTTGTGACAAGCGTACTCCCGATGTAATTCATGAAATGTAAAGCATCCAGGCACAAACAATAGAGATTTCCAACATCAAAATTAGAGTTTTGGCCCGATATTTAGAGGAAAGAACGTTCGGATACGACTTGTATATACTTCAAATTTTACGTTAATTAAACTTTAGAAAATATCCAAAATTTCAGTTTCTAATTTCGAAGTTGTTGGACAAGGTAATTTATCCCCTGTAACAATAAGGCTTCGCAAAGATTATCAGTTGTCTCTTGTAGTTAATTATATAATTATGTTGACTTGTAGCAACCCGAAAGCGGCCCCGGCGCCCACCCAGCGTCGAAAAACATGGGTACCTGGGGGAAACCCGGGGGGGTAAAGGCGGTCAGGGGCGTGATGCTGATCACATCACCCCCACTCACGACCGGATCAAGAAAGTGTGGGGCGTTACCCCCACACCCCCTATACGCCTTCATGGCGTGGTGCTATGCACAGGGGAACACTTTTGTAGCAACCCACGTGCATTGTCGTACAAAGGAAGATACCCCTAGACAAATCTGAGCCGAGTACGAGGTGCACCGAACCTCGAGTGCGGAGGTAAAGTGTGGGGGGCAGGCTAGTAACAGAGTGAGGAAAGAAGAGGGAAACAGCCAAAGAAAGCGACAACGGGTGAGATAGAAAGAGGAGAAGGAGGGAAAAGGAAAACAGGGGTAGAAAGAGATAATGGATGAGGATAGGAGAGAAGAAGGAAAACAGCCAGAGAATGAGACAAAGGGTGAGATAAAACGAGGAGAAAGGAGAGGAAACGGAAAACAGGAAGAGAAAGAGATAAGAGCTGAGGAAATAGGAAAGGAGAGAAATGAGAAAACAGCGAAAGAGACAAAGGGTGAGATAAGAAGAGGAGAGAAAAGGAAATCGGAGAGAAGAAGTTAAGGGGTGAGGAAAGAAGGGAAGAGGGAAAATAGCGAAAAAATGAGATAAATGGTGAGATAAAAAAGAGCAGAAAGAAGGGAAGACTATAACGGGAAGAGAAAGAATCAAAGGGTTGTATAAATTGAAGAAAAATGGGAGAGAAGGAAAAACTGAGAGGAACGAGATAAGGGTTAGAAACATGGAAAGAAAAGGAAAGTAGAAGAAAGGAGACAATGGGTGAGATAGAGGAAAAATGAGAGAGATATCAGGGAGAGAAGGAGATAAGGGTTGAGATAATGGAAAGAAAGGGGGAAAGAGACAAGAGGCTAGATTAATTGAAAGATTGAAGAGGTAAAACTGGGAGAGAGAAACACGAAGGGAGAAGGAGAGAAGAGAAGAGAGAATGCAGGGAGACATGAGATAAATAGAAGGAAAACAGGGGAGAAAGAGAGAAGGGGTAAGAGAGAGAGAAAATAATAGACAGGGAGAGAAAGAATCATAGGGTGAAATAAATAGAAAGAAAATATTAGTTATGTAGTTTGGAGTGGAGTGGAGTGGCGTGACTTTTTCAAAAGTGTTAAGGGCCATCAGTACGGCAATTATGCCTGTTATCATCTCCATCACCCACAAAAAAATACCTTAAATCTAGATTTTTCTTCATTTAATTGTTTTTTATCCGCTCAGTGATTTAGCCACAAACACTAGTAGAAAGAACTACAACTCGTGAGACAGTTAGTGCGAATATCCAATGAATAGTGGTCGAGGCTTGTCAATTCTTCATCTCTGTTTCTATGCAATTGAGGTGGAAAGGGAAAGAAGAAGAACCACATATTTATCGGGCCAGTTTGACGTTTGTTCGGTGAGCAGACGACAGAATTCCGCTTCTCCAGCGACAGTCAGTTGGAAGAGAATTTCAGCTGTACGTACTACTGTTGCCAACTTAGTATTTTGGAGCAAGGTTTGTCCAAATCACGATTCGCATCAAGGAACTATCTTCTCGCGTATTACCTAACCCGTTTCTGTTGTAGTTAAATCCAGCCTTGGGTTTTTAGTCTAGCTCTTTAAGCAGGAGTTTGTGTTCGAAAGTAATTCTGGCGCTTGTTTGAAGTCATGTGAAAATTGTGGAAACTCTTGTCGAAAGAGGAGTTTCTATGGCTCAGTCTATCCTGGTTCTCTTGTGTTATCTTTAGCAGGGTTGTTAAAGGTTCAGGAATTTTAAATAAATTCAATTCCGGTCCAGGAGAGAAAATTAAAGAGTAAATGGGTTCTGGATCGTAAAGAACCTTTTTATTTGTAAAGTATTTCAATTCGGTCCAGGAACCTTTTTTCCGGATCAATTTAAATACGGTCCTATTGGCTGTGGTTCCTGGATCGGATGCCGGGGCAACACGTAACGGGTTTGTTTGAGCTCAATGTCACGCCACGGCAATATAGTCCATTGCGTTATGTACGGTAACTCTTCGACAAGGGAGTTTTTGAACCTGGCCCACGAGAGAATAACAGCGTTAATATTTATTCCCTGTGCTAAGCTTTCTACAACTGCAGCGTGACATTCCAATGTAAAACGTACTTGCGGACATTTTTAGAAGGCAACTTTTAATCGGTCAACCCTGGTCCAGGAATTGTAAATACGTAATTTCAATTCCGGACTGGGAGAGAAAAGCAGCAAACGTAAATGAGTTCATACGAGGGTCACTATTTATATTTTGAGCCTAACAATGAAAAAACAGGAATTTGGCATTGAAAACTGCTTTATTGTTTTTCGAAGTATTCTCCTTTATGGTCAATGCACTTTTGCATTCGTTCGAACCATTTGTCAAAGCAGTTTTTCCAATCTTCTTGAGACACCTCCATAATATGGTTTTTGAACGCATCAACGGCGTCTTCCGCCGACGAAAATTGTTGTCCACGCAATTTATTCTTGACATTCGGGAACAAGAAGAAGTCATTGGGTGCCAAATCAGGACTGTACGGCGGATGACTAATCAATTCGATTTTTTGACTGTTCATAAAGTCGGTTGTTAGACGAGATGTGTGACAGCTGGCATTGTCTTGATGAAGAATGATCCGACGGCGTTTGTTTGTTTTCCGTATTTGACCGAAGACCTCTGGCAAACAAATTGTTGTGTACCATTCAGAGTTGACCGTTCTACGTTCCTCTAAAGGCACAGTTGCCACATGACCAGTTTTCCCGAAAAAACAGGCGACCATTTGTTTCGATGTGCTTCGAGCGCGAACAACTTTTGTTGGATTGGGTTCATCTTGAAACACCCATACAGTCGACTGCTGTTTACGTTCCGGCTCATATGCATATATCCATGATTCGTCACCTGTTACAATCTTATATACGTCCTTTGAAGCACCACGATTGTATTTATTGAGCATTTGTTTGCACCAATTGACGCGAGCGTCTTTTTGAGTTTTTGTCAAATTGTGTGGGATCCAACGAGAACATACCTTTCTCACAGCTAAATGATCATGTAATATTTTATATATGCTGGTGGAACTAATGCCTATGGTTGCCTCAATCTCACAGTATGTCACATGACGATCTTGCAGTATTAGGTTTTGCACAGCATCAATGTTTTCTTGAACAACAACTGATTTTGGACGACCTTCGCGAATCTCGTCGGTGAGCGAATGGCGGCCACGATTAAATTCGTTATACCAGTGTTACACAGTGGCAAAGGGATGGGGCTTCATCGCCAAATGTGGAAGTAATTTGATCGATGCACTCTTGTCTTGATAATCCACGTCGAAAATTGTAAGAAATCATCGCACGAAAATGTTCACGAGTTAATTCCATTTTATTGTTGTCGCGCAATCTCCAAGGCAGCATAAACAACACAAATGAAGCTATTGACAAAACATTTGAAGTACGTTATGGTCAATGATGCCAGACGATTCCGTGCAAACGTCAAATTGCGCCTAACTTCAATCAGTGTTGCCAAGGCTCAAAATATAAGTAGTGATTCTCGTATTTAAAGCATTTCAATTAGGTCCGGGAACCTTTTTTCAATGTAAAAATACGCAACTTGGACCGAATTTAAATTGTGCGAGAAAAAAGGTTTCGGTCCTGGAGCGGAACCCAATAGAACCCATTACAAGTTATGGGTACCTGTACCTTAACAACCCTGATCTTTAGTCCTTCCAGGCAATTGCTGCTTACTAAGGAAGCTTTAAGATCGGACTGACAAGCGACAGGTGCCCGCGACGTTTGTGACTTGGGAACGAAACATTCAAAATCAGCGTTTCACGCCATAGCAGCAAGCCTCGCTTCGCAGGCCTGCAACAGATTGGTGAAATCCTCCAGTGTGACAGGCGCCAGTGTGACTCTTGGTGCTTCGATGTGAAATCATACTTCGTGTTCCATTCCTGGAACGCATCAAAGGCTCACTCCCGCCACGCTAGCAGACCCTTACGTAACTGGGAACGTCGAATTGAGGCACGAATTCAAGCAGATGGTGCGCATATTGAACATGTAAAGTCTCAGTCCTCCTTGGAACTTCACTTTACTTCAAAGGAAGTTCCGAAAGATCATTTTCCCTCATATGTCAAGTCCACCTGAAGCTCAGTATATCCTCCCCTCAAACCTTTCCCACCAATAGCGTCCGTTTCAGGAGCTGACAGCTCTTGTCAAATCCACGTGGAGTAAATGTGATGTTGCCAAATCAGTTTCTTCAGAGATTTCTTAACGTGAGGTTGCGGTTGCGTTATCTTTGCTAGGTTCTTGTATTGTGTTGTGCCGTTTTTTTTATACAATACTAGCTGATTGCTCGGGCATTTATTTATCCCAATCTCCTATTAGACAGGAAAATAATGAATTCTAACTATAGTGTTGCTTGCTCAAGGGTGGGTTCACCAAAGAATTTAGCGACTCCGAAAACTATGGATTGGACACTAATGTAGGTCATTTTTGACATTTCATTTTTCACGCCCTCTCAACCCCCATGTCGATAGGTGATGAACTTGGAATTGAACGGCATTCGGAGTGTCACTATTCATCTTAGCGACCCCGAAAACTATGGATTCCACACCAATATCGGTCATTTTTTATTATTTTTACATGTCACCCCATTCCCACCCCCACCCCTAGGGGTGCCAAGGGTTCGAATGGCATTCGTAGTGTCGCTATTCATCTTAGCGATCCAGAAAACTATGGATTCCACACTAATATCGGTCGTTTTCGATTGTTTTTACATGTCACCACCTTCCCACACCCACCCCTAGGGGTGCCAGGGGTGTCTTACACCAACAGTATTTATTTGCAGATTGCAAGTGATATGTGTACCAAGTTTGGTTGAAATTGCTCCAGGCGTTCGAGAGTTATGCCGGAACAAACAAACACACACACACACATACTTTCTTATATATGTAGAAGATATTGACCTTGGGAGTATAACGTCGAAGTGAATAATGGATGTCTCAACACTGGAGGCAAGAGTGGCAACAGGTGCTGACTCGAAACCAGAGACACGTCCGGTCTGCTTCCTCTCGAGCTGTGTCAAAAATACCGAACTAGCGTTCGAATCAGGACCCAAACCATACTGCAGCTGTAATCATTACAATCATTCGGATGTTTGTATGCAGATATTTGTTTTCCTATATAACCTGGCTTTTTCCTCGTCCTGTATAATATATTAGTTTTCTAATGAACTTCGTATCGTCAAAATGAAAAACGTTCATGTACGTTGCCTTGTCTCCAAATTAGCTACCCATTAATTAAACCACTTAGGCACAGACATCAACATGATCCGTAAAACGTTCACAGAAATAGCCTGGGAGAAGCGGAATTATACAAAGAGATTTATTTAATTAATTAATTTATTTAGAGACATGACACTACAGGCAAATGCCCTTTACAGTGTCCTGTATTATCACATTGCTTGTTACGCAGAGTATGCAATCAATAGAATCGATGATAATATGTGTTAAAGTAATATGAAAAGGAAATAGAAAGTATCAACCTGACAAGTGAGGTTATATCTTACACATGATATGACAAGAATAGAAACGGAGAAAACAAAACAACCAAAGAAAAACTTATGAGCCACACATTGCATATAAATGATGAGCTATAAAAATAATGATAGTAAATAGCAAAAAAAATGGTCCTTAACATCAATTCTTACAACTGAACAAACCAAGTATGTACATAGAAAATGACTGATCTGCTAAATAACGTCAAATCTTGTTTTGAAAATAACTTTCAATTTCCCTTTTCCCCTTTCAAAATTAGTTATCTAAAACTAAAGTTAACTAACTCCGAAAGTATTATTGCATGTTGGTTAAAATGTGGTTCTAAATACGCGCCATACCATGAAGTTTCAGTATTTCCCGCACCTTTCTGCAACTCTCTATGCCCTGCGACAACGGATCACCGATGCAGTGTTGCCACAATCGGAGGGCACAATTTTCCTTTTTGGACCAATTTTTCCCTTCACCTAAACAAATATTATTATTAGCAGTGGTGATGGTAGCAGCAGTAGTAGTAGTAGTAATATTTTCGTTGGCCCATGTTCGTATGAATAAAAAAACGTTACACAAATTTTTCACATACATGTCAGCTACATCGCTTTCTTGCCAGATGTCCCAAGTTTGAATCCAGGTCAGGAAATCCATTAAATCGTTAATCCTCATTGTTGCAATTATCCGAAGATACAGAATAGCGACGTACAATAAACTTAACAGAAATATAAATAGATACAGGCTTATATTCAAGGGAGCAGAAATAAGAAGGAACAGAAAGAAATTTAAGAAACCAATTGTCCCTTTTGGCTAAAATTGCGGTCCGAATTTCCCTACAGACAGGAAATTTCCCTTCACGTGACAACACTGATGCGGCCATCCTTACGCGAATAAGGGATGACGTTTCATACCGGTGAATACTTACCGAGTGACAAAAGGGAGCCATATCGAACGTTCATAAGAAACTTGAAGTTATGTAGATTTTAATGCTGTAAATAGGTAAATTATGTAAGTATACTGTATTGTACAAATGGTGTTATATTAGTTTTAGATAACTAATTCTGAATAACCCTGTACAATGACTAGGGTTAGGATTTTTATGACCTAAAAATAACCAAAATATGAAAAATAAAATATGCTCTTATGACCTAAAATTTTACAAAATATGCACTATAGTTTGAAAAATATGCCCTTATAACTAGACTGTTTCAAACATCAATATATAAATGCTGAGATATTTTCACATACGTACTATTTTTAGTTCACTTTATGGGCCATGAGTTGCAATGCACAATTAATACTTTCTCCCCCCAAAAAAACTCCTCTAGTGAACATGGGAGTAAAAACGAATCCACTTGGAAAATGACTGTATATTTCTTGAAAAAGCGAAAATATGCTGAATATTACCGAAAATCTATCAAAATATGCTTTATCACGTAGAAATGGCCAAATATGCCAAAATGTGCCCTTAAAAAGCACCTTCATTCAATTAGTTTCTTCACAATATAAATTGCTATATATTTAGGGAACACATCACCCTTACCAATGAAAAAATATGCTAAGTCATAACAATCCTAGCGCTAACAATGACATAGAGGTGGTAATATGTTAAACCCTGCCTCATGGGCGTCTGGAGGAGGGTAGAACGGCTCGGTGGACCCCCCTGTAAATTGACATCGTTCATTTAAAGATACAGGAAAGTCGCAAGTTTGTTACTCTAATTGTTAAGAACAGAAATAAAGTTTATTTAGTTAGTATTCCAACAGAATAATCAAAGTAAAAGTGCATTGGATCGAAAATATTGAGTGAAAAATACAGGAACAAGGTTATTTTCTACCATTTCAAAGAACAAATGGTTTCAGTGTTCAAAATTCTAATAATTACAGTTGCATGTGAAAGTCACACAACAAACTTTATGGAAACGAAATCTCTCTAACATTTAAAGCCTTTTCTTGAACGAGACGTGCAAAGGTTAACATCAAAATGCATTTACTAACTGCATAACATGCAAAAGAAATAATGGAACACAAGTTGTGCTGGTATTCACTCGTTTGTTGGACGAGTCTCCACATTTACATACCTAGGTAATAACAATAATTATTAATTTTTTTTATTTTCAATAAAATTTGTTTTTATTATTTTATAATATTTATTATTGTATAATGACATCTATAGCTGTGATTAATAATGCTCATTGTTCTTTTTCTGCTATTCAACTTTTATCATTTGCCCGACGCCCCCCCCCCTTGCAAGAATTTCTGGCAACGCCCATGACCAGCCTTGAGAATAGCGTCATCATGTAATGATAATTCATACTCTCGAGAAGATAAGCCATTCACCCCTATTTCCTGTAAGATCATTGTCATATGTACTTTCTCTCATGGTGTTGCAATGAACTGCATAATGACCGATTAATGCCTTAATGATAATTTTTTGTTTAATTACATCTTCAATCTATCCTCAGAGGACGTTGTACGATATGTTGCATATCTTATCTCCCCCCTCTGGGAAGTATCTTATAAAGTGCTGTAGGTTTAGTTTGAGGAAAAGGGGCTAGCTGCAGTAAATGCTTGTAATTACACTGGGGAACAAAAAAATATTTTATTTTGTGGCACAAAGTTTAATAACAGTTTCAGCACACAAAACAGCTGTGATTGCCAATTGTATTATTGGTTCAGTTGAATTGACTCCAGTTATAAAAATAAACACACCATGGAAAATGTAGGAGGTAAAATTACTCCACTCTTTTCTCGGTAATATCAAAATTTGATAATGGGCTGAAATTTCCATTAAGAAACTTATTGATTTTTTTGTAAATTGTTGCTAGGTAACTTATAAAGCATTGCTAGGCAATTGGGGAATCACAGAGCAGAAAACTACCGCGATATAGTTGGAAATATGTTGAAACATTTTGAGAAATTGGGAGCTAATATGAGTGTGAAGATACATTTTCTACATAGCCACATTGACAGATTCCTTGAGAACCTTGGTGATTTTAGTGAAGAACAGGGAGAAAGTTTCCATCAGGATATAAGGATAATGGAAGAAAGGTACCAGGGACGGTGGGATTGCCACATGATGGCCGACTACTGTTATTGTCCCAAAAAGCAATATAGCAGGAAATCGTATAGAAAACGTTTCACATAGTTTGTTACTTCATTGTGTACATATTTTCTTAAATATTATGATCATAGGCCTATATAAATTTATTTTTATAATAATGATTGTAATCACAAAAAGAAATATTAAATTGTTGTTGGAAGTTCATTTATATGTATGTCTTATGTTTCCGCCATTTTGGTTTAGTTGCATTTATTTCATAAATTAGAGCCAATTCAGGAAATATATTATTATATCATTATTCAGCAGCATGAAATCGCCCTAAATTAGCTCTCAAACACTGTGCCGCAATTTCACTGTTCCCCAGTGTTATCTTTGCCTGTTAATATTTTCGGTGAAGTATGTTGTATCCTCAAACGGTATGCAATCTTCCATACGTGTGATGTAACTCGGATTGCATAAACGAAATTGCAGAATGTTAAATTGTCCTATTTTAATGTGATCAAGCTATTTCCGTTAATAGTTGTAGCGGGGCTGAGGTTCATTTTATTTCGTGTAATGAAATTGGTTTTAGAAAAAGTTATATTTTCTAAGACCAGTTTTCGGTTCTGGTTCTTTCGTTAACAATTTCTTGGTTACATAACGTATAGTTAGAACAAATCAGAACTATAACTGGTGTGTTTCATCTGCTTGTTTGTTTTTGGAGACCCCCAGGGACACTGAGGTTCTGTTTTTCCTTCCATCTCCTCCCTCCCCATACATTCACATACATACACGCACCTTTCTCTTTCTTCCTTTCTATTTTCTCTCATTCTATTTTCTTCTTTTCATTTTCCTACTCATTCTCTTTATTTTTATCCTTTTCTGCCCGTCTTTATTCCCTTCTTTCTCTATCGTTCTTTTCTTTCCCTGCCTTCCCCACTCTCATCTTTTTATCTTTATTCTTCTCTTTATTTATCTCGTTATTCCCTTCTTTCTGTTTCTTTCTACCTCCTCTTCTCCCTACTTTCCTTGTTCCTCCCTTTCTCATATTTACCACCTCTTTCTCGGACCTCCTTTACGTGGTGGTGGTAATACTCTTTTGATAAGGGTGATGTGTTCCCTAAATATATAGATATTCATATTATGAACAAATTAATTAAATTATGGTCCTTTTTAAGGGCATATTTAGGCATATTTGGCCATTTCCACGTGATAGAGCATATTTTTTTTTATAGATTTTCGGTCATAGCCTATTCAGCATATTTGAAGTGGATTCGTTCTTACGCCTAGGTTCGTTCAAATTGTTGAAATTGTTTACAATTCTACGTCCCAGTTTATTTCCTGAAAAATAGTGAAAACATTCTGGATTTCTTCACGAATAACTAAAGCCCCTATCACACGGAACTGGATTTCTAGTAGGAATGCCCTAGTTGGCGCTGAACTGACTTTCTAGGTAGAAATCATGGCCGCCTGGCTGACTGCTTGACTGGTTTGGAGGAATAGGACATTTTCTAATTGCTACTTGCTTTCCTCGACTGGATTCTGTGGAACAGCCAATCAGAGCAAAGTTTCGCCATGTGAAGATAATCTGTGAGTGTGCAAAGGAGAGCTTTTGTCTGTGGTTTCCGAGTGTTACTCCAGCAATGTATAACGTATACAGCATGAAAGGCGCGTTGAGTTACAGCATCTATGCTGAGTGCACGGTGTTTACATTTGAAACAACTAAAATATTCTTTCATACGTGCACAGTAAACGTTGTAAAGTATGTATTTAAGCAGCGCCATTGTTTTGTACCTAATAACGTTTCCTCTCGGTTGAATAGTTATCGGCTTTTAAAAATGTGAAGTGATACATTGTTTACATCTGACGCGGCCGCCATTACAACTTCCCTCGTATGGGAACAAAAGTCTATCGACAAGTACGCTGATACGTATCGTGTGAGGCGAAAACTAGCAAATTGGTAGCCAGTCCAGCGCCAACTAGGGCATACCTACTGGAAATCCAGTTCCGTGTGGTGCGGGCTTTACATGGTGCTTGTGGTGAAGCGGGACAACAAGTGTCAACGAAAATTAGGAAAGTTTTGAAAAGAAACAAACGGTATCATATATTTGTCTTCTATTGCAAAAATTTGATTGGGAGAGAGAACTTCTCTCGATACTACAGGACTTGATTGATTGATTGGAGTTGGAGTTTTAAGTCCACTTTATGCAGAGTAAGGCTAATCGGGACTGGACCTACAGTTTAAAGTGGGATCCGAACCACTATTTGCCTCCACCGGGTATCGAACCCGGGACCTCTTGATTACAAGGCGACGACGACTACAGGACTTGAGCGGAATTACATTGTTTACTTCAAATATGTTCCTCTCGTGCTAGCCGAAGTGTAGAAAGAAGCTTTTTTCAGTACAAGGCTTTGCTGCCTGACAATAGGCAATCATTTTTATTTGAAAATTTATAGAAAGTATTCATTGCATATTGCAATTCAGGGCTCATAAAGTGAACTAAAAGTAGTATGTGAAAATATCTCGGCATATGTTAAATATTGATGTTTGAAACAGTTCAGTTGTAAGGGCATATTTTGCATATGTTTTAAAATTCTAGGTTATAAGAGCATTTTTTATTTTGCATATTTTGGTGATATTTAGATATTAAGGATTACAACATGTAAAATCGCCAAACTTCGAAACGACAATAGAATGCACATCGATGTATCTATCCCGTCACAAAACGGATCTTAACATTAATACATAGGCAAACCATAAGCATAAAATACGCACAAACCGCAAGCGACACCCACAAGAGACAACTGAAAGTGGGTGAGAGCCAGGTAAAAATGGATGACAGCGTCCAAGCTCCGCCCCATCATAGTCATATGCAGAGTGAACCAAAAGTAGGTGGACAGTCAATGATAAGCATTCAACCCAATAGATTTCAGGATGGGTTCGTATAATAGATGTTTGTGAAATGCTCAATTCTGCTGAGGCTCTTCTTGTAGAATTTTGGGGACTGTGAACACAAACACCATAGTTGTAATGAATACCATTGTTATAGTATAACCCTAATAAAAACCTATTCCACTTACTATCACGTGAAATTCGAAAAAAGGAAAATTCAAAATGTCGCTGCTCCCTCACTATTGGCCGTATAAGAAAAACAAAAAATACCACGTCGTAGCCCCAAACCTCCTCTTTCTAAAATCTGCTCGTGGATTTGCTCCATCTGTCACGGTTCTCGCGCCAAAAAATCCCAAAGCGACCCATGTTTTCGGCACTGGTGGCCACGTATAAAACGCATTTTCTTGGACTTTTTGGGACCCTGAAGCCAGACCCCGGGACCGATTCTGTTCGTACTAGACTTTTCGCACTTGTGTAGGATCGCAGCCATTTTCGAAAAAAAAAATCCCCGGCGCGTTTCCAAAATCCACTCCCGAAAGGCCACTTTTTGGGTGGCTCGGGGACCCGTTGCTATGGCAACCACGCCTAAATCTTTATCCTGATGTTTTAGGCCAAGGTCCAAGGTACCCGAAAATGGACGCTGTTTTCATTTTAGACACCCAGCCTAGGAGTGAAAAATCGCAAAAATGGCCAAATTTCAGAGCCTCGCTAGGGCCCATGGGTGGGGGGCGAACGGGTCCGTCGTTGAAAATACCCCTATGGTTTCTATAAAAGCCCCCTCTTCCCCTTTGGCTATGTCAGATTTTTCGCTAGACTCACTATTTCTTCTACTCTTGTACAGGATTAGCTTATCATTAACTGTCCACCTACTTTTAGTTCACTCTGTACCTAGGTATATAACCCCACACTGGTCTCCATTTTTATATTCCCTGACGATGAGAACAATGTATGCGCTCGAAACGTTGGAAGCTAACTGGCTGTTAAGCCGGAGAACACCTTTTCGATAGACTGCAAAGTGTGCTGGCGCCCCGTCATGTAGAAAAAACCCATGCGCCTGCGAATTATATCAGCGGCACACAGTTCAGCTCGAGAAACGAAACAAATTCCGTGTAAACATATACAAATCTAGTAGTGTTTGAACAAACGAAAGAAATGCAATTACTCTGTAATAAAGTACCGGGAACCAAAGGTTCCTGATATCAAAACACTCGGCCAACATTCCTGAACAACCTGTGAAAGTTTGTCTGTAGAATTCTGTTCCACCCTGTACAGTCACGGACACTGCCGGCTTGCAATGAATGCATTGACCTTCAATGGAATCGTTACAAGCAAGCAGTGTCCGTGACTGTACAATCCCACAGTTTAATTGGAACCTATTCAACATCAATAAAACAGCCATGTGGTCGTGGCGAGTAATAAAACTTATGTCTCCATTTTACACAACTAACAGTTCAACCTTTCATCTACGTGTTTACGCCCGTTCGACATTTACTAGGCAACATGGCAAGTGTCACCTAAAAACTACAATTTGTGGACTTTTAATCGCCACTGGGATCCCAGTCACGTTCTGTGCTAAGTGCGAAATGTCTTGTGTTTCTCGGCTTCGGCTAATTTGTGTATTTTCTTTCCAGGATTCTGGAGGACAAAAAGTATTAGTGCGACATGGTTGCAATAGCAGGGCAATTATGTGGAGCTGGTTTCTGGAATCTGAATGCAAGAATAAATGGAATGCCACGGAAAACTTGGCCGAGTGGTGAGTAACGAAATTTCTGAAGTATGATCTAGCTCAGTTGCCTATCATAGATGCCCCAGATTAAATGACCTTTACAGGACCACCATGCAAAGTTTGGTATACAGGGCAGGTTTCCTTCGGTGAGAATTTGAAATACGTAGCTAAGGATGTGAAGTTAAAATTACGAAAATAGAATAGGTATTTTTAATTAGCAACACCAACATTTAGAAGTCAAGGTTACTTGGGAAGAATAAATGGGTAGTTGTAATTCACAACACAAATATTTAGAAGAGAAGAATAATAGGAAAGAATAAATATGCAGTTCTAATTCAGAACACAAACAAATATTTGGAAGAGAAGGATAATAGGGAAGAATAAATAGGCAGTTGTAATTCAGAGCACAAACAAATATTTGGAAGAGAAGGATAGTAGGGAAGAAAATATGTAGTTTTAATTCAGAACACAACCAAATATTTGGAAGAGAAGGATAATAGAGAAGAATAAATAGGTACAGTAGAGCGTCGATTATCCGAAGTAATTGGGGGACATGGGTGTTCGGAAAACTGGTTTGTTCGGATAATCGAACTGTACATGTTTATTTGCCAAAAAGAAGTACTGTACAGTAAATTTATTCATAAAAACAGGCATCTCTTTAAGTATTACAAAGTAACGTACAAAGGCAACTTTAGTAGGAATATATAGTATGTGGTACAGTTTATTAAACAAAAATATGTACATATTACATACGCATTTTGCATGAACAATACATACACCGACAGAAGTGTGCTGATTGTTGAAACACAGCGACTGGCGACTTGGCCGGTCAGCAGCGCCTTATGAAGGCCCCATTAGAAGCAATGTTCCGCCAGCGGTGGCTCAGTGCGGCGACTACTGTGGGAAACTTGGTTTGGGAGTGAGGGGGATGATGGACGGTAGGGTGGGAGAGTAACAGGTGCGAGCGAGTACACAGTTCGGTTAAGCGGTCGTTCGGTTGACCGACGTTCGGATAATCGACGCTCTACTGTAGTTATAATTCTGAACACAAGCATTTAGAACAGAAAGATACATAGGGAAGAATAAATGGGTAGTTGTAACTCACAACACAAAAATTTAGAAGACGAGAGCAATTGTGAAGAATAAATGGAAAATTTTAATTCAATATACGAGCATTTAAAAAACATGGGTAATTGAGAAGAATAAATGGATTTTTTTAACTCAAAACTCGAGCTTCAGATAACCGAATATTTATAGTTCGAGCAGTTAAAGGATGATGAATAATCCTTAAAGATAAAAATAAACAGAGCAAGAAACAAAACAATGAGTAATTGAGAAGTAAGAATCGATAGTTATAATTCTCAGCGTTGAAAATTTAAAGATAACTCATTA
Source organism: Lepisma saccharinum (assembly GCF_977018435.1). Classification (NCBI taxonomy): domain Eukaryota; kingdom Metazoa; phylum Arthropoda; class Insecta; order Zygentoma; family Lepismatidae; genus Lepisma; species Lepisma saccharinum. The sequence goes on along the minus strand of NC_139235.1, from coordinate 36,645,369 downwards.
TAGAATATAGAGGATTATTCAAAATTAATTATCCCATACGTAAGCAAAATTCTGGACTGTTTTCGTCATTCTATGAGCATGTATTTATTGTATCTTCATAAGCCCAAAAACTACAGTTACTTGTAATCGAATTTTGAATTAATTTGTCTATGTTACCTGAATATGTGCATGGATACACTTCATGTGCGCAATATTTTCAATCAAGCGACATCTAACTGTGTACAATGTTAATAATTTCGAGAACAGTCATTAGTTCATTGTTAATTTATTTGCAGAAATTTTGGTAATGGCTCAAACACGGTTTACGTACACATTAAGGTTTTATGTAGCACATAAATAGCTGATACTATCCGTGTGTCAGGCATACTTGATACAGTGACTGAGTGTCTGGGTAGACAATTTATTATCGTTCTCTCGGGCCGTTTTTATTAGGATATAAAAATTGAATTACAATTGCTTCAAGGTCAACTAAATTGACCTTGACTACAATGGCAAACTTTTGTGGTGAAAATCGCATAAAATACATCAATTCACGTCGCTTCTAATTACCTTCTTCACGTTCTTCTATGTAGTTACTTTCATTGCTATCCTCTATAGAATGATAGCGCTCTTGACCAATGACAAAGTTGGAAATGCTTCACAAAGAAATGGAAAGGAAAAAGGTTCCTCCTTTTGGGAGGGATTCTTACAGTGGGCTTAACATTGAAATATATGAAACTTTTTGGTCTTGGATAATTTTTGGACGAGCAAATCCCGGATAATTTCTTGAAGGGACAAGTCCCGGACAATTTATTTGGACGTGCAAGTCCCGGATAATTTATTTGGACGTGCAAGTCCCGGATAATTTATTTCGACGGGCAAGTTCCGGATATTACGAGGGAGGATCAAATGAAAACCTTAAAAGTTTATTATACATTTCAAATGTTGTGGTATTGCTATGAAAGTTGGCAATATTGTTTCTAACAGTATTCTCTTTCTTCAGTAGGTGGCAGAAGAGTCTAGTCAAACAAGCGCCAGCACAGGAGCAGTTTCAAGATGGCCGCCCCACTGTCCACATGCATCGCATTAGAACATCGTTCGGTGATCCGGTTTTTGAGTAGTGAAGGTGTGAAACCAATTGAAATTTCTGGTTGATGATAGTGAACCCAGGTCTCATCGCCTGTAACAATCCTGTCCAGAAATGCATCACTCTCGGCGTTGAAACGACGCAAAAGTTCTTCACAGGCGTCGACGCGACAATCTTTCAATTCAGCGGTCAACTGACGTGGGACGCATCTTACCGATACCTTATTGAAATTCAGAACATTATGCACAATGTGTTGAGCTGAACCAAAGCTCATATTCAATATTGTTGCGATTTCTTTCAGGGTAATCCTGTTGTCCTTTACAAGCTGTTCCACTAGCGCAATGTTGTCGTCGGTCACTACGCGGTGAGCCTGTCCCGGTCGAGGAGCATCCTCCACAGATGTTACGCCACTTTTAAACTTCCTACACCACTCGTATACTTGCTGCAGGGACAAACACGAATCACCATACTTTGCTGCCATCCTGCGGTGAATTTCAATTGGTTTCACACCTTCACCTTCACTACTCAAAAACCGGATCACCGAACGCTGTTCTAATGTGGTGCATGTGGACAGTGGGGCGGCCATCTTGAAACTGCTCCTGTGCTGGCGCTTGTTTGACTAGACTCTTCTGCCACCTACTGAAGAAAGAGAATACTGTTAGAAACAATATTGCCAACTTTCATAGTAATACCACAACATTTGAAATTTATAATAAACTTTTAAGGTTTTCATTTGATCCTCCCTCGTATTTTGGACGGGCAAGGCGCGGATAATTTATATGAGGGGCAAGTCCCGGATATTATTTTTCTGGCGGCCAAGTCCCGGATATTATTTTTCGGGCGGGCAAGTCCCGGATATTATTTTTCGGGCGGGCAAGTCCCGGATATTGTTTTTTCGGACGGGCAAGTCCCGGATATTGTTTTTTTTTCGGACGGGCAAGTCCCGGATAATTTTTCGGATGGGAAAGTCCCGGATAATTGTTTCCCGGAAATACAGTTCAACTCACTTTCAGATTTTCTTTTTTTTGTATTGCGATACACACAGAGAGGAAGGAGACCAAGTAAGAGAGAGGCAGAGAGAGAGAGAGAGAGAGAGAGAGAGAGAGAGAGAGAGAGTATTTCCCTTTGGTTTATCTTTCTCCCTTGAGGAGCACCGACACATAATCCTAGACGTGAGTAAACTATAGATCACGTAATAGATATCTACGCTGTAGTCCATGAGTTATTTTCTTTAGCACTGAACTCTGCTCTCATTATTATTAGTTCTGTACACGAAGAAATACTAAAAGAAATAATAACATTAGTACTGAACCAATTTTCTTCAGCGACAGTTGCAAAAATTTTACAAATGAAACAACTCTGGATCAGACTACAGCACCACGGTCCAAACAACCACCTCAATTACCAAGTAACAATCTACAGGTTAGTCAATAACCACTTTGTGAAATTACGAAGTTGTGTCATCTATTAGTTTCGACGTCGTAGCACAGGAAGGTATATTGTTTCAATACTTGCATTTGAAATGCCTCGCTACTGTATCCGAAGGTATTTTGATGCATTTGCATATTATATTTTTTTTTTGGAAAGCCCAATACATTGCTCATTTATATGTTCATAGGTTTAATGGGAAGAGGACCCAAGCAAAGCATCTTTGATGGGGCACTTTTTTTTTCATTTTGCAGGATATTGCCCTTGTAAGGGACTTCGTGACATTTTAGAGCATTTTAAACATTTTTTAAAGCATTATCTCGCTCCTTTTATGTTTTCACGAGAGAAGGGCGATTTCTTAGTGTTTTTGTACAGGCACGTAGCCAGGGGGGAGGGCTAAGGAGGCTGAAGCCCTCCCGAAATCCTACAAATATCTAATTAAAATGTTTTTGTTTTTAATAACAGAAATAAAGTTATAACGACAGTGAAAACTGCATTATATAGAAAAAAATAGTGTATAATAGAGAAACCAGGTTAGCTATATTTTTATATTCTACCATTTAATGCATACAGCTTCCAAAACTTTTAGTTTTCCTTGTGAGAGGTCACAGAATATAAACTTTGAGTAAAATTTACCACTAACTGTTAAAGACTTTATTTGAACGATTGTGTAAAAGTTAATAACAAAATACAATAACTATGAATCTCAGTACACTAACTGTGCAAAATATTAAAAAAAAATAATGGACAACAATTGTGTTAGATATTCACTGATAACGGTCGATAGAGTAGCAACGTCTCTCCATTTTTATAATAATAATAAATTTGGATTGAAGTTGGTATATATGTTTATAATTTTTAATAGTTATTATTGTAAAATAACAATAATTATTATTTTCATCATTACTTGTACTAATGAAGTTTTATGTATGGCCTAATCCCCTCTACAAATATTTCTGGCGACGCCCATGCTGATAAGGGATGAGCAGCCCCCCCCTCCCGAAATAAAATTCTGGCTACGGGTCTGTTTTTGTATATTTTCTTTTAAAAAAACTACTTTGGTTCCAGGAAATCCGTTAAACACTTCCTTCTGGAACAAAGAGACGTAGCGAAAGAAAGTGGGAAAAGTAGCCACGGAAATGTTTCTGCTTTTGGAATAGGAATGATGGGTTTAGTACGCTGTGTTCAATTGCTGATTATTATTATTATTTTTTTAATATTTCTTTTTTTTCTCTGCTGGAGAACCAACATGGCATTTTACTCCAAATATGCTCCTTTAGTGTGAAAAGGACCTATTCAATGTTCAAGAGAGAATCGGCAGTCACTTTGTTTTGACAAACTACGTTTGGTGTTAGTAGTGGACTGTAATGTAGGACCGGTGAAATGAACATGAACTTTGTTGCTATGAAAGGACATTTTGAAAATGTTATCGTACATTTTTTGTAATTTTTATGTCATTGTTGCATTTTTATGTAGCATTTATGCATTGAAATCCTACCCCAAACAATGTGGCGGCGATTAGGAGGGTGTGGGTGGGGCAGTTGCCCCAGTTTTGACCCTTTTTTTCCCTCGCACTGTGGCGTCTCAGTGCTACCTTATCTATACCCTGTCCCATCCATCTCTGGTTTAAGGCCGCGAATAATGGCAGAGAAGGGGGGAAATCTATGGGACAGAGCGAAGCCGTACACGCTGCTGCGAAAGCTGGTAACTGCAGTCGCCCCCCCCCCCCCCCCATTCACTCAATACCACGAGTTCATTGGTGGAGCCGTCTCGCGTCACTACTTGCGCAGAGACTTCTTTCCGTTCGCCTGCTCCAGAGATAGTTGGGACAGAGTGTACCAAGATAAAGTAAACTGTCCTTGCAACCCATCCGAAATATTTCGCAGATTCTGCATTCCAAAAACCACCGGCACAGGACAGAAGTGATGGGAATTCCCTTATAAATCGGCTATGAACATGCGAATAATAATAATAATAATAATAATAATAATAATAATAATAATAATAATAATAATAATAATTCCTAGGATCACATTCAGTGTCATCTCCACAGACACGACACAGGACATATTGACCGAAGCGCACCAGATATTGGATTTATTGATATCTGAAACATCCAGTAAAACCGGTGTGTTCGATAACACTCATGTTGGTATATTTCGATGCGCTCAACAATAAATACCCTTCTTCGTATTGACGCCAACTTATAATTGAATGACCATCTCCGTTTCGTTTTTGTAAAAGTGACATGCAGACGATTCTGTAGAATTTCTTTGCCTAGTAACCGTGGCAACGGCTCGTGTTGCGTCATCTGTCCGGCCAAACAGTGGAACGGTATTAGCACTGTTTGTTGTGTGAGTTCTTTGTTGAGAATGTTCACAGCTGACCAAGTACCTTGTTGCCTAGAAAGATCTTCATCGGGTTTCCTCACGATGACTAACGTTGTCCAAACACTAGTTGAAAATGGGAGAATTATTCATGCATAGGGTGACCAGATATTTGTTGACCAAAAAGAGTATAGTCTATAGGTTGAAGGTGCGCATGGATTTTGCTCTTTCACGGGGTCCGCAAAAATACCGCGCGACTTCTTGACAGTCTATTTAACCTGGAAATTGTGCAAAATTAAAACTTCCTTTTTATTTTACACTAATTTTGCACAAAAAAACTATATTTTGTGACTACATAATATCTATTTTAACATTCTGATGCAATTGTTGAATATTCTAAAGCAAATTTCTTGGTATGTTGATGCATATAATTGGAGGAGAATATTTACACACCAATATTCATCAATATTTTGAACAAATATTAATTATTGCAATTTTCAAGTATCGGTATCGGTGGGTATCGGTAAGAGTATCGGCATCGGTATCGGTTCAAAGTGGTATCGGCTCAGCCCTAATCATTATTATTAAATTCCAATGAATTTGAAATATGTTTTGCTTGTTTATGGAATATGTAAATGACTCTTGAAATTGTTCATAGGAAATTCTTGAGTCAAGGAGTGAATACTACAGTTTGTTGACAACTTGACGTTTTCCGTTCTGTGGATTTTAAGGCATTTTTACGCGTTAAATAATGAATGAAATTAAATAGCAAGGGAAAGAGTATATTTGAGGTTTTTTGCAAATTGAAAAGAGTATAATACTCTTAAAAAGAGTATGTCTGGTCACCCTATTCATGCAGCTGGGGGTCTCAGTCCGCCATTGTGTCACGGGACAACTACATACGCACATTGTAGACATGTATGCAAAATTGATAGTCTGTTTCAATCTGTAATTTTCTCTGTCAATCTGCATGTGATTCTCTCTCTATGGTACTCTTATCTTTGTACCACTTTTTGTTTTTCAATTTTTGTTCTTCTTTGTGATTTTCTCGCCCCCTTCCATTTACGCCGTAAAATGTTCACTGGAGAAATTACGGTGAAAGAACTTCAAATTACCGTAAAATTAATGACCGCGACCGTTTTTAGAGTTTGCTACTTTGTTAATTACAGTTGAAGCAATGTGCCTCCACCGGGTATCGAACCCGAAACCTTTTAATTACAAGGTACCTTGTGATCCAAGGGTCCCACGGAGGCTCATTGCACAGTGGTTCGGATCGCACTTTAAAGCAGAATGCAAGGTTTTAAATGTGGCTAGAAGTCAACAACCGTATTCGTCATATTGCTCCACAGTATTGCTTTACATTTTACTGTACTGTATAGTGTATTTAGGAATATGCCCTTTAAATACACCATAATAAACGTGTTTTGTTCATATAAACGGAGTTTTAATCATCCACTTTCTACTGTTTTTTTAAGTTATTTCAGTTAATCGGACTTTCGTTAAACGGTCAACTTATCCCCCATCAGTCCGGATTAACGAGGTTTTACTGTATATACATTTATTTTTTGTGGCGGCATTTATTTTAAATTATTTAAAAATGAAATAACTATCTCTTAATCAACTTTATACAGTGTATTTGGACGAACAGTACGGAGTTAAATATATTTCACGGTAGGCCAGAGCCCACCTTCACAATTCCAGTGGCGACGCCGGTGGTGTTTTGTATGATAACCAGCATTATAGGGATTTACATCCAAGAGAAATAAATGAAATTTGGTGTAGAGAGAGAGAGATTGGTGTCATGTATGAGTATAACAATATGAGAAAATTTGTTAATTATACCAACAGAAAAGCTTCGTTCTTACATTTGGGATTAAGAAATATGAGAATTTTACGATAGCGTATGGAAGCGGTGTTACAAATATCCAAACACGGAAACTCAAAATAAATAATTAATTGTTCAACATGTTCGTGTTCGCAAACTGAGAGTTGAAACTATTTATTTTGAATCTAAAAATTATCCAAGGCACAGGCGCCGTTGGGGGAGGAGTATATCCAAACATTTTTCATCCGGGGGTTCTAAGGGTAAATTTATAAGCTAAAAATACATATACGTCGTGCCTTTGTGAAACATTTTAAAGAGATGTTGAGGACTTTTGTTTGGGGGGGGGGCTATGTGTGGATAAATCACTGCCTTGGAGGGTGGCAAAATACTTACCTTTATCCCTTCCACCAAATTTACTTGGAGCTTGGTCATCGTTCAGTTATGGTAAATTTTACCACTTTTTTGAGAAGGACACTTAAATCATTAAATTATTCAATAAATGCATAAAATTGGAAAGTCAGAATGTAAAAGTTTGTCCTCGAGTTGTAACGTTTTCGAATACTTTACATTCGTAAACCTTCCATAAAAGAAAATTGAATGATAATAATGCTCATGGGTTCAATTTTCGGCCATCAGATGGCGTCGCCCCTGATATCTCCCCATGTGCTGCCTCTAGCGGCAGATTCTAAACTAGCGGGCTTGCCGTAAATCTCGGCACACAGTCCGACACACGCGATCGCCAGGAACGAAACGGCACACAACCAGTTTTTTTGCTGTCTCTACATCTCTTTCCTCGTCAGCGAGAGACGTGCCTAGCCATGCTGCGTGTCGAATAGAAGCCAGCCATTTGTGCCACTTGTGCGATGGGACACTGCAAAAGAGGGTAAGGACTACAAATGGAGCACGGTGTCATATGGCTTTTGGGCTGAACATTTTGGTAGGTACGTAAACTCAACGCTGTGCTCTAGGAATGCAAAAACACATTGCCGTACATTTGCTGTATTTAACGTTCCGTTTCATCTTACATTAAGGCGACGAAACCTTGTTGTTTTTCACCCCCCCCCTCCCCCCTTTGTGCATTGAACAGAATAAGTGAACCAATGCGAGTTTTTACACAAAAAGGAAAAAAGGAATTTGGGCACATGTATGTGTGAACTTGAATTAAATTATGTTTGCCGGTCCTTGTGCAAAAATGCTTATTCGTGCTATAAACTTGATACGCACGCGTAAATAATCTATGGGCAGGCGTAGACCAAATTAATGAACATGCAGGTAGTGTTCTTCGATCCTGCAGTGCAACGTTTGGCGTGTTAATTTAACGTTTGTCCAACGAAGCAAAATCGCAACTAATTGAACTAGAATTTGTAAAAATAAAGTATGGTCCTTCTTTCAACGCGCTAATTCTTGCCGAACTGTTCATCCCTATTAACCCCCTTTAACGGTAGCATTAAAAAAAAATGCGTTAGAATCAGAACAATAATTGGGATATACATGTATCTAAAGGTTACTAGTCAAATAAAAGGGAACTTATAGTGTATTTGAAACACGTACTAGAGAGAGGAGAAGTTTTTGATTAATTTTTGGGGTTTTGTACTGGCTTATTGCTTGTCCGTTGTCAAATAAATAGATACGTACGTACTGTTTATCTGTAATTGGTAGTTGATTAAATATTAATGATTGTAATAATGCACGCAGGCCGTGCTGTGAATTAACAAGCGTGGTTGCACGTCTTGAGAGTTGTATCTTTCTGCACGTACGGATTGATTGTTAGTTTTGCACTCTTTTTATAAGTCGTCTTGTTTTCATAAAATACGCAATAAAGTGCACAATGTATATATATTGTTAAAATTGAAATTTGAAATAGTATATTTTTGTTACCTGCATTCTTATCCGTAAGCCGGTGATACGTACGTTACTAGTCAAAAACAAATTAAATCCAAGGTGATCGTTGGGGCACAGCAATGATATAAAAGAGAGAGGGAATAACGTTAACTTAATTACGAGAACAAACTATTCGCAATGGAGAAAGCATAAAGGTGCTATTCGTTGCCGGACCCTTCGACATATTTATGTGTATTCTCTTACAGGGCCTTGTCTCGTGCTTCTCGCAGATTCTGCACGTAAACTCCCGCATTATCGTGTGAGAAGTACGACGCAAATTAAGAATTTGTAATCTATAGTACGGGTCTTATTTTCACTCACAGTTGCCGTTGCCCGTAGCCGCTTCCAGCTTAAATATTGTGGGCAACCGCAACTGACCCCACTATATACCATTACAGAGTAAGATACATTTACGTTAAAAATCGTGTGGAGTCATATTTATGGATTACCGGTACATATAAATGTTTTAAGGGAGGCAGAGTGAAAACAAGGGGGGAAAGAGAAATAGCGGTATTACCGAATAGAAATAATGGAGTGAATTGGAAAGAAAATAAAGAAACGTGAAGAAAATGAGCAAACTGAGAGAGAGAGAGAAGTTCTAGAAAGAGAGAATTCAAGAGGAGGAGGAAGAAATAGAAGAAATTTGACAGATAGAAATAAGAGAAATTGGAGATAAAGAAAGGAGAGAAATAAAAAAGAAACATGACAGAGAGAAAAGAGAAAGAAAGGAAAGAGGAATACAAGAAACGCTTAACATAGAGAGATGAGGAGAATGAAGAAGCAAAGAAAATAGAAAATGAAATAGAGAAATGGTAAAAGGAAAATGAATAAGAGAGAAAAGAGTAAGAAAGACGAAACAAATTCTAAGACATTGGAGGGAAGGTGAAACTCTGGAGAAGAAGGGAAAACTGGAATACAAATACAAAAAGTACATAATAATATTAAGTTATGCATTTTTCCCTGTGGACGCCAATGTTTATATAAAATTTATTACACCAGTGATTAGGGTATTTCAAATGTGCCTTAATTTTCGTTTTGCTTTGTTCAAGGTCAAGATCTTATCGTGTCGCTTTTCTACCATTTTAGAATAATAGCGACAATGAGTATGAATAATTTATATGTAGCGCAAATCAGCTTATCGCGCGTGACATTGCACTATCGATAAACCAGAAAGGAGTAGCGGGGAGGTATTTTCTCTGTCTTTGTATATGAATATGATTCATCACACTAGTATAATAAGACAAATTTAAATGGACACTGTTTAATAACAATAAAATATTCAACATAAAACATTTGTGATTATCAATATATTTGCTTTATATCAATTCGAGAGTAGTTTCCAATATCCTCAATGTTATTAAAGATAAGGAAATATATGTCCCACTGACCCAGATGGCAAGGTCAATTTGACTTGATGCTCGTGTGTGTAAATTTATTCCATAAACAAATTCCAAGATTACGCTGTCGGTCTCTTGTCATTAAGAGGGTGAAATGATGATATCTGAGAGAAAGGGGAGGAAAGGGAGTAAATAAATGAAGATAGGAAGATAGAAGTAAGAAATGGAAGGGAATACCAGGCAAATAACCACTTAGACAGTAAGACGGAGAGAATACAGGCAGTTAGAAAGAAAGATGTAACTTGAATGGCGTAGATACATAAGGAGGAACAGGAGGAGAGGAACAAAGGAGAAGTACAATAAGATGGACAAGAAGAAGGGTGTAGGACAATAAGTAGAGGAGAAACAGAGGAGAGGAAACAGGGAAATATAATGGATTTTCGTTATTTTACGTCGCTTTTTACCTCTTGGTTAATCGCGACGATGAGGATGAATGATGCACATATGAAACTAGTTATAGGACAAACACAACGATAGCCATGCCTTGGCCAGAGTTCGAACTTCGGAAAGAGAGGAGGAGAAAAGAGGAAGATGAAACAATTAGCATGCAATTATTAATTGGACATTATCCAGTGTCTAGTGTTTTATACAAACCAGTGTCGGCGATTAGGGGGGCGCGGGGGCAGTTGCCCCCCACTTTTTGTCATGTTTGTCCTCGCACTATGCTAAACCTTAACTACCAAGCGAAAGTACACTGTCCTTGCCCCCACGTTTTGGCACCTTTCCCCCCTAGTTTTGAGATCCAATCGCCGCCACTGCTACAAACCCTGTGTCTTCCTACCCTCTAGCGTTTTAGCTATGCTTAGTAAATAGTTGATTAGTAGTAAGACAGGTCTATCGCACGTTCGAGAAGAAAAAAGTTCCGGGACCGAATTTAAATTCATCCGGAAAAAAAGGTTCCTGGTAAAAGTAAAAAGGTAAAGTGCTCCCCTGTGCTTTGCACCACGCCATGGATGCGTATAGGGGTGAGGAGTTAGGGCCCCACACTTTCTTGATCACGGCCGAAGGTATAAGAGGGCAGGGGGTTGTGATCAGCACCACGTCCCTGGCAGCCTTTAGCTCCCAGAGTATCCTCTAGGTACTCACTTTATACAACGCTGGGTGGGTGCCGGAGCCGCTTGAACAGGTGGGAAAAAATCCCGGTTCTCCATAACGACTGAGCTACGACAGTTCTCTACGGTCCAGAACCCATTTACGCTTGCTGATTTTCTCTCCTGGACCGGAAATGAATTTATTTAAAATACCTGGACCTTTAACAACCCTGGTTTAATCCACAACTTAAAGATAACATATCAGTAGAACCACGTTCAACAACTCAACATCATTACAGACGCGATAGTGACAGCATTGTAATAAGCGCCTAACGTTTCAGTTTTTGATGTTCTGTTGGCCTTGAGGCGCAGAAACTAATTTAGCCCAACTCTTAAAAACAGTTCTCAAAGTACAAGCGATCTTCACATTTAACCCGAACCAGTTTTTCTGCGTAGGTGAGCGAGTATGCTTCCCAAACCACCGCTCAACATAGCGATTTTCACGATGCCGACAAAATTGTGACGTCACGTTCGGTTTATTGGGAACGTTGCGTTATTAGCATACAAGTCTCTGGCATCGGGTAGCACTGCATAGTGACGCACGCACGCGTACGAGCGGTAAAGGTAGTCGACATTCATGAAGCTCGTCTTGCAAATATTTTGTTGTTTTTTTTCCTTCAAGAGCCTTGCAACACTGCAAATACAGAAGTGCCACGGTGAATGATAAATGGTCTTGTTTTGCAAAGTGCTGTGAGATTTTAGCGAATAATTTTGCGATATTTATGTCTTGCAGTAACAGGCCAGTAAGTCGTTTTTGCTGAGTAATGTGGTGGTTAGGTTCTTGACTGGGAGATCAGGGGGCTTGGTTTCGAATCAGTCGTCGCCAGAGATTTTCATTGGGGTGTGTTGTGCTATGATTATAGCCATTTTTCTGTTTCATTTCCTTTTGCTCTTGTATCTGTGCATTTTTTCTCTCTTCTTCTTCTTCTTTCCCTCTCGCTTTATTTCTTTTATTTTCCTTTCTCTCCTCTTCTTCCTTCTGATGTTCATCTGTTTCTTTCCCTCTCGCTTTATTTCTTATCTTTTCCCTTCTATCTCTGCTCTTCTGGTTCGACCTTTCTCTCTCTCTTTTTCTTTTACTCTGTTCCTCTTTCCTCCTTCTTTTCTCTGTTCCTTCCTTTTTCTTTTGTTTCTATTTCTTCCTTTATTCCTGTTTTGTATTAATTTTTCCTCTGTACTTTTCCTTCCTTCCTCTGTTATTTTGTTTCTTCCTCTCTTCTTTCTATGTTCTTTTCTATTTCTTCCTTCGTTCCTCTGTTTCCCTTTCTTTCTTCCTTACTCTGCCTCTATCTGTTTCCTTTATCTGTTTCTCTTTCTCCCCCTTTCTTCATCCCTTTCGTTGTGTCTTTCTTTCTTCCTGCCTGTTTCTTTAGTTCTTTTTTTTATTTCCTGAATCAATTTTCCCTGCTTTGCTCCATTTCTTCCTTCTTTCCTTCGTTTCTAGCTTCTTCGTTTCTTCCTCTTTTATAACCTTTTCGCTGTGGTTCTCTCGTTCTTTCGCTCCCTAGTGCAGAGGCATCCTCGTAAGGCATATACAAGCAGAGTTCGATTTCAATATGGTCATTCTCCAGTTTCATTTAATGTCGTTGTAATGAAAGTGTCAAATCCGCGATAATTCGCGGTTCGGTAACAACGTGTAACTTTCCTAAACATGTTCACCAAGTTTACCTATACCACTTTCCTCAACTTTTCGGTGTTATCGATAGAAACGAAATATTCGCCACTCTAGGAAATATAGATGCTTGATTTCCCACCTTTGCATCGGTCATAGTCAATTTAAAGTAATGTAAAGCAGCATATGTCAACAGCTGGGCTGTGGCTCGATATTAGGTCCTGGAAATCAATTATACCAGCCCTGAACTTTGTCATTTTTAGTTCGCGCAACAGTTTTCATTAACAAATATCCTGTAGTTGAAATATTATTGAATGAGTCGAAAGCCTAAATAAAAGATCCAAGCCACTTATTTCTGAGCATTGAATTCTTTAACACTTTCTGAATTCTCTACATTATTAAAATTAAATTCATAATGTAGGTATCCGTTTTCAGAGTTTTATTGTTTTCCTTTATTTTACTTCCCTTTCTGTGCCACTTTTTGGCTAATTTGCGAAGATGTGGATGAGTGATGATATGATGAATGGACACTTAGACACATCCATACCCAGGCCGGGATTCGAACCCGGGACCCCTGGCGTTGAAGCGCGATGAGCTAACAACTTTATTTTTTTTAAAGGAATACCCCTATTCGGCAGTATCCTCCGTCATTCACATATTTCTCAAACTTTCACACATGTCAATTTTTACTGTACTCTCGTTTTTACTCATTTCGGACAAACGCAAACATCCAAGTCCTAGCCGAGAATCGAACCCGGGATCCCTAGCTTCGTAGCGAGCTATGCTAACCACTCCGCCACGGGGCCCTGCTTTTCAGAGCATAATAATATGTATATAGTCAGTCATTGATTCTCAATTGGAAATTTCCTGTGTTCAAGTTGGAACTTGCCAAGGAAAGTCAGAACTTGTAAAATTAATTTAATGATGTTGCAAGCAATTGAAACTAATTTTATATTTGTCAACAATGTAACTTCGTGAGAGCGCCTTTTATGATTGTGCCATAATTGATTTATTAATTTGTAATTACAAGGCCAGGTATTCATTAATGTATAAAGTTAAAAATGAGAAAGACATTTACTTTACGATCGGGGCCTCCAGGGGTTTATCCGAAATTTTCCATATTACGTGGGAGGGGGGTATAAGTGTAAATTTAGTCAAAATTATTCCAAATTGGACCTTTATGAAAAATTCCAAGGTGGTAGTTAAGAAATTTGGCGGGATGTTAGGGGATGAATAAATCACTGGCGGCATTGACTTATAAAAGAAGAATTAACCATCCCGTGATCTCACAAAGGTATACAACCACTTCGGGATATTCTAGCCGTTGTAAGTGATGGTGAAGAAATGTCAGAGCCGACCTCCGTGAAGGAATTGCTAGCACAGCGCGCTATGACACCAGAGGCCCTGGTTCGATTCACGCTCTGGTCATGGACATTCTTTGTGAGCGTCCTTTCATCAATTCAATCATATCATCACTCATCCTCACCGTCGTTATTAGCGAGAAGCAGCGGAAAAACGACGCTAATTAACAAATATCAAATAAAATCGAAACAACCATAGTGTCGATCTCGTCATTCTCGAATTTCGGTACGATATTGCCTTCGAGACTTCGTGAAGTTTAATAATGAACTCCTGATCAGTGTTGCATCTCTTCCGAGAAAGCTCTCGTAATTCTCAAGTGTTTACCACAAGAGAGCAAATTCCAAACATTTTCTTATCAAAGGCGAACAAGGTTTGATTTATAAAAGAATCGAGATTACGTTCTTGCCATGTGCTTTTCTGTACTAAATGATTAACAATCGTTCATCTTCCTTGATATCGTAAAAATTTTCTCAAGTGTTTTGTCTGGCATTCTCACTTATCATGTTTTTGCGCGTTCACAACAAAATCCTTTTAATTTATGGTTTGTTTTCTGGTTTCTACTGACTTCCCATTAAGTAACACGTTGTGCAAATGAGTGTTGCAAATGCAAGTATTTATGATCATAATGGCCTATCTAAAAGTGGAGCTGAAAGTGTTGTAGTCTCTCAAATACATGAGGCCTCCCCGATGGCGCAGTGGTAGCGTCGTCGCATTGTAATTAAGGGGTCCCGGATTCGATACCCGGTGGAGATTCATAGTGGTTCGGATCCAACTTTAAACTGTAGGTCCAAATCCGATTAGCCTTACTGTGAATAAAGTGGACTTAAAACACCAACTCAGTCAATTAAAAAATCTCAAATACATGAGGGTAAAATAATAGTTTAGTACATTTGGAAAATTAATAATTCAGAAATATTGTAGGGTAAAAATGCAAAAAAAATATCATATTTTCTAAGTTATATCCCCACCGTAAGAAACTCAAATCCACCATGAACCTATTATACTACACTGGGGTGCTTTTTTTAAATTTTGAATTGTTGTTTTTAGTTCACTTTGTGTAGCCTACAGACAGGTTAAAGGGGTCTGGACCTACAGTTCAAAGAGGGAACCAGTGTGCAATGTGCACACTGTGATACTAATTCCCTCACTTGATCTGCATTCTTGAAAAATCCTATAAGGAAGTAAAAACTATGTAAAATAAGTGCAAAATGGAATGAATCCTAGAGCATATCTGTTCCTGAATTGTACATGTTTTCAAAACCTGTTGTGGAAATTTGAAAGAAAAAGTCAAAATCATTTTTGTGAATTTTTCTGTTTTTATTGTCAATACAAGCATATGAAAATTTCATTTAAAAAAAAGAGAGGTATGTGGCCAGCTCTCAAATAGAGTAGCCAATGTTTATATTGTTTCCCCTTGAGTGTGCGTAAATTTATATTTACACATTCACACAGACACAGTTCTTTTTTTTTCTGACGGTACGCAACGGTACGCCGTACTGGCACCTATTTATAGGTAAGAATAAAACTAATAATATATTTTCAGAGTCTCTCCGATGGAGTAGTGTGGTAACGTCATCACATTGTAAGCAAGGATTCAATACCCGGTGGAGGCACATGACACAGTGGTTCGGATCCTACTTTTAAACTGTAGGTACAGTCTCGATTAAGCTACCTGCGCATAAAAATGGTAAAGTTCCCCGTACATATAGCACTGTGCCATTAAGGCACATTTAGGGGTTGTGAGGGTAGGACCCCAGACATTCTCGACCTTTTTCTGTGCATGAAGTGGACTTAAAACAAAAGAAAAATCAATCAATCATGTTATATTTTAATGAAAAGAAATGTTTGTGAGTGTTTGTGCAGCTTCATGGACAAACCCTTATTTATAAACACACCAAAATATTTTGAGTACTTTCTATGATGTACACAATAACGCACAATAACAAATATACACACACACACACACACACACACACTGTCGGCCTCCCCGATGGAGCAGTGGTCGCGTCGTCGCCTTGTAATCAAGGCGTCCCCGGTGGAGGCACATAGTGGTTCGGATCTCACTTTGAACTGTAGGTCCAATCCCGATTAGCCTTACTGTGCATAACGTGGACTTAAAACATCAACTCAACACACACAACAAAAATTCATATGGGGGTTGAGCTTTGGTTCCCCCAATTGAAAACGTCCCTGTACCAGTGGAGACCTTATCGTTTCATGTGTCATTGTTTCGCTTTGGCATGTTTTCAATAACGTCGATAACCCAACTGACTCAATGCTTCAAAATACTAGCACCACCTACTTTTCCTATTAGCCTTCGTATCAGGCGGCATATGATGCAATCACAGGCTGCTGTTTCTTCACTTCACCTTCCAGCGTCCAGACACGACGATTGCAGACACCTTTTTTGCATAATTTACTCGTTACAATGTTAATATCTTGCTCTTTTCGATAGTCATTTATGTACAGCGCACTGTTAAGTCCACACCCCATTTTGGTCAACGTTTAACCTCAGTGGTGTTGAAATAACACAGATAAATGGTAACAATAAACGCCTTTTTAACACCACTGAGATGAAACGTTGACCAAAATGGGAGGTGGACTTCCTGGGACCACTGCTTGCGTTGTTTTAGCACCGATTTTTTTTCAGTGCGGCCATTCTAACGATCTAAGAAAATGTGTGGCGTGTCCAGATTGGGAGTTGTGGGAGTTCCCTTGGTGAAACAGTTTTCTCAAAAACTGAATGAACCATTACAGGTGCTCAGCGTGCACAACCTGTTGTGTATGTAGGCACTAGGCGAGATTAGAATTCGAGGCCCCCATCCGTTCTTTAAATTTGAAATCTCAATGACATTTAATAATTTAATTCACCCTGAAAATGTCTTTCTCTGTTTTCCGGAAGCTGAAATTTGAAGCTGTAGGTAGGAAGGAAGAAAATATTACCCATGTCCTCCTTGGGTTGAAAACAACGCAAGCATTTAAATGTCTCACAATTACTTCGTGGCAGTTGGGGTCTTTTATTGTTAAAGTATTAAAATCGGGATTGCAAGGTCGAGAGGAAGAAGAAAGGACATGACGAAGTGCTTTTTATTCAAGAAAGGAATAAATGGGTAAAAATGTCCAAGCAGGTTAGCGTAAATATTTGCGTAAATGTTTCATATGAGTGGACAGTGTGACAAGAGAGAAGCACTGCTTATGTTTTTTGAACATGTTAGTGAAAGTGGAGACTTCGATCATTTGACTGCAATGACTCCAGAGGATTTTCTAGCTTCTTGAAGGACTTCGAAAATATATTTTTAAAAAAGGCTTTATCCAACTTGCTTGCCTTTTCAGACGTATTATTCAGTATATTGCAGTCTAAAAATGTTGATATTTTGTATTGCAGTAATAAAATAACTGAATTTCAACAACAGCTGAAAAAGGAAAGTGAGAATTTCGAATCTCCCATGTAGAAATTATTTTATGTGTTAATAATGATTTGTGTGTGTGTGTATATGTGTGTGTGTGTGTGTGTGTGTGGTGTTTATATTGTGTAGTAGTTGTGGTGTGTTTGTGTTTATATTGTGTTATAGTTGTGATGTGTTTGTGTGTGTCTTGTGTAGTAGTTATGCTGTCTAATGTGTTTGTGTTCGTCTTGTGTAGTAATTGTGCTGTCTAATATGTTTGTGTTTGTCTTGTGTAGTAGTTCCTCCATTCATATTGGGGGTTAGGCGTAGAGCTGACAACTCTGCACTGTAAAAAGACATGTCAAGAAACAGAAATATAAGGCCATGGATGCTCCCAAGGTAAAATATTCCGGAGGTAAAATAGTCCCCCGTTCGGATCTCCGGGTGGGGACTACTTTGGGAGGTCCCTGGACTAAGGATAAGATCTACGTTAGGAATAAGGATATTAAATTAGGCACCTGGAATGTTCTGAGCCTTTACCGGCCTGGGGCATTTCAGTGTACAGTTAATGAGATAGTGAAGTATAAATTAGATGTAGTAGCTGTCCAGGAAGTTAGGTGGCCAGGAGAAGGGAATTGTAAAACTAAAAATTATACTTTTTTCTATGGTGGTACTGAAAATCATAATTTTGGAACAGGCTTTTTCATAAATAATAGAATTATCTCGGCTCTTAAAACAGTAGAATTTATTAATGATAGGATATCATATGCAGTTTTACAGGGTAGGTGGTGTAAAATTATTTTAATAAACATACATGCACCAACGGAAGATAAAGATGATAATACTAAAGATGATTTTTATGCAGAGTTAGAACAGATCTTTGATAAATTTTCCCAGTATGATATGAAAATTCTGTTAGGTGACTGTAATGCACAGATTGGCAAAGAAGAGACATTTAAACCCACGATTGGTAAAGAAAGTCTTCATGAATTAAGTAATGATAATGGTATAAGATTGATTACTTTTGCAACCTCAAAGAATTTAATTGTGAAAAGTACCACTTTTAAACATAAAGATATCCATAAATATACCTGGTCTTCTCCAGATGGTAAAACTCATAATCAGATAGATCATATTCTCATTGATAAGAGAAGGCATACTAGTATAATTGACGTTCGTACACATAGAGGTGCTGACTGTGCCAGTGACCATTATTTAGTAATTGCTAAATTAAGACAAAGACTCTCAGTGATAAATCATAAGCAACAAAATCTAAAAGTTATAAAATTTGATACAGGAAAGTTTGCTGATGAAAGAATTAAGAAAGATTACCAAATTAAACTGTCAAATAGATTTGATGTTTTGCAGGATTTAAATGATGATGAAAATATAAATGAAACAGACGTAAATAAGAATTGGGAGCACATACGTAATGCAATAGAATCAGCAGCTAAAGAAAGTATAGGATACCATAAACCAAGAAAAAGTAAGCCATGGTTTGATAATGAATGCCATAATCTAATAGAAATAAGAAATCAGGCTAGACTTAGGTGGTTAAATAACTCGGATGATACAAATCTAAGCAATTATAATAGAATAAAGCGAGAAGTTAACCGCACGTTTAGAAGTAAAAAAAGAGATTACTTGAAAAGCAAAATTAACGAAATTGAAACAAACAGCAAAAATAAAAATATCAGAGATTTATATAAAGGTGTAAATGAGTTTAGAAAGGGGTGGCAACCTAAAGTAAACTTGATAAAAGATAAAGACGGTGATTTTCTAGCTGACCCAAGCGATATTCTAAATAGATGGAAGAACTACTTTAATGACCTTTTAAATATCCATGTAGGAGATAAATCAGAAGTAAATGAAGTCCACACAGCAGAACCTTTAGTTCCAGAACCTAACTTGACTGAAGTTAAAGATGCTATTAAAAGGCTAAAGAATAACAAAGCACCTGGCATTGATTTAATACCAGCTGAGTTAATTAAATATGGTGGAAATTCATTAATATGTCAAATTCATAAATTAATTTGTTTAATATGGAATAGAGAGGAAATCCCTCAACAGTGGAAAGAATCCATAATTGTTCCTGTGTTTAAAAAAGGTGATAAAATGAACTGCAATAATTACCGTGGAATTTCTCTACTCTCAACAACATATAAAATATTATCTAACGTTCTTTTAACAAGACTAACCCCATATGCTAATGAAATTATAGGTGATTATCAATGTGGATTTAAACGTAACAGATCAACTACAGATCAAATTTTTCACATCAGACAGACACTTGAAAAAAAGTGGGAATATAATCAAAATGTCCATCAGCTATTCATTGATTTCAAAAAAGCATATGATTCGGTCAAAAGAGATAAATTATATAATATATTAGTAGAGTTTGGAATACCTAAGAAGCTTGTTAGTATGATAAAAATATGCACCAGTGAAACAGAAAGTAAAATTCGTGTGGGTAATAATATGTCTGACAAATTTACAATTCATAATGGGTTAAAACAAGGAGATGCATTATCTCCATTGCTCTTTAATTTTGCCTTAGAATATGCTGTAAGGAAGGTAAGAGAAACTAAAGAAGGACTAAAATTAAATGGTGTGACTCAGTTGTTAGCATATGCAGATGATGTAGACTTACTGGGGGATGATGTGAATACAATTAAGAATAATGCTAAAATATTTTTCAAAACTGCTAAAGAGATAGGTTTGGAAGTTAACAAAGAGAAAACTAAATATATGCTTACAGGCCGAAACCAAGTGTTAGGTAATCATCAAAATCTAATTATTGATAACAACTCGTTTGAACCAGTTTCCAAATTCAAATACTTAGGAGTAATATTAACAAATGAAAATTATATTAAAGAGGAAATAAAAAGTAGGCTTAATTCAGGAAATGCATGTTACTTCTCTCTTCATAAACTTTTGTCTTCTCGTTTAATATCTAAGAAACTAAAAGTTAAAATATACAAAACAGTAATTTTGCCTGTAGTATTATATGGGTGTGAAACTTGGTCCCTTACATTGAAAGAGGAACATAAATTGAGAGTATTTGAAAATAAGATCCTTAGGAAAATCTTTGGACCTAAAAGGGATGAGGAGACAGGTGAGTGGAGAAAGTTACATAATTTAGAACTACATAATTTGTACTCATGTCCAGATATTATTAGAATGATTAAATCAAGAAGACTTAGGTGGGCAGGCCATGTGGCACGAATGGGAGAGGAAAGAGGAGTTTACAGAATTCTTGTTGGGAAACCTGATGGTAAGAGACCTGTAGGAAGGCCAAGACGAAGATGGAGGGACAACGTTGAGATGGACCTAAAGGAAATCGGTAGGGATGGAAAAGAGTATATAGATCTTGCTCAAGATAGGGACAGATGGAAGGCCTATGTTGCTGCAGCCATGAACCTTCGGGTTTAAGAAGGCTAGAGAGTTAGTTAGTTAGTTAGTTTCATATGAGAAATACGAAAATAATTTTAACTTTTTTCGCCATGTTAGGCAAATTTCAGTCGTATATTGGAATTGATCTTATTCGTATACTTTCAAGTTAAGAACTTGGATTAAATTATTTACACGTTATTTATTACATTATTCGCGTATTTTTGCAACATTTATTCAGATTTTATAGGTTAATAATTATCCCAAATAATATATGCAACGTTTTCATAATTTTTCAAATCCAAGATGGCTAGGATGTTTTGTATCTTTCACGCAAATGTTGTTATTTAAGCACAAGTTAAATACATTTCTTCTTCATATCGATTTTTGTTCAACAATGTACAAGATTGAAGTAATTTAAGTCTTCGTTATAAATCCGTAAACTAAATCTTTATTTAATCATTTTATGTGCAAGGGCAAATATGAATTATTTTATAAAATTAGTTTCGTTATTTCTATATGGTTCAATATAATAATATTATAGCACAGCAATTCTCGCTCGCTTTCAATAATATATCGTTCTCCTATTGGCTGTTTATTTTAGGAATGGGGAATGACGCTACGTGTAATTGGCGACGTCAAAAGTTCCACGTTGGCATTCTTCATTGTTGCCAACCTTAACCAAAGCTTACTATCGCTATTTAGCAGTAATCTGACATATACATTATCAGCTTTTCTTGTGTTGTTTTTATGGAATGAGTTTGTAGCATTGTCAGAAAGAACAATCTGTTATGCTGCGCCTCGCGTCTGAGTTAAGCAGTTGAGGTCTTGCTACTCGTATTAACGGTGAAGGTGTTGCGGGGATTCTGTCGTGTTATATAAGTTGCTTATCACTGCCTACGAACGAGCGGGACCCAAAAAAATTATAATTTTAACTTGTGCAAATCAGTATGTACGCGCGCGAATCGTGATTAAAGTTTTTGGACATTTTTATTATAATATTTGATTTTATTTACTGTCACGTGTCGCAATTCGGTGGTTTCCTTCCTGGAGGAATGTGGATCGCCTTAGTCCCGATCCCTGGGTGAGAACTCGTGCTTCCAACTGACCAGCCGGAGCAAGGAGCGGTGTGTTGCCAATTCGGATCTCCATACCCTGGAGTTGCGATTGTGGTGGCACGTTGCAACCCTTAAGCTTAGGGCCCGCCTGCCCGTATGTTACGCCCCTGGTTCGACGTATATAAAGTTTAACTAGAATTTATAGCCAGATAAAAATAGAATGTTGTAATTTTATTATTAGCCTTTTCCATCTTTTCTTCTCACTTCTATTTTTTACATTTTTCGTATCCATCCCATAGGACCTGCGGCCCATTCAGGCGCGAGGCCCCGGGCGGTTGCCCACTTCGCCCATCTCTTGCCATGCCACTGTGCACAACTACCTGCTGACCTTGATAATCATCTTGGCAATGTATAGCGTTAATTTTGTGCTATTTATTATGGCACATAAGTGCCAATCAACTTACACCACACACACGCACATGTATATAAACATACACCGTGTGACATTTCAAAACTCTATGGTGTTAGGGAAAAGGGACATAAGTCACCAACTGTGGTTTTTCTGCTATTTTAAGTCGGACTGAATCACTGGGGTACGCAGGATTTTCTTTGGGGGGGGGGGTAGGGCTGGAATTTTAAAAGTGTACAATACATACTTGTTTTCATAGGGGGCGGCATACACAATGGGATATTTCGTATTTTTAGAACTTTCCACTCTCAAAAATGGCAAAGGGGGGCATTTTAAGGAGGATTTGCATTTACCATTTTGGTTTTTCCCTGAAGTTTTTCACTGTTTTTATTTGAAAATGTTGATTCTCTCTAAATTTCGGAGGGGGCTGTAGCCCCATCAGCCCCCTCTGCATACGGCAGTGCACTGAATCAATTAAAGATAATATCATAAGTATATTGACATATGTAGAGATCCTAAACAGTGATCCTATCATGTCTATAATATTTACTATTAACAGAACAATCATAAATAATCTGCTTTAAAATTGCATTTTTGGACTTGAGTCCTTTTTTTCCGAACAGCCTAGAAATTCCAGTGGGCGGGGTAACGTGTTGAAGTTACTGTTCTTGAAGTAGTGGGATATTACAAGGTCTGCCCATGAAGAAAAGAACCAAACGAAATAAAAAAGTAGAGTAGACTTGCGATTATCCGAGCTAATTGGGACCGAGACTACCTCGGATACGGAAAAACTCGGATAATGCGGAGATAACGTGCTAATAGGTCGTAAATGACGAGACAACACTTAAAACTGTATAGTAACTGTATAGTAATTATTTATTACTAGTTCAACATAAATGAGAAGATTACTTTTTCAAAAAGTCTTTCATAGTTTTTTGGAGTAACCTTCCCAACGCTGTAGGGAGAGTAGATGAAGCGGCGTAGACTCTTCTTGCTGTTCAATGTAGGCTATAGCAGCTTCGATCGCCTTCAGTCCCTCAGAATGTGATATTTTCGGGGTGATCTCGTCGATGTCGTGCTCCTCGTAATTTTCTTCAGGATTGATAAGCATATCAACAATAGCGTCGTCAGTCAGCTCCATTTGTTGATCTAGGTTACACCACTCGAGGACGTCTTCATTTTCGATTGGCGTTTCCACTGGTAGCTTGCTGGACGAGTCGAGAGACATTTTCATTGTCCGATCCCGGCAAGTTTCGTTGGATTTCTCCTAGCCAAACAGCTTTCTCCATGATCTTTGAAGTGTTGAGTTCTTAACTTCATTCCACGCCGTCGCAATCCAATACGTATGAAGCATCTTTCACCGTTATTCTTTTCAGACCTTCCGTTACGCCCATCCCTTCATCCAATCTGGAAATCAACACCTGAAGAAGCCTCCCCCGGTAGTTTCGTCTCATAGTCTCAAAAACCCCTTGATCCAGGGGCTGTATTAGTGAGGTCACATTAGGTGGCAAGAACATGGCTTTCATATCGCCCGCTACAAAGTTCGTTGGCGTCCGGGTGCGAAGGCGCGTTGTCCAACAACAATACCGCTTTTCTAGGAAGCTTTTTTCTTATTAGAAACGCCTCAACCACAGGAACGAATTCCTTAAAAAGTGTGCTGTCCATCCACGCACTTTTTTTTATTTCTGTACATGGTGGGAAGACAATTGACATTAACGTTTTTGAACGCTCTTGGGTTTTTTGACTTCCCAATCAGGAGGGGTCTCAACTTAAGGGAGCCAGATGCTTTGGCACAGGCTAAAATGGTCACTCTTTCCTTATTTCCTTACTCTTTTTGAACCCAGGAAATCTTTCTGATTTCGCTGCCAGAGTCTTGCTAGGAAGCATTTTGAAGTTCAGCCCTGTCTCATCACAGTTGAAGATTTGATCCCATGTCAGTCCGTCAAGCAAAACAAACTTCTTTAATTTTTTATTGAAACTCAGCAACTTCAGATGAATTATCTGACAATTTTTCCCCAGTAATGTTGAGCTGTCTAATTCCGTATTTCTTCTTCCATCTGTCCACCCATCCATCGCTCGCGATAAATCCTTCTTCGCCGTCCATAACCTTTTTTGTAATTCTATTGCCTTAGCTTGCACCATAGAACCACTTACTGGACTTCCCGCGCCTCGCAGATGTGAAAACCACAAAAATAAAGCCTCGGACGTCTGCTAACATTCACCTTTCTTCATCGATTTCCGCGCTAAACCACTGCCCCCTCTCACACTTTGACTCACCCACTTTTCAATGTCCTTCCGCTTACGTCTCCAATCTCCAACAGTCATTTCCCCGACTCCATAATCAGCAGCAACCTTTTTAATAGACTCACCTTTATCCAACCTTTTTATTGCGTTGAATTTTGTTCCCAGAGAAACCACACACCTTTTCCGTTTGCCACTCATACTACATTACTCGCTTACAATAGGCCTACACAGATTTAAACACCACCGTAACAATCGGATACACCGACAATGTAACGAACACGTGCAGCGCGGACGAATCCACGACTTTTGCGACACCGTCCTTTGCGACACTAGCATTTCTGCCGTCAAATGCGACACTGTATGGAAAATATATTCCATGACAGTTGCGACACCGTCATCTGCGACACAAAGTGTAAATAGCTTCCCGTCACACTTTATCCAGGCTTAGGACTGGCAGTATCATTGAAGCTGGTGTGTTTTTGAAAACCTTTATTAGTTTTCCTTCACACTGGCATCATGGAAGCTGGGTGTTTAAAAGCTGGATGTATTTATCCTTTGTCAATGACGGATTTTTTAGATCCCTTGTCAGTATAGGAGCAGACTGCAATCCCTTGTCAATGTAGAAATCGTCGCTTCTCTTGTAGTTGAACCAACATCTTACTATTTTCATTCTAATTTCTGAACGTACGCCATTCTCCTCAAAAAGCGCTTAAGATCTCTATGCATTTCATAGTCGGTAAACGCTCTTTGTATTCTCTAATCTAATATAATGTACTGACGTCGTCTACGTTTCCCTTTAAGATTTAAGGCCTTTCTCTCACATAAGTAGTCGTTGTACACAGCTCCTAATCTTAAAGTCTTCACTAATTGGTATACGTTAGGACTGGACTTTTCCGTCAATACATTAACTGTATGGTTCCCATCCCTGGACTGCATTGTTAGTCCTGTGCCGCTGTTGGGAGCAGTTCCACATGGAAATGTCGAAAACAGAGTTGTTCATCCACTGTTCAACGAAATAATCCAAAATTTTTCTCAATATGTCGTGGTTTGGCGCATCTTCCATCACACATTAACATTGGTTAAAGTGATAATTACAACCATTGATCTGAGCCTCGGAAAATACTTTCTTCAGAGACGCTATTGCTGCTGCACGTACGCAAATTTCGCTAATTCTGGTAAACAAATTAGAAATCGTAGGGGAAAATCCAAGCAGTGTCGCTTATGACGGGAAGAAACCAGTTTTTGCCTTAGTGTCGCAAATGACTGTGTCGGAAATGTCGGAACTCCAGCGCGGACGGTGACTTGACTCCATAAACAAACAGGGGGTGAGTTATGAAGCGCGATGTTTTCCAACCAGTCCCTCGGTTAACCCGGAGCCTCGGTTAATCGGGACTTGGTTAATCGCGAGTATACTGTACCTTATTCTGGCAACACTGCAAAGAGCTATATCTAAACTTCCCGTCAGTGCATGTTTCAACCTGTTACAGGCAGTCGGTATCGGGGCAACCGTGCAGGTCGTGTGCAGGCGGCGTACAAAATATGCGTACCAAGATGGAACAACATTACAGCATAAAGTTTTGTTACAAATTTGGTAAATCGTTTACCGAAACGTTACAGATGATACGGGCAGTGTATGAAGATGAAACCTGGTGTTTACAATATGACCCCGAAACAAAAAGACAGAGTGCGAAGTGGAAAGGAGTTCTCGCCCGTAAAGAAAAAAGCACGGATGTCGAAATCGAAGACAAAGGTTCTGCTGATCGCATTTTTTGATTCCCAAGGACTGATCCACCATGAATTTGTCCCTGAAAACCAAACAATCAATCAATGGTATTACGAGGAAGTGCTTGGTCGACTCAGAAACAGGATGAAGCGGGTTAGGAACGACCTCTGTGATTCTGGCCAATAGTTTCTGTTACACGATCATGCTCGGCCTCATACTGCATTGTCTGTACAGTGTCTCTCAAAAGTTTTAGGACAATGACATTTTAAACTAGGCAACCCAATTTACACAAGCCGTTGGTGGGTTGCGTGCAGAGTTAGACTCAATTTCAGGGTTGCCACATGCACAATAGATTTTTATAAAATACGCAAAAGAAATATAAACAAGTATTATTGTATAAAATTATTAAAAATATCACTATTATATCGCAAATGACAAAATTCTTTCTGAAAGAAAAAAAATAGGTTTTCTAGTATTTCATCGCTGATGAGTCTACAGTAAGGAAAAGATGTGAGAGGAAACGAAAGGTTACAAGAGAGAGGAGAAAGAGAAAGCGAAAGGAGAAGAGGAGAAGTAGAGGAGAGAAGAAAGATAGGATAGACGAGGAGAGGAGATGTAGTGAGGAGAATGGAAAAAGATTCGAGGAGAGATGAGGAAAAAAGAACAAAGAAGAGAAAAGAGGAGGAAAACGAGAGGAGAGGAGAAGACGGAAGTGGAGAGTAGAGTAAAGGAGAGAAAAAGAGAAGAACGAAAAAAGAGAGAATAGTGCAGTGGAGTCTGAAATCTAAGACAGGAAAGGAGATAAGAGGAGTGGAGAAGAGTGGGATGGAGGTAAGATGCGAGAAAAGTAGGGAAGGCGATATGAGATAAAAGCAGAACGGAAAGAGGGGAGAGAAGAAGGAGAAGGAACTGGAGAGAAGAGGTAGTTGCAGAAAATATCGTCTGAGCGTCAAGAATGGATGCATTGGTCAAATTATAGACATGAAACATTCAATAACATTTTGAAATGTACTGGAGAACATATTAGATCGGTGCGAAATGCCTTTTGGCTGAGTTCAGAGCAAATTAAAATCTTCCATGTAAGATCTTTGATTTTACCTGCGATTACACCACTAAAAAAATGAATGTAATTTTTAATATTTATAAGAATTATTCAATTTTTCTCCACTTCTCGGTCCGTTGAAATGGAGATTTTGTAATTCAATATTTCCCCTCCCCCCGTCGTTAATTCCAAACTGAATCATTCCGTTTCACACGGCGTGGACAATGAACACAATGGGATATGTCTAAAACTTACGAAAATTTTCTGCCACCGGAAGGGTTTGAACCTACGACCATCAGATTGACAATCCTGAACGGTAGCCACTACCCTACAAGCTTTAGCTCCTTAAACCAGGTAGAAGAACCACTATACCACGCCTTTACCTTCGAATGAAACAACAATTTTTTTAAAGTATTCTGTCCCTCCAATATTGTTAATGTCGTTTGGTATACGTGTAGTTGAACTTTTACTTTAATTTTGATTTGCTTTCTTGTAGTATAACCGATATCTTCGAGAAATAATTTTCGAAGTGATTAAAAACGAGTATATTGGTAGTTGTGAAAATGCGAGTTATTTCTTCTAACTTATTATTATTGTGATTAGACATTACTAATGGAAAATAACTAGAGGCTTGAACATTACAGAACGATGTTCTTTTCCTGTGATACTGTAACAGACAAAATGCTTGTTTACTGATGCAAGTCTTGTGTCCAGAACAGTCTTATGAAATGTATTTGCTGCTGCGTAAGATAACACGAAATAATTACACCGTGTGCGAACTACCAAATCTGTGCAACGTTATACGTAAACAGGCGGAAAATTTTATTCATAAAATCACTTCACATTTGACAGTGTTAGTCAAGAGAGACTCGTGGGACACTGTGTTAAGGTGCTGGACTAAATCCTTATAATTTTTCTTCCTCGAAGAACAACAATTTATAAGGAAGAGCAACAGTGATGATCTTTCTTATTTCTTTTAAATGCTTACACTTTCCTTTAATTGGGTTAAAAATAAATAAGAATATTACTTGCATTTCTGTCATTGACGTAGACCAGAGAGAGAGAGAGACAGACAGACAGATATTACAAAATAGTTCATATACTGCGAACGCCATTAAAAAGTCATGATAATTCTATGTTGCGTACTTAGAATTATTCATACAATAAAGAACATGTCTAATTGTGAGTTAACAAAAAAAAACAATAATAAAAAGACATTTTCGCATCACGATTGCAGTTCGAAATAGTCGGGACAGGAATTGAAAATAACGTACTGTCCTGACTAAATCGGTGAATCGGACGTCTGGTAGCCTTGCATCAATGATTATAAAACTAAAACTACCCAATATTGCAGCTTGAAGACTTTTGGCCAAGAAACAGATTCATTTATACAAAAGCAAGATTGAAATTTTTACTCATTTAAAAAATCGACGATGTTATTTTCGTATGTATTTATTTATAGGTTCACATTTAAATATTTTAGGGTTCGAGGGGGAAGCATGGCCCACATGGCCCCTCCCCTGGGTACTGACCTTACGTACACAGTGGAAGAGAAATTTTGGAGAACCTTTCTATTAAATTTAGTATTTACATTCACCTTATGCTCAGATAGGTAGGTTAAACCGTTTATTGACAATCGTGAATTTTTCGTTTAATAGATAATATTTGGTTTTAAACAACGGGAGAACATTGGTCGAATTTCCTTTCTTGCTCTTTTGAGAGAATATATACTTCTACAATAGCAATCGCGTTCGGAAACCGTGAAAAAAATGACTTGGTTTTCAAAGGCAGACAAGCTTGGTAGTCTAGCTTGCTCGCGATCAAGTGACTCACTCACGCTATTCAAGGCCGCTTCTTATCGCAAAACACTGTGCTTCCATGCACAGTGTCTGCACCCAGCACGTTACAAGTGACCAGAGTCGAATTTTAAACAGAATCTGAAGAATTGTAGATTTCATCAGAGGCGGCTAGGTAGGCACCAGCTCAAAATGCAATATTTTAAGTGATAATTCCTGACAAACAAAAAACCGTATTGAATAATTATTAAGATAGTAATACGTGTATCCGCTCCTTTTTAACAATGTAACCTCGAAGACAATCTGTATTCCATTTATTTATATTGGCAACTTGGTCAACCGGAGGTTATTTTATCGCCTTCGATAATCGAATTGTCTGATCGATTATTTTTTGTTTACCCAGGAACATGCCCCATAGGAGATTTCCGAGACCGGGTTACGCTACTCACTCGTAGCTCCCCAATTTTTTCACGATGGTGGGTTGCCACCGGTCCCATACACAGGCCGAGAACCTAGAGAGTGAGCATAGGCGGACTCGAATCCATGCCGTCCTGCAGTCGGAGGCCACGGAGGAGGACTTTTCTTATTTTACATTTGGACAATCGCGACGATGGGGATGAATAATGAATATAAAAATAAAGAAGGTCACGCACAAAGTAGAGGACGATCTTCAACCTCTTAAGTGACGAGTTCAAGCCCTAAATATGAGGATTTCAACCTTAGACGACCTCAATTTCAAAATTATAAACAAAATGCCTACTTACACTAAACTTCTCATCAAGGCCAAAATAGTTTGTAACTGTGAAACTACCCCTGAATACAAATTGACATTTTTTTTCCATGTGAGTAAGAATTAAATGTGTGGTATACAGAGATAGATGATACCTTTTGAGAAACAATTAACTGTACCCTGTCCCAGCATCTCTGGAGCAAAGCCGCGCATAGCGGAAGAGAAGTGGAGAGAGGGGATCGAGTGGACAGAGCGAATCAGTGCACGCTGCTGGGAAGGCTGGTAACTGCAGTGGCTTTCCTCTCTCCACGCAATCCCATTCCTCTCACGTGTTCATCGCTGCTCAGATACTTGTTTTCGTTCACCTGCTCCAGAGATAAGTGGGACAGAGTGCAGTTCGCATACATGTAGCAAGTAAAGAAACTTATCCCAGAATGAAAATTCCACATAGTTTTAAAACGTTTGTGTAAGCAATGAATGACTGGAAACGGATCACACATAATTCCCTTTCCAAAATCTAGTGGTCGAAAATTAATTTCAAGACATTTCATATCTATTCACCATATTCCAAGTTATAAGGAACTATTTCGTAGATGTTCATGAAACCGTTATAAAATTACAAATAAAATATATTCACAAGCTTAGATATACTAATACGAAGAAAGAAATTCAGAGTTAAATTTCAAATGCATGTGTATAAAGTAATTCTAGAAGTACAGAGCTATATCTGAGTATTTAACTTCTTTTTGCAGATAACGTTTACAATATTGAGGCGAAAGAATAATTAGAAACAGTAGCTCCAAGAAAACAAAGGGCGTAGTGTATTGGTTAGAGTTCTTGAAAGCATTGCGGTCCCACGTTCGATCCTCCATACTAGATCCCTTCTATTAAACAAGAGCATGGTAACATTATTTGTAATAGCAGTATATAGTGGCTACATTGTTCTGCATATGGAATTTATAAAAAAAAATAAACAAATAAATGAATTGACACGCGTTCAACGGGATATTTTTATATATAAGATCATGGATTATGATACTCTAACGATAATTGTGTACTGCTTCAAAGACATTGACAAATATTAATGAAATAACTACTTATATGTGTGGCAATTCAGGACATGCTAATTTTACCCCTTTTCCCACTTGAGTTCAAAGCAAGGATGCGTAAAAATTTCAATTTTGCTCTTGTATAAATGAATCTGTTTCTTGGCCAAAAGTCTTCAAGCTGCAATATTTGGTGGTTTTAGTTTTATAATCATTGATGCAAGGCTACCAGACGTCCGATTCACCGACTTAGACAGGACAGTACGTTATTTTCAATTCCTGTCCCGACTATTTCGAACTGCAATCGTGATGCGAAAATGTCTCTTTATTATTGTTTTTTTTGTTAACTCACAATTAGACATGTTCTTTATTGTATGAATAATTCTAAGTACGCAACATAGAATTATCATGACTTTTTAATGGCGTTCGCAGTATATGAACTATTTTGTAATATCTGTCTGTCTGTCTCTCTCTCTCTCTGGTCTACGTCGATGACAGAAATGCAAGTAATATTCTTATTTATTTTTAACCCAATTAAAGGAAAGTGTAAGCATTTAAAAGAAATAAGAAAGATCATCACTGTTGCTCTTCCTTATAAATTGTTGTTCTTCGAGGAAGAAAAATTATAAGGATTTAGTCCAGCACCTTAACACAGTGTCCCACGAGTCTCTCTTGACTAACACTGTCAAATGTGAAGTGATCAGTAAACAAGCATTTTGTCTGTTACAGTATCACAGGAAAAGAACATCGTCCTGTAATGTTCAAGCCTCTAGTTATTTTCCATTAGTAATGTCTAATCACAATAATCACAACTCCACTGCACTATTCTTTCTTTTTTCGTTCTTCTCTTTTTCTCTCCTTTACTCTACTCTCCACTTCCGTCTTCTCCTCTCCTCTCGTTTTCCTCCTCTTTTCTCTTCTTTGTTCTTTTTTCCTCATCTCTCCTCGAATCTTTTTCCATTCTCCTCACTACATCTCCTCTCCTCGTCTATCCTATCTTTCTTCTCTCCTCTACTTCTCCTCTTCTCCTTTCGCTTTCTCTTTCTCCTCTCTCTTGTAACCTTTCGTTTCCTCTCACATCTTTTCCTTACTGTAGACTCATCAGCGATGAAATACTAGAAAACCTATTTTTTTTCTTTCAGAAAGAATTTTGTCATTTGCGATATAATAGTGATATTTTTAATAATTTTATACAATAATACTTGTTTATATTTCTTTTGCGTATTTTATAAAAATCTATTGTGCATGTGGCAACCCTGAAATTGAGCCTAACTCTGCACGCAACCCACCAACGGCTTGTGTAAATTGGGTTGCCTAGTTTAAAATGTCATTGTCCTAAAACTTTTGAGAGACACTGTACAACAATACCTTGCTAAGCATTCACCCTTCATATTCGCCGGACTTATCGCCTGCTGATTTTTTCCTTTTTCCCAAGCTTAAGATGGCTATGAAAGGGCGAAGATTTAACGACGTCGCCGACATTAAATTAAATGTTACGCGTATTTTGCGAACACTTACTGTCAATGACTATCATCAATGTTTCCAAGACCTGTTCAAACGCTGGTCACAGTGTATTGACTCTTCTGGTGACTATTTTGAAGGTGATAAAGTCTTTTGAAGGTAATTACTTGTTTTGTTTCCTAAAAAAAATAAGTTCGTTTTTTTTATGGGCGGGTCTTGTATAAAAATGATACATTTAGTTCCGACCACATGAGTAAAAATTAGCAAAGAAGGGAATTTCCCATCCCTCCTGTAAATATCACCCTGTAACGCCACCACCTTCGCATTGCAACATGCAATTAAAGCGCAATATGGGAGATGTAGAGGTAAGGTCGCCCACATTCATAATCTCGGCCATTTTTTGAGATGGTGTGATCAGCCCCAAGCTCCAGCCGCATGTACCTTCCAGGATTGACCCATGTGCCCATTTATTGGATGCTGGATGAACCCCAGAGGTATTGCTAGAAATACTTCCACCCGAAATCATTCACCCCGGGAATCGAACCTGGGTCTCCCACTAGACAGCCAAACGCCATACCGACTGGACCGCCGTAACTCCGTGTGTGTAACATAAATGAATTCAGATCCATTTATTTTTTAGGATCTTCCACAAACACTCCAATTCCGTATGCTAAGTAAGAAAATGCCTTCGTAACTAAGCATTGATGTTGCATCACTTTCAATTATCTATGCAAACTATTAATAGCAGCCAACTCTGTGTAACTACGTCATGGCGTAGTGGTTAAGCTGTCGCATTGTAATCAAGCAATTTAGAAGACTACATAGCAGAATGCAAGGTTTTAAATGTGGCTAGAAGTCAACAAGAGAACTTCCCAAAGAAAAGGCAGTCAACCACTGATGAAATTCTGTTTCCCGCAGACTTTGTACTGTACTGTATAGTGTATTTAGGCCGATGCTATTTATATACAACATAATAAACGTGTTTTGTTACTATAAACGTTTTAATGCACTTTCTACTGTTCTTTTAGGTTATTTAAGTTAATCCGGACTTTCGTTAAACCGGTCAACTTATCCCCCCATTAGTCCGAATTAACGAGGTTTTACTGTATACACATCCAATCAAAACTCGAAAAAAAAAATCAGAACTAAACGCTCAAATTCAATGTAAGTATAGAAGCATTTGCCATTTTAATTAAAATCTAACAGATCTGTAGCCAGTGGCGGATCAAAGATCTTCTCTAAGCGGGGCGCTAACTTTTGTCCCTTTTTTGTCGTTATCTTCGAAGAGGCACCAATACACGATTGCTCTGTCTTTTTTTTAAGGAAGTGAAGATTAGATTTTCCGATACAGTATTTCGGAAGACGTATATACTACAAACATGCAAATAAACGACCATGGAGTGATTAAGATTCAAAATAACGAAAATTACCAATAACCCAAAAACGCACAAAAAAAAAACAAAAAAAAAACGTTTTGGCCAAATAAAATGGACACAAATGCTAAATATTAGGGTTTCAACTGAAGAGATACGAGCCACTGTTACCCTTAGCATGGTTTTTAAGATTCACAAAATATACGCCTTTTTGTCAACATCACAGCCCTTGTTTAGTACTCAGCGTGGTATTTGTATAAAGGGGCTGGGGGAAATTCCCCCCGTGGTTAGAACCTTCTTTGGCCCTGGGCATGGCCGTAGACAGGAAATGTTTTCGGGGGGGGGGGGTTCATCCATAATTGTTCCCATGGGCGTCGCGAGAAATTTGAATAATAGTAATAATAACAATAATTATATAATAATAATTAAAATTTCATAATAAAACAATTTTATTCCATAATAATAATAGGCCTAATAATAATAATGCTAATAATAATAATTATTATTATTATTGTAACCGCCCCTGTTGTTGTTATATCCTTGACGGGGCTTACTCAATCTAGCAGATGAGTGAATATCCAGCACAAGTTGTTGTTGTTGTTTTTTTTTTGTTTTTTTTACGTTTCATACAGTGTGTACTGAAATCCACAATTATTATAGTTTGTTATTAAATTTTAGATACCTTCAAGAAAAAGCTTTAAAAGTCTGATGAAAATTTTAGTCACAATGTTTTTGTTGTTTGACCTTAAAACTTAATTTTTTGGAATTTTGAAAAGTATGGAAGCAGTTATTATTTTTAAAAAACTTAGCCTGGTGCATGGATTGTCTCAATCGCGAATGTAATGCGCTACGAAATTGGAGATCCTAGGTTTGAACTCCTATCAAGGGGATTTTCAACTTTATCGAACAAGGAATTACAAATTTGGAAAGGGAACTTTGGGACAATCATAAGTGAATTTTCAGTCTATATTTCTTGTGACGCAGGAACAACACTGGAAAGAGGACAGCAGAAGTGAAAATGGAGGGGTCGCGGGCGGGTTGCGATTCCGGGAATAAATCCTGTTTCACTCAAGTTTCAGAATTCCAAATGTATGAAAATTCTAGCTTTATCGTTTCAACCTTGTCTCCTTGTATTTTGTGATGCTTCGAAAAAAAAAATGGAAAATGAGTTACAGATTTTGGTTTCTGAACTTCCATTAATCCAACATGTCAGAAGTTTCGGGGGGGGTTTAACCCTAGAAACCCCCCCCCCCTCTAAATACGGCCATGGCCCTGGGGCATACTGGAACTCTTCCCTTGGAAAATTTTCAGTTTTTCAACACGGAGTGCAATCATTCACACAGTACAATATGCGTGCAAAAAACTTAATGTAATGTTCTTTTCTCCATTCCCAGCACTGTTAAGTCCCACAGTTGTACCGGAAATTACACATTGATATACTGATCAATGCATTTCCTTACATTCCTCCATTAGAGAAAGTTGGTGAAAGCACGCTTTTTTGGCAGTTCCGGCTCGCCTGTGTAAAATAGGATACTTTCCACAAACAACTTTGCATTGCTTTTGAAAGCATTCAGATATGTTTTCCAAAACATTTCTCAATAAAGATGTTCGAACTCAAGGTATAACACTACCTACTGCTTTTACACAAATCTTTGTATCTGCATGGAGGTCGTGTGCGAAAAATGTTCCAAAATGTTTTGTCTATAGCTCTGATGGTAAGAGACCTGTAGGAAGGCCAAGACGAAGATGGAGGGACAACGTTGAGATAGACCTAAAGGAAATCGGTAGGGATGGAAAAGAGTATATAGATCTTGCTCAAGATAGGGACAGATGGAAGGCCTGTCTTGCTGCAGCCATGAACCTTCGGGTTTAAGAAGGCTAGAGAGTTAGTTAGTTAGCTCGGGATGGGTGAAACTCATGTTCATACCGGGTATCGAACTCAGAACCATGGTTAGCCAAGATCGTCAAATGTTACACACTTGTTAATGCTGCAGACTGAAATCTTTTCTTCTAAGGTGCTCTGTACACTTTCGAATTTGTTGAAAAGGGATCTTTGAGTTTTTTTGTTTTAAGTCTACTTTATGCACAGATAGGTTAATCAGGACTGAACCCACAGTCTAAAGTGGGATCCGGACCACTGTGCAATGCCCACAAACCGGGGGTCGAACCTAGCACCAGGGTTGTTAAAATTCCAGGAATCAATAAATTCTAATGGGTTCTATTGGGTTCCGTTGCAGGACCGGAACCTTCTTTCTCGTAGAATTTAAATTTGGTCCAAGTTCCGTATTAATTCATTGAAAAAAAGTTTCCTGCACCGTATTTTAATTGTTCCTGAAAAAAGGTTCCTGGACCTTATTTAAATTGATGCGGTAAAAAGGCTCCTGGACCGAATTTAAATTGAAATTGATGCGGGAAAAAGGTCCCTGGACCGAATTTAAATCCATTCAGAAAAAAGGTTCCTGGACCGAATTGAAATACTTTACAGATAAAAAGGTTCTTTACGGTCCAGAACCCATTTACGCTTGCTGATTTTCTCTCCTGGACCGGAATTGAATTTATTTAACATTCCTGGACCTTTAACCTACCTAGCATCCTTTGATTATAGGGCGACGGCAGTAGCAGCGATTGGGTGTCAATAGTAAGGGGGGGGGCAATGACAGGTTACTTTTTCTTGGTAGATAAGGCTCAGCATTAAGAGACCACAGTGCGGGGGTAAAAGTAGCAAAAAAGGGGAGGTAATTGCCCCCATACCTCCTCTAATCACAGCCACTGAGCGAGGGCGTTACCATACGCTATTAGGGAGGCGATGAAAAGTAATGTCTTCGTAGTAATGTTCTTTTCACTGCATCCTGCTACTGCCCGCGCATTGATATATCTCAGAACTCTTTCTTTTCTTCTTTTTGAAGTGTTAATAGAATGAATAACATATTTAAAGGGAACTGTCGGGCTTCAGCTCCCATCCTAAATAACGTCATCTTCACCAAAATATAATATTCATATCTACGCAACAAAAACCAAATATGTTAATTGACATATTTTGGCTCCGAAGTGTATATAAACGTTTATTATGATGAACTTGTGGTGCATCAGAATACAACATAGTGAACTGCGACAAAGGGTAGTTTTATCAGCTGCTGTTTCGTGATGAATCAATTGAGCAGATCAGACACCACACAATTTCAGAGAAACCAAAAAGACACGTTAAATTGTGTCAAACAGGCCCGTAGTCAGGATTTTATTTCGGGGTTTCTTTCCTTATCAGCACAGGCGTCGCCAAACATATTTGGAGAGGGGGGGCAGGCCATTTATAAAACTTTATTACCAAGATTATAATTGTCATTTTACAATAATACATATTATAAGTTATTAAAATAAACCTAAATGGAGAGATTTTGCTACTCGATCCACCAGACGAAAGAATATCCAACACAACTGTTGTCCATTATTTTTTTACAATGTGTACAGTTAGTGTACTGAAATTCGTAGTTACTGTATTTTGTTATTAACTTTTACACATTCCGTTAAAAAAGGCTTTAAAAGCTAGAGCCAAATTTTACTCATAAAGTTTATATTTAGTGACCTCTCACAAAGAAAACTAGTATACATTTTGAGAGCTGTGGATCCATTTATTCTTTGGATTAAATGGTAGAATATAAAAATGTAACTTGGTTCCTCTATTATACACTAAACTTCTTTCGAACTAGTGTTTAATCCTGCTATGGAAGTAAAATTAATTACCATTATACACTATTCAAATTAGATATTTGTAGGATTCCCTCCCCCTGGCTACGTGCCTGGTGTCAAATAATGCATCAAAAGTACACCAACCTTGACTTGATGCATTTTTCAAATTGTGTGTACAAAATATGCATTAAAATGAATATGGTAAAGAAACCAGAAAAATTAAAATTGACTTGCGAAATATTACTGAGTTAATGGATAATCATGATTTTTTTCTGGTATGTAACAATAGTACAGTGCTATAGTTTGCATATTATGTTTTTGTTGATATATTCGTGTTAGAACTGAATGTTTCAAACATGTGAGTTTTCAATACGTATCCTCCTCCCACAAAGAGTGCTATGGGGCAATGACGTGGGAACGTTTTTGGTTTGGATGGTACAAATTTCATATATATCTCTCTCTCTCTCTCTCTCTCTCTCTCTCTCTCTCTCTCTCTCTTCTCTCTCTCTCTCTCTCTCTCTCTCTCTCTCTCTCTCTCTCTCTCTCTCTCTCTCTCTCTCTCTCTCTCTCTCTCTCTCTCTCTCTCTCTCTCTCTCTCTCTCTCTCTCTCTCTCTTCTCTCTCTCTCTCTCTCTCTCTCTCTCTCTCTCTCTCTCTCTCTCTCTCTCTCTCTCTCTCTCTCTCTCTCTCTCTCTCTCTCTCTCTCTCTCTCTCTCTCTCTCTCTCTTCTCTCTCTCTCTCTCTCTCTCTCTCTCTCTCTCTCTCTCTCTCTCTCTCTCTCTCTCTCTCTCTCTCTCTCTCTCTCTCTCTCTCTCTCTCTCTCTCTCTCTCTCTCTCTGTGTGTGTGTGTGGCTGAATGGGTTGTATTACACAAATTATTC
The DNA here is from genome assembly GCF_977018435.1 of Lepisma saccharinum. Taxonomy (NCBI): domain Eukaryota; kingdom Metazoa; phylum Arthropoda; class Insecta; order Zygentoma; family Lepismatidae; genus Lepisma; species Lepisma saccharinum. Next base: position 36,607,158 of record NC_139235.1, on the reverse strand, counting down.
CGTGTCTGAACAACACACAGTTGTTCCTCGTAGCATCCTGCTTAAACTCAAATTACAAAGCATTTGCACGTACAAATATATATATATATATATATATATATATATATATATATAATGTGTGTGTGTGTTTGTATGTATAGTATATATATATATATATGTATATACACAATATATGTATATAGAACCAGTGTTACAAATTAGAGTTTAGGAATGTGTTCCCCAGACCTTAGCATGTTTTATCACTTTGTATCCATTATCAACGATTTTTCACCTCCTTTAAGATTTCTTGAAGAGCACGAATCAACAGATATCCAGTACTACAATGTATTAGCCTGTGGTAAGTTTGGGGTGGTTTCAATACTTCTGGATGGGAACATAGAGGCGATAAAATAAATTCTGTGTTTCCTACAATGAGGGCAGTGCATTTGTGAAATTATTTGATGGGGTACGAGAGATTCAATTTGGATCGAAGGGTTTAGAAGAATAGCGCACCCCGTTCCCGAAATTGCGGGTGTACAATGCATCTCTGTACCTCCCCCCGTTCCTGCGCCACGCTATGGGAAGGAAAAGAGACCCCTACACTGTTAAACTCCTGCCGCCTTTACCCCCAGGGTTGGCCCTAGGTACCCATTGATTTGAGGCTGGGTGAGCACCGGAGCCGCTTTATGCTGGGACAAGGCCGGAAATATTCCGACCCTAGATCACCCACACCAGAAATCGAACCTGGTTCTCCCGCGTCTAAGACCGTGTTATCAGCACCTACAGCAATATTTCCTTCCTCTCTTGAAACTGTATTCTGATACCTTCTAAAGGAACATTTTTCTATTAAATGTTACGATGTAGCATTATGTTCTCACCGGTTGGGAACGAATTTAGAGAAACGAGAAACAAAATCTAGATGTGGGAAATAATGCCTGCCCCCTTCACCGTGTTAAATTCAAACAATGCGTATTTATTGCAATGCATCTCACATTGGGTAATATCCTTGAACAGTCTCTTGGCGTCATTAATAAGATGATGTGCCTCGCCTGTGACGGAGTGATCAGCTTGATACGCTACGAAACCAGAAGTCCCAGGTTCGAGCCCTGATGTATTATTATATTCGTTCCATTTCGTCAGTTTACTATTCACCCTGCTCGTCGCGATTAATCCAAGGGGTAGAAAAGCGATGCAAAACGGCCGAAATAGAAGCAGTTTTTCATTTGTCTGAGATAAATACTCGTATTATTGATGTAGTTTGTATTGATTCTCTATCAATAATAATTTGTTAGTTTTGTGATGTTATTGTTGTTACGAGGGTGGGATTTGACGGTTGAATAAGGGGAATTTCCCCATTTGTTTACAGCATCCACCTTGTGGTTGTTGGCACTTGGGGAGATGGGTGGGGATTTATACGAGAGAATGATGATTCGCGACTATTTACTGCAATTTCGACCACTGGTGATATTTCGAACACCACAGTATGTTTTCGTTCTTCTTATTTTTATTTGGGAAGGGGGTTTGTCCCCCTTCACGGCATGTCCTCTTTCTCAGGTTCTTGAAAAATAAAGAAAAAGGAATTTTGGATGCTTGGAAAAACATCGGGAAAATATAGCTTCTAAAGTGTCTACTTCTAGTGGTAATTTATTGCATTTATGTTGGTTTCTGATTCTTTTAGGTTTATCAATTATGAGGATAAATAATGATTGGGTGAAGGGACACATCTGTGCCGAGGCTTGGACTCGAACTCGGAACCTCCTGACCTCCGTAGAAGAGTGGTTAGAACAACGCGCTACGACGTCAGGGGTGCCGGGTTCGAACACCCGGCCTGGGCATGGGCGTTCGTTGTGGTAACGTGGCCGCCTTGTAATCAAAGGGTCCCGGGTACGCATTGCACAGGAGCTCGAATCCAGTCCGATTAACCTTTCTGTGCGTAAAGTGGACTAAACAACAAATCAATCAGTCGATCAATCTTTGTAAGTGTCCTCATCATGTCATCATTCATCCTCATGTCGCAATTAGCCAAAAGTGCCAGGGAAGCAAACTCGGAACCTGTGGAACGAGAGGTGGCGTATACACAGGCATGTTTCCCACCCTTATTGGACACACTACTGTAATGCTATCTTTGGCCTAGAATGATGCTATTTCGTACTTACCTATTCGTCGAGGGCGGGAACCTTTCGTCAGAGTCTATGACTAGTCAGTCTTTACGCAGGAGTAGAATCAACGCGACTTTCATTCACCACTTTTCGTCCACTTCGCGAACGGAGACGAGAACGAAAACAAAGGAAAAAATAGATGAGACGGTGGAATCGAACGCGCGTCGCCAAGTACACTGAGTTCAGCTGTTTCCGTTCGCGTGTGCCAAACACTTCGTTGCCGGCGCACTGGTTTGCGACTCGAGGCGCTGTTATCGCCTGACGTGCTTCGACGTGACGTCACTGTTCGGTCAATTTTGTGCCGTCGGTATTCCTGCGGCGGCAAAATTTGAAACTGCGAATATCTATATTAGCAGTGCTTGGAAAAGGAACTTATTGTTGGACCTCGGGTTTTTATGTAATATCAAAGTACAAAATATGTACCTAAATATGTAACAATATTGATGTAGCTAAATATGTAGTGTCATAGAATATGTAATATTAATAATAATCGAGTATCCAAGCAATTTCAATAATTCTGCTAGTTATTTTATTTGAACCTAATCAACGTAATTTTGAAGACATAAGTTGATCAAATTAAAATTTGTATCAAATTTATAAACTCAAAAGAGCGCAGCAACGTGTACATATTTAAGAAATTTCCCACTGCATTGAGGCAAAACGAGCTGTTTGTAACTTCCGAAACAAATTGTAAAAAAAAGCGTCTACAGAAAGAACAATCGAATGAAAATACATAGCTACTTTTGTACTTTTTTGTAAAAGGGAACATATTGTGTAACTCGCTACGTACAGGAAAGTAGGTTTCTTGTCCACTGATGCCAAGTTTCTAGGTGCTTTGCTTAAAGCTAAAAGATAAACGAAAATATGTAACCAGAAAGGGGAGGGGAAAGAAAGTCCAGCATCTTTCGATAAATAATAGTTCCAGTATTCTTTTTGGTCTTCAGCCTGTCTTTCGACTTGGCAGTCAATTTTAGGGCATGCTATCGATAACAGATCCATACCGTCCGAACGTGGCACCTCTCTGTCTGCCGTAAATGTCAGTATTTTTGATTTCATAAGGCTGTTGAAGAAGGATTTATATTGGCTTGTGTGTAATTTGAAAGGACAGTTTACTTTCCCTTGGCAGATAAGGTTTAGCATAGTGCTGGAGCAAAAGTGGCAAATAGTGGGGAGGGGGCAAGTGCCCCCTGATCGCCGCTACTGCTTCTGGGGAATTCGGCTAAAGAAAATGATTTGGTCATATTCAGTAGTCAGTGAAACACAGTGGTGCCAGAGTAGCTCGCCGTCAGTGTGTACGCTCACACTAATTTACATGGTTGATTGATTTAGTTTATTTTACTTCGCTTTTCTGCCACTTTTGGTTAATTGCGAAGATGGGGATGAGTGATGTAGGGCCCGGGACTTTATGTTATAACATATTTTTCATGTGGCTTCGGATCTAATATTGGGGTGAGATCTTTACATATTGATGAAAATCACCCGAAATAGACAAACTTGACAAAGCATATTTTGACATATTTCACCAATTTCGCGTTGTTACAATATATTTCTTCAATTGTGTTGTAATAAGACATATTTCTGTATAATTTCGTAATTCTCTCGCACATAATCTATTATTTCATAATTTTTTCTTTGTAGCTTTAGCACAACGGATAGTTCATATTGTCGATGGCAGAATATGGAAATTACGGAGGAAGAAAGGTGCCGTCTTTTCTTAGTACAGAACAATAATACCCCACATTTTTATCCCGCCGACAATTGATAGCCATGCAAACATTATTGAGGAAAAATGTTCTCTCTCATTGTTGCACGGGAAGTAAAGAAGTTTCGTTCTAATTTCTTTGCCTTTTTCGCTTTTCACAATAATCAGTCAAAAGTAAAAATAACATTCGGTACATTACAGCCCTTACTCTACACTATCGGGTATGGGAGAAATTCTAGAGTACTGTTGTGCATAGTTTTGGCTTTACTGGGAATATTTCTGCATTTTTCTGATATATTTGTAATTTTTCATGACATATTTTCCAATGTATATGACATAATTACATACATAATTTACAGTTTTATAGGACATAAAGTCCCGGGCCCTAGTGATGACATGATGAAATTGATTAATGGACACTCACAAACACCCATGCCGGGATTCGAACCCGGTATCCCCCCGACGTCGTAGCGCGATGTGCTAACCACGGGGGCCCGCTAATTTACATTGTGTTTGTTGTGTCGTATGGTAACGTAGGAGTCGGGTCGAATACCAATCCAACGTGACCATGCGCTTATTGATCCGTTTGACCGAGACCTTCACGCTAAGACAAACATGTCGAAGGACGAGTCGGGAAGAATCAGAAGTGAGCAGCGGACTACATCTCGGAATGCATCAACGATGATTTATGGATCATTCTCGAATGCCGCAGCACGGTTAGATTGTGGAAGGAGAAAACATATTTGCAGGACGATACTTGGAATGCCCTCAGTGGCGACTGGAACCGTCCCGAATTAATTTCTGCTGAAGGTCGATTGGATATTGTGCTAGCGATCTAGCGGAGAGTGCAAGGGAGTAGATGAGATCGAATTAAGGTTCAAGAACAGGCAAAAGTTGCAGCTTCGATGCTGGCAGTGTTGCCACAACCTGAGAAGTAAAGGGTCATTTACGGTGAAACAAGTTGTCCGGTAATGCATATATTTTTGGAAAGTACTCATCTTAACTAAGGTACAGGTGAAGTCTTAAGGGCAATGGGTTCGAGGTTAAGGAGATAAGGGGTCTCAAAGTTAACATGGGAGTCTATGGGAAGACCCTAAAAATCCGTCGCCCACTGACGCTGAAGCACTAGTGTTTCAATCCAAACTTCGACTCGATCGGAACCGACAAGTGTTTCAAGTGCGACGAAATTGCATTTGTAAAGTGTGTTCACTGCGACATGAGCATTTGTATGAGCCACGCACTGTTTTCTGAACTTCACATTGATTGTATAACTCTTTGAATCCAATTACCATGTTTTCTGCTTCCAAATAACAAATTACTTTCAAATTTCATAACAAAATGTGTTGCTATTTTTTTGTGTTCAGTAGTTGGACATTTTTTCCTCTAAAAATCTCATCACACTATTTTCGCAGTGAAACACTAGTGCTTTAGCGTTAGTTGGCTACTGATTTTAGAGTCTTCCCATAGACTCCCACGTTAACTTTGAGACCCCTTACCTCCTTAACCTCAAACCCATTGCCCCTAAGATTTCACCTGCACCTTAATTAAGATGAGTACTTTCCACAAACATATGCATTACCGGGCAACTTGTTTCACGGCACCCTTTACTTGTCAGGTGCCAAATTTTGTGGTCCAATTTTTTGTCTTCTTAGAAAAATTAAACCCACCATCGCTAAACTCCAACTGTAAAGATAACGCCAGCTTGGGCAATCTTGGGATTGATTGAAATAATGAAATAAAGGAAGGAATAGAAAATTAAGTTTATTGGTATCAAATTTCACACTTTGGGAAAAATAAATACTAAACTTTTCATGTCAGTAATCAGCATTAGGTTCATACTAGCTTTCTTAAAAGGCCACAAAACACACTGGAAAAAGTACTTAATTTTCGCATATAAATCTAAATTTTTAATTGTGGCTTATCTTTGAAAGGGGAGTAAAATTAACCGAATAAAGAGCTTCAATGTATATGAGTTTATATGTTCAAATTTTCCTGTAATTTTGACATTTCCCTTCTCACAGAAAAAATTGCGTGAATTTCCGCTTCGTGTGGCAACATTGAATTTTACATGCCGAGCGATGATGAAGGGGGGTAGGCAAGCACATCTTCGCATCCCCTGGTGCTGCCTGTGTTTCGTTAGGAATAAACAGTTGTATCTTATCTTAGAGTTTTAATATTAGTTGTCCTCGAGCGATGGTGAATTGGTTAGGCCAGTGGTTCCCAAACCTTTTGTTTCACGGCGCCTATAGTGTTTCATGATTTTTCAGCGGCGACCAAGTCAGAATGAAGGCCTTTCTAACACTTGCAACGCTCAGTTACTGTGGTTAGGTTGCTTGCCTTAAGTTAAAAAATAAACACACATTTCAAAGTCAGAAAAAGTTTATTTGTAAACAATTTATTTGGATCAATCATATCATTTCAGTGAAAATATTGGAACATTTTGCGGCGCACACTTTGCGAAGCACTGGATTAGACTGTTTGGTGTTTTTGATACGAAGATGTACAAAATCTGGGGGTAAGGCCCGGATTTTAATTCTATACACACCTGTGAAATCATGAATCACTCTTTGTGGCCTCGCCGATGGCGCAGTGGTAGCGTCGTCGCCTTGAAATCAAGGGATCCCGGGTTCGATACACGGTGAAGGCACATATTTGTTCCAATCCCACTTTAAACTGTAGGTCCAGTCCCGATTAGCCTTTCTGTGCATAAAGTGGACTTAAAACAACAATTCAATCAATCGACATTAAACCCTCTTTGTGTACAGGTACACACATCAGGACTGGTATACCTTAGAAAGAAGACCCTACCTGTACGCATTTGACGACCGAGGAAGTGTCAAAGCTAGGCTTTTTTTTTATCACCATGTCTAAACTTGAAATCTGATCGTGCCTTCTTGGCAATAGGAAAAGTTCTGACGATACTAGAATGGCTAGATTTGGAGCCGAAAGTCTTAACTTAGCAACACTGCTCTGGGGTTTTGTTTGTGCTTGAACTACATTGCGAAGCCGCCGTAGTTCAGTCGTTCGTCGGCCTCCGTGGCAGAGTGGTTAGCTCAAGGCGCTACGGAGCCAGGGGTCCCGAGTTCAAATCCCGGCTATGACATGGATGTTTCTGTTGTCTGTAATGAGAAAACCGAGAATAAGAGAAAATTTGATGTCTGAATATTGAGAAAAAGTGTGAATGACCGGGGATATCAGCGTATAGGGGTATTCTTTTTTTTTAAAAAAAAAAAAAAAAAGTCGTTAGGGCGTCTGACTGTTTTTCCCTTTATGGTGCTACAAACACTTGCCACTCAATGAAGGTAACGACGATGTGTTGGAGAACTTTGCATATTTTGGCAACGCAGGGGCAGATTTTTATGGCAAGCAGCTGATTGCATCACTCACGCTCCCTCCACTTTGAAAATTTGACGAGTGTACCAGAAGGAATTTTCTCTTTTCAGTCGAGCTTTAGTCTTGAAAGCGATAACACAAGTAAACTACAGTCCCAACGGTTGAAGATTATCACTAGGTTCTGTGCTTAATCTTCCAGCATAAAATATTGATTTATACTCTTCAGAATAAATATGCTGGTCTTGCCAACAATGTTTTTCTAGTTGTCTCATTTCTTGAAGCAGGTTGTAATTTGCACGCCGAAGTGATATATTTACGAGAGTTGCAAAAATAGCCATTAATAAACGCTTTTAAGTGTTGCAAATTAACTCTATTAGTTTGAACTTCCTAATGCTATGATATTCTTGTAAACAACTCACCGTGCTGTGAAACAAACAAGGAAACCCTTTTAGCAAGTATAATTTAGTTGGGCGTAATAATAAACTGTGAATTGAGAATTAAATAACAAAGCTGTTTGTCGTTAAGGATTGAGATCAGCCTCATGCATTGGTGATGCTGGAATGTTTTTGATTTGGGGATATAAAGTTTAACCTCCATATATATACACAGGGTGATTCAAAAGTCTCTTGACATTTTCCTTATATCCCTAATGATGTTCAGGATCGGATAAAAGTCACTGTTGCTTTCCAGCAAGATGGTGCACCACCCCATTTGTCAGAATCGTTCTTCCCGAACTTCGCTGAAACCTTTCCCAATTGTTGGATCGGCCGTGGCTCACCAAAACTTTGGGCGGCTAGCTCTCCAGACCTGACTCCCCTAGACCTTTTTCGTCTGGGGTTTCACTAAGTCTAGGTTGTACCAAGCAGGGATCAACACCATAGAGCACACAGCGAGTAGCTGCAGCAACAGGAAGATCACGCAAGAGAGTTGGATGTTATGCCTAGACTTACAGGGCCACCACATTGAAATGTACTGAGTTTGTCTTCTAGTCTAGAGTGCTTTTCAGCAGTACTGTCAATTTTGTCAATAATGTCATTTTTGAATAAAATGTCGAGAGACCCTGCATATATTAGGGCTGAGCCGACACCATGTTACCCCGATATCCATACGAACGCTAGCGTACACAGGATTCTTTTTCGAAGAGTCTGGAATTCTAAAGGTGGATACCTGCGTTCTAGGAAAGGGGGGGGGGTGTATACACAATACAACATTTCGTAATGACCATTTTTAATCTTCGTTTTAAAAATTAATCAAAGACGGAACTGGTAGCCTGTGGCTATTTTGGGGTCGGGGGATAGGTTTGCATTCCACACTTTGCTGCCTCCCCACCCCTAGTACGCCAGTGATAATGATACCGTTTTCCCCCGATACCGAAGGTGTTTAAAATATTGATTAGGGCGTAAATATTCCACTCCAATTATGAACTTAAATTTATCCGAATTTTGATTTAAAATATTCGACAATTACATCAGAGCATACAAATAACTGTTCTGTATTGACAAAATACGTTTTTCCATCATAAAGTTGATAAAAAATCAATGGAAATTCAGGAGTAAGCAGACACTTGTATTTCACAGGAAATTGCTGATGTTACGACGACTACGGTTTTCTTGAGTTTTTCGTGGTGGAAGTATTGTTTCCCTGACTTCGATCTGTTTTGATGGTTTCGTAATGGAGTGTTGCAGTGATTGTATCTTGTTACTCCTGCGACTGTCGCTCGAAGATCGATCGGTAGAACCGGAGTCGTGGTCCTGAAAATGGCCTTGAGATTGTATTGATAGTACTTTCAGGGCTTGATGAGTGTCATTAGATACAGCTAATAATGTAACAAAAAATGCTTTGTCAAATATTTCACAAATATTTCAAAGTTATACTTCTTACGAGTTCATCGAGAACCATCTCAAACCAGGTTTTTTTTTTTTTTTTAATACAACGCCCTATATATGTCTGAGAAAATACCAAATACATGGATTCTAAAAGGCATTGGATGGGGTACACATCCGCCATAAATTGTTTAAAGATTGTATTTATGCGTAGCTATGGGACTTTAAAATTAAAATGAACTGAACTGAAGTGGAACTCTATAAGTATGATATATTCAATAATGTAGTTTCTATATCAAGTGGGTGGGAGATGATTATTCCTGGTTGGGGTGGTTCAAGATCCTCCTCACCCCCTTTAATCTCAACCTGCATTAAAATTAATAGATGTGTTTTGGTTCGCAATTTTCACATTTCGAACTCCTGATTTTCCGTTCCGTTAAATTGAAATAAGTCCAGAACGAGGTCCACAGTTGTATGTTTCAGAATTGTTATCTGGTTTTAAAATCTGTTTATTTTTTTTTAAAAAAAACAACATGAATTCTAAAAACAAACAAAAATATTTATGCAAATGTTGCATTAAACAACAGGACATGCGTGTATGCTGTTCTAAAATAAAATATTTCTCATGGCTTCACATTATACGTAAGTACTAATGTCGTATTTAGAGAGGTCCAGGGAGTCCGGACCTCCCCGAAAGACTTACCAACTAGTAATGGTAAATAATCAAAATATAATTGTTTAGCATTTGTTATGTAACGGATGGTTATTTCCGCTGAATTTTTTGGAAGGCAAGGAATTTGGCTCATACGGCTTTGAGGGTTCCAAGGATTTATGCACACTACTAATGATAATATTAATCAGGAACTGCACTTTTAGCTAATTGGATATAACTCCCCTTTTAGTTATTCAATAAATATTCAATTCTTTTTCTATTTGACATTAAATTCCTTGCCAGGGCAGTTGTTTTTATGCAAATCTTGGTGATCTTAACTACACGTAAGCTAGATAATGAATACGTGCTGTTATATCTCTATTCTTTTACTATCTTTTACCTGTTCATATAATAATAATAATAACAATACAATAATAATTAATATTTTAATTTAATTAAATATAATTATTTTAATTGTTATTATTATAATTATTATTGCGACACTTGGTTGGACCCCCCGAAATGTATGTCTAGATACGTGCCTGCTATGTAGTGTGTGTGTGTGTTTATATGTGTGTGTGTGTGTGTGTGTGTGAGGCTGAATTTTGTACCCCCCCAAATGAAAAACGTTCCTGCGCCACTGCATATACATCTAAATGTGTATAATTCCCCTATAAATCGAATCGCTATTTTTAGAATAGGTCCAACAGGTGAGAAAATATTTTTTTATAAGCAGGAGGACGTTCAACATCTAATGAATCTTTAAACTTCATTTCTGTTTGGCTGCCACGCGCGTGTCAGCAGTAAGAATAAGCGTCAAAAATTTGCTCCTGCCACGTAATTCGTCTGTTAAGTGGATGTAACAAATCTTAAGAACAGATGAAGACGAGAAAAGTGCAAGTTTATGAGTAGTGGGAAAGAATGTACAGGTAATTTAGAACCTTTTTCTTTAGAAAGCATTTAGCGATATTATTTTAATGCTAACAGAACCTAACCTAACTACGAGACGATTTAGGTTTTCTAATTAGAAGAATGCTAAGGGACCTAATCTTACATTCTTGTGTAAGTAATCGCTAAAACTTCACAGTATGTGTTCCAGACGTAATTGCATGATGAAATCACGATAAAACAAAAACCGATTCTGCTGCCTCGCGCATGTCTCTTTTGAGGTTACAGCAGAAAAAGAACGTGGCAGCAGACACTACCTTTCTGTTTGTTAGTTAGTTCCTCATTCGAGTACCGACAATATTAGTGTTAGCAATATTTTCTCATTCTTGTCACAATTATACAGTGCCTTTCACGGCCGAGGTGTCCGTGTAGCGGCGGTTAGCGCGCCGGAAAGTAGAAACGCGTCTGCCGGCAAACTGAATCCAACATCCGAGTAACTGGAACCGCTAACTATGTAATTAAGTAAGCTCTTACAATTGCATTGGCAGTTACAATTAAATGAACACATATCGTGTTACGAAAGGTGTTTGAAATGATGTTCTCCTGCATCCACATGAAATTTTCACTAACACGTATCACTTCGTCTTTCGAAATTGCTTCAATTTATTTCTTCATATTTTCTTTCAATTCTTCTAATGTATGGATTAAGGTTTAAAAGCTTGGTTGCTTGCACGATGACTTTAAAAATATGTCTGTTTCTTGTGCAAGGCGCCGGAGAGATTTTTGAGGAGTATGTTTCAATCGTGTTCCAACGTCGTCTAGTTTATCCTCAGTAAGCACATGCCGTTTTACCTTAACAAGAGCAGACCCTATTTACCTAAATTTGTTCACAAGTATCAGAACACTGTCTCTGTATGAAAGAGGAACATCTGGGAATTCTGCTGCAAAACGCATTCTAACTTCCCTGCAAGAATTAGTAATGACGTAAGAGTCGTATATAAAAATTCGTTGTTTAAAATTGTACGAATAGAGTGGCATTATTAGACTGCAGAAAAAACTGGTAATACGTAAACTAAAACAAAACAATCTAAAACACTTGTTAACAATTTAAAACTTCACAAACACGTGCAAACTAGACAACAGCTGTCTGGATACTGAAGCACTGACGTGTCCAATGCCAAGGTCAGCGTACAGTTGTGGGTTTAAATGCCGGCAGATGTGGTCTTACTTTCCGACGCGCTGGCCGCCGTCCAACGGCGACCTCGGCCGTGAAAGGCACTGTATACGTCAGAGGTCTTCAATTCGTCTCTCAGTGTGGGCCACATTAACAATTTCAATGACGCTCGCGGGCCACGAAGCAATGCTGCGGTATTGAGAACTGTAATATGCTGCCATCTACAATTTACTTAATCCGGTTTTTATGTTAAGTACTTAATTTTTCAAACCGGCATGGGCACGGCAAATTTCTGCACTTTCATAGTAGCCCATTTCGATTCCAGCATGTGAAAGCAGAAGAGCTACATGTGAAGAGAATATTAAAATTATGATTTGGCCGTTTCCGTTCAAAAAGTTCCGAATTTATGAACTACGGAAAGCTACAATCTTCCGCCACTCACTTCTGTTGTGATATGGATGGGAATTAGAAACAAGAACCCTTCAGCAACTGCTTGCAATGGTTGAAACGTTCAAAATTGCCTTTGTGTTATTCATCAACAGCTAAATGCAGTGGAGACGATTGGGTTCCAAAACTACGGGGGGGGGGGGGGGATGGCAAGAACAATTTACTTTCTCTTGGTACATACGGTTTAGCATAATGCGGGGGCAAAAGCGGCAAAAAGTGGGGGGGAGCATCTGCACCCCCTGCTTTCCTAATCGCCGCCACTGCACTAATCGAGAATCAAAAGGTTTTTCCATCCCATAAAAATAAAGTCCAGGACTATTTTGTTAAATAACTGTTACATTTGAGGGAATAAATAGAGCGCTCAACCTATAAGGGTTGTTCGCTTTATATCTGACCATTTTTGACGGGTACTCACCTTAAGAGATACCGCGCCGCCACCACCGATCATGTTCTATTGGACCCCCAGCATTGTGGACTATCGCCCGGCATTGCAATTTACATTGCAGCAGGCTCCGGGGCAGGACAGGCATGGGAATTCTGTCCCACTCCTCCCTGCAAGCGTTCCATAGACCATCGAGGTTGCGCGGGTGGCGATGTTGAAGAGGTCGTTTCAACAGTCCAAATGCGCAAAAATCCATTGGACTGGCAGCTTTTCACAGGAATATCTTCATACGAAATGACACGAATTCCTAATTCCTCTGCCATTTCCTGATAAAAACGTAGTGATGTTCTGGCGGTATGACTCGAAGCCTTGTCCATATGGATCATCACCTGGTTCGCGTCCATTCCATACAATTGTGGGATGTCTCTCCGATAGATAGGTGTCAGAATGGAGTCTTGGAAGTATCTGGCATTCACCTTCACATTTGTGTCCACCTAGCCTATCATCAACTTACCCTCATATCCGAATCCCGTCACAACCATAAAGCCACAAGGGAGCCTTTCCCTGCACTGACGAACAAAGTTGCTGCGCCCCTTGCCGTCAATGTCACGGTATGTGATCGGCCGAATGTGACCACCAGCAGTGAGATGGACATATGATTCATCCATTGTGACAACTGTCTTCCATTTGGAACCCGCCAGGTACTTTTCATACAGATTCACAATGCGTACGTAGTATGAAAACTTAGCATGGAAAAGGGGCATTACGTAACCCTCCCAATACCGGTTGATTTTCGGCGCCATTTGATAACATTCACTACCAACACTCACGCACCTACAAGGTCGGACACAACACTGCTCCCGCCAGCAGACCCATAGTTCCAGCATAATACGCCAGGTGGCAGCACCGAATCGAAAATGGTCGGATATAAAGCGAACAACCTTACTGTAGTTATACCAATTCCATTACGAAGGTAACAAAAGATTTGCTGTAAAGTAGAAAAATGTTCTTTCACATTCAAGTAGTGGCGGAGATTATAGGGGCGGGGGCAGTTGCACCCCTCCCACATTTTGCCACATTTTCTCCCGCACTATGCACTATACCTTATGTACCAAGGGAAACTAAACTGTCCTTGTCCTCACCCCCTAGTTTTGGAAACCAATCGCCGCCACTTTTGGACATCATTTTGCCACGCATTATTTACTCCGTGAGACACATTTTTTTGTTTTGACGAGGAATTTCTCTATCCAAGTTCATGGGCGTTACTTGGAATCTAACTTTAGCGGGTCACAATCGAACTTGCCGCTTAACATTTTTGGGAAAGATGAAAAAGTTTTCTAGGCTATAAAAATAGCGTCCAAGATTATTTTTATTTTGTGAAATAACTGTCACATTTGTGAAATCATAAAAATTGCTCCTCTGGTCCAAAGAGGTAAACGAAAGTACCATTGACTTGTAAATTTTAATTAACCTGAAAATTTTAGACGGCCAATGCTCTCCTTGTTTCCGCCATTCTCATTTGCGGAAGCAGTCCTCTTCTATTGCCTTTACTTCAGTTACATTTGTATTTGAGATTATTTCCTTATGTCAAATATTTACGGAAATATTTTATGACTGTCATAGCATTCGCACAGCAAGCTCATCTTGTTACAGATAGGATCTTTAAAGAAATTAGTTTCTATCTTTCATCTCTTAAGATGCTTTCGAAGATACCATGCCTTGTTGGACTACAGTACTTGTAATTAAGATATATGTATTGCATTATTAAAAGAAAAAATCGCACTGTTTAAATTATATGTGGCTTTAAATTAGTCTCCAAGGTTCAGATTCAAAACAACTACACATAATTTATTAATTTCCAAGTATTAGCCATTTACTCGCCAGCCACATGAAGCAACACAGCTCGCACTTCCTTCTGGACGTCCATGCCGCTATATAATTTTGTGGAAAATTAAGTATTTAAGTATAGAATAGTATATTAAGGATAGAAAATTAAGTATTTTCAAGCTGATGAAAGTTGGAAGCAACTACGGGGGAAGGGTGTATTATTTCCTTTGTAATTGAACTATGCCGCTTCGTTCTCTAGCAAAGTTCTTGTTATTAACACTCATATGCTTTATTCGTCAGTTATGCTGCCTCTATGTTGCTACATTCAATACACACACACACATACACACACACGCACCCCCCCACACACACACATATATATATGTATAAAATAATTTGCCCACGCTACGAAGTCAGTGTTTCTACCTAGTAAGGCAAGGACGTTTCACTGTGTCTGTGTCACTTCATCCATTTCATCAGTTTTTCATTCATCCATATTGTCGTACTTACCCGTAGAGGCACAAAAGCGACGTAAAATAACTAAAATAGAAATAGATTTTCGGGTGGGATAAAATACAACCATCTAAAAATAGTAATGTAGTAATAGTAATAAAATAATAATAATGTCCTAGCACAACTGAGTATCGTTTGGCATAATTTCACAGTTAAAACAGCAATTTTCGTGGCTTGGTGGAGTTCCACTCTATCTCTCCTCTCCATGTTCAAGTAAGATGAGAAGGAAACGTGTTTTTGAGCAGGCCGTTGGAGGTGCCATAGCAATAGTTTATTAAGGAATTCTCCCGAGAAATCAATAGGTCTGGCAACATTGACATTGGCCGCGTCGAAGGCTCCTTCCCCCTGTCCTTTTCCCCACCCGCCAGGGCGATGAGGTTCTGCGCACGTTTCTTTCCTTGTGGTTCCACTATACCACTGCATGGACCGAAAGAAAGTCACTACGAAAAGTCAAGTTGTATATTGGTCCTTTCTGTCTCCTGCGTCTAATAAACAAGGAATAACAATAGTCGGTGGGCTTTTCATCTTTCACACGGAGGAGCCTTCCTTTCCCTTTCCCCCGACGACAAACGCTGCCGGCGAGAAATCATAAATGGTTACCAGAAACTTAAACAATCACGATCACTGCGCAATCTCATTTTTTTGTAATCTTATCAATGACCATTGTACATTGGTAGCACGGTAAGTTAGCAACTCGAGTTCGCTCATTACGCATTGTTCGTTTCACTGAAACACTTTATAATTTAGGGTAGCCCATCTCAAAATATTCGGGATTAGATTTGAATTCCTTAGTGTGGAAAACTTTGTCAAAAAATGATATTCCCGTCGATGTTTTTGATGTCAATGTTTTTGCCGTCGAAGTTTTTGGCGTCGGATGTTTTTGCCGTCGATGTTTCTGGTGTCGATGTTTTTGCCGTCGATGTTTTGTGCCGTCGATGTTTTGTGCCGTCGATGTTTTGTACCGTCGATGTTTTGTTGGCGATAATTTGACGCTACACCCAGTGCAGCAACCTTTTTTCCCGGATGAATTTAAATACGGTCCAGGAACCTTTTTTCCGGTCTCTGACTATTGCTACTACTTTGGGGACAGAAAATTCGAGCAGTTTGTTACCACAATATAAGCTTAAGTATAGGCGCAGATTTCTTCCGACATTGGGGGGGGGGGGGGGGGACAAAACTAAGCAAAGCATAAAAACAGACTTTTTTCCGCTTGCGATGGGGGCTGGAAAGGGTTATTTTTTTCTATAATGCGGATCTAAGAAGGACACTCGAGATAAACATCTGAAGACGTGTAATTACAATTAGTATTAAGCTCTGAAAACACAAACATGAAATCGTGGTACGTCGAACTTCAGTAGCCGAAAAAAATCACCATGTTTTGATTATATAATTATGCAACATAATACTTTATGTAACTTTTGATTTAGAATTTGGTTATCACGTTCTGTTTAGAATACTTATTCCCATCTATCCTTTGATCTTGATTTTATTTTGCTTTTCTGCCACTTTTGACTAATCGCGACGGTGAGGATGAGTTAATAAATAATCAAATTGACGAAGGAACACTCGCAAAGAATACCCATGCCCAGGCTAAGATTCTATTACCCCTGACTGAACTGGGTAATATCCTCCACATTGAGTTGTGTTCATTTCAGAAGAGAATCCTGCGTCATTTACCGCCTCTTTGTATCCAAAATTCCTATGTGCAAAAGTTGTATAATCATAAATAAAATAAATAATTTGAACCCGAAATCTGAGAAAATAAGAACCTAAAATGTTCTCACACAGAATCCTCAATTAATGTATGAAATTTTCATCACATACTCAATATATTGTTGGAAAATAAAATGTTAAAAGTTACATTGGGTCCCTCATAACGGGGCGGTTCCCCCTGACCCCCTTGGTTTCGGCGCCCCTAAGTATAGGCCGAATCACACGGAACTGTATTTCCAGTAGGAATACCCTAGTTGGCGCTGAACTGGTTACCTGGGTGGACATCATGGCCGCCGGGCTGGCTGCCTGGATGGTTTTGAGGAATAGGCCATGTTCTAATTGCATCTGGCTTTCCTCGACTGGATTCTGTGGAACAGCCAATCAGAGCGAAGTTTGGCCATGTGAAGATAATCTGTGAGTTTTCCAAAGGAAAGTTTTTTTGTCTGTGGTTTCCGAATGTTGGTTGTTTTCGTTCGCTTCTCGATAAAATAAAAAGTCAGGAGATGACGTGCAGTGCATTCGTGTTGAGTTCATTAATATTTAGGTTTTTATGCAAGGCGATGAGATTTGTATGTGACAAATATGATTAGCCGATAATGAAAATTATTATTATTACTAGTGTATTAAATGTTTGATATATGTATGTTGTTTAACAATTTTGTTTTATGCATGAATCCTGCGAATCCCATGTATGATTATGCATACCAGAGTTCATTAAAAAGCTTGTTCAGTATATTGATTAGGCTACCATAATTTTTTGCGAGATTATTTCTAGTCCATACTTTTCTCTATTATTTTTAATAATAGCACAAATCAGTAATTCTCCTACTACATTCTTCAAATTGCTCATCCATCTTATAAGATTGTCTGCTCTGCGCAATGTCTTAAGGGAACAAAAGTCTATCGACAAGTACGGTAACAATTATCGTGTGAGGCGAAAACTAGCAAATGGGTTGCTAGTCCAGCGCCAACTAGGGCATTTCTACTGGATATCCAATTACGTGTGATTCGGCCTGAAAAGGAAAGAAGGTTAAGATGAAATTTATGAACGTACCGAACCCCCTCCCAGTTTTGTTTCGGACACACCCCTGTCTCCACTTGTAGCAGCAGGAGGGCCTTGATCCTTGGCTTTCGTCATTTTGGCTCTCGTAATGTTGCCAGATCATGTCCTCATGCCCGACAACCGTACACTTTTGCATTAAGTCATCAGCTCATTCGTTCCAAATACAGAGTTCAATGCGTTTGAACTCTTGCCAGAGCAACATGTGTGCCAGTGTGGTAGGGCGGTAATATAATTCCTCTTGACCATTAAGAACACTCGCCCCAGAGGTTCGTAAACAGGTCTCGCCAATCAACTTGTTTACGCCATTGGCTGCAGCTTGTGACACGGTGGTGGCCTCTTGGATGGCTGCGTAACAGATATATGCGAATGATTACGTTCTGAATTCTTGATTGGTCTTGTCATTGCCGATCTCGAAAGGCAAAAGTGCGCTTCGTTTTAGCATCTGCAAAAATAGACTGGAGAAATGAAGGTCTAAGAACGTTAGTGTCTGCTACCATCCTACCAACTTAAAAATATGACCGTTTTTAATAATATTAACGGCTATTACGGTGTAATAGTGGTTCCAGGAGTTCCACACCATATTTTGGTCAAGATTTAACCTTAGTGGTGTTAAGGGACGACTGGTAAATGGTTGTGATGAGCAAGGTCCGTTGACTTGTTTGCCGCCTGCTTTGGAAGGTCTGTTCATAACGACCCTTTTGAGTAAGCCGAGGTGGTTGTAAAACTGTGACGCCATAGTAATGACAGATCGCTGGGGAAAGTTTGGTATCCGCTAGTTTTAGCAAAGGAAACGTATTTCTCTGTTCTTTCCTTGAGCTTATATTCGTGTATTTCCCTCCGATGAGAAGTTCCGAGCAAATGCTATTGAAAGACAAATTTGAGGTTGCTATTTTTCTTTTTGTACCAGTGTGTTACGAATGTGATTTATAATCCGAATTAGTAGGAATTACAGCAAAGAAGAGCCCTGAAGAAGGCGCCGTTCCTACAGTGACAATCCCAGTTACACTAGCTTAGTGACGATAACAGTGTTCTTGCAAGACGTGTGAAGTTGGGATTGCCAAATGCGGACTTTTTCTTTTTACGGAGTATATGATCTGACTACCATTCTGGAGACTCGGGTTCGATCCCCGGTGGGAGAACCGGGATTTTTTGCACATGTTCAAGCGGCTCCGGTGCCCAGCCAGCATCGTATAAAGTGGGTACTTGGAGGAAACTCTGGGCGATAAAAGCGATACTTAAAGTGCAGCACATTGAGAGCTTTGTTAATAAATTTGACCTGAAAAATGGAAAGTGGTTATATATAAACCTCTATCCCCGAAATTCAGATAGTAAAATTTCCGAATCGAGATTTTAGATTTTTCGGAATCTGGATATTTTTTGGCCATCGTTAGTGTGAAGGCAAGATTGCTAGGAAAAATGTTCTGAGCAAGTGTGTCTGTCAGATCGAGAATAAGAATCTTGATTACTCTTATGATTCGTCTGTTCAATACAGACACGTATCTAGAAATATGTTTCGGGGGTCCAAACCAAGTGTCTCAGGAATAATAATAATAATGTTTTAATTAAAATAATTATATTAAATCAAATTTATACTAGTTACAATACATAGATTAATATTATATATATATATATATATATATATATATATATATATATATCAGTACTGTCCAACACGGTTTTCTTCCTGGTAGCTCTTGCTTGACTAATCTTTCAGTTCTCCTTTCACATGCCACTAGGGCTATTTCCAAAAATTCCCATCTAGATGTGATATACTTGGATATTTCAAAAGCCTTTGACAAAATACACCATGCTCTTCTTATTCACAAATTACGAACTAGATTTAACATACATGGCATATTTCTCTCCTTAATCCAGGATTATCTACACTCACGTACACAGCGTGTCATTCTTTCAGGCGTCTCTTCTGATTTTCTTCCTGTCTTGTCTGGGGTGCCACAAGGGAGCGTCTTGGGCCCTCTCTTGTTCATCCTACACATGGACGATCTCCCACAAAGATTTTCCTCACTTCCTGTCAATATACTCATGTTTGCTGACGACTGTAAACTTTTCAAAGAAATCTCAACCACACAAGATCCTGTGATTCTCCAGAATGCTCTTTCCGAACTTGTCACATGGTGTAAGCAGTGGAATCTACAACTTAACCCGCAGAAATTCCTCCCTCACAGTCTCTTTAAAAAAGAACAAAATACATTCTCATTATGTTCTTGAAAACAATTATATTACTGCAGTTGCGACTCAAAAAGATCTAGGTGTTATCATAGATGAAAAACTGAACTTTAAGGAACACATCGCAGCTACAACTAAAAGTGCAATGCGCCTCTTAGGCCTCATCTACAGATTCACTGAAATTGATACTCCAACTTCTCTTAGCCTGTTTTTCAAGTCATTCATTTCTCCGATTCTCGAATACTGTTCTCCAGTCTGGGCCATGGCTTCCAATACAAATCTTTCTAAAAAAAAAAAAAAATGGATTCCGTCCTCAGCTTCTTTACCGCCATTGTTCGTCATAGAATTCCTTCTCTGCGGCATCTTCAGAAATCTGACATCCTGACTACTTTGAACATCCAGTTACTGCAGACCCGACGCGATATGGCTGATATGAAATTTTTGTATAAAATCATCAATGGAAAATTAAGATCTGAATTTCTGCTTCCAGAATTCAACTTCAGAGTTCCCTCTCGATCGACCCGAAACACTGTATTGTTACACACCTCCATCGCTAGGCTTTCCCTTATACAACGCGCTCTATTCCACAGGCTGCCCCCGTGCTACAATAAACTACCCACAAACATAGACATTTTTGCCCCTGAAAGCATTTTCTGACCTTCCCTAAAAATGAATATGTAAATCTTTGTTTCCTTGTTTATGCTTTATGTTTATATTTAACCTTTCTTGTTTTTACCTTAAACCATCTTGACTTGTTCTTGTTATTTGTTAGAGTTTTCAGTGTAAAATGGCCTTAGAAGTGCTGTATCTGAAACTTGAAATAAATAAATAAATAAATAAATACGAATAGATAGAAAGACTGTATAAGAATAGAGATATAACAGCGCATATTCATTATGTAGCTTACCTGTAGTTAAGATCGGAATAATTTATATAAATGCCAGTGCCCTGGAAATGAAATTAATGTCAAACAGATGAAGAATTGAATATTTATCGAATAACAAAAATGATGTTACATGTAGTTGGAGAAAAGTAAGTTTCTGATTAATATTTTATGCATCTTATTTTGAGTAATAATGTACATAAATTTTCCTTGTAATGAAATTCAATGCCGTATGATCCCAATATAATCCTTACCTTCTAAAAAGTTCAAAAGGAATGAATAACCATTATGCAACAAATGCTAATAATAACACTTGATACAGATTCTGAATAAGACCTTGCTATAAGGTTGAAACGTTACGTTTAGTTTGTTTTTAATAAAATAAATTACTGCCTTGGTCAGCATATTTAGTTTTTCAAATGCTAATATTTTAATTGATTAATTTTCGTACTTAATAAGTCTTTCGGGTGGGAAGGGTGGGGGGGGGGGGTCCGGACCTCCTAAATACGTCCTTCCTGTCCTTCAAAGTCGCCTGATCCCAATATTGTCTTCCAATAAATTCAGAGGATATTATACGTATAACAAAGGTTAAACGAGTATATTTTTCATTATCTAATTTTAGTACTTGATAAATCTTTCGGGGGGGGGGGGGGTTCGGACCTCCTGGACTCCTCTAAATACGTCCTTCTTTCAATACAAAACAACAGAAAATACTTCGTGTTTTGTCAAGGAAGAACATTATTTTTTTCCGAATTCTATATTTGAACCGCAGGATCCAAAACTTAAAAGGAAAAATACCATCAAGCAAAAACAATGGATCCAGTGCTGCTTTTTTTCCAATTCTTTCCAGCACTAACCGTGAGTAAATTTGTGATTTTGCTTACTTATCATTTTTTTCTATGCACCATCACATTCATGTATTCTGTGTAAGTTGTGTTGCGATGCTCTTCAATATGTGTTTTTCTCTTAAAAACAAGGGCGTTGATTGCTTTACAGTATTGGAAATAGCAGACACTCGAAGTCGCATCCTGATGACGTCACTGAGACCCTGCCGGGGCTTTAAACATGGGGGCTGAAAAAAAGGCGAGTTATGACCAGACCTTCAACAGCGGGGGAAACTAGCGGTCTACGGACCTTGGTGATGAGTACCATTTAACACCACTGAGGTTTAACTTTGACTAAAATACTGTGTGAAACTCTGTGTTGCTTTAACCAAGGTGGGTAGTAGAGTATTATTACCGTTATTAAACAGTATTATGCTCTTTAAAAAATGAAGTATTTTCAGTCTGACGAAAGTTCCAAGCAACTACGGCGGGATTATTTCCTATGTAATTGGACTATCTCACTTTATTCTCCAGCAAATTACTAGTTATTGACTCACGCATTTTATTCGTTAGCCTAATGTTGTGTTACTATGTGTGTCTATGTGGTCGCAGAATAAATTGATCGCAGATTGGAATCTGCTGTACGAAATAATGTTTATATATATGTAAATCAGTCTGAACCACAGAGAATGCAAATGGGTGGGGGAGGGGAACAGAGAACCTTTGTGCCACGGAAGATGAAATTCTTCTATATTCTTCTCTATTATAATAGTGATTTTCGGTGGGTCCGGACACACACTATATACTGTTACTAGCCTGCCCCCCACACTCTTTAACTCCGCACTCGAGGTTCGGTGCACTTCGTACTCGGCTCTGATTTGTCTAGGGGTATCTTTCTTTGTACGACAATGCACGTGGGTTGCTACAAGTCAACATAATTATATAATTAACTACAAGAGACAACGGAAAACCTTTGCGAAACCTTATTGCTATAGGGGGATAAATTACCTTGTCCAGCATTTGTGAAATTAAAAACGGAAATTTTGGATAATTTCTATAGTTTAATTAACGTAACATTTATAGTATGTACATGTCGTATCCGAACGTTCATTTCTCTAATTATTTATCGGGCCAAAACTCTAATTTTGATGTTGGAATCTCTATTGTTTGTACCTGGATGCTTTACATTTCATGAATTACATCTGAAGTACGCTTGTCACAAGGTAGACTCGCGTTACTCCAAGAAACGTCTTAACAGGCGCTAGGCCGCCCGACGTGTACATTTCTCAACCTCCACGGTGACAAGGCACTAGGCTGCCCGGCGCACCGTAATTACTTCAAAATAACATCCAGTACAAACTACCTTTTTACCTGTAAACTGGACACCAAGGCACTAGCTTGCCCGGCAATCCAATCTCTTACAGCATCCGTTTCGGGAGACCTGTCCTCCGGTCCTAGCTAACCGAAGCAAAAACAGCCTCTCCCTTCCAAGTCTCAGTTCCAACAGCCGACCTCCCCCACTCTCATCTGGGAGTTTATATACGTTTTGTTGGCGTCTGTTGCCAACGGCCCTTCTTTCAAAATTTTTAAGCCCGCCTTTCTTTTGAACGTTCGAAACACGAAGCAAGAACAGAGAGCTACATGGTATTTATACATGGAATAATATGAACCTAAAAATGCATAATAAATTGATTTACACTAATAACACATATATATGTTTATACACGTAATTACCTAATTAATTAACATATGAATAAATATTTAAATAAGGAAAAAAAAACACTGTTGCCCTGACACGGGGGCAGGGTAACAATACGACCCTGTTCCATGCCCATGGAAACAATAAAACAGTGTGATGAAATGAGGTTTTTCTTTCTCCGACTGAACTTTCATGAAGGCTTTTGCTCCCCTTAAAAAAAATATATGTACACACCTGTTGTTATAATATCAGTGTTTATGGTGCACACAGCTGTAATTTATAATCGTTATCTAACTCTATCCAAGATAAAATAAATTTGAAAGGTATTTTTTTATGTTTCAATGATGTACCTCTATGTATAAAATTATGAGTAAGAGTCTGTGTTTAATATTCCAAGCGGCTGCCGACGCTTTCTTGACTTATTTCTCATTCGTCACAGCACAGAGAGGCTACGTCATGAATGCGTTTGTACTAAACAAAGAAAAGGTTGCGTCCCGTATCTGCAAATCAGCAGACTGAATGCGTTTGTACTAAACAAAGAAATGGTTGCGTCCCGTATCTGCAAATCAGCAGACTGAATGCGTTTGTACTAAACAAAGAGAAGGTTGCGTCCCGTATCTGCAAATCGGCAGACTGAATGCATTTGTACTAAACAAAGAAAAGATTCCCCCTCCCCAGCGTTACAATTCAATCTGAAATTTAAATTTCAGTCTATGTGAATTGTCTTAAAGTCACTGAGAAAAGTTAAGCACTGTATCTGAAAAGAAGAAAAAGTTCACTGAAAAAGTTATTTTCACTACACATCACAACCGTCTCTGAAAAGAAGAGTCTCGATTTCACTGCACTAAATATCCAACTTCCACACGGATTCTTCCTCCTGGAATCCTGGAATCTCCTGGACATCTGGGTCATCAGGACTGCTCTCAGGTGCAGACAGATTCAGCTCCTCCACCTTCCAAAGAACATATCCGGCTCCCGCTCTAGGGTCGACTCAGCCTCCTCCTCGGTCCATTCGAAGATCCCCCGGCTCCTCAGTCCCCTGGTCCTTGCGTCTGGGACTTTTGCGGTACTCGGTTCGACTCCTGTCGAATTTCAGCTTCAAATTCTTTCAAAAGTTCTATCGTTCGATCACACGACCCAACTTAAATATGGCTTCCATTTTTCATCTATACGGAAACTTTCCCTTCCTTTTCCGGGCATCGAACTGCCATCCTTCAGCATTCTCTTAGCGATGAAAATCTCATGTCCTCGTGTTCACAATTGTCACCACCCTTTATCGGCAAAAGGTTGACATAACATAAAATACAACAGTCCGTAATTTAAATCTTATATTCACATGAAATAAATTTACCAGAACTCAAATGTGTAGCGACAATAAATCAGGAACTTAATTACTACTGTACAAATTAGAAGTCGGTCACTCGGCTTCTTTTTCATCATTTTTCACAGCCCTTCTACCCCCTCCCCTTGAGATGGATTCTCAGGGTAGAATTTAGGGACGAGTGCTTTCCCTCACACTTCTCAAATTTCTTCTCGGAATGACCTTCAGCTGGTCAACGTTAGCCAGAACTCTCTTCCCCTCACCTTCCTTTTCCAAAACAACATTATTTGGAGTAGTGAAATTCAGAATTCTGTAGATCCCTTTGAATTTCGGGAAAAAGCACGCAGTTTGCTTATTAAAAGCAGACGAAATTCTATGCTCTTGAAGCAGTACTCGATCTCCGACACGAAGATTAACCCTTCTTCTGCCCTTATTGTAGGCCTTTGACGTCTTTTGCCTCGTCTTTTCCTCTTTTTCTCTTGCAAATTCGAAAGCCGCGCCCATTCTTTCCTTTAACTGCATGACGTAATCCATCTGTCTCTCCGCCGTGACGTCCTCCCCGGTTCCATCTTCTCTCTGAAGCTCCATTTTCCGAGTGTCATGCGGTGTGTACAAATCACGTCCAAAGAACAAGAATGACGGCTTCAATCCAGTCATCGAATTCGTTGCATTATTAATGGCAAAACTTATCGCGTCCAAGTTTTCAGCCCACGACGAGTGTTCCTTGCAGAACTTCCCCAGTGCTTGCTTGATTATCTTAATCGCTGCTTCTGATTTGTTTCCCTTCGGTCTATATGGCGTAATATAGACCGGCCTGCAATTCACAGAACGCAACGTTTGTGAATACAGTTTGCTTCGAAATACACTCTGGTTGTCACTGACAACGTATTTCGGGAATCCTGATTGAAAACAGTACTTCAAGAATGCTTGCGAGATCGTCCTCGCCGTTGTAGTTCTAAGCGGTGTCAAACTAATGTGCCTTGAGAACTCATCTTGAATGACTAAACAGTACTTGTATCTCCCCTTTGTACTTGTAGGCAGTGGTCCAAAAATGTCCAGAAACACTTTGTATCCAGGCGCAGTAGCTTTCCTCGAGTTCATAAATCCCATCTTTCTGCTGTTGTCAGGATTATACTGAAGACAAGTGATACAACTTTTGCAATAGTTACTGACATCTTTGACTACTCCGTCCCAAGTATAATTCTCTAGGACCTTAAACAATGTCTTTCCATGTCCTAAGTGCGCAGATAATAAATCATCATGCGAAGATTTAAGTACTTCATTCTTCAACTTCTGTGGTACCCACAGCTTCAATCTGGAGC
The DNA here is from genome assembly GCF_977018435.1 of Lepisma saccharinum. Lineage (NCBI taxonomy): Eukaryota > Metazoa > Arthropoda > Insecta > Zygentoma > Lepismatidae > Lepisma > Lepisma saccharinum. The sequence goes on along the minus strand of NC_139235.1, from coordinate 36,581,267 downwards.
TAAACGGTGGATAAAGTCCAGTGTTTTCGTCAACGAAACGGTAAAGCAGTCCATCATCGTCGAGACAGGAATGTTTCAGATAAAAGTCAAATTTTCTCTTCTCTCGAGAATCCTTTATTTCAACTTCTTCTCCATTTAAACATCTAATTAATTTCGACAAATAAGGATCACTCTGTTGTTCTCTTTTCCACATTTCTTTATTGTTAAGATCTACGGGCGGCGAAGTTTCTTTCTGTCCGGCCGTCTGTCTTCCATTTACAGTGTTTCCAGCTGCATCTGTAAACATCGCTTCCGTTTTCCTTTTCTGCTTCAGGTCGAATATCTTATTTTGCTCAGAAAGTGGCCTAGGTTTCGCTCGGAACGGCTTTTCGTTATTCACATCCAAACGAACCTCGTAATCCTTTGCTAATCCCGGTTTATCTTGAAAAACATCAATATGCCTTCTCAGTATGGCATTCAATTTCGGCTTGTTTTCCTCTGAGATATCGGTACCCTCCATCAGCATGGCAATCCTTCTCTCTTCGTCAACCCCCTCCCCTTTGATGTCGCTGCTACGTGTCTCCGCTCCGCAAGCAGAAACGTTCTCTCGGACTCCTTCGACTCCATTCGTGGTCGAACCCAGTCCCCTAGAACCAACAGCATCAACGCTGTCACGTGTCGGCGGCGAATCAAAAGGCACGATTTTCGAAAGATCAGGCTCAATTGCCCACCCGTTACGATGAATCATGGGTATAAGTCCCAGCTTAGCCATTAATGTCCTTCCCATTAACATTTCATGATTAGCATTAGATAACACAAATATCTGATCCCGAGCCTTGTGTCCGTGAAACTTAATATTCACGAAAGCGCTCCCCAAAGATTCCACATTTCCTTCCGCAAGTATTACTTTCGTTTTACAACCCTTCAATTTCACCCCATTTGTCTTCATTTTCTCGAAAACCTCCAAAGACACAAAGTTATTGGACGACGCCGTATCAATACATGCGTGTACTTCCACGTTAGCCACGTTGCATAAAACGATAGGTTCCCTAACATCTTTAACATTTACATTGTTAGGTGAAAAATTTTCCTTCTGAGTAAAATTTGCTGTTTCCACGCCACGAACTTGACAAATTCGTGGCGACTCTACGAGTTTTTTGTTATTTCCTTCCCACGTTCATTAATCTTGTTTTCCATACGGTGATTTGAAGCTCTGCAACCTTTCTGTCCACAAGTGTAGCATAATTTATTTCTCTGGCAATCTTCCTTCGAAAAGCGGTTCTGTTTGTTTTCATCCCTCACCGCAAGCCGCGAGGGTGGAGGGCGCGAAACCACATGTTCAGCCCTCAAGCGCTCGACTTTCGGGCGGTCAAAACCAATGCTCACAGGGTCCAAGAAAATATCAGATTTCTTTCTCCCCCTCTCCTCTTCGCATTCCTGATTAACGGACTTTCTCAGCGCGAAGTTACGAATTTCGTCTTCAGAAACGAAAGACTTGAATCTCTGCCTTTCCAAAAACTCCGATTGTAGTTCCAGGGCGTACTCGCTCAATTCTCTCATAGAAGTGAATGTCTTGTTGTACAAATAATCCCTAAATACCGGATTGCAGTGCGATTTCACAAAGTCAATTCTCTCCTGTGCAGAAGCCGAATTCCTTATCCTACTAAAATGCCTGTCAACTTTGCGAACGTATTCCGCCAATCCCTCGTTAGCAAGTTGAAACCTCTGAGACAAAAATAACTCTGCTTCTCTCTGATAATCCAATCCGTGAAAAGCCTGCAAGAATTTATGCCTGAATTGTGAAAAATCACCGAACGGTTCCGTGAACAAAAACCACTCCCTCGCCTCATTTCGCAACGAAAGAGGAATAAACTGCTTCAGAAGATCATCTTCAGAAATTTTCAGCGTTCTCGCGTAATCTTGTATCCTATCCAGATACGAAAAAGCATCTTCCTTCCCTACATTTCCTTCAAATGTCGGAAGCGGCAAACGAATTTCCTCCGTTGTCACTCTTGGAACACACCTCTGTTCCTCAACAACAGAAAGTTCTGACGCGGTCGGGCTGGACCTACTCGAGTTACCAAGCGACATTCTTGTAACTTCCCCTTTTCTGTTTAGCAAGATCATCGGTTCGATCCTCGTCCGTTTCTCTCCTTAACTTTCAAAGTAAAAATCTCTTTCAATATCCTGCGACAAGACCTCAAATAACTAAGTTCAATCGCGGACAGAGCCCCCAAATAAATATGTTACTAGCCTGCCCCCCACACTCTTTAACTCCGCACTCGAGGTTCGGTGCACTTCGTACTCGGCTCTGATTTGTCTAGGGGTATCTTTCTTTGTACGACAATGCACGTGGGTTGCTACAAGTCAACATAATTATATAATTAACTACAAGAGACAACGGAAAACCTTTGCGAAACCTTATTGCTATAGGGGGATAAATTACCTTGTCCAGCATTTGTGAAATTAAAAACGGAAATTTTGGATAATTTCTATAGTTTAATTAACGTAACATTTATAGTATGTACATGTCGTATCCGAACGTTCATTTCTCTAATTATTTATCGGGCCAAAACTCTAATTTTGATGTTGGAATCTCTATTGTTTGTACCTGGATGCTTTACATTTCATGAATTACATCTGAAGTACGCTTGTCACAAGGTAGACTCGCGTTACTCCAAGAAACGTCTTAACAGGCGCTAGGCCGCCCGACGTGTACATTTCTCAACCTCCACGGTGACAAGGCACTAGGCTGCCCGGCGCACCGTAATTACTTCAAAATAACATCCAGTACAAACTACCTTTTTACCTGTAAACTGGACACCAAGGCACTAGCTTGCCCGGCAATCCAATCTCTTACAGCATCCGTTTCGGGAGACCTGTCCTCCGGTCCTAGCTAACCGAAGCAAAAACAGCCTCTCCCTTCCAAGTCTCAGTTCCAACAGCCGACCTCCCCCACTCTCATCTGGGAGTTTATATACGTTTTGTTGGCGTCTGTTGCCAACGGCCCTTCTTTCAAAATTTTTAAGCCCGCCTTTCTTTTGAACGTTCGAAACACGAAGCAAGAACAGAGAGCTACATGGTATTTATACATGGAATAATATGAACCTAAAAATGCATAATAAATTGATTTACACTAATAACACATATATATGTTTATACACGTAATTACCTAATTAATTAACATATGAATAAATATTTAAATAAGGAAAAAAAAACACTGTTGCCCTGACACGGGGGCAGGGTAACAATACGACCCTGTTCCATGCCCATGGAAACAATAAAACAGTGTGATGAAATGAGGTTTTTCTTTCTCCGACTGAACTTTCATGAAGGCTTTTGCTCCCCTTAAAAAAAATATATGTACACACCTGTTGTTATAATATCAGTGTTTATGGTGCACACAGCTGTAATTTATAATCGTTATCTAACTCTATCCAAGATAAAATAAATTTGAAAGGTATTTTTTTATGTTTCAATGATGTACCTCTATGTATAAAATTATGAGTATGAGTCTGTGTTTAATATTCCAAGCGGCTGCCGACGCTTTCTTGACTTATTTCTCATTCGTCACAGCACAGAGAGGCTACGTCATGAATGCGTTTGTACTAAACAAAGAAAAGGTTGCGTCCCGTATCTGCAAATCAGCAGACTGAATGCGTTTGTACTAAACAAAGAAATGGTTGCGTCCCGTATCTGCAAATCAGCAGACTGAATGCGTTTGTACTAAACAAAGAGAAGGTTGCGTCCCGTATCTGCAAATCGGCAGACTGAATGCATTTGTACTAAACAAAGAAAAGGTTGCGTCCCGTATCTGCAAATCAGCAGACTGAATGCGTTTGTACTAAACAAAGAAAAGGTTGCGTCCCGTATCTGCAAATCGGCAGACTGAATGCGTTTGTACTAAACAAAGAAAAGGTTGCGTCCCGTATCTGCAAATCGGCAGACTGAATGCGTTTGTACTAAACAAAGAAAAGGTTGCGTCCCGTATCTGCAAATCAGCAGACTGTTAAATTTAAAGGATAGAATAGCGTAAAATTTGTGGTAACTTCTAAAGGCTTTTGTGGGCGTTGTGACAATGGAAATCAGTTCTCCGTAACTCTCGTTGAATCTTGTAGGGGTAAATCTTTTTTCCACATTTCAGATGCGATTTTGGAGGGCTTAAATTTCAGGTGCTACCCAGGCCACACTGGAAAATGTTGCCACCTTTAGGTTCTGTAAAACTGGTTCTATACCTAATAAGCCCTTGGACAGGAGAGAAATAAGGTGGCATTAAAACACAAAAAAAAACCTGATGAGTTCCAAGATATCATCCGGTATCCGGTAAAGCTCTCTGATTCACGTAGGATAATTTACGAGCAGCGTGCACAGGTGGCTGTGTTAACTCGCTCTCAATGCTTCTTCAAATGTCCGCAAGCACGCTTTATCCACCGTGTTTGTATTCACGGGGGACTTTTATGACAGCAAACAGTGCTGGAAGACGTAAACAAGGCTTGCTTCGGCACGTTCTGAAAGCGTGCCTTGATAACGATCACTCTCGCTTCAACCGTCGCTTGCTGTTTGGAATGCTGGTGTCGTGAAAACTGTACCGGAGAGGCAAAGGTTAAGGGTCGCGAAACAACGGCAAAAGTGAGATTTTCGCATTTAATCCGCCTCGCAGTTTTTATTATTATTATTATTTTATTGTCATTGAGCCGATCTCCATGTTGGAGTGATTAGCAGAGAGCGCAACGACGACAAGGGTCCCGTGTTCGAATCCCGCCCGAATGTGTGTATTTTCTGGGTGCTCCGTCATCAATTTTATCATATCATCACTTATCCTCATCGTCGCGATTAGTCAAAAATGGAATAAAAGCGACGCTTAAGTTACAAAAATCAAATGAAATCGCACTTGATCCGTTTCGGGGTTGTTTTTCTCGCACATACCGTTTTGCGGGCGTATAGAGACGCACTTTTCTCCTTTAAAAATAGGTTTGAGAAACAGGGTGCGTCTTATACGCAGATACTCAGTTTTTTCCATTGCCTTCATATCTGGAAAATTTCTCTGTTCTGAGTTAGACGATTTCTTTCTTGCTTTCTTGTGATGTCTGACGAAGGAGAATAAAATGTATTCTTTTCTAGCTAGATTAGGTAAGTTTTTTTTGTTGAAAGTAGACTTACATATTACTTTACATTTGAATTACTGTAAATTAATTAAATTACAAATACAGTGAAGAAGCTTTTTCCTCAAGTATGTGTACGAGAAACGTGGTGCGTCATATACGTCGGCAAATACGGTAATTCGTTTCGCAGTTGTTTTTCACATACATTTGGTTCGCTGTTGTTTTCTTCGCTCTTGATCCGTTTCGCGGTTATTCCTTCCCGTTTATTCCGGCTGTGCTTGCTGAACATAATCCGTTTGCTGTAGTTGCTTAATCTACTTCGATTTAGGCAAACAACATTTCCTAATCGCATTTTTCTGTTTGACGTCTTGTTCACACGGTACGAGCCTTCGATTTGTATCCTGAATGTATGCAAACAAGCTAGCATATGTTCACGCAGTTGCCACCAAAGTATGAACTCGGTCATTACGATAAAAGATATGTCAATACATATAACAAATCGCCTTGGCATAACGGCCCTCTGAGTTTCAGGATCCACCAAGCAGCTTTTTAACGGGCGTCACAGAGTCACGCCTTATTTAATGGGAAATAATGGGACATGTTTAACTCTCAATAGACTAACTAACTAACTAACTCTCTAGCCTTCTTAAACCCGAAGGTTCATGGCTGCAGCAACACAGGCCTTCCATCTGTCCCTATCTTGAGCAAGATCTATATACTCTTTTCCATCCCTACCAATTTCCTTTAGGTCCATCTCAACGTTGTCCCTCCATCTTCGTCTTGGCCTTCCTACAGGTCTCTTACCATCTGGTTTCCCAACAAGAATCCTGTAAACTCCTCTTTCCTCTCCCATTCGTGCCACATGGCCTGCCCACCTAAGTCTTCTTGATTTAATTATTCTAATAATATCTGGACATGAGTACAAATTATGTAGTTCTAAATTATGTAACCTTCTCCACTCACCTGTCTCCTCATCCCTTTTAGGTCCAAAGATTTTCCTAAGGATCTTATTTTCAAATACTCTCAATTTATGTTCCTCTTTCAATGTAAGGGACCACGTTTCACAAGTGGTCTCTCAATAGACAGGATAGTAAAATGAAAATGCCTGTAATTTATATTAATAACAACTATTGGTTGTGGATGTTATTCACTAATGGTAAACTGGTCAATAATTGCGTTATTAATACAGGGTGTTCATAAAAGTCCTGGTACAATTACGAAAAAAGAAAAAAAGCTCCGAAACTACATGCAATAGAACAATGCTGTTGATTTCAAAATGAGCTACAACTATCCACGTTTATATGCCATACACCTCAATGTGCGTCCCTCTAGTTGCTCTCAGAACATCAAGGCGGTAATCCACTTCTGCCCATACACGTTCCAGCATATCACCAGTAACAGTTAGGATACTCTCCGTTATTCTTCGAAGAGTTGCAACATCTGGAACATGAGTGCGGTAAACACAATCTTTGACATATCCCCCAGAAGAAGAAATCCAAGGGTGTGATATCAGGAGAGCGCGGTGGCCAGGGAATAGGTCCATCGCGGCCTATCCACCTGCCAGGGAAATGTCTATCCAGAAGACCTGGAACATCCTTGGACCAATGATGGGTTGCCCTATGTTGTTGAAAAATTATGGTTGGCTGAACCTCCTCCAAACTGTTGAACAAGGTACTCCTTCCGAGCTACGTTTTTTTTTTTTTGTAATGGTACCGGGACTTTATGAACACCCTGTATTTATAACCAGCTTCGAATTAATATTCCTTAATATCACTCTGTACAGTCAGCGGCATTACAAATGGGACATCCAGATCCTGATATACTGGTTTTACTGCGGTGCGTTATGTGTTGCCTAACTCTACGGCTATAGCAGAACTTGCCATTGAAAAGTTGCTACTGAATTTTGCTCACCGCCGTAACGTTAGGTAGCACACATAATGCATTGCAGGGAAGACGGTATTTCAGGATCTGGGTGTTCCACTTTTATTGCCGCCGACTGTACATATCGCCATGCACCAATTATGTTAAAAATTACAATATTATCTTTCATTATATACATGTATATTTTTATTTTTAAAATTTTTAAATCTCTCTCTATATAAAAATGGATGTATGTGTGTGTGTGTTTGTTCCGGTATAACTCTCGAACGCCTGGAGCAATTTCAACCAAACTTGGTACACGTATCACTTGCAATCTGGAAAGAATACTTTGGGGGTAAGACACCCCTGGCACCCCTAGGGGTGGGGTGGAAAGTTGTGACATGTAAAAGAAAGTAATCGAGAACCGGCGATATGAAATTTCGCACAAACAGACATCCGTGACTCTATGCAATTCGCACAACGATAGTGTTTCTCGGGTTGTCTAGCAATTAGGCTGTGTTGCAAATGGAATTTATAGTTTTCGTCACACTCCTAATGCGGGGTGAAAAATAAAATGCCACAAATAACCTAGATTAGTGTCGAATCCATAGTTTTCGGAGTCGCTAAGCTAATTGGTGACATTCACGATCACATTTAAAATTAGTTACATTTTACACTATAGTTAGAGTTCATTATTTCCCTGTCTAATACAAGATTGGGATAAATAAATACACGGGCAACGTCAGCTAGTTATATATAAAAATCTATGCGTCTTTTTTAGTTTTTGAAACTTTATACGAGTTATTTTGTTGATGAATGCTGATACATTTGTTCTGAGGATATGAATAAGATAAAATAATTATACGTGAATAATACAAGACCATTCATTGTGTGTCTGGACAACCTGTAAACTTTTTCCAAATGATTTCAATGTATTACTGTGATATGATCAAATGTTGGTGCGATTAATGTATTCAATTAATGCAAAATGTTTATTTTAGTATTGAGAAGGGTTTGGATCCGATAAACCCTCCCCTACATATAGCTATGGGCATGCACGTGGTCAGCGCATGGAGTCCCATCGCCGCTGTTTTCTGTTTTTTGAGGCCGATGCCCTCTTCTTCTTCATTTCAGGTAGCTATTTGAGTCACCAACGAAATTTTGGGGGCTCACACGAGAAATCGAACCTCGGACTGCTCGTAGCAGTCGAGAGGGCCAACCATTTGGCTACATGGATGCCTAAATTACATATGAACACTCGCACACACACATGACGTCTCAATATTCGTGTACATATCCGATTGGCATGTCCGAAGAGGACGTAAACTAATTTTGGTCCAAGTAAAATTTTCAAGTTTAATTTACAAAAGTCTTGAACGTCTCATCTTAAGTTTTTAGAAAGGCCTCGTTGTAGGCCTTGTCTGCATATTCCACTCGAATTTAGTCCTGCACTTACTGACGTCACCAGAAAGTATGAGTGGGGAGACAGTGAGGGCAGTCACATTTAATATTTATATCTCCAAATACCATTCAGAAATGCATATTTAGGTAAGGTGACCAGACATGATTTCTTTTGGAACGTAACACGGGACGCCAAAATGTTCTTTTTGTGACAATGGCTCAGAGAATTACTCCAACAATACACCTTCTCTACTACGTAGCTATTACTATGAACTTTGGCATTTCAGTCATTCAACAGCAAGATTTATATTAAAGGTGGACACCGCTGCAGTTATGTGGGAGCATATGAAGCGATTGATGTGCCGACAACAACTCGAAATTGAGCCGGACCCTGTGGCCGAGTGGTTAGCACATCGTGCTGCGACACCAAGGGTCCCGGGTTGGAATCCCGCTCGGGCTTGGTTGTTTGTGAATGTCCATTCATCATTTTAATCACTCATCCTCATCTTCGCAAATTAGCCAAGAGGCACATAAAGCGAAGTAAAATAAACTAAATAAATCAATCAAACAATACGAAATTGCAAATCCATATTATTCCGTTGAAATTAATTCAGTGCAAGTGTGGTTCCGGAAGAAAAACGTCTTTTAGTATAAAGTTTGAAAGCTATGTTGATTGATAAGATGAAGTTTAATCACATACGTGTGTAACTTTTACAAAATATTATTGGAAAAGAAGTATGTGCTGAAGAAAATCCATTCATCGGAAAAATATCAATTAATAACCTCTAATTCTAAAGGAATGCTTGGTTGGAATAATTGATTTGGTGTTTTAAGTCCACTTTATGCACAGCAAGGCTAATCGGGACTGGGCCTACAGTGGGATCCGATCCACTATGTTCCTCCACCGGGTATCGAACTCGGGATCCCTTGATCACAAGGCAACGACGCTACCACTGCGCCATCGGGGAGGCCTGCCTGTTGGGAGTGAAGTTCAAGTCACCATATTATGTAAGTTCTTTACACGGCATTTATTAATTTAATATTTTTCAAACGTAAGCATTTATAAGAAAATGTGTACATTTTGTCGTCCACATTTTGTCCAGCTTTCGTTCAGGCATGTAAGGGAAAATGTCCCAGTATGTGGTTTCAAAAATCTGGTTGCCTTATATTTGGGATAAGAGAGCCATTATTTAAGTAGTTATTCTGATTTGCTGGGGGACGGAAGACCTGCGCTGTCCCTTCCTCAACACACTCACCGCATTCTCTCTTCATTTGCCTGCCGCTTGTGTAGCTATGTGTAAAAAAAGAAAGAGGGAGATAACACTTACCACCACAGTGGAGCAACCGAAGAATGAATTAATTTTAATGTCCTTTTGTCGACAAGCTACAAGAAACAATATAAGCACAGGACTCGGTACTCTGTCACAAACCCGTGAAACTTTAGCACTAATCAGTTGTTTACACTTCACGAGTACCGAGGCGGCGAAGCCCGTTAAGGGCCTGTTAATGTCTTCCTGTTGCATTACATCATGTTATGCGTACGCTTTATTGGAGTGAAATTGTTTACTGAACAAAGACAAGATGTATTGTGCTTCTCCATTGAAGGACGTTGAGTTTCACGGAGTTTGGATTCATTTTGACGTGAATAACGTGCATGGGAACCCTCAGAAAATTTATTAAAAGGGGTTAAAATCGAAAAAATTGAATCATCAAGAAATATTGTGAGGCATTCAGAGGAAAGGAGGAAACTAAATGTAGCGAAAAGGTGAGAGAAGGAGATAGCGAAAGTTAAATAGAATGTAAGCGAAAGAAAAGAAGCTTTAGAAAGGGAAAGATCAACTGAGAAACAAATAGGGGACAAAGAGAAAATCGAGTATGAGAGAGCGAGAGAAAGAAAAAGAATGGAAGAGATGCAAAGAAAGAATATAAGACGAGGAATAGAAAGAGAGAGAGAGAAAGCACAAAGAAGAATAGAGAAACGACGGAGAGAGAGAGAGAGGGGAAAAGCAGTTTAGTAGCATAGAGCGATAGAAACTGAGTGAAATAAAAAGATAGAGAGAGAAAGGGAGAAAGAAAAAGGACCCACAGAGAGAGAGAGAGAGAGAGAGAGAGAGGAAGAGGGATAAAGACAAGAACTGGCAGAAAAAACAAAAAAGAGGTGTTCAAAAAGTAAGGGAGTAATCAGGAAAAGAGCGTTACCTACATTTCCGAATCTTGTTTCTTTTTTCACAGAAAACAACTAATTTGTTTGAATTGACATAACAGGTTTGGTTAAGCGATTTTGCTAAACCAAAGCAAAAACTCTTGATAACCTTAACTAAATGTAAACTAACGTGCACTATTACTGAAATAGTTTGGTTCTGGTAAACAATCATTTGCCTATCGCCTGTTTCCTTTTGTGTTTACTGCTTATCTTTCTCATCGTGTATTTTCAAAATGCTATCCCTGCCGTTTCTCCTCTTTTTCTTCACTCTTCCCCTCGCCCCTCTCTCTTAGTTCCTTTTATGTATCTCAGGTTCTACTTTCGCTCTTGCTCTCAACTTCTATCAAGGCCGCCAGCAGGATTTTTTCTCAGGAGGGCGGCAGTGATTAAAGTTGGGGAATCTTGGGATGATGCTTTACCTTAGTAAAGAGAATTCTCATAACGCATCCCCAGCACTAAGATAATTTGTATAGGCACATAACCTGCTGTCTTTCATGGCACCCATGTTCTCAAGCTTCAGTTTCAAAATTTGTGTTACGTAAAGTCTTTATAGATATCTCAGGGGGCAAGTGCCCCCCTGGCCCCCCTCTTCGGGCACCCTTGACTCTTTCTCACTACCTTTCCTCTCTCTTTTTTCGTCTTTCTCTTGTCTCTTTAATTTCCATCATTGATTCTTTCTCATTCTTTCTCTCTCGTTTATTTATTCCACATTCTCGATTATTTACCTATCTCATTCCTCCTCCTCCCCCTCTCTATCTTGTTCCCTTATTTCCCATTCTGGATTCTATCACTACCTCGTTTCTCTCTCTCTCTCTCTCTCTTCCTAGTTTCTTCTATTTATCCCAGGTTCACTGGCGTACGCAGGATTTTTTTTTCGGGAGGGGCTTGAATTGTACAGGTGGATAATACAGTGGGATCCATGAATATTACCGTGCAAATTGTCCATGACTATTTTCATTAATTTTTCTCTTGCATCCTGTGTGTTTTTAAGCGATGGATTTTAATGTATGCTGGAGCAGAAGTTGTGTGCAGCTTGCTTTGAGTTTTCTTTTAATTTTCGAAGCTCTTATTGGGTCAAATAAAGTGCACGAACATGGTGATGGACAATTTGCACGGTAATACTCATGGATCCCACTGTACGTACGTAGATGCTTAGTAGGGGGATAAGATATTTCGTATATTTAGAAGTTTCTACTCTCAAAAATGGAAATCGGCGGTCATTTTAGGAGAGGGGAGGCAGATTACATTTACCACGGTTTTTTTTCGAATTCTCACTGCTTTTATTTGAGAATGTTGCTCTTCTCAAAACTTCGGAGGGAGCTGTCCCTCCCCTCTGCGTACGCCACTGCTCAGGTTCTATCTTCTTTCTATCTACTTCTATTACTTTTTCTCACTATTTTCCTATCTTTTATTTACTCTTTCTCTCTTTTGTTTCTATATTTTCTATCCTCCAGTCTTTCTTTCTTTCTCTCTCTCGGTTCTTTATTTCCCCATTCCAGATTCTTTCCATATCACCTCTCTCTCTCTCTCCCTCTTTATATATCTCTCTTGTTCCTTTATTTATTCAATATCTAGTTTTTATTTTTCGTATCTCCTTTCTTTCTCTTTCTAGCTCTAGCTTTTAATTTCGATTAGTTTCTAGTTTAACTCTTCTTTCTTCATCCTACTTTCCCTCTCTCTTTCTTTAGTTCCCTTTAGTTTTTTTTTTACCGATACAGCACTTTCTGAAGTCTGAATTATCCTGTAAATATTTCAGAAGCAAAAATAGACTCCTTCACACAGGAATGAACTTAACACTCCGATAACTACAAAGACATCGTATTACTAGCGGAATGCTTATTTTGTGAAATAAGTGCATATGAAATTTCGGGTTATATTCACCATTTTAGCACCGAAATGCAGTAGCGGTGATTAATGGGCAGTTGCCCCCCACTTTTGCACCCGCACTATTCTATGTACCAAGGAAAAGTAAACTGTCCTTGCCCCCCCCTCCCAGTTTTGGAATCCAATCGCCGCCACTGTCGAAATGCAATTTTATATACAGACTTTGATCCCGAAAAGTGCGCAGTTTTTGTACAGAAATCTTGATCTTTTATTCACCATAAATATGGATTCTAGATTACTACCTGCTTTGGAGTAAACATCAGGGCTCAGTGTATTGCAAACCAGTTGTGGGGCTTTACATTCCTGTGCTCACTAGTTATCTTGTAAGATTTTTTACTCCACGTAATGTAATGAGCAAATGTCTTCAAAACATTAATCTACGATGTGTTACATGCTGTTAGAAAATTTTTTGCAAACACATCAGCGCTTTGAAAAAAGTAGGAGTGATGAAAAATTTCAAAGTTTCTTAGACGCCACTTGGCAGCCTGGCAGGGCCTCCCTACCTCCACTCGTGGAGGCGTCGGGGGGCGGCGACCTGTGAGTCCCGGTTGATGAGAAAGATTTGGCATCGAATTTAGATATAGATGATGCAAAGATAGGCAACACTGTACAGGGTCGAAATAGAAAGGAGAAGCAGTTTCAGTATGATGAAACTGTTGAAGATCCACAAAAAAGATACAAAGTTGATTTCTATTACCAGGTCCTAGACGATTATTTTAGCTTTAAGAGAAAGATTTTAGCAGCTTAAATCATAGTGAATTTTAAATTTATTTTATGATATTAGTAAGCATAAAGATTCGCCATTTGATCTTTTGTCTGAAAAGTGTAGAAAACTTACCAGAATTTTAGCACAAGAAGGCTACTGAATTAAAAGATGAACTAAAATTGCTTTCGGCTATAATAAAACAATTACACCAAAGGAGTTCTTAAACTGATAAAGGGTCATGATTTTGCACCTAATGTGACTGAGTGTGGAATTTCGAATTTATTAACTTTTTCCGTAACCGTGGCAAGTGGCGAATAAAGTTTTTTTATTTTTTAAATTAATTCTAATAAAATACTATCTTCAGTCGATCATGTCTGAAACACGCTTGTTTCCATTGTATGCAAGATAGCATTATACGAAATAGAATATTACATGCAAAGGTAAAGTTCCCTGTGCATATGTCATGAAGGCACATTTAGAGAATGTGATGGTAGGGCCACGCACATTCTCGATCCAGGCCATTTTGGAGGTAATGTCATCAGCACCACTCTCCGGCCGCCTATACCTCCCAGGGTTGCCCACAGGTATCTATTAATTTGAGGCTGGGTGAACCCCAGAGCCGCTTTATGCGAGGACAATGCAGGAAAGAATTGAGACCTCAGATCACCCACACGGGAGATCTGGGAATAATATTACATGTAATTCTTTCAAAAAGTCCAATCATATATTACAGACCTAGAACGGTAAACATATGAAGTCAAACCTTCATTTCTTTCCTAATACTTGTTACATTTAATATAAGTTTAAGAAAGAGAGGAAATTAATTTAATGTCATTTATTCCATTAATTTCTGCGCCAAACAATCAACCAAATCCCTCAAAAATAAATAAAACAACAATAAATTTGTTGCTGTGAAATGACCGGGGGGGGTGTGTGTCGAAAGAGAGCTACATCTGCCGCCACCGCCCAGGGCGGCAAAATTACTAGCGCCGGTTACTTTTTTCGGGGGTCATTTGCCATGGGGGACGTTCTAGACTGAGTAAACTGCAATAATTTTGGAATTTAAATCTCTTGGAACAAACAGTATGGAAATGTAAAGACGCCAGATTTTCAGTTTCGCGAAAGAGAATATCAAAAGTGGACAAAAAGCAAGCTTGTAACGAGGAATGTAAAGAGATGACATGACACTAGATAAATATGCAGTGCAATTGGTGCGGGGGCTGCATTAAGGAAACGAAGTTGAATTCACAAACATTCCGCTCATCCAGATAAATTGCACCCTCTGCCCTCTGTTGCTTCCCGCTTGAAGTTTCACTAATCTTCCATTGGACGCAGAGAGTGCTATTTTGGCCGACCAGCCCTGACAACACCTTCGGGACAACAGTTCCCCACTGGTGGACGAGTTAACTCCACTTAGCGAAAGGTCTGCGAATGACGTCCCGAATCACTATTGCCAGATCGCATACCGCAGCGCACACGTTTCAAGGTTGAGGTGGTTACTGTTCTCTCCCCCTCCTCTGAAATTTTCCTGCAGTGCATGAACTTGATTTACGAGTGTGTTTGCTCCAGGGAATGTGTGTGACGAAATAGTAATTATCTTTGTCAGTGAGGTGTGTTTCTTGCACTTTAAACGCGTGTATGCTAATGTTCACTTCCCAACTGCTTGCATAACTCAAGCGAGTGGTCCAACGGAGCTCACTTGGACATTTGTTGATCCATATTACGTGTTAGGTCAAGGATTATTAAGCGTCTTTCATTCTTCACCTGTTTCCATTCAGTCGTGCGGTCTAAGGCCCAAGCATTGAACTCCGGCTACGGGACGCGCGTAGGTTCGAGTCTCCCTGGGGAAGCGCAACAACTTTTCTCCTGAGATTTCGGCCTTTGTATGGGACCGCTGGCCACCCACGATGGTAAGGAAATTGGGGGACTATGAATGAGTACCATAACCCGGTCATAGCAAATCTACAACAACTTGGGGTTCGTTGTGCCAGTTTCCAAAAAGCTGGAAGCTCTCCATAATAACACCAATCCACAAATCTGGATCTCCTACCTTAGGGTCTAACTAGAGGCCTATTTCTCTAACCCCTATTTTGAGCAGAGTTGTAGAAAGGGTAATAGACACGCAATTGACTACCTACCTGGAGACAAATAATCTTATGTCTGATCGACAATTTGGATTCAGAAAGGATATGTCCTCGGAATTATTGTTGGCGCGAGACACTGGACCGAAAAAACAGTCCCCTGGCTAGATTAATTTCCCTGGGCATATGCAAAGCATTTGACACTGTTGACCACAAGTTGCTAATACAAAAATTAAAGGATATATTTGGGTTCCGTAGCAAAACAATTCTCTGGATGGAAAGTTTTCTCGCGAATAGAAAAATCTCAACGAAAGTAGGATGTTCACTTTCCACCGAGCAGTCAGTGTCCTCCGTCATTCCACAAGGCTCTATACTTGGCCCAAAATTATTCAACCTATTTATTGACGATATCATACACACTAATAAATTCAGATTTATCGATTACTCTGACTGCCTTCTCGTCCATGTTGGAGAAACGTACCAAGATGTAAAGGAAGAAATGAAAAACTCATTCCCCAAAGTACTAAATTGGTATATCATCAACAACATGAAGCTTAATGTTGCAAAGACGAAGGCCATGGTGCTTCTTCACACCGGTAAGGGAATCCCGGCTAACACGATAGATATTACCCTTAATGATGCCAGAGTACCTTTGAGCAATCATTTAAAGTATCTCGGAATCATTATCGAACCTCAGCTAAATTTTAACTACCAAATAAATAACTATATTCGTAAAATTTATCACCATATTTATATATTTCGAAAAATTCGTAAATATCTCAATAGAAATCTTAGTAGACATTTCTTCCTTTCCTTTATTCGTCCCGTATTCGAGAATGGTGCTAGTCTTATTTTTGGCGGTAACTTAACTCATCTGAAGAAAATTGAAATTATCCAAAACAATTGCTTAAGAACCATTCACATGCACCCTCAACCAAATAATTCCCAACAATTGCGCAAGTTTTATAACATACCCACAGTCACTTCGAGAATACCTCAATAAGGTATTCCATAGTATACATAACAAATCATCTCCATTGCATCATAGGATTAAGCTCCGCTCTGAGTCCAGCACCCAAAACACGATTGTCCTTACATAGAGACCTAATAATCCCCAAACCTAACAAAAGCAGATTTGGCCAGAAGTCTTTCTCATACCTAGCAGCGGTAACCTGGAATTCACTCCCGACGAAGATCAAACTCAGTACCAGCAAAGCGCAGTTCTGTCGTCTTCTACGTTCACATGCCTATAAATTCTAACTCGCAGTAATGTTATTTTCAGTGCTTAGCCCCCCCCCCCCCGCCGCCCCCGCACATATGATTTAAATTTCCATCCCTATCCATTTCAAACAGTAATTCCATAAGCGCCCATATCCAAACCCATACACCTTCTTTTCTTTAAAATAACACTCAAACTTTCCTTACTTCATTGCTACTATGAGCTACATGCTCATGTAAATTCATCTCATTTTCCTTAGATGTAGCATTTGTATATCTATATTTACAACATAGGGCATCAAGTCATTATTTGTATTAATATTGTTCTAAATGTAATGTTGTATTGGCTTAATTGTAACCCTATTGAGATAATAAATAATAATAAAAACACTTTAAATTTAAGGGCGATTTCCGCATTGGAGAGTGACACGTCCTTTCCTTTTTGCTTAAATGTTTATTGTTCAAATAATCGTTAGTATGTGATTATGTGGTATTTATTATTAGACTAATCACTGAAAATATCCGGATATTGACTTACCGGTATGTACATATCTTGTAGTATTGGTTGGCATGGGAATTACGATTGTGTTTTGTCTTTACATAAAAGTTTAAAAGAGTGATGATGTGAATTGATCGTGTCAAGAGTAGCATATTTCCTTTTTCACTGATCTGAACGAAAATGCCACTAACACGTGAGGAACGGATTGCCATCATATTGATGTCGGGGGAGAGAAGTACGCGTGACATTGCCGCAGTGGCCTTGTACTGGGGGTGTTAAGTGACATATTGAGCCATAACTTTGAGGTATTGTTAAATCTGCAACAATTAAAGTTAGGTGAAAACAAATGTCACAGTTGTTTTCCTGGTGACATTCTAGCCCATTTTGATATGTCGCACGACCCCCTTCCCATTTAAATTTCTGAAGTTGAATTCAAGATGGCGGGCATCAAGATGGCTGCCGACCATGCGGGTGACGTCAGTGTGGTTCCCCCTTGGCCAGGCAACGATTGGTCATCGTCATTTTCACGTTCCATGCCAGTGGCCTTGTACTGGGGCTGTTAAGTGACTTATTGAGCCATAACTTTGTGGTATTGTTAACTCTGCAACAATTAAAGTTAGGTGAAAACAAATGTCACAGTTGTTTTCCTGGTGAAATTCTAGCCCATTTTGATATGTCGCACGACCCCCTTCCCATTTAAATTTCTGAAGTTGAATTCAAGATGGCGGGCATCAAGATGGCTGCCGACCATGCGGGTGACGTCATTGTGGTTCCCCCTTGGCCTGATAACGATTGGTCATCGCCATTTTCACGTCCCATGCCGCAGTGGCCTTGTACTGGGGGTGTTAAGTGACTTATTGAGCCACCCTGTATTTTATCTGGTTTTAAGTTCCGAAACTGGGATCTTTTTGTAGCTGAATGTTTTGGTTTAATGTAAATTACAAGCAGTAAGTACCTTTCTCGAAAAATTTGCTATGATTTTTTTTTTTTTTTTTTTTTTGTCTGGGGTCCAAATTGTACCCCATAATATTACATATTATTTATAATTGTAACTTGGGAAATACATTATAAAAATACTATCGGTATGTTATTTGAAAGTCCCTCATTTTTAAACGCGAAACAAAGAAAGAAATCATTGGGGTCCAAAATGTACCCCATTAGTATTGCGTGGGTGTTGTTTTGCTTGGTATTTCGAGGGAAAATAGAACTTCAGACGCGAAGTAGGATGCAATTGTTTTAAAGGTTAATAAACTGTTTTCCTGATTTTTCAGTGGTGGTTGTTCCACGGTTAAGAAATGGTATACTACGTATATGGTTTCAATTCCATTTCTTTGGCGGGGGTAAAAACATCCCTGGCGGGGATTACATTTTTTCTTCTACCAGGGACAAACATTTTTGTGTGTGAATGGGGGCATCTCCGGCATCCATCCCCCGTTAATTCGCACACTGACTTGAATATCCATCCACTGATCGACGAAGTGATCGAAAAAGTCAGTCAGTTGTGGATTCACGGTGTACGCTTCCATTATACAGGGTGTTCAAAATGTTACGCAACCTTATGGGAAAACATTTCTTATCACATTTTTTACATTAAGTGCTGGAAGTGACTGCCGTTTTGTTCTTCACACAAGTGGACACGACGAACCATGTTGTTGAAAACCCTTTTCGATGTTATCTGTGAGATTTTACCAACACAGCTACGAATATTGTCTTTCAATTCCGGAATACTGTACGGATGGGTAATGTAGACGGAGTCCTTAAGTTAACTCCACAGTGAGAAGTCTGGAGGCGATAGATCTGGAGATCGCGGTGACCATAACCCCACTGAGATCAGTCGTCCTGGAACTGAAAACACTCTTCCAAGTAACGCATTGTGTTCCCAGCTGTGTGGGCTGTGGCATTGTCTTGTTGAAACCATGTGCGTTCCAACTTCTCAGCTGACAACGTGTTAACAAATCATCTAACCATTGTCACATACCGTTCAGAGGTCACTGTCTGTTCAAAGAATGTAATGAACTTACAAAGAATTTTATTTCCTAAACAGTATACAAGATATGGTTGCATAGAACGATCATTATTTTTATGTATACGGATAAAAGTAGTCAAGCTACTTTCGGAGGTATGTGCTTATGCCCTGGTACCTGAAAATTAACCCAGGGCGTCAGTTCCGTGAATTTTTTACGGATTCCCCCGCTTTTCTTTGATTCATCCTTGATTTCCATTATTTTTTAATTACAATAATTCACTGTGACATTGGCAAGAATGTCCCAGTGTGAAGAACCAAATTTGTTCGGTTTTCCTGAACAAAGTTGGTTTTACATCATTCTACAAGGTAAGAAGATTAAGATAAAGGTTAGAAATAGTAGGAAGTAAATAAGTGTTAGTGTTTAACATTAATATTATTTATGATCACAGATACGAAATTACATAAGTGTGTAATTGGGTGGGTAATGTTTTCTTAGGATAAGTTTTATTGTGTGTCGTGTGCATTAGTGTTGATGGATGAGATGAGGAATGGACATTAACACGATTCTATGAATGTTAAGCAGGGTCTATGTTCTAGTATGTTATGTTTGAGATAGTGAGAGTATTATTGGCTTTGAGATGTACGTATTGATAGTAGGAAGAGATGTGAAAGAACGAGTGGTACCTGATGCAAGGAGACTTGCGGGAGACCAGCAAGAGTTGGTCGGACTGGGATGAACATCGGTACGACGGTTGGTACCCGGGACATCATCAGGAAGGGAAGAAGTAGGGAGGGATTTCCTGGGAAGTATCGGGTACGTTAGTACGTTCGGTAGCGGAAATATAGAGAATTGTCAAGAATCAGTGAGAGAAGTTTGCAGTGTGTTTAGTAACGAGAATAAAGAAGGGGGTGTAAGATTACAATTTAAGAAAGAAACGAAAAAGAAGAATCTTGGTTAAATTCGGTTGGTTCCTAGGTCGAGTCCTTGCAGTGTTATCCTTTGCCTTTCTCCGGGGAGACGTAACCTTTTTTCGTTTTGGCGTATCACTGTCTTCTGTATTAGTGTCTCCTTCTTGATGTTCCTGTGGGAGGTTCTGCTTCATTATCCTCTTGGTGATCTTAGTCCTAAGGAGGGATGTCCTGTTGTTGAGTTTGTCGAAGGTGGATTCTTTGTGATCTTCTGGGGGGTATATTACATTCCGGAGGTAGGGGTTGAATGGGGAGGTGAGTGATGCCGGATTTGAAGAGGGAATGTTCCTCTTTCGACACCAGGTTTGTTAAGTCGTTTAGTGACGTAAAGTGCTCGGGATTTCTTATTAACTGGTACGTGTTGAAGTTTGGTAGCTTTTGTCTTAAATCTTCGATTTGTTTGTTTGATGTCTGGCAAAAGAAGGCTTTATGTTCCGGTGTGTCCGTCTCGGTTTTACATTTCAGGCATTTATCAGTCTGTCTGAGGTTGTGCTTATTTAGGTGTTGACCGTAGGGACCGTGTCCCGTTAGGAAATGTATGAGACCTCTCGTGGGATGGAAATGGTCCATCGAAAGTCGTTCTTTTATGTTTGGAAGGAAGCTGTGAAGTCTCCTTCCTTGCGTAGCTTGTGTCCATTCCTGTTGCCAGACGCTAAACAAGTGGTTGTAAATTTCTGGTACCGTGGCAGGGCGTATTCCAATTAGTTTATAGATTTCGTCCTCTTGTCCATTTCTAAAGTAATACTTTGATGCTCTAGTTTTAATAACGATTTCAATAGGCTGTAGGCCCGCAATCATGAGAAGAGCCAGGGTTGAGGTAGTTCTGAATGCACCCGTTAGGCGAAGTATCACTTTGCGTTGTGAAGATCTCAATCTGTTTTTAATGTACTGTTTACTGGTTTCCATGGCCCACAGGGGCGAGCCATAGGAAATAATAGAATTATATATGGTAATGAGATATGTTTTTATGTGTGATAGTGGAAGGTTGTAGTTTGCTGAACTCAATGTGGCTAGACTGTTTATAGTTGTTTCGGCCTGGGTTGTTGCCAGGGCTATGTGTCTGTTAAAAAACATCTTCTCTTGAAGAGTAATACCAAGGTATTTAGCTTCTCTTACTCTTTTTAAATTTCTTTCTCTGAGTTTGATTTGAGGGTTTCTTTGTAACTTCCCCTTAAGGATAATATAATGAGTCTTTTCCGAAGCTATTTTGAGTTTAGCATGATCACACCAATTGGATAGCATATTGATTGCAGTGGATGCTTTATCTTCGATTTCCCTTCTTGAGTTACCGGAAGTGAGCATGATAATGTCATCCGCATAAGCTATGATCTGGTCTATGTCTGGATGGTCTTGTAATTTCATAAGCGCAGGCTCCAAGTTAGTATTCCAAAGCTCGGGTCCCTGAATGGAACCCTGAGGACAACCTTTTGACGTGATCTTACTCATTTGTAGATCCGGATATTTGATGCTAATTTTTCTGTTAGAGAAATAACTTTTCAGAAGTAGGAAGAGTGTACCTGGGCAGTTCATATTTTTAAGTGTTTGAAAAAGGCTGGGCCACCACAAGTTGTCAAATGCCCCGGCGATGTCCACCATGATTCCAACCATGTACTTGTTTGGAGTGTTTTGTGTTGTAGACGATAGCAGGCGTAATGCATCGTCAGTGCATTTACCTTTCGTGAACCCAAATTGTATCCCTGATATGGGTTTGAGCAGGCGAAATTCTTTGAGTCTTTTTAGGATAAGTTTCTCGAAGAGTTTTCCCAAAACGTTGAGAAGGCATATTGGTCTGTATGAATTGACCCTGGTTTCATCTTTATTTGGATGTTTCTTGATGATTATTAAGTTTGCTTCCTTCCAGGTTTCTGGGAATATCTTCTGAACAAGGCACTCATTAAATAGTTGAGTAATGTAAGGCGTAAGTACTGGGGTGATTTCTTGTATTATTTCCACAGGAATTCCGTCTGGTCCCGGGGACTTCTTCATTTTCATGCTGCTTATTTCGTTTTCTACTTCCTGGGTAGTGAAAGGTAATATTGGTGATTCTGGATATGGCTGGTGATAGATTTTTCTTGTATCCTTATTTTCCTCGCTGTCGTTTTCAGGTTTGTCGTCTGGTATGAGATTCTTCATTAAGAAGTTGATGGTTTCTTCCAAGTCCTTTGTCATATTCGTGTTGTTCTCGTCATTAATTAAGGTGGAAATGGTTTGCGTTTTTTTTATTTTGCCGGTAGCGATTTTATACGGGGTGCCCCATTTATTTATTTCCAGACGTTTTTCGATGAAGATATTCCATTGTTGTGTCTTATAATTTAGTAGCTCGGTTTCGTATTGCTTTTTTTTGGCACGGTAAATCTGGAGGTTGGCATTTCTGTATTGTGCGATGATGGATTTTTGATATAGTTTCCTGGCTTTTTGCATTTGTTTCTTAAGGTTGGTTAATTTCTTTGGCCATGGCTTCCTCTTCATTTTCCTTTGGTTATTTCTGGGTGATGAATTTTCAATTGCTTGTCTGATGTTTGCAGAGAGTTCCTCTGCGAGCGCGTTGAGTGATTTTTGTTGGTCCAATTGTTCAGGGATAATGAGCTTTTCTAGGAATTTTTGATGATCGATTTTTCTCCAGTTCAATATGTTCTCCTGGTTTGTCTGTTCAAGCTGATGTTGCCTGTAGATTAAGTCGAATAGTATTAAGTTGTGGTCGCTTGTTGTGGCGAGATCTATAACTTTCCAGTTTTGGACATCGCCCAAGGCCCTTGCATTCGTGAGTGTTAGATCAATGTTGCTTGAGGCGCCCGCCCTTCCCCTGTAGGTGGGGGGATTATCTGGCTGATTTTCGACTTGTAGGTTGTGCTCAGAAATGAATTCCTCCATGGCTACCCCCTTGGTGTCGGTTTCTTGGCTGTACCACCACGGAGAGGAGGAGTTCGTGTCAGCTGTGATTATGATCTTGTAGTTTTTGTACGCATTGCAGATCAGATCGATTTTTTCCAAATATGGGTCTATGTCATGGCTGAATTGAAAATAACTATTTATTAGGATCCAAGAACCATGCTCGGAAGATATTTGAGCGCAATTTATGTGTGTGTCACAAAATTGTGCTATTTTGGTGATTGTTAGATTTCTGTTTAGGTTAATTATTGCTGCCATGGTTTGATTGCGGTCCTGAATTGTGTGAACGTTGAGTGGTATGTAGGGAATTTTGTTTTTGGATGTGTATGGTTCTTGCATGAGAATTATGTCAATGTATTGCTCTTTGCAGTAATTGATTGTTTCAAGTGTTGCAAGCTTGCTTCTTCTGGTGTTGATCTGTGCAACGCGTATCTTGTCGTTATCTATGAGTGCCGTACTAATTGGTGGCATCGGGGCCATTCGTTTGTAGCTATGAACTCCATTCTCCCGTGTGCCCTTACAAAGTCCGCGTAAACATCGTCAAGTACCAGGGACTCTCCGCGACGTCCGAAAGCTGTCTCGGTTAGCCGGAGCAGCTCCTCTGTGTCGGTAGGAAGGTTGTAAGTTTTTAACGTTATCCTGTCCACTGCTTCTGGTATGGGGAAGGTAATAGTTTTGCCCTTGCTATGCTTCTTCCTGACTAGTAGTCTCAGTGCAGTAATGAGAATATCTCTCTCTTCTAGGCGTGAAAGTTTCAAGTTGTGTTCGAAGTTTCTATATATTAGGTACGGATCCGAGGGATGGGATGAGTGTTCTGGCGAGGGTGATGGAGGTTCCGAGTCAGTATCGAGATCGGTGTCATATAAGTCAAGTGTGTCTTCTGCAGTGAGTTCAATTTTCTTGAATGTGAGAGGGGTGTGAGATGATGTGTCAGATGTAGGTGTTCGTGTCAGAGCGGGTTTTATTACCTCAATTGGGGCAGAAGGTGTTGGAAAAGGGTCGTTGAGGATGGAATGGGTGTTTGTAGTGAATTTTATATTCTCCGATAGGTTGGACGGTTCAGTAGAGAGGTCGAGAAGGGTTGGGGGATTGAAGTATGTGCTATATGGGTACATGAAGGGGGGAGCTTCTGGGTTTAGCGTGGAAGAGTTTACTAAATCGATTGCTTTTTTTAGTCGGTATGCTGCCGCTCTTTTAGCGTTTCTTTTTCTTCTACTTGGTGGATTTCTTTTCCGTTTTGTTTTAGGGGTGTTCTCCATAGTCTGTCTTGTCCACTAGTCTTTGCCACATGAGGGTGTATGTCGGGCAGTCTTTGTTGTCTTTACTATTGCATGTTTTGTTCCTGTTTTTACATGGAATGCATGTTTTCGGTTGGTTTTTTTTATCACAGTGTTGGCGTTCATGATTCTCATTTCCACAATGGGTGCACAAGGGTTTGTTTTTGCAGTATTTTACTACGTGGCCCAGATCTCCACATTTCAGGCAACGTGCAACCACGATATAATCTTTGATGAAAAGAGATAGGAACGGTAAATATACGTTTTCTGTGCGAAGAAGGATTTTTCTAATTTTACTTGTGGTTTGTACAACTAGATGTACTGTGTTGCTGTTACGGGGTCCTGTTTTAAATCTCACATTGAAATCATTTGTGTATTCTTCATATGGAATTGATTCTTGGAGATTAAGGCTGTAAAATTCTGTGTAAAATTCCTCTGGGTCTTTATTGGCCGGAACGTCATATATGATCAGAAGTGGATCCTTTTTTCGAGGGTTTTCTACTTTGATGTTGTGTTTAGGAAGATCTTTATTATTAATTAATTTCTCGGCTCCTTCTCTGGAAGCTGTTTCCACTATCACCATTTGATTTGTGGTTCTTATGCTTTTGATTTTGATATTTTCCCTTACTGGATTTACTGTGGTGGTCAAGATTTCCTGTATCTTCTTAGCACTCATTTTCCTATCTTTGTCGGACATAAAGACAGTGTGCTTTACGGTAGATGTGGCTTTCTGTATTTGTTGTTGTTTGTCGGTTTTTTTTTGTTGATACAACCTGGGAGTATAATACGTCTTCTCTAGGGGTTGCAGATTGGACATGGTGATTTCTATCTTGAAGGATTTTATTTACGGCGTTGAGTGATTTGTTCTCCGACACTGTTTCTTCATGTACTTGTTCTAATTTGCTCATCAGTTCTAAGAGGATGGATTTTCTTTCTTCTGATATGTTTTTATCTTTAGCGACGAGGGTAGTAATTTCTAATACCAGTTTTCTGTGCATCTCTAGCTTGATAGTCTGAGAAACGGGAACACTGTCTATTGAAGATACGCCAGTCGCATTGGAGTTTGATGTCTGAACGTTGGTGCCTGGTGTCTGGGAGGAAGGGGTGGCTGAGGAGCTGAAGGGGTTTGCAGGTGACGGGTTGAATGACTTTTTCCAGTGGTCCTGGGGCTGTTGTAGGGGCGAATCAGGCTTCCTTTTTGTCAGAGGTGAAGGTGGGGGGGAATGACGGACAGGGCCACCCTCTTCGAAACCAAAGTGAGTGTTTTGCTTGGGGGTAGAATTTTTGTTTTTGGGTGTGGCGCCACCGGTAGGAGCCATGAGGAACACCAACAGTAGTCCAAGTTGTGCGCACTGATGAAATCTGGATTAAAGAAGCCAATAGACGGAGAGCGGCCGTTAACTGCAATCGCACGGTCGCAAACACAGGTTGCCCGGTGCTACGAGAACTGACGCGTATTGTATAGTATTGGAATGGACTTCATACTCTCGAGTGACGTCACGCTATGTGAATGTCCTTTGTAACAGCTGAGTGAGTGAGAATGACGTCGCGCCCCGGCAATGCACAGACCCCTCTAGCCGAGAATTACGCCGTGTCGTGGCAGTTGTATTTGTCAAATAAAACTGGAACTACTGTATTGAATTCGGTTCTGGGGGTCTCAGAATGTCAATCAGGCTTCTCATAAAACGACTATGTTTATTAACCAAGCTAACTGAGTTCGGGTTGTCTGTGTCTGGTTGTTATTTATACCACTGACATCCGTTAGGCTTAACTGACGTGGCTCCGTAAGGATAGCATGGGGATGTTTGTTTCGCAACAGTTATTTTGCTTAAGGGTGAATTCACTTTTAGTTTATTTTCAGATCAAGATTGGTCCTTCTTACGTGAGCGTTTGGGGGTGAGCAAAGCAAACTACTCCTTGGGTGAGCTGCAGGGGGTGTCTTTTGCGTTCATCTGCGGGCAACAGTATTCTCCATAAGAAATATATGGAGAGTGCACACGATTACTATTTTGGCAGTGTTTGAGAAAGTACTTACCGGAACAGATTGTGGGGGTGTCCTGCGACCCAAGGCACACCTTACACTACCGCATGCTCCCTCACTTACACTAACACTCACTAATTACCACATATTTTGTCGATTTTTTACGGAGCACTTTTACGCATGAAGAAGTCTGCTTGGCACACGCACACGCAAAAAAAAAAAAAATAAAAAAAAAAATGTAATGAACACGCGATTACGTGATATGGCACACCAAACGCAACTTTTCTTCTGTTAACAACCTTGAAGCATTAAGAAACCCCGAAGAATGCCCAGCCTCTACCCGCATACCAGGACGTCATTAATTAAGTGTAGTGAACGCATAAGAGCAACTCCTCCATCAAGCGGCTGTACGACAAGTTCCTGAACAGCCCCGGCTTACAAACATATATTACAATAAGTAACTGAGCACCTATAACGAAACAAGAACAATTCATGAGATTTCCCATAAGGTTGCGTCACTTTTTGAACACGCTGTATGAAGCCATTCATTTGTTTTGGGGCAAATGAGAGAAAGACCAGAAAATACGGAGATTTATTTATACATTTCGAAGCTCCCCCCCCTCATTATCTACACATTTCAGGTAAAACATTTAACCTCAAGTTGAGTCTCATGGTTAGTATTTTACATTTCAAATATCTCGCTTTTGAGATATTTAACCCAGTTTAGGTCCATTCACTCTTCAAGCCTCCCCTAAATCCGGTCCTGCCATTTGACGATAATCCTAGACACGCCACCATCGGCGGCGCCCGGATTAACCATGTAGGGGTGCTGAGGGGGCGTGGAATGAAATTTAGGGGGTACGATGTTAAAAATAAACAAAACATGAAACATTTGAAAGGAACAGTTTGTTCAAGGGAGGCCAATGACATACATGGAAGACCGGAGGATTTTTTTTTTCAGGGAGAAGGCTATAGCAAGGTTTCCCCCCCCCCCCCCCGTTAATAGTATTCCTCTCTCTAAAGAAACAGTCCTCTAATTTGAAGTTACCATGTTCATGCAAAGGTATTATAATAATTAACATAAATTACTGTAACTGAAATATATAATTTTAGACTGACACCCATTTTCCAGGGAAGCCGTGGATATAAATCGCGCTAAATCATTTCCCGAGCACGACCTGATTATATCTCGAAATCAATTGAAATTATTGTTCCAGCGACTTGGAGAAAGGAGGAGGAACAAATAGGCGGGAAAAAAACGTTTTTCAAAAATGCCGCCCCCGAAAAAACAACAATATGAAGCAACTCATACTGAGATATTCGCGATTAAAATTATCCGATATGCCATCTGGTGAGATTTTCAGGAACCACTCCACGTAGGACACCTTGCTGCGCTTCGCCGTGTTGAAGCCATTCAAAGCATGGGGAACATGCGAAAGAGTAGCGTATACTCTTCAGTTTTTTGCTCTAAATCGTTTTGTGGTTCAGGACAAGTGAAAACCTTACATGTGTTTTCCACCCCGTGGAATTAACAAAATGAAATGTTTAAATAAATCAGGGAAAACAGAACTGATTGACAAGATTGGCATAACTGAAATGCGGCAAGGAAATTACGAAGAATGTACGAGTCTGTTCACTCTATTTTCCGAAATAATCTTTCGGAAAGATAATTTTGTTGCCATGAAAGTAAGTTTTAAATTGTTCTTTATGAATATAACATTTTTTTCAAAAACAATGTATTATGTATGTAATTTGGAACAGGTGCAAGTCGATTAAGTGCAAAGGTGAAAATAGTTTGAGAATTATTTAATGTCCGTAATCATAAAGGTAAGTCAGAAAAACATAATTGACATGCTAATGTTGCTGTTTCATTCAGTATGTCAATTTTAAGTGAAGACTGAAAATAGCCTCAATGAAATTGTTGTTATTGTTATTATTATTATCATCCGGTGTTGTTATTAAACCAGCCTGCCTGTTTGGGGGAAAAAACTGCAACAGCATGTTTTCATTTATTTCCTCCCAAGCTTTGCAATACAGGTGAATTGCTTTATTTTCAAATCCTTTCTGAGAGCTCCAGTTAGGCAGTTACAACCGAGGTGCAGTGCAGATGAAACAGCACCGCTTTGAAAAACCAGTGCGTTTACATTAGTTTCGTGTGCGTTTCCCGTGTTATTTTTATTATCGCTTCGCTCTCAGCACAGCTTCACCTTCGTTATAGTTCCTGGAATTCACATCGCATTCGCAATATTTAAATATAACGCGTAATTTAAACGTTTCTTCCATACCAGCAATGACAACACGCTACTATTACGTACTACTACTGAATGTAAACAAAGATCTATCCTACGTAGAGCGGCCATATTGGAAGCGACACTAGCGCTCAGGTGGTAATTTTAATCGCGAATAGGCAATTATCGAGAACCACAAACAACCACTTGAAGAAACAATGCTGACGAAAGGAAGACGAGGGCCGCTGATCTCGATAGAGACTGCCACCAGTAGAGGAAAGTAAAAATTTTACACCTTAAATGCACCATATTTAATCCATTAGAAGAAGAAATGAAATTGTTTAAGGGTATTATCGAAAGGGGGGGGGGGGGAGAAATATCCAACTCTTACATATTACTCCTTAATTGACACGTGGGTTCTGGGGGCGAGATTCTGAATCAAACCTTTGGGGGGAGAGGCAGTATCGATTATGGCGGATATTTTAGTTAGTGGGGGATTGAGCATTACATTGAGGCGGGTATCCAATTCTTGTGTATTACTATTCTGGTGTAGAGACTGAGAATTTATTTTATGGAAGAGGCAATATCCACTCTTCAATATCTAAAAGGCTCCGTGAAACTTGGGCCGGTGTAACTTCCGCCGACAAGAAAAACCGTGGAAACACCGTGATGAATGTGCAAGTTGCGCCGAAGACGCATTGTTGCCAACCTGAAATCAAATACCCCAAATCGTCGAAGATAATAAATAAACACATACCAATGCGGAATCATACTTGTTGCTTATATTTCCAAGTTACATATATTAGAAATCTTAATTGTTAACATAATTTTGTTACATAACATTGATCATTGGTCACTATACAATTACAGAAAGTACATTACATTCTACATTATATAGAAAGTACGTACATTATGAAACACATGACAAACATTATCCAAGTCTTTGAACATACTCCTTGATTTTTCATAATCCTGTAGAATGTTCCTTATCCTTTGATCCAAACTGACGGCACACTTTCGTCGCTTGAGTGATGGGTGGGAGGAGGGGCAGATCAAGTATAGTGTTCAGTAAAGCTAAGAGAAATGTTACTTTCGGTAGACAAGCTGTGGTAATTAAATACTTTGTGGGGATTACGATATGGTTTAAGGGGGCGAATGATATGATTTGGGAGGGACGCATGACATGATTTTGGGGGATGTGCCATTGGCGGTGGGGGGATGGGCACCCCTGCCAACAGGGGGGATTCATGACGCGCCTGGGTCCATGGGAATTTTTTTGGGGGGGACACAATTGTATAGCAATTCTACATATAAGTATTCACACAAAATTGGAGGGGGGTCATTTCTTTGATTGACCTGTTATTGATTGTTAGTTATGATATTATAGGTTATACAGTTTTTCTACCTACCTGTGGGTGATCGCGGCGAAGTGAAACACCACCACTTATACGTTTAGAATCTGTTTGGAAGGGAGGGGGGACGTGCAGTTCCCATTAACACAAGGTTAGTCAAGCAGACAAACTTTTAAGAATAAGGTTCAGTGAGCCTGAGCAGTTTTGTACCTTTTATTTTAGCAAACATGAAAGTGAGCCTAAAAAGTAAACATATATATCTTAAATGTCTGTATTATATTGTTCCGAAAATTCGGTCTGACCAAAATAATTTCAGTAAATAATTCGGCATAAAGGGGGGCGGGGGTGCGCCATAGACCTTGGGGGGATGGGCACCCCTGGGTGTAAGTGTACCCCTTGCACTCCCTGGTGCCGGCCCTGCACGCCACTGACTGCTTAGCATCGATTCTTTAAAGATAGGTTGCTAAATTTTTAACGTAATTGTTAACTACATTTTAAAGCATTAGTAAACATGAAAACCGTTGGAAACTGTCCAAATTAAATGACTATATCCAAACTTTATAGTTAAAATTTTCTCAATAGATGGGAGGGCGTATTTAGATATGAACAATGTAAGTTGAATGTTTTTGTAATGTAGAGGATCAGTAATAATTTCAAAAGTAATTAACACATATTTTTCTCCATTAAAATCACTCAAACTCGGCTAATATGATTAGTTTTCTGGAATAAATTTGAATTGAAGTTGGTGTTCTCGCTTAAACTTAAGATAAGATTTAAGATAAAGTTTGGGGGCAAGGTAAATTTGGGAGAGGGACATTGGTATAAACTATATATATGTGGGTGTAAATATATGTAAAATCTGTCCCTCTTCTACGTGATTTGATGGGGGGGGGGGGGGCAGAAAGTGCCTTACCAATGGGTGAAGCAAAGCAGTGCGAGCTGCTGCAAATGACTGGCAGCTGTAGTCGCGCTGGTCGCTCCATGCACTTCCTTTCACTCTTGTGCGATCATTCCTCGTCTCCTATCAAGTCATGACTTGCGCAGAAGACTTTTCGTTCACTTACTCCACAGATTCCTGGGACAAAGTATATCAACAACTGTGG
The DNA here is from genome assembly GCF_977018435.1 of Lepisma saccharinum. Lineage (NCBI taxonomy): Eukaryota > Metazoa > Arthropoda > Insecta > Zygentoma > Lepismatidae > Lepisma > Lepisma saccharinum. Next base: position 36,550,569 of record NC_139235.1, on the reverse strand, counting down.
TCACAATCCCAACATCTGGTTCAACTTATTCGAGAGTCCTTTCTTGCCCGTCACAAAACTACCTCAGAAGCAGCCAATGAATGGCACCTCAAATTATTCGTATGTGTGTCCCATATGTAATTCCATTTCCATCACAGTAGTTTGCGGTTAATTAAGATAGAGGACAGAATTACAAGTAAGTCTGGTCGATAAAGGAACATAACTTCAAACTAAAGCAGTATTTTAGAGTGGAAAAATATCTTTGCCGTGGATGGAAACAAATACTCGGGACGGTCCTGGAAGCAACATGGCCAATGAGCGTTCAAACCAGCACTCTCCTATGCTGGCATTTAATCCTGGAAGCAGCAGGGCCAATGAACGTCCAAGCCAATCCAGGCAACTCGACTTGTATTGTCGATGAGCGCTCTCCTATGCACGCGTTGAACTCTGAGCTAGTGTGAGAGACACGGAAAGGAGGGAGGCGGACAGCTCGCACTGAACATAATGGTCGCGAGTCTACACAAGTTGCTCTTGCCCAGTCTCTACACATGAAAGAAACTGATTTGAACTGGTGAGTTTACTCCAAATCCAGAATTGGATTTTCTCCAATGTTAAAATTTCATATTGGTAGATATGAAATCCTTCTATGGATCTCGTAATAGCGAAGGGAATGTCAAAGTACGTTTGTTTATAAGGTGTGGAGCATCACAAATCTTTGGCAGCCATTCAGGTGGCCCACTCACAAGAAATACGAGCCTATGACATCTGCCGAGTTAATAAGAAGAGATATGTTAGAGACGAGGACGAAACCAGAGCATTTGAGACTCTTCGAGATGAAACTGAGATCGAGAGAGACATTGGCAAATGTAACCCATGACTTTTTGCAATCCAATTTTGACCGGATTTTTCGGAAAAAAATTCCCCAAATTGAAAAAATGAATTTGCGCTATCAAAGGTTGAAACTTATTTAATTGAAATTTCCAATCTTACAAACCCTTTCTCATCCTCATGTACGTAAAACTACAAGAAATTATATTGCATGCTGATCTCTAACCAGTCAGTTATGATTCGGCAATTAAATACATTTATGCTTTATTTTGAGAATTCTTTTTACGAATTTAGAGTAAATTTCACACGTATAGTAAACATGAATCAATAATAATCTTCTCGTTGGTAATTTAAAATAATAAACGTAGAGTATGCAGAACCATAGAAATTGGATGTTATATTTATCAACATAATTTACGATTTTTTTAATGTTATATATCTAATATCTGAAATGTTCTCTGAGGTGAAGGTGTCATTATGCATCAATATGGAAGAACGATTCAGTCAGGAAACCAAATGTTACGCATTTATAGTGCGTTGTAGTAAATGTGACCGGTCCAGTTCTGTGACGTCACGGAAGCTGGTGTGAGGCCTGTACTATGTCGAAGGCTACGATCAAGCTGGATAACGTACTAGTGTGTTTTGTTGCTGAGATAGACTTATACCGCGTGAGGCACCTAAAAGTACCACCTGAAATAGCGAAGAAACCAGAAACAGTAGCGATGTGAGGTTTGCGGGAAACAATAATATCAAATGGGGCTCGTAAATCGGAGGTATGGGGAGGGTCGAAAAATATCGACAAATGGGGCATCTGGAGCAAAGTCATATATTTTTAAATGGAACGATATACAATAACATGCATAATATAAAAGAGCACACGCAGAGAAACACAACACCGTTGGTCTCATGCATCTACTGCACATAGGAACGAAGATATGGCCATGTGAAAATATGTAAACAAACTAACAAGTGGCCCACTTGACCGTCAGTACCACGGCATGTAAGACTTCTCAGGTGCCTGACAGAACTGCCTTAACGCAGAGCAAGTTTTGATAGCAGGTCCACGAGATCGTGTTAGTTCATAGCAAGCAGTCGTAGTGGTAAGAGCGAAGATTATGGTGTTCACAAACATAGAAAAAGCGGACATGATCCTGATTTATGCGGAATGCCGAAAGAATGCCTCAGAAGCCTACCGTGTGTACGCAGAGAGATATCCGGACAGACGACAGCCATCTCGACGACTGTTTGGTAAGTTATTTATTAAATTAAGAGACACCGGAAGTGTAACACCACTAGCACGTGTGCGGAACAAGCCAACTACAGGTGAGGCAGGTGCAACAAATGTTCTCGCCGCTGTTGCTGTGAATCCGCACGTTAGCTCCCGTGAAATTGCCAGGGATGCTGGGATGAGTCAGCGAAGTGTATTGCGCATTCTGCACACACACAAGTTTCACCCATATCATATCTCCCTCCATCAGGAACTTCACGGGAATGATTTTGTGGACCGTGTTCGGTTTTGCACATGGTTGTTACGACACGACACACCCGATTTGTCACGTATCCTCTTCACTGACGAGGCAACTTTTACCAATCATGGAAATGTCAACCTAAGGAACATGCACTATTGGTCGGTGACAAATCCACATTGGCTTCGCCAAGTGGAAGGCCAGCGCCCATGGAGTGTGAACGTGTGGTGTGGTATAGTGGGTGAACATCTCATTGGCCCTTTTTTTATACAAGGGACACTGAATGCTGACCGATACATACAGTTTTTACAACATGAACTGCCTGTACTATTGGAGGACATACCACAGAGGGACTCAGACAAGGAGGGACATGTGGTACCAACATGACGGGTGCCCAGCTCACAGTGCAAGACGCGCTACGGCATGTGTGGAAAATACATTTCCAAATCGTTGGATTGGACGTGGAGGGCCTGTCAAATGGCCGGCTCGTTCCGTAGATTTGACACCGTTAGACTTTTTCCTGTGGGGAAAGCTGAAGGACATTGTCTACCGGGATGTGCCAACAACTCCAGAGGATATGCAACACCGCATGACTGCGGCCTGTAGGGACATTCCCTACGAGATGCTACATTCTGTGCAACGATCTTTACGTGGGCGCCTCGTTGCCTGTATCGCAGCTGACGGCCACCACTTTGAACACACACTTTGACAGGTTTTCGCTTCTTACGCAGTGGTTCTTCGACATACTGTCATGGTCATTTTCATTATGGTGTAACACTGTCAAATACATGGTGCTGACGATGTCTACTGTATTTTTTCTTCCTTTAACACGTTCTGTCTTCATCTTGTCCAATGGCTTCCGACATCTCATACTTGTACATGCCGTGGTACTGACGGTCAAGTGGGCCACTTGTTAGTTTGTTTACATATTTTCACATGGCCATATCTTCGTTCCTATGTGCAGTAGATGCATGAGACCAACGGTGTTGTGTTTCTCTGCGTGTGTTCTTTTATAATGTCGTTCCATTAAAAAAAATATGACTTTGCTCCAGATACCCCATTTGTCGATATTTTTCGACCCACCCCATACCTCCGATTTACGAGCCCCATTTGATATTATTGTTTCCCGCAAACCTCACATCGCTACTGTTTCTGGTTTCTTCGCTATTTCAGGTGGTACTTTTAGGTGCCTCACGCGGTATACTAATGTAGTTATGTCACTTTGATAGACGGCTTATTTACAAGTTCTCTGAATAAGATAATGAGGATGTAAACACTGCACCACATCTGATAATGCTACGGGCTCACCCATAAAGGGGAGGAAAATCAACATCTCATTCACCGTTGGTAAAAGTTGCAAGACGTTAGTATCAATAAGTTATTTTGAGTGCAGTTTCTCGTGAAGCAGTAGGTCGTCACGTGTCACGGAAATGGAAGAGCTCAATTTCGTTTTGTGTGAAGCTCGTGGAAAATTCCACGGGAACCTTTGAAAAAAATGAACAGGCTTATGGGGAGCAGATTTTGTCGAGGTTATACGATAGTGTTCAAGTGGCACAGGACATTTTCGGAGGGCCGTTAATCTGTTTAAGATGAATCTTGCCCTGTAAGACTTTCAACTTCGAAAACAGACGACAATATGGGAAGAGTAGGCCTCCCCGATGGCGCAGTGGTGGCGTCATCGCCTTCTAATCAAAGGGTCCCAGGTTCGATACCCGGTGGAGGCACATAGTGGTTCGGATCTCACTTTAAACTGTAGGTCCAGTCCCGATTAGCCTTTCTGTGCATAAAGTGGACTTAAAACAACAAATCAATCAATATGGGATGAGTGCGAGCTCTTGTGATGTCCGACCATCGACTGACCGTAAGAATGATGAGTTAGAATTGAACCACACCACGGTCCGTCAGATTTAAACACAGGTATTGGGCATTGCCAACACTTCACCATGAGAATGCCTCTTGTCACACGACGATCTTCGACCAAAAGCACCAACCTTCCTAACATTTAATAACTTCCAACCACATATTGGCTCTTTCCATTGCAAACAATCTCACCACTCTGCCTGTGTGACAAAGGGTGACTTGCATTTTATCTTTGAACACAACAATAGGGCTGATTTATATTATTTTCCATATATTGAACGTTTTAACCCCAGAACACTAGTGTACGTAAAATTTACATGTGGTGTTCCCTCAATTCCCTTCCCTACCTCTCACCTACACGTCCCTCCACCTAGCAGCGCCTCGACCAGTCTGTCGAACGTAAGGAGAAGGTAAGCGCTGATCATCTTGATTTTTTTTGTTTCTTCTGTTGTGCAATGTATGGCCATTTTACGTAGCTCTAGTAAAATGAGAAAAATCTTCCACGTAATTTTGACATTCGTAAATTCGACTTGGATAGTTAGATTTTGAAACAAAGTTTAGAAGCATGCACCATTTTCTTGTAGGATTACAATATTACATTCGTTCCTTATTTACAGTGTTATGAATATTATTTTTGTTTAATTTTCATTGTTTGAACTTTTCACCTTCATTCTTAATGTATGTATTGGCTTGACAATCAAAATATTATTTTAAAATATTCTATGTTTAATAAAACCATGTTTATTCTTTTAAAATGAAGAATAAAACTTCTTCAGTTTGTTTTCATGATGTAGAAGTTGTGTTGAAAATAGATTGCTTCATGTAAGTAAAATTTATGTAGCGCTAGTTACACTGGGTTAAGAACCTGGGCTATCGCACCTTATCATAGTGTTCGAATGGACAAAAATTTGCTGGTGGGGGTGTTTTTGTTTTTTTAACTCATTTGGGGTGGCGGGTTGAAGTGATGTGACTCCGTGATTAAAACTATATACCTCATAAATAAAACATGGAAATATACACTGTCAGTAAGGAAAGGATTTCAAGAATTTCATTCTTATTTGCATAAATGAGAGGCCCATATTGTGAAATATTATGTAGGTCTTTATACGAGAATAAAAATAAAATTTCAACCTACCTATTTTCACGATTTTAAGTTCGGGTACTCCTTGTTGGCGCAGTAATAACGTCGTTGCCTTGAAACTAAGGGGTTCGATGCATGGTGGTTTAGATACCACTTTAACTGTAGGGTAGGTCCGATCCCCATTAGCTTATCTGTTCATAAAGTGGACATACAAGAAAAATCCACAACGATTTGGAGGTTATCGTAATTCGTAAGCCGAAAAGACAGCTTGTAATTATGTCCCTCATTTCAGTTCACTACACAACACAGCACATATCATTCACAAAAATACAATCCACTCACTACTGTATTCACACGCTGTCTCTAAATAAATTCCATGCACCAAGACCACTCGACGCCATCTAGACTAGAACTGGTCCTTGTCATTTCGGTAAACCATTCCCGCTCAGCCAACAATTTTCTACTCCCCACTGTATCTCTAGTTGTTTGAAGGTCAACGACCTCTTTTTCAACTCCTCTGCAAGCGTTCAATTATGTTCTTGTCCCTGCTACATGACACTTTCCCCTTTCCCGCGATAATTTGGCTTCAAAATTCCCATTCCTGGGAAGATTACGTGCTGGGAAAAATTGGTTTGTAACATTGACCCAGACTGTTGAGGAAGTTCAGAGGGTTTTTTCCCCGCCATATGCAACCCTTTTCTCTCTCCTGTAACAGTTTGACTCCACAATTCCCCGATCCTGGGGAAATTACATGGTGGGAAAAATTGGTTTGCAACATTGATCGGAGCCCTGTCAAGCTTACCCGTCACCCCCGTGGAGTTGCCCGCCAGCTGTCTCGCGAATTCAAAGAAAGCGAGCAATGTTTTCCAACTCCTCTAAGAAATCAGGTTCAACTTCTTATTGAAATGAACAGTTTTATGCGCATTTTCTGATAGATATTTTTTTCTGTATTTTATTCCCCGAGTCTGGGCTTCGCAGATAGCCTAGATAGCCCCGAATATACGCCTCTGATATATATATATATATATATATATATATATGTGTGTGTGTGTGTGTGTGTGTGTGTGTCATAGTTTATGTTAAAAAGCAGAGTTCAAAATCCTGGGAGATTGGGAATTTCAACCCACCAACAATTTTGTCCTACGAAAATTCAGTTGCTTCTTAGAACAAACAGATGATTTGGTTGGATGAACAAGATTAAGTCAATAAAATAATTTTGTACTCTGAACCTTCACGTTTTGCTCGCGTATAACAAAGGGATTTGGTTGCTGTAACTAGGATTTGTTGCAACCAACCAGACTTTTTCTCAGTGTGTGTATATACCATTTAATTTACAACCTCCCCCCCCAAATATGGTATGTGTTGGAACATTTCAAATGTCTGTCTTTCTACCATTTTGTGACCCTTTTCACATCATTTTACCCCAGTGGAGGTCCGTTTCCAGATTTTCTTTTTGAAATTGTTATTTACCGTTGCATTTCTGCCACTTTTGGCTAATCGCGATATTGAGGTTGAATGATGACATGGTGAAATTGATGAAGGGATACTCATAGAGAACATCCCAGGCCAGAATTCAAACCCGGGACACTTGGTGTCGTAGCGCGCTGTGCTTTTCACTCATATGCGTGCGCAGACCCTCTGATTAAGGAGGACAAAACCTTGATGAAAGTTCAGTCGGAGAGAGAGAAACCTCATTCCATCCCACTATTTCATTGTATTGGTGGGTACTAAACAGGGGCGTATATAGTGTCTGTCCGGACAGGACCCGCCGAAAATCACTATTAGAAGAACTGCAGCTTCCAGACTAATTTACATATAAACATCAATTCGTACGGCAGATTGAAAACAACTACAGAATTTATTCATTTCCAATGTGTGACCAATTTATTCTGCAACCATACAGGTGTAACAAAACTAGGCTGACGAGTAAAATTCGTGAGTCTTAGTCATGGGTGCCCATCCTCTCCAAGGCCTGTGACGCACTCCCCCCGAAAGAGGAAAACACCCACTTATGCAGAATTAATTACTCAAATTATTTTCGTCAAACAACATGTATATTACGTAGATTTTTCAGCGAAAAATGCAGGCTCGACCAGGGCTCGAACCCGGGTCTCTGGCAATCCGTGCCATTGCTCTACCACTTTTTTTTAATATTTATTTACAATTTTTCTTTCATTCAGTAATTTTTACATTTTTTGGATAACAATAGTTCTTTGTACTTTAACATTCCATCAGCACCTATAAAAAATGTGCGAATAATATTTTTATTTTATCTTGAGACACTTTATTAGTTTCGTGTTTAACATATATTAAAAATTGATCATGAAAATCTATACCTTTATATATGCAGACAAACAATATATAATGTCCGACCAACCATTGTACACTACGCAATTTAGTACATGGAAAATACGAAAACGTAGGTAACATTATGTTATGCACAGTAAACGCATTGGGATGGGTGCGACAAATTTTATCTAATAACACACATAGATATTTCCATGTTTCACGTGTCCGTATGCATTCGCTTAGCCAGTGTGAAATCGAACCATTTTGTTTACACCTACCACATAGTGGGTCTTGTAACAGTTTTAATTTATGTAATTTCTCTTCCGTCACCACTATATCCTGTACCACACAATACCACGCAGATTTTACCAAGGGCGATAAATGTGGTGCTTGAACATTGTTCCATATCTTGTGCCAGGGATGGGTTGGTTGTTTAATCATTATCTTGCAGCTAGGCACTGTTGCCAAACAACGTGTCTTGTATAATTGAGATACTTTTGGTATTTCAAGAGGTTTCGCTGAAAGTTGGATATAACAAATTTCTAGCACTGATTCTTGTAAATATTTAGAATGCGGTGGCACCGTTGCTATCGCGATCAGAGACTGCAATGGTATGGTGTCCAAAATCTGCTTAAGTATTACACCCGTTAAACTGTCTGGGAAGTTTACTAACATTGACATATCTGCTTGTACGCGGAGCGCTTGGCTCTTTAACTCGACGTGCGTCAGGCCAAGTCCACCGCACAGTACTGGTAGACATACATTCTCGTGACTCACCCGCAGCATTTGGTGTGCCCAAAAAAAACAACAGTTTATCGCACTCCTTATCTGTACAAAATCCAATTTCCTCATCGGAAGCATTCGTGCCAGAAACCAGAGCTTTGAACTCGCATAAATATTTACAAAGGCTACCCTGGCAACCAAGCTAAGGGCATGAAGTTTGTTTTGTTTAAGCACACTTTTCAGTCCAGCAATACATGTTGAATAATTTTGCGCAATCATTTCTTGTAAAGAGTGGGTAAAAGTAATTCCAAGTATTTTCAGTACATTTACTTTTTGAATTTTATCGTTTTGATACGAGTGGTTTGTAGCATCTAAGTGCATCCAATGAGTTTTATTATAGTTAAGCTTTAGGCCCGCCACCGAGCTGTATTTTTCTATCACATTTTCAAGTATTTCCATATCTGTCGGCAATTTCACAAACACAGTGACATCATCAGCATAACCTAATCATTTTATCGTTGTTGAGTGAATATTTAACCCCTGCAATTGCATTTCAAGTACCTTTAAAAATGGCATTAACGCTACACAAAAACTTATCATAGACATGGGATCACCTTGTCTGACACCCCTTTGTATAGGAAATGTCTTAGTTAAAAAAAAACCATTGATTTTTACACACGATTTGGCATCAGTATATAAACTCTTAATCGCATTTACAAATTTTGGACTACAACCCATCCTTAAAAATACAGCATATACAAATTCGTACTGTACCGTATCAAAAGCATTTTGAAAATCCAATTCCACTATACCATGGTGACCTTGTATGATCGTATGTCTATAACTAGTTATGACATCACAAATTGTCTGTAAAACAGTAAAGATCGATCTATTATTACCATAACAGTATTGATGAACACCGATCATTCTTTCCATATAGGGAAAAAGACGACGAAGTAAAGATCGTGCAAAAATTTTATAAGCCGTGCACAACAAAGATATAGGTCTATAGTGTTTTACTATCGTAGGGTTAGGAACTTTGGGAACCAGGACGATTACACCTGTATTGCTCGTCCTTCCCCTCCTTCCCAAGCAGTGTTGATTATATACTGCATTTATCCAGTCTGTCACAATATTACCTACAAGTGACCAAAATCTTTTATAAAATTCTATGGGAATACCATCTGTTCCTGGCGATGAGTTATTCTTCATTCCTAGAATCGCTTCGTACACCTCAGCAGCTGTAAAGGTCTTTTCAATCCGCAAGTTGTCATTAACAGAAAAAATTTCCGGAACTTGTTGTAAAAATATTTGTTCCTGAGCTGGATCATAACTTGTTCATTGCAATCTAGAGTGATAAGCGCGGTAAAAGATTTCCTTTATGTCAGTCACATTACTATGTTCAGAATTATCTTCGTCTATTATCTTATTAATCGTTTGGCGTTTTCCACGATTACGTTCATGTAGAACATGACTAATATTGGCCATTTCAAGAGGGTCAAAAGGCAAAAGTTTACTACGTATTTTGCACCCACTTCTTTTTTTGCGCGTGTAATTGCAACAATATTGCCTGTACTTGTTTAATGTTCTGTTGCACTTTTCCCCCTCTTACTCCCTTCATCAGTTAACTCTCTCAACACTTTATAATAAAAATTGTATTTATTATTCCAATCCTGGTTCCGTTCCCAACTATATTGCACCATATTAACATTAGTGATATTAGGGATAATTGATGGTGAAACATAAAATCTATCTAACCGTGAAGCACCCCCATCCTTTACATACATGAAGCCTGCACTTGTTGCATGCAAAGTGTCCCATGTTTCTTTCCATTGAAACCCAGTTACCAACTGGTGCAGCGCATTGGATGTATTAAAACCAGGGCGCTGGTCTTTTGGCAACAAAACACAATTAAAATTGCCTCCACAAATAATATGTTGCTTATTACCTTTAAGTTCCGTCGCTACTTCAGTTGCGAAAAATTCATTGCGTTGCTGCCTTTGATTACTACCAGAAGGCGCATACAGATTACATACCCACAGGTTTTCCACTTGTACAGTTGTAATTCTACCACTCGGATGGTATTCTACATTTGATACAGGTATATTGTCTCGAACTAATACAGCTGTTCCTTGCGCTGAATATGCGGAGTTATTATAGACAATATAACTAGAGGGTAACTCATAATTAGTTATTGCTACTTCTTGAATGAGAGCAATATCTATAGCCGACTGAATTACAAAGTCCCCCAATGCACTTTGTTTTGTTTTGTTTTGTTTTGTAGTTTGTTTATGTTTATACTAGCAAGTCTAATGGTGGTAAGCATCACTATGGATATGTAAACACTTGCTTTTACAATACTGTTAAATATATACATTGTTTTACTGTTTTTAGGTTTACCTTACACACAACGATTCTTAACAGGAAAAAAATTAGCTATACGTTATACTCTGGCTATGTATGGAATATTTCACACCAATCACCTGATCAAACATCATATACCTGGTATTCAAATCTAGGTTATTCGTGACAAGTAATATAAATACACACCAAAAGTACCCGTTACTAACATTTCAGTTAAATATATCTCTTAACTCAACCCGTAAACAAAACCTTCTCTTACACTCAATACTAACAAAAGGGGGTGAGAGAAGGGAACATGAACACTTCTAGTTAATAACACATCTTTTATGTCAAATGTTGGATAACAAAAGTACTTACAGACTTTCTGCAGAGCCATTCTTCATATGTTTATCATCACGAGCAAGGGTTGTTTCCAGATTGTTGGGTACACTTTGGGACAGGTTATCCCTCACTTGCAAAGGGGAACGTTGTTCACTTGGTTTCTTTGCTGGAAGGCCATTTATCGATTCGACGCGACGATTCCTCCTCCGTCTCTGCCTCCCCACTGTAGGTGATGATGCGATCTGCACTGATCTTTCCTTAAAAGTGTTGGTGATCGGCAAACTGGGATCCTCGTCTTTGGTTGACACTGAACTCTCCATAAATTCGTCAGTACTTTCATCATTTGACGCGATTTGTTCTTTTCTGGTCGACATTTGTGGAACACCCTGTATTGTCTCATCACTGACACATGCAGGTGGTTCGTTTTGTTTCTTGGTCGTTACACCTGAGAGAATTGTAGGCTCACTGGTGATCACTCTTCTGTGCTGTTCAGGTTATACGGGCTGGATCGGACTTTTCCTGCTTATGAATTATCACCCACTCTTGCTGATGATCGCTGTCAATTGGGGCATTGATTGAAGAAGTGTTCCTGGGAATCGCACGCTGAACAAGTCTTAGCTTGACCATTATGTGTGACCCAATACCTCCCTCCACTTATCGACACGTAAGAAGGTATTGAACGGGTCAAGGTCATCTTTACAATTTTTCTGCCCGTACGTACTGGATATATATGATCATCATTATACTTTTCATCTACTAATGTATGTATGGTTCCATATTGGTTCAAAACTACTCGTATCGGGTCATCGTCTAATTCACTTGGGATCACATGAAGTCGAACTATTACTGTTGCACTGTCCGCCCATGTCATTAAAACCTCATGGGCACCTTCCGAATCATTATACACATAACATCCATTCGATTGATTCTACAACCGTTCACACACAAGCTTCGAAACTAGCTTCAGATACAAACATTTTCTAAAGTGATCTAACTCGATACTCACGACCTCATCCGGTGTTAGTTTCAATGTGTCGTTTATCCATTGGTGTAATCCCGTCGACGTGGGTTTGTCTCTGATGTTGCTGAAATTAATTTTCAGAGTGTTGACCCTTTTAATCGCCATTTGACGTCTATGTATTAAACGTCCACAAGACACTTACGTAAAGCACTGGCTACGCGTACGCGTGATCGGGAGTTGTACGAGCGAGCGTTCGCACAACTTCCTTGTATCGCAGCTCTCGCCAGACTCACCACTGAGCTACCGAGTCGGCCTGGCTTCCCCTGCATTTTCGCTGGCGCTGTTTTACCTGTGTGAAATCGTCTCTGCAAGTGCTACTGCAACGGAATCTGTTGCCTTTGAAACACTATAGACGTCGACGTTGCCTGGTTCCTCGCTGAAAAATCTACGTAGTACATCTCCTGTGTGTGCCTAATTTAATAAACATGTATATTACTTTGACATTGTTTGAAATAACATTTTACATAAATGATAATAACTTCTGACGTTGCAAAGTTGTTGCATCAAATTTATTTATAAATTCCTCATTTTGCACTACTTTTAAAATATCGGACTCACAGGATGCCTAATCGCCCCCGCTGCTCGGAACTACCAGAAAGAAAACACCAGGCATTGTTTACCACTGGCCCAGATGCCAACAATTGAAAGGCGCATGAAATTCGAATCCTTTCATTGAAATTAAGACTAAAGAAGGAAAAAGTACGACTCACTTCATGTTTGCTAACATAAAACGTACAAAACTCCTCAGACTGCCTGCCATTGTTAGTGTACTGAACCTTAACAGTCTGTCTGCTTGACTAACCTTGCATGCGAACAGCACGTCTCCCCCTTCCAAACCGATTCAAAAAGCATAAGAAGTAGTGTCTCATTTTAACCCCATCGCCGCGATCACCCACAGGTATAACCGCGTTTGTTACAACCTGTCCCGCTTCCCGCACTTCCTGATCGCGGACTGTTCTAGCAGAAACCACGCGGCATTGCCGCTGCAGAACGCGTGAACTCCGTGCTGGGGAAAGCCGAAGCCAGGCTGTGAATAAAACACGTGGACACAATTCCCCTTCTTGAATGTTCCAGCTAAGATCACACTAAACACAAAAAGGACACAAGCAAATATCACCAGAACAAAATCCATCCTGGATATTTTAAAACTCACACTAATCACCACCACGCTTACAAAACAAGCTTCTTCAACAAGACACAAACAGAACACTTGAGTTAGACCGTAACGTGGCAACAACGTCTATGTAAGCGCCTCTCTTCTGGCTTCCATTCGCTCCTCGCTGCCCAGCAGACGACTTGTTCCTCGTTTCTCATTGGCAACGAAACTGTCGAGCGATCGCTAGCGCGGGAAACTGGGCAGGTTCTAACAAACGCGGTATAGGCAGAAGAACTGTACATAATAACCAGAACTAAAAATCAATAACAAGTCAATCAAACGAAACGATTCCCCTAATTTTAGTGTCAAGGTATATAGAATTGGTAGCTAAACTACAAAATTCTGCCCCCCCCCCAAAAAAAATCCCATGGCGTGGGCACGCCATGTGAGCACCTCTGGTCTTAATAACAAGTAATTTGCTGTAGATCGAAGCAAGATAGCCCAATTAGACAGCCGTTTTTGCTTGGAACTTTCGTCAGCTTGAAAATGCTTTTTTTTCTTTTTTATTTTTTTTTAAGATGATAATATTGTTTAGTAACGGTCTGACAAGATTTATCCGGTGGAGGGACATAGTGGTTCGGATCCCACTTTAAACTGTAGGTCCAGTCCCGATTAGCCTTACTGTGCATAAAGTGGACTAAAAACACCAAATCAATCAATCAATGACAAGATTTATCTTCATTAAATTTCTAAGGGAGTGTATTAGGAAGGGGCAACTGCCCACTTAGGCAAGGAGGTGGGAGCTTTTGAAGATGACGCTTATCCCTCCAAGTCTCCCCTACATCTGGTCCTAACCTTTGACACGCCGCTGAGTGCTTAGTATTAATTATTTTAATTAAAATAGCATGCCCGTTTTTCAAGTAACCATTATCTTAATTTTAAAGAATTAGTAAAGATGAAAATTCTTGGAAAAATATCCTACTCTTAAATAAAAATGCCCAAAATCTGAAGTTAAAAATTTTCACAGTAGATGGTAGGGCGGTAGTTATACATAAATATTAAAACTTGAATATTCTTATCTTGTGGAGAAACAGTAGTTGTTGCAAAATTAATGTCACTTATTTTGTCGTATTAAAAAAATTCAAGCTAAGATAATATGTTTGTAGTTTTGTGGAGCAAGTTTAAATTCTAGTTTGAGTTTGTACTTAAAATTAGGAACAGTTCCTTTAAAGAAGGAAATAAATATTTTTTTTTTTCAAATTACACACAATTACAGGGAGAATTTTTATGAGTGAGTAGGTGGAATGGGCGATTCTGGAAGGGTCCTTTGACCTACTTTTTATTTTACGACGTTTTACGCACTAAACTAACCTACAATGAGAGAAAAATGGACAGAAAAAAGCTCTGGCATCACTTTTTAAGCTATTTTTTATGCTAACTCGTTTTTTGACCTACATTTGAAATGACTTACGACATTTTCCTATAAGGCTGCCCCCCCCCCCCTCAGTGTAATCTACTACAACCTGCTAATAGGCTTTTGCTCTCAGCGTAATCCGTTTTACGCACTAAACTAACCTACAATGAGAGAAAATTAGACAGAAGAAAAGCTCTGGCATCAGTTTTTAAGCTATTTTTTTACCTTCTGCAAATTTTGCTAACCTCGCTTTTTGACCTGCATTTGAAATGACTTACGACATTTTCCTATAAGGCTGCCTCCCTCTTACTGTAAGGCTTCTCTCTTTCCCCCCCCCCCCTCAGTGTAATCTACTACAACCTGCTAATAGGCTTTTGCTCTCAGCGTAATCCGTTTTACGGGCTAAACTAACCTACAATGAGAGAAAATTAGACAGAAGAAAAGCTCTGGCATCAGTTTTAAGCTATTTTTTTACCTTCTGCAAATTTTGCTAACCTCGCTTTTTGACCTGCATTTGAAATGACTTACGACATTTTCCTATAAGGCTGCCTCCCTCTTACTGTAAGGCTCCTCTCTTCCCCCCCCCCCCCTCAGTGTAATCTACTACAACCTGCTAATAGGCTTTTGCTCTCAGCGTAATCCGTTTTACGCACTAAACTAACCTACAATGAGAGAAAATTAGACAGAAGAAAAGCTTTGGCATTAGTTTTTTAAGCTATTTTTTTATCTTCTGCAAATTTTGCTTTTATGCTACCTTGCTTTTTGTCCTACATTTGAAATGACTTACGATATTTTCCTATAAGGCTGCTGTCTTCTTTTACTGTAAGGTCCCTCAGTGTAATCTACCACGACCTTGCTCTCAGCATAATCTGCCACGATGTTTTTTGTTTTTAAAACTCTCAGGTGTGATCATCTACAATGTGTGTGTGTGTGATAATCAAAATTTATTTTTGTTAAGGAAATCCCTGGCCCCCAAAAAAGAAAAATATCCCGCCAGGGGTGCGTGGTGCCCAACACAGTTCTAATGGCCACGGCTAACAAAGCCATGCCTCTGTAGAGTTTCATGGGTTTTTTTTTTTTTAAAACCCCCCATGACCTCCTACAGAGGACCTCCGTGCGTAATGTGTGTGTTTTATGATTGAAGAGAAGAAAAATTTTGGTTAAGAATGGAATGTGTAAGAAGTAAAAAAGTTTCCGTAGGGTGCAGCATCTGAAAGAAAAAAAAATATCTTTAAAATAGTGTACATAATATGATAGAAAAATATATAAAAAAAAATGTGAATACAAAACTTAGTGTGAATGATTGTTGTTTTTTTTTGAAAAAATGATAGAAAAATATAAAAAAAGTGTGAATGCAAAAATTAGTGTGAATGATTGTTTTTTTTTTTAAAAAAAAAGTGGAGCAAAAAATAATACGTACTTTTTTGATGCAGAAGTCTAATGGTGCGAGCAGGTTTCTTCCTCGTCATGGTATCCCCATTCTCGGGTGTGGATGTTGCAGTCCAATAACCTTAATTTGGTGTCGTGGGGATCAAGCGCCACTTTGTTGATCGTGGATGTACGCAACTGGTCGATGGTGCTCGTGATCTGATGTTCGGTCATGCGTTTGATTTTTTTGTCGAACAAGCACGACTTGTAATCTTCTACGGTTAGTTTGTTTGTGCTTGAACGCCCCACCCCCTTTGCCTTTTTTATTTCGGTCTCATCCTGAACTTTGATGGCGTACATTTTCGCTCGAAGACCAGCAAACTCTGTGATGATGCGGCCGTTGACTTCATCCTTCATCTTCCCGATCGTCATTTTCTGGCTGTCGTCGAAGAGAGCGTGATCTTTCGGATAATTGGAGAAATCGAAATGTTGGCTCATGCTTTTGAGATCATTGTATAGATCATCGGTGCGGATGTTGTACACGAAGCTGTCCGTGTCTGTGTATGCCACCTCGATCGCCTCTCCATAGTGTGGTTTCATGACGTCGTAGTGAAACTTGTACATGGCCAGCTTCGACAACTCGAGGATCGCGACTCCCACGGCGATTGGTGTGTTGAATGTTATGTTCCTGAGAGCACGTTCGATCAATACCAACGTGTCGCTTAGTATCGTGAAGTTCTTGTACGTGGGCTGAGCGACGAGCTTGTTTATTTTCTTCGGGTCGGAGACCAAGTTGATATTTCTTCTTTTCCTGGCATCTTCCATGCTCTTGCCGTAGATACTATTGTTCATCAATTTGTATAGGTCTTTGTCTGCGGAAGAAGAAGCTGATGCTCGACGTTGAGTGTTGCCGTCGATATAGGGTGCTAGCCACCTGGTCTGTTTAAACTTCAATCCCGAGTGCACACGCTTCAAAACCAATCCATGCTGGAGGTAAAATTGTAGAAGACGATAATGCACCACGTAATTCTTTTTGCTCTTGAAGGTGAGCATCAGCTTTTTCTCCGGAGCCGTTTCCATTACAGGTGCCATCGCAAATCCATGGTGTTCTTGATGAAGCGATGCAGGATATTCCAAATCTACTTTCAGGAAACATCCATTTTCATGATCTTCGCTCCATTCTAAACAATCTTGAAGTTCCTGCTCGCTCATCCATTCGTATTCTCCGATGGGCAGAGGCTCGGACATGGCATAACCATACAGGTTGTTCATGTCCCAGTATGCCAAGAAGTTTGTCGGTTTCCCTGCATCGAAATCGGCAACATATGGATTGTTGGCTTTGACGTATCGAAGGGGACACTGGACGATTCCACCACGTTTTGCCTCTTCGACAAACAAAAGTTGATTGACGTTCTTGATGAGTTCTATCTTCACCTTCGTGGATTTTAACATCGCCTGCCAAGAATAACCCGGTGTGGTGTAGCTGAAAGCGGGGTCCAAACCATATGCTGCCATTCCTCTCGAGCGATGGAGATGAAAACGGTCGCTCAATAGCGTAACATCCAGTTTCAGATACAGATCGTGATAGTCGGCCATGGTTTGACAAGAGAATGTAGACCAGACGAGCTGAGCATGATGGTAGTCCTCTTCGGTGCAACAGGTGTCGCTAAGATGACTGTAGAATGCTTCTCTCGGTGGTAACGATGTTTCTGAGAATTTGGAAGCATCCGTCATGTATTCGTAGGGGTAAACACCCTTGCGTCTCAACAGTGCTAAATGTTGGTCGCCAAAACATTTCCTGGTGGCGACCAAATCATTGTCGGTGAGTTGAGACACAAGTGTTGCCAAACTCGAAGACAGAAAGTTGTAGGAGTCCAAGAAGTGAATTTCTACGTGATTGCCATTTCCAACGTCCACCATCTTGCTGAATGAAATGAATTTCTCGTTGGTGCGAGCTATGACGCTAATGGGTTGAGCGTCGCATCCCATCTCCTTTATGAAGATTTTGGCGTCGTAGCCCTCCAAATTGTGAATGAATACAGGAATAAAATTCGGTTTTTTGATTTGTATATTACAGTCGTTACACAGGGGGGCCACATATTTTCCCGTGTGATGATTGTGGTGTCGAACTTTGACATTTTCGAGGGTGAAGTTACATTCGCACGCATCACACTGAGAGGCAAGGTCGTATGCTTCCTTCTCTTCCTGGGTAAGAGGCTCCATTGGTTTGTCTTCTCTTAGTAGAGGAGCGAATTGTATGGCCATCTGTTTCAAGGTTTGAACGAATTTTTGTGGAGCATCATTGCCACGATGTAAAAAAACATTGCCTGTGTTGTTGACCATCAATCCAAAAGCGCAGGCTTCGTGATGTAGAATTTCGGTGGTGCTCGATACGCTGGGATTCGGTTCGCAGATGGCGAGTGGAAGTTGGAAACTTTCAAAGTCGGCGCATATCACCACGGGATGCCAGAGTAATGCCTTGTAGTTGGAAAACGTCATGTCTCGAGAAGGCATTTTGATAGCCGTAGCCGGATGTTTACTACACATTTCATGATGATCTTGGAGTTCTTCATCAACATTTTTTTTTCCTCGACCGTAGAATATACTCAGGCATCTGTCGCATACTTGAATTTTATGTTGATGTGTGGTAATTTGACTTCTTGTTAATTTTGGAAGATTCTGAATTAGACAATAATGATAATTATCATCATTTTCGATCAGAAGTAATCTGATGACACGATTACTTTTAATGTTGCTATGTCTGAGAACGTAGATGGTGTTGTTTTCGTCTAATCCGAAGATGTGTACTGCTATACTTTCGTTTTTATCTGTCTTGTACTGTACCTCAAATTTACTAATGTCTCGTAGATTTACAGGGTAATTAATACCAGCCATAGGTTTTTCAAATTCTGAGAGATATTCTGGCTTGTTGTAGTGGTATAAACAATGTTTGTTATCATTGGCTGGGTGATGATCGGCAATGATGCACCACAAAAAGCATCTATTATCCTCATTTTGAATGTTGATGATTGCTTTCTTACTGGCTATTTCCGGAGGCAAATCGATGTAGCTGGATGCTCCCATCGGGTTGTATCGTGCCACCTTCAAAGTTAAAGTGTGAGGCGAACCGCAAAGTGTCCAACCCGATCCACGTTGTTCGAAAGTCTCGTGCTTGTTCAACAAAGCGTCAAACATCTGGTTGCAAATGGCATCCACCTCATCGACATCGGCGGCGTGGAGACTCTTTACACCAGTGTAATGATGGAAAGTTTCTCGCTCTTTTTTTACGTTTTCGTAAATGACGGAAACGATGAGGTGGATTTTCAACGAGCATTGCAACAAAGTTTCGGTGATAGATGAAATTAACTTGCTTTTGACCGAGTGAAAAAAGTTGTTTAGATCAGATGTTTCTTCAGATTGGAAAGTCTCCTTGGTTAAAATATTTCTAATATTTTCGCCGGCACTCTTCTGCTTTTTTCGTGGCGCTTGATCGTCAACATCGAGCTCTCTCTTACTTGATCCTTCCCCATGCACATTCTTCCGATGTCTACTCAAGTTTGAAATGGATATATATTTCCCACAGTCGTCACATGCACGTTTCGCTTCCTTCTTTTCCATTCTTTTGCTAAGAAAAAAAAGATGAAGTTACTAAATTGCACTCATTTTTTTTGTGGTGTTATTTATATTAGACCCCAAAAACCATAAATGATCTACCATAGATGAAGTTACTATTTGTGGTATTATTTATATTAGACCCCCAAGCATAAATAATCTACCATGGATGAAGTTACTATTTGTGGTGTTATTTATATTAGACCCCAAAACCATAAATGATCTACCATAGATGAAGTTACTATTTGTGGTGTTGTTTATATTAGATATGTTCTCAATTTTTTCTTAAATAACCAGCATGAATCTCTTTGGTTTTCGAAAACAAACCAACATGGAGACTGTACACCGCACGACGACAGATCTACCTTCCATGTTAACTAAACTCAATAGTCTACTGATTGTTCATCTCAACAGTATTTGGACGAAATTGGATGATGATGTGGGCAAGATGTTTTACGTCTTCAACAACAATTTACATTTTTACGAAATTCCGATCGGTGGGAAACTTCAAATCACCGTGAATCCGGAAAACGTAGGCGAAATCAAAATATCTACCGGCAAAAACATTTTTCGAATCAAGCACGACAAGATGCTTTCTAATATTACGTACGATGTTTCTGCAGGAGATTATCTTTACGTTCAACTCCTAGGAGATTACGATAAACTCATTCCTCTCTTCGTAGAATTACGTATTGTCTATCCTATTATAAATAACCGTTAACCAAAAATGCCTAACGACATTTTCGGCCACACTAAGCGTGTAGACCACGCAGAAGAGATTCTCATGTTGGACGTCCGAATTAAAAAGTTGAGGAGGGATTTGATCGCTTTGCAGGAGACCTTAAACAAAAGTTTAGAGTCGGAAATCGCTACGCTCCAAACGCAATGTCTCGACCCCATTCTGAAAATCGATTCCGAACTGAAAACGCTCATAAAAAATTATGTCGACGTACCTTCTTACGACAGCGTTCAAAATATACAGTTGAGCGTGGATTTGCTTCAAAATGATTTGGCCAAATTACAGCAATTTCAATCGAAAAATGAAGATTTGGAAAAATTGAAACTCGAAATCGAAGAACGAACTTCCGCAATCGAAAAGAATTTCTCTGAACTTCAAACCGTCGTGAAGGATATTGATGTAGAACGCTTGCACGTCGTCGTTTCCAAATTACAAGAAGAATTCGCCAGCACGTTGGAAGAAATTAAATCCAAGTTACAGACTTTGGAAGATACAATGACGAACCTACCATCGTCAGACGAACTACAGGTCATCGGCAAAAGCGTTGCGAACATAAAAATTCAATTGGAGGCTTATCAAGATTTCGAACACATTCAAACCACCATCGCTACGCTTCAGGCGTCTCTGGAGTTGATCAACGAAGAAATTAAAAATATTCACGCTGAAGCGAGCGCGTTGACGAGCATTCAGGACACGTTAATCACGGTTCAGCAGAAGATCGAATATTTAGAAAATTTGAACGTCGAATCCAATCTTGCTCATTTTCATCACGTACTCGACAACATACAGGGTGACTTGGAATCGTTACGGACGAGCGTGCCTTCGAGCGAAGATTTGGAAAAATTGAAAACGGCGGTGACGGCACTATCCGAATCGAGCGACATCAAAAGTTCGTTAAGCGATCTCGAGAGTAGGGTGGCCAATCTCCCCACCTCCAAAGAATTACATGCTTTGAAAAGAAACATATCACGTATGCTGAAACGACTGGAAACGGAAACGGCGAACGTGGAACAGATTCGAGACGAACTTGCTTCGCTGGTGTCGACGCTGCCCACTTCGCAGAGCGTCGCCGATCTTCACACGCAGTTTACCGAGATGCGAAGCATCGTGAACGATCTTACCGAGAAAAGTTCCAAATTGAATCAAGTCGAGAACCTTCAGAGTATTGTCGTCAACATCAAAAATCAAGTTGGAGTGCTGGAATCCACGCAGGAATCGACGCTGGCCTCTTTCGGTGCCAAATTACAAGAACTCAACGAAAACTACAAGCAGTTGAACGTGGAAGTGAAAATCAAACCCTCATTTTCTACAGTAACGGATACCATAGTCGAGCATTTGTTGCCCGTACAAAATACACTGGGACAGCTTCACAGCAACCTCGTTAGCGTCGATACTAAATTCGCCAAACTGCATTCTCTGCAAGCCATCGAAATCAACAGCGTACCCAATCAACAGAGAATCTCCACGTTCGTCGAAAATAACAAACTGTACATGTTACATCCTTATCATCCGTACTACAAATTTCTCCTCGATGGCACAATTCAGATAAACGAATTTTCGTACTGGTCTCACGGCAGAAAAGCTAGCGTTCCCACCATGACCTTGATATCGAATCGTGGTGTCCAGAAAGCAGGAAACATTCCTCTGGCACGTTGGAACGAAACGCGCAACGTATATGAAATACACGAAGACGAAGATCTTACCGTTTTTGACGTGAGTGCCGGCGATAAGCTGATCATTCAAAACACGAGCGAAGTGCCACCCTCTTTGAATCCCATCACGCTGGTGCTTCTCTTCAAACGTAATCTCTAAAAAATGTCTAGGCAAGCCATCGTCCAAGAATTGCATAAACCTGCACGCCGCAACTACGAACGTTTGGCGGTGGTAACCAAGGGAATCGATGACCTCTGGCAAAGTGACCTCGTGGAGATGAGTAGCGGCAATCTAAAAAATGTACATAAATTGAACAAGGGCAACAAGTATCTCCTCACCGTCATAGACACGTTTTCGAAATTCGCATGGGCTCTACCTTTGAAGGCGAAAACGGGGACATGCGTCACGGAAGCATTCAAGACAATTTTTCGCAAAAGCGGCGGCAGACGACCACGGTTTTTGCAAACGGACAACGGTAAAGAATTTTACAATGCCGTATTCCAAAAGTTTATTCAAAAACATGACATTCGACATTATTCGACCTTCAGTCACATCAAAGCCGGCATTGTGGAAAGATTTAATCGAACCTTGAAAACACACATGTGGAAACAATTCACGCTTCGGGGAAATTACAAATGGGTCGACATTCTGCCGGAACTCGTCGATACCTATAATGATACGGTACACAGAACGATAGGCATGAAGCCAGCTGACGTTACCAAGTCCGACGAGCAGCGTTTAATTTCTACAGTTTACTGTCCAAAGCACACTCCCACGACAAAAAAACCTAAATACAAAATTGGAGACCAGGTGAGGGTTAGTAAATTGAAGCGAACGTTCGACAGGGGTTTCACACGAAACTGGAGCACGGAACTTTTTACCGTGGTTCGAGTTCTACCCGGAAACCGCCACACGTATATAATAAAGGACAGTGGCGGTGAAATTTTATTGGGGCGCTTCTACGAGGAGGAACTCTCTAAAACTAAATACCCCGACACGTACCTTATCGAAAAAGTTTTGCGTAAGAGAGGCGACAAACTTTTGGTGAAATGGCTGGGACTTCCGGACACGAGTTGGATCGATTCAAACAAAGTGATTCTATGAGTGCGTGGAATGTCGTGAAACGTCTACCTGATTCGGAAAATCGAAAAAAGAAAAGGAACGGCAAGTTGCTTCCCGACAGCATCCGCTGTCTGATCGTAGGTCCTTCGGGGTGTGGGAAAACGACACTGCTCGTGGACAATTTTCTCCTCGCACCGAATTGGTTAGATTGGAAGAACAGGCACCTGTACGTGTTCTCGAAAAGTTTGGAGCAATCTAAATACCAGCAACTGATGAAACTGTACGATGGTCTGGACATTGCAACGTTCTCTTCGGAAATAAAACCACTCGACGATTGTCGTGAAAATTCAGTCGTTGTGTTCGACGATGTCATCCTGGAAAATCAAAATGAAATTCGCAACTTTTTCACGCAAGGTCGTCACAAAGGAATAGATTGCTTCTTCCTAGCTCAAACGTTTTCCAAAATTCCAAAACAGTTAGTACGCGACAACGCTAATTTCATATGTTTGTTTCGTCAAGATCACACCAACCTCAAGCACGCGTACGATGACTACGTAGGCGGAGACATGAACTACAATCAATTTTCGGAACGCTGCTGCTCCCACTGTTGGAACAGTGACGATTTCGGATTCGCGACGATCGACATGACGAGGAAACCCAACGACGGAAAATACAGAAACAAAATCAACAACTTTCTGAACGTTGCAACGTTGTGAGAAACGACGTGTATAAATAACGCTATGACGAAACGAAAAATCGAAGACGAAAATCTCAAGCTTCGCGATTACCTCGCGAAACGTTTCAAAGGTTGGAAATCCGAGAATCGCGGATTCTACGAAGAGAAGAAACGTCAAGATCAACCTCTGATCGACGCCATCAGCGATCTAGGTAAAGAAATTAAAGGCGTCACGGAACAAAATAAAAATTTGATCAACGAACTCGTACCACTTGCAGCTAAAAGTTACACCGTACCCACGCCCATTTCGAGCATTCCTTCGACGCCGTTCGAACTAAGGGACGTACCGGCACGACGTCGAGCCATAGGTAGCACGCCGTCGTCTTTGGATAAGATCGAGTTGGGACCTTTGGCACGAGACTACCTGAGCACGGGGAAATTCGACAAGGATGAAGTGTTCGGATTGTATCCGAGCATGGAGAGCAACGAAGGCGGCGGTGTGGTTTGGAAGATTGGAAAATCGAAGGTGACCTTCGAAGGCAACGACATTAAAGTTAATTTAGGCGAGAAGGATAGTTGGAACAGGTATCCGGGTACGGTGGGACTGTGGGAACTCGTTGCCAAAAAGCAGCCGAAAGATTACACCGACGAAGATTACCAGAGTTACAAGGAAATTTTGATCATGACGGATGCCTTGTACCAGAACAACAACGCCTCGCAGAATAGGGTGAAATCCAGCAGTGGCGAGAAGTACAGAAATCTCATCAAACCGATTTGGAACCAGGTGAAAACAGGCAGCGGCGTCAAACTCTACAACACCCTACCCAAAGAGTTTGTGTGGGTGGACGACGTGCGCAAGCTCATAGACAGGTTGTTGGTTATTGCAGGAGAGGAGAATGCAGGCAATCGTAATTTCTACAACGAGAAGGTAGGAATTGTGGACATGATCAGCGCCAAACTTTCCAACTTCATCGTGAACGACGACAAGGGCATAGGTTACCTCATTAAAATTATCAACACG
Source organism: Lepisma saccharinum (assembly GCF_977018435.1). Classification (NCBI taxonomy): domain Eukaryota; kingdom Metazoa; phylum Arthropoda; class Insecta; order Zygentoma; family Lepismatidae; genus Lepisma; species Lepisma saccharinum. Next base: position 36,525,996 of record NC_139235.1, on the reverse strand, counting down.
CTGCCTCCGAGATTCTGGAACGTGGCCGAAGGAAAGGGACTCGTGAACGACATCATCAACAAGTTACCTTTCGAGATGCATTTACCCGGCTACCAGTACTGCGGACCGGGTACCAAACTCGAGAAAAGATTGAAGAGAGGAGACAAGGGTGTGAATCCGTTGGACGCCGCATGCAAAGATCACGACATCGCTTACAACACCACTCGCACCGATCTGGATGCACGTCACGAAGCAGACAGAAAGTTAGAGCACGCAGCTTTCGAAAGATTCGTCAGCAGAGACGCATCGCTGGGAGAAAGAGTTGCGGCACTGGGCACCACCATAGCCATGAACACAAAACAAAAACTTGGGTGGGGTATATAAATAACATACAGTAAAAAAAAAAAAAAAAAAAAAAAAAAAAAAAAAAAAAAAATCATGTCTGGTATAACCGACTTGCCACACGAACTGCTGTGTAAAATATTCAAACATGCAGTAAACGGAGATTGTGAGGATATAAGAAAACTTTTGATCATAGCGAGATCAACGCCGGAATTTCGCACCCCTTGTGAAATGGCTGTCAAGGATTATCTTCGGGAAATTAGCGGCATGAGGTGCGGCGATCTCGACACTCTTTTTTCGGCCGCAGGGGAAAAATTAAACAATAGGTTAGATGAACTGCACGAGGCGAGGCTGGGGAGAAGACGATTCACAGATGATTGGCATAAGTCGAAACAAGAGACGGAAGATATCATCACGCACATCATCGCATTTTCCGAAGCACAAACTTTCTTCCTCTAACACAGACAAAAAAAAATCTTCGATACAAAAATCTCGTGAAAAAAAAATATATATAAAATAACACACATCGTGAAAAAAAAATAATCTTCAGTGTATATATAAATAACACACATTGTGAAAAAAATTAAATTTCTCTAACACACACACTGAAAATTTCTCTTCAATATGACGACTGAAAAAATGAGTGACCTCCAAGCATTAAAACAAATGCTAAATTTGTCAGTAGAGTATGTAAAAATTCAGGAATTGGAAGTGGACAAACCTTACACGATAACTTCCGGTTCAATTGTTTCTACCCAGTATGGTCCCAAGGCGCGTTTGTTGCTCAACGCACAATACAGTCTATTTTTACCAGATCGATACGCTAACATGTTATCCGACGAGAAGCTAGCTATTTTAATCGAGAACAAAACTCAAATCGTGTACAAGGGTACAAAGGAACTTCTTGGTAAGAAAACAAAGCACGTAATAGAATTTGTGTAACGGCTCTGTGCGAAGTATATTCTTGAAAAAAAAATTACACGGAACAAAAAAAAATCTCAGAACATTTATATATAAATAACATACCGAAAAAAAATTACACAAAACAAAAAAAATCCTAGAACATATATATAAATAACATACCGTGAAGATAACATATAGAGCATCAACATGAAGCCCAAAGGTGTCGTGTACCAGATACCTTACTCCAATCTGAAAAATCTAGGTGCCCTCGATGGTTTACTCACCAAGAAACAACGCGAAAAGAAACGTTCTTGCTTGACGAAAGGACACGGAATGAAATTACTTCTCAGCACACCTCAATTGAGACGCTTGCAGCGTTCGCGGAAACAGCAAAAAATCGGAGGTTTCATATTCAGCATCCCAGCCATCCTGGCAGCATTGTGGGCTGTTGGAAGTTTGGCCGGCGGAAGCGCCGCCATCGCGAAAACCGTCATCGACTCGAAGAAGAACAAAGCCGAGTTGGAAGAACAGAAACGTCACAACCTGGCTATGGAGAAAAAAGGGAAAGGTATAACCAAAAAACAAAAAAGCAACCTCGATGCTTTGAAGAAATATAAAAAAAAGAAGAAGCCCTGTCCAACTTCGATATTGAATCTCTGATCGAACTGTTGGGAATAAGAAACTTTAGGGGTGTTTTCATGTCCGATTCTCTACCCTCTGCTGTGAAGAAAAAGGAGTATGGCGTGGTCAACCTGGACAGTTACAAAAATCCTGGTACACATTGGATATGCTACCTCAAAATTGACGATGACAAAGCATTTGTTTTCGATTCGTTCGGTGGCACACCACCTGCCAGGTTGGTGAAGTATCTCAGTGTTGCCAACCTCTACTACAATGACGAACGCATCCAGGGTTTCACCGATGTTAACTGCGGCCACCTATGCCTTTCCGTTCTCGCATACATGTCTAAAATAAATAACCCGTCGGTGGAACATTTTCAGAAAGCATTGTGGAATCTTAAACACGATGGGCGTGTTCCATCTCACAAGCGAATCTTCAATCTTGAAACTCACACTGCACTACGACATCGTCTATCCTAAATCCGTAGCTCTGCGCGCATTCTACAGCATGTACCTCATACCTAACGTCACGCAGCACAACAACAAAATTAGCGTCGGAAGCGAACACATCGTCGTCACGCCAGGCCAATACAATCTTTCCACTTTGCAAGCTCAGTTACCCAAAGGCACATACCTTTCTCAAAATTCGGTCACGCACAGAGTGGAAATCGTGTCGGCGACGGAAACCGTGGACCTGGGCACCATGGGTGAACTTTTAGGTTTCGAGAACAACACCAAACTCGAAGCTGGCATCAAGCACACGGCAGTCAATATTCCTAAATTTCTAGCCATAGAAACTCTAAACGTTCACTGCAACGTGGCGGAAGGCATGATCACGAAATCCTCGGACGGGGAGTTGCTGGGAAGTCACAAGCAGAAAGGAATCATAGCTACGTTCAAACCCAGTTCCGAATTCATGGAACCGATCATCTACACACCCTCTTCGCCGATCTATTTTCCAGTATGCCGCAACCGCATAGACGACATAGAGTTGGTGGTGACAAACGAGAAAGGAGACGTGGTGGATTTTGCAGGTGCCACTACGACGGCCATCGTGGAGATCAACGTATAATAAATAACACACATAGTGAAAAAAAAAAAATGGAGCAAATCGAAAGTTACGAATTGCAATCTTTTCCTCCCAACCGTCGCACGTTCGCCAATCTCAACGAAGCGAACAGGGAGATCGAATACGACGTGGACGTAGGTGATGGGTTTGTTCATCCTCACAGAGCAGACCTCTACCTTCAATTCGACGTGGTGAAAAAAGAAAACGGAGAAACGTTTCCGCCCAATGCCAATTTGAAACTCGTGGACAACTTCGTGCCTCACCTGTTCTCGCAGGTGGAGGTGAGGAAACACGGTACCGTCATCGACAGAATAGATTATCCAGGCATCACGTCGACGGCAGTGGGAACATTGAAATTATCCAAAACGGACGCAACATACTATCAAGCGGGAGGATTCGAAGCAGGGACCAAAATATCGACTAGAAATCACACGGTGCTCTTTCCCATGCGTCTGCTGCCGGGATTCTTCTCGGACTACAAGGAGATCATGTGGAAGGGGGGATTGCGCGTCACGTTTCGAAGAGCGGCCAACGACAACGACGCACTGATGCGATACACCAACTTGAACGCCGACAGCACGCCGATAGCCAACACATTACCTGAAGCGGCCAAGTGCGTCATCCGGAGCATGGAATTGAGAATGCCAATCGTGGAATACGAAACAAACTACGCCCTTAAGTACAAAGCGGAGATCTTGAAGAGTCCGCAGGTACCGATTCACTTTCACGGTTACCAGTGCGTGCAGAAGATGGCATCGGGAAGTCACATGGAATTCGACGTGACGACACAGTTCAACAACATACAGTTCGACATGCCAGATTTCGTCATTGTACTTTTTCAGACCGCACGCGATAACAATCAGGAGAAAGATTCCAGCAAATTCGACGACTGCAAGATCAAGAACGTTTATCTGAAGAATGGACGCAACGAAGTCTTCCCGCGCGAGAATTACAACCTCGACATGACCAAAGATGATTACCTCAAACTTTACGAAGCTTACACGGCTTACAAACGCGTGACCGAGGGAAGCGTGGACATGTACTACACCCCCAGCGAATTCAAAATCCGCAGGCCGATGTTCGTCATCAACACCACAAAAAGGAAGCAGGTGGTAGTCAACGATCGAACCAACATCAAGGTCGTCTGCGAGTTCCACGACGCGCTGCCTGCCGATACTCTGTGCAGCGTCATCCTGGTCGCAGAGAAGTCCTTCATCCACGACGTGAAGAACGAGAGGGTCACAGAGCAGTTTTAAAATATATTGCCTTCATCGAGCAAAAATGGTTTTTCTAAAACTTATTACAAATTTTTTTAATCTAAAACACATCCAAAGCACTCTAATAGGATGTAGAGTGTTTTTTAGGATCAAATCGAATTTTTTAAACAAATTGAGGGGGGGGAGGAAAAAAAAACAAAAAAAGGGGGGGCTTGCTTGTAGTTGAGTAGTTATCATCAAAACCTATCCAACAAACCCACAATCATCATCCTAGCTCAATTAGGAGCCGAGAAAATCAATGTCTTAGAAAACGTCTTAAGATAATTGTCTTAAGAAAATTTTCTTGACAGACCGGAAGTAACATCTTGACAGACCGGAAGTCGACTTTCTTAAAGATTAAGATATTTGTCTTAAGACGTTTTCCAAGACGTTGATTTTCTCGGCTCCTATGGGGCCTAGAACCATGTAACTTTGATCTACGTATATATCAGTACTTGCCCAACCCTGTGGCCGAGTGGTTAGCACATCGCACTGCGACACCAAGAGTCCCCGGGTTCGAATCCCGGTCGAGCATGGTTGTTTGTGAATATCTATTCATCCATTTCATCACTCATCCCCAATCTTCGCAAATTAGCCAAAAGGTACAAAACGCGAAGTAAAATAAACTAAATCAATAAATCAATTAATATACCACTACTTTTCCTACATGTTCACTCACCTTACAACCCACCCGATCAAAAAATAAAATTTACCCCCTGCGCGCATGCGCACATGTATAAATTTAAATATAAGCTCGATATTGAAACAAAATATTATTTTTTCTCCTCCTCCTTTCTCTCTGGCCAAGATTGCAAATAATTGCAGGAATAATAATACTATGATATTTTAGACTGTAGGTCTAGGTCACCCGAAGCGAACAACATTTGAGTTGGTGTTTTTTTAAATCCACTTTATGTGCAGTAAGGCTAATCGGGGCTAGACCTACAGTTTCAAGAACCACTTGTGCCTCCAGCGAGTATCGAACCCTTGAATACAAACCTACCTACCACTGCGCCATGGAAAAAGACCCAGACGACATATTTGCACTACAACAAGCAAAAATAAATTCATATCTGTGCATATAGGAAGTCCAATACATAGTTGGTAATATGTGATGTGATCAGCACCAAACATTTAATTTTTATGTATGTCCGTGTTTGCCCAACCCTGTGGCCGAGTGGTTAGCACATCGCACTGCGACGCCAAGGGTCCCGGGTTCAAATCCCAGTCAGGCTTGGTTGTTTGTGAATGTCTATTCATCCATTTCATCACTCACCCCCAATCTTCGCAAGTTAGCCAAAAAATACAAAACGCGAAGTAAAATAAACTAAATCAATAAATCAATCATTAAGTTCCGTGTGTTGCAATCATGAAATTAAATTTTAATTAACTTTTTTTTCCTATCCATCTCTCTCTCAAATCTATATAGCCTGTTCATATTTGGCATGTCGGCCATTTTGTTTACGTGGTAAAAAAAAATCTCAAACCACTTTTTTGCGAATGCTCGTTCTGTAGCCATAAGTATAATTGGATATAGTTGTCAGATTTTATTTAATTTGAGGTTTAATATCAATAAGCGTGCATAAAAACTAAATATTTTAAATAAAATAAGATTCGAATAACTATGTACTTCCACTAATCTTTGCGATGACGCAACGGTAGCGTCGCTACCTTGTAATCAAGAGTTCGATACCCGCACAAATAGTTCTTGAAACTGTAGGTCCAACCCCGATTAGTCTTACTGTACATAAAGTGGACTTAAAACATCAAATCAATCAGTACTTCCACTAACCTCTGCGATGGCACAGCGATAACGTCGTTGTCTTGTAATCAAGAGTTCGATACCCGGTGGAGGTACAAGTGGTTCTTGAAACTGTAGGTCCAGTCTCGATTAGCCTTACTGTACATAAAATGTACTTAAAACATCAAATCAATCAGTACTTCCACTAGATATCAAAAACACACAACTCTCCTCTATTTTTTTTTCTTGCTTTCCTCTAACAATTTAACACATTTTTTTTTTTTTAAATATACCCCCCCCACACATATTTCCTACCTACCAACAACGACACACGGAACAAAAAAAGATATTCCAGCTACCAAGATGCATGCTTCAAATATATAAAAGCAGAGAGAGACATGAAACATCTTCTATATTCTCTCTCTTTTTGCATGTTTTGTGAGTATATTTTCTTCCACAATACATAAGAGCTATTTGGTTTTCAAGAAGTTATACCTTCCTTCCACAATCTTTTATATCTGTTTGGCTAGTTTCAAAAATCAACTCACAAAAGCAAAGCCATACTTATAAATCAAAGCCAACTCATGCAAGCTAAGAAACAAAGTTACTTACTTTTGGAAAATACTGCAGAAATGCTCTTCACTAACGTTCAAAATAAAAACAGAACTTTCTACACCAGTGCTTTTAAGTTTTATACGGTTTTCTAATAAGGTCAAAAGTGAAATGTTAGCCAACGCAACGTGGACCAATAGAAATCCGAGACAATCCGCTCTAGAAGATTCTTCCCCTACATTTCAGCCACATCATTTTGAATAATGCATCGCATTGCATCACTGGTATCTATGCTGCTAACTGACGTCACTATATATACTTCCGTCATCCCAAGGCCTACGTATTGTTGAATTTTGTGTTATTGCGTCAATGTTGATAGCACGCGAAATCCCCCTTTCGCATTACAGGTATTTCAATGTAATAAAAAAGCTTTAGAATTTCATTAGAGATAAGAGGACTTGCATCACTGGTATCTATGCTGCTAACTGACATTACTATATATACTTCCGTCATCCCCAAGGCCTACATATTGTTGAATTTGTGTTATTGCGTCAATGTTGATAGCACGCGAAATCCCCCTTTCGCATTACAGGTATTTCAATGTAATAAAAAAGCTTTAGAATTTCATTAGAGATAAGAGGACGGTATTTCGAAACCAACACAATGTAATTTCCTGTTCATTCTCGTAACCTACTCCATATTCGAGTGAACATATTTTTGTTTAATGTCGTAAGTTATTTCAAATGTAGGTCAAAAAGCGAGGTTAGCAAAATTTGCAGAAGGTAAAAAAATAGCTTAAAAACTGATGCCAGAGCTTTTCTTCTGTCTAATTTTCTCTCATTGTAGGTTAGTTTAGTGCGTAAAACGGATTACGCTGAGAGCAAAAGCCTATTAGCAGGTTGTAGTAGATTACACTGAGGGGGAGTTTACAGTAAGAGGGAGGCAGCCTTATAGGAAAATGTCGTAAGTCATTTCAAATGTAGGTCAAAAAGCGAGGTTAGCAAAATTTGCAGAAGGTAAAAAAATAGCTTAAAAACTGATGCCAGAGCTTTTCTTCTGTCTAATTTTCTCTCATTGTAGGTTAGTTTAGCCCGTAAAACGGATTACGCTGAGAGCAAAAGCCTATTAGCAGGTTGTAGTAGATTACACTGAGGGGGGGGGGAAAGAGAGGAGCCTTACAGTAAGAGGGAGGCAGCCTTATAGGAAAATGTCGTAAGTCATTTCAAATGCAGGTCAAAAAGCGAGGTTAGCAAAATTTGCAGAAGGTAAAAAAATAGCTTAAAAACTGATGCCAGAGCTTTTCTTCTGTCTAATTTTCTCTCATTGTAGGTTAGTTTAGTGCGTAAAACGGATTACGCTGAGAGCAAAAGCCTATTAGCAGGTTGTAGTAGATTACACTGGGGGGGGGGGAAAGAGAGGAGCCTTACAGTAAGAGGGAGGCAGCCTTATAGGAAAATGTCGTAAGTCATTTCAAATGCAGGTCAAAAAGCGAGGTTAGCAAAATTTGCAGAAGGTAAAAAAATAGCTTAAAAACTGATGCCAGAGCTTTTCTTCTGTCTAATTTTCTCTCATTGTAGGTTAGTTTAGTGCGTAAAACGGATTACGCTGAGAGCAAAAGCCTATTAGCAGGTTGTAGTAGATTACACTGAGGGGGGGGGGGGGCAGCCTTATAGGAAAATGTCGTAAGTCATTTCAAATGTAGGTCAAAAAACGAGTTAGCATAAAAAATAGCTTAAAAAGTGATGCCAGAGCTTTTTTCTGTCCATTTTTCTCTCATTGTAGGTTAGTTTAGTGCGTAAAACGTCGTAAAATAAAAAGTAGGTCAAAGGACCCTTCCAGAATCGCCCATTCCACCTACTTGAGTGCTATTGTAATAGCGGTATTTGATATTGTAAAGAAGTGGTTCTTAACGAAAATTCTAGCCGGCCCCCGTGGCGGAGTGGTTAGCACATCCCGCTAATACGCCAGGAGTCCCGGGTTCGAATCCTGGCCTTGGCATGAATGTTTGTGTGTGTCCATTCATCCATCCTGTCATCACTCATCCCCATCTTCGCAAATAAATCAAATCAATCAGTCAATTTTATCAAACATTCCGACACCAAGAATCGTCGTCTTGGAAACAGAGCCAAGAATGGTGATGATGAATATCTTGCAATACTGTTTCTCCTTTCATCTATGTGACGAATACTACTCCCTTCCAGTAGCGTAGCGTCCTAATACGCTCATACGCCCGGCGTTCCCTTATTTAACATTTTAAAAATGCGTAAATGCTGTAAATATAAAGTAAAACGTGACTAATTATATACATGTTTGAGCATAATGGCATTATAAAAGCTATTTTTCGCGATCCGTCTACAACGCTCCACTAACAGGTCTCCTTGCAGCATTTCTCTAATGTCTTTGCTTGCCGGACGCCGGCTAGGTTTGGCGTACAGGACCACGCCTGCCTGTAGGCAGAGAGAAGGAGGGAAAGCTTGTGGCTTGGATCTCTACAGCACGGGCGAAATGCTCTCGCCATACGCGGGCGTACGGAGCACCTGATTGGTTCTAGGGGCCATGTGACCTTTCCTGCCTTCCGATTCAAGGCACTGTACTTCCGATGCAGACGACAGAAGTAGAATTCCTACCCGGTTTTTCGCGCTCGTGCCTCTGCTCGTGCAGTGTGATGCTACAATACGCAATATTGACTGACGTATCTTTAATGACCCCTGCATTGTGTAATTTATCGCAAGAACTGTGAAGTGCATTAAAAACTAAAAGAACAAAAAAGTTTTTGTCAAACAAGTTGATAAAGTCCTCGTGGTAGAAGTTCAGCCTGTGGCTGCTCTACCACCTAACCCACAAAACTATTTATTTAAAAAAAAAAAATTCGTTAGTATCTAACTGCCTAATATTGTGCCAGTGGAAATGTTTAGCATTCGTTTCAAAACTCTTAACATCGTATGATCTCTTGACAAAATTATTTTAAAATGTTTATCAGCATTCTCAAGATACAATAAACAGTGGTCTGAAACTCTGAATTACTACTACTAGGCACTGTTACGTCAGTAGAGTGTACGATTGTTGGATCATCCACCCACCTTCGCGTCATAGTGTTTTGCACAGTGCGCTAAGACGCCAGAGGTTTCCGGTTCGAATCCCGGCCTACGCATGTTTGTTCTTTGTGAGTGTCTCTTCATCAACTTCATCAATATCATCACTCATATTCATATTTGCGATTAGTGGTAGAAAGCGAAGTAAAATAAACCAAATCAATCAATAGTTGTATCATCCACAAGAATGAAGTCGACTGTTGTTCTAGAAGCGCTTGTGATTCAGGTAGGTTTTTTTTAATTACTTGCGTCATGCCGAAAGGTTTCCTTGATTATAAAATACTGTTTTGCTACACATGTGTTACGTGTGGAGAAAAATACTCCGAATGGTGTACGGTGTTTCTGACTTGAGCAATATAATTAAAAACACAATGAGATTGTGATTTTAAATAGACAATACATATGTCGGCTAATTCCATAAGTAAACTCTTAAGCAAAAAAAAAAAGGCCTACCCTTCCTTCTAACTTGGCGTTCTCGTCCGAAATGCTCATACTACGCCACTGCTCCCTTCCCTTAATCGCAATTGACGTGGAATAGTGGAATGACGCCAAAATCATTTAAAGACTCGCCGAAATTAGACAAGGAACGAGGGAAACATGGATACCAGCCTTCGCAGCAGCGTTCTGCCCACTCGACGCCCACCCCCCTCTCTGCAACTATCAGCGGCCTTGCTCCAGAGATTACCTGGACATAGTATAGATATGAATGAAACTGATCTGCTCTGGTGGATATGTTGCACACTAAGCATCAAAATAGAATTATTCGCCGAGACTAATAGTGTAAATAATTTTGAAGTTCTGTATATATTTTTATCTCAGAAGTACTGTTTCAGTGATTTTTATTTTCCATTAACACATTGTAGGTGGGTTTCATGTGACGTCAGGATGCGCACAGCCGCCATGTTTGCGGCCAATTTTATTTGTCGTGAACAAGGATATATCCACCACATAGTGTTCGTTACATCTGCACCAACTGCACGTTTGTTTTAAATCACGAATGTCTGTGATAGTATCGCCCGCTTGAATTCCGTATGTTTGCAAGAACTGGCCTTAATCATGGCTGCTCGATCCCACAATGCAACAGTTTGTTACGTAGGTCAAACACACCTAGATTATTAACTAGCTGATTACCCGGCGTAGACCGGGTTTTTAATGAATTCTAACTACGGCGTAAAATGTAACTAATTTTATTTACAGCTGTTTATGAGTATAAGTACAGTATACAAATTATAAAGTAATATATTTTACAAATTCACTATAATATAAATTTAACAACAATTTATGAACATTTTTAGTTTCACCTCCAGGAGCAAGAATAAATAAATTGAACGGCATTGGGAGTGTCACTATTCATCTTAGCGACCCCGAAAACTATGGATTCCACACTAATATCGGTCGTTTTTTTATTATTTTTACATGTCACCCCCTTCCCACCCCCCACCCCTAGGGATGCCAGGGGTGTCCTACCCCCACAGTATTTCTTTCCAGAATGTAAGTCATATATGTACCAAGTTTGGTCATCGTGAATGTCACCAATTAGCTTAGCGACTCCAAAAACTATGGATTTGACACTAATCTTGGTCATTTTTGACATTTTAATTTTCATCCCCTATCACCCCCCATCCCGATAGGTGATGAACTTGGAGTTGAACGGCATTAGGAGTGTCACTATTCATCTTAGCGACCCCGAAAACTATAGATTCCACACTAATATCGGTCGTTTTCGATTATTTTTAAATGTCACCTCTGCTCCCCCCCACTCCTATGGGTGCCAGGGCTGTCTTACCCTCACAGTATTTCTCTCGAGATTGCAAGTGATAGTACGTGTTCGAAGTTTGGTTGAAATCGCTCCAGGCGTTCGAGAGTTATGCTGGAACAAACACACATACATACACACATGTATACGCACATACATCCATTTTTATATATAGAGAGATTAGTTTAGGTTATAATTGTATTTATTATTTTATCATGTGAAGCGCAATCCATACTAAAATCTAACATATTTCCAATGCCACATTTGAATTTGTATAATTTGATGTTACTTCGATATTAAAACTTCCTATTATTCGATAACATATTCTTCCGCGAATCACCTAATTGCAATGTGGATATTAAAATACATTGTAATTGAAGGTTTGTCCCACCGCAATTTTTTATACCCTTCTTGTGGTCGACCCACACGAGATCAGTTTTGGGACTTGCTGAGATGAAAGAGAGAATGAGAGGATGACATGTAAAACAGAGACGAGAACATCGCCAGACCCTTCGAGACTTGCCGAAAAAGGTGCCGAGAAAAGACAGACAATGAGAATAAAACGTAGACGCTCTTGAAGTAAACTGCGCTCTAGAATTATTAGACGACACTTTTGGTGTTCCGCCTTGAATACACTACCATTAAAATCTTCCAGCTAAGCTACTCTATTCTAAATTCTCCAGCACTCAAGTGGTTTGAAACTAGGCGCGGTTCGTGTATTACAGTAAAACCTCGTTAATCCGGACTAATGGGGGGGGGATAAGTTGATCGATTTAACGAAAGTCCGGATTAACTTAAATAACCTAAAAGAACAGTAGAAAGTGCATTAAATCTTCGTTTATAGCAACCCCTACGTACTACATACTCGATACCCATATTATGATGATGTGCGATTGTTGACTTCTACCCACATTTAAAACCTTGCATTTTTCCTCTTTTTTGTCCTTTTTTTGTTCTTTTGCCTGTCCGCATTAAGAGGAGTCCAGCTTATCGGTGTCCGGATTAACGAGGTTTTACTGTACTTGCTCCGAAAAAAGGTTCCTGGACCGAATTGAAATACTTTACAGAAAAAAGGTTCTTTACGGTCCAGAACCCATTAACGATTCCAGGTTTTCTCTCCTGGACCGGAATTGAGTTGACTTAAAATTCCTGGACCTTTAAAAACCCTGACCGAAACCTCATAGCACACATCCAGTTTCCGCATTGCAAATAGACCTTCTGCACAAAATAGGAGGCTACTTTGATGAGAGTCTTGGTAATTTATCTAGGTGTCTCCATCTCTGAACGTATCTGAAACTTTTCAGCTGGAATATAAATAAACTATTAAGAGAAAGTTGTCGGCGTGTGGATAAATCAGTACAACGAACAAAAATCTTGATCTCCAACTTCCTTTCAAGGGACAAGGAAAAGTTAATTATAGCCATTTCTAGCAGTTAAATCTCACCTGCGAACACAGCACGTATTACATCAAGTGTAACTTAAATTGTCCACTCTTCGCTTCACTCAGCACATCGTTTTTACTATCCGTGACAAAAATATTGAGCCCTCTGTTTACGTGCTTGTAAAGTTGTACTCCATGGGAGGAAAAAAAGTTAAATACAGTAGAGCGTCGATTATCCGAAGTAATTGGGGGACATGGGTGTTCGGAAAACTGGTTTGTTCGGATAATCGAACTGTACATGTTTATTTGCCAAAAAGAAGTACTGTACAGTAAATTTATTCATAAAAACAGGCATCTCTTTAAGTATTACAAAGTAACGTACAAAGGCAACTTTAGTAGGAATATATAGTATGTGGTACAGTTTATTAAACAAAAATATGTACATATTACATACGCATTTTGCATGAACAATACACACAGTACACAAAACTAACGTTTAAAAAAATCCTTTATTTTGGTCAGCAGCGCCTTATGAAGGCCCCATTAGAAGCAATGTTCCGCCAGCGGTGGCTCAGTGCGGCGACTACTGTGGGAAACTTGGTTTGGGAGTGAGGGGGATGATGGACGGTAGGGTGGGAGAGTAACAGGTGCGAGCGAGTACACAGTTCGGTTAAGCGGTCGTTCGGTTGACCGACGTTCGGATAATCGACGCTCTACTGTATACCTAATTGGAAAGCTTCTCGTATCTATTTTTTAATAAGCGTCATCTGAAAATTATTCTTCATTGCATTTTCTTATTATAAGGAAAAAAATCACTAAAAACTATAGTTTTTCTTCCATTTTGCAAGAACGGGGAACTTATCATTCAGTTCATAATCAACTCTGAGATTTTTTGCCATTGAAGACAGATCCTCTGTGGAAAACGTCAAATACAGATCTTCAATAGATACTTCAAAAATTGAAATATTAGGAAAACTTGCGATCTTGAAATGCATAATTGTAAATTCAATGAAATTGTAAAAAACCGTTTACATGACACCTTTGATCCAAATCCAGATGTTTAACGTGTGTGTGTCAAGTATGACCACAGATATAAACTATTATTTACCAATCCTAATATGGTATACGCGCGGATGACGTATGGCGGTCAATCTCAAAATCCGCGGGCTGCAGGCAGTGATGTGCCGTACACTATAAGATTACGTCTACATGCGTTGTCCACTCGTAATCTACGCGTAGATTACATTGGGTTGTAGCTTACATGGACTACGACAAACTAAAGTGCGTTAAAATTAATTACCAAAGCTTTCATGAAAGGAAAGTGACATTTTCAACTATATTGGTTCCTAACGAAATAAAAAGAATCCTATTTACAACAAATTTCTCTTCTCTTCTCTTCTATTATCAAACACGGAAGATGATAAATACTATGCAAAAAAGACAATAGATGGCTGTTGTGAGGTAAAATTAGTCTTTTCCCCATGAAACACTAGAATATTTCCTACGTTAGGTTTTTTCTAGGTGAGAAATTGTTCGAATTTGGAAGAGAGCGTATGAAAAGTTCTTCTCACACATCAGCAACTGATACGCAGCATAATTTTGTTTTACTTCCACGGCGCCCTTCGCTAAGTTATCACCTTTCGCCATGTTGTTTACATAGATTACGACATATACGCGTATAAAATAGTCTACGCGTGGAACGTTGTTTACGCGTAGACGCACATCACTGCGTTGCCGCCTCGCTACATGTTCTGCAATAATATTGGAAGTGCGTGCCGTTGGTCCAATCATTGTGGTTGTGCAAAATAATGAAGGAACAATTTGTCACAATATGAATGAAAGACATTTTCTTTGTATACTGTAGTTTTTGTTACATGTTCTAGCTTTCATCTAATCTTTATACGAACGTCATTTTCTCTGTATCATTTTATGCCGCTCATTCAAACAGATCTGCAACGATGAGAACGATTTGACGAAAGCAATGAAATATCTTAATACTAAATATTCGAACCCGTGACTTCTGGTTTACCAGTCTCCTCTATATAAAAGAAATAAACGTGCCTGGGATGTATAGCAACTTCACAACAAAGGAAAGCAGTAGTATAGAATATACTATTACTGGGCCACAAAAGTATGACCCCCCTCAGATTGGTTTGGCTACACTTAAAACTATGTCAAGATGCTTATATAAGCTTATTGCCTACAGTGTGCTACTCTGTCGAATCCAAGAATTTAGTAAAATAGCCCTCGGGGATTTCCCGTGAAAAGTATGACCCCCTTCAGATTGATTTAGCTACACGTACAAAAGCTGCATCTGTCAGATTGTTGTCCATAGGATCGTAAAAAATATGGCCCTCTTGGATTTGTTTTGGCTACACTTAAAACTAAGCCAAGATGCTCATATGAGCTTATTGCCTTTAGTGTAATACTCTGTAAAGTGTAATCTCATTAGCTAAATCTACACCCACCCACACCCACACATATTTACTTCCGGTCCACTTCCGGTCTACTTCCGGTTTACTTGACAGACACCTGTGGGTTTTTCCAGTTTTTTTTAAGTATATAGTTTTATTAAGTATATAGTTTTTGATTTGAGACCCAAAAAATTATATATAAATACCAAAACCAAAAATAGTAACAGACTAAGTATACACACTAAGTATACAAAGCCCACTGCTCAACCCAACTGATATTTTCTATTAAGTATATAGTTTTTGATTTGAGGCCCAAAAAATTATATATAAATACCAAAACCAAAAATGAGAAATCAGAAATATTGTAATCAATGCGATAAGAATATATCTAGCCCTAATTGGGCTAAGCACCAACGTAATTGTGATTCTGAGAAACGCAAAATGACCACTAAAATATGCCCAAAATGCCATAGAAAATTTAGCATGGCTTACTTCAATAGGCATATAGGCGCTTGTTCCGCACAATTATCTACATCGTCCCTACAGCCATCTACATCTTCTTCTGGTCTAAAAAAAAAGCTTGTTACATCTGATAATACTAGACCAGCAAAGCAGCCAATAAAAGCACCCATTGATAGTAGTTTTAATGGTCAACTAAGGGATTACCGTTTCGTATCAGAGCCAAAATGTGATATTAAGAATTTTTTGAATAGTGTGAATTCTGATGTGCACGCTATCCTAAACGCACAAAACGGCTCTTATAAGCTATCCCTCAAATTGTATACTCAATATAAGAAACCAAACAGTACAAAATTTACACAGCCCCACATAACAAAAACTGTACCTGTATACTCAAATACAAACTTAGACGAAATACTAAGCAGGTTGATAGACCAATTGCTTATCAAACACTCTGAGTTTGCTGCTAAAGAATCAGGATGGAGTCTTCGTGGATCTCCACACAGGCTCTAAGTTAATATTTCTGAATTCAGACCTCTACAAGGTTCTACATATCTGCCTTTACCTGACAATATCAAAAACAAAAAAGCTGTGGTTAACGTAGAAAATACCGACCAGAAATGCTTTTTGTGGTGTATTTTGGCTGCTTTGTTTCCAGTTTTAAATCATCCACAGCGAATAAGTCATTATAAACAGCACGAACATTATTTTAATGATGCTATGGATGGCTTAGAATATCCAATATTTGTCCAGAATATCGATACATTTGAAAAAGAGGCCAGAGATAGCAATGGCCGACCATTATCTATTAATGTGTTTTCTGCTGCTCGTGGCGATTGCTTAATAGAATCAGCAAACTTGATGATGACTCTGCTGTCCCGATCGATCTGCTCTTAATTGATAGAGACGGTACATACCATTACACTCTGATACGCAATCTTCAGGCTTTAGTCAGAAAACAACTAGGCAAATCCAATACAATATACAAGTTGTGTCGAAGATGTTTGACTGTGTTTGATGGTCAAAAAATAGTAAATGGTGTTTATGAAAAGAATACCAAAATTGCTAAAAGCATGTTGGTTGAACATTTAAAATACTGTGGCAACCATAAACCTGTTCATATGACTATGCCTAAACCAAACGAAAATGCCAAACTCAAAAAATTCGAAGCCTTGTTGCGGCACCCAGCATATATAGTCTGTGATTTTGAATCAAATCTCAAACCGCTTGCATTCTGCAGCCCAGATTCCGAAGAGTCTTCAAGTACACCGTATCAGCTACATGAACCTTCTAGTTTTTGTTATGCGGTTGTACAGGATGGTGTTATTAGTAAAGGACACTTATACATGGGGCAAGATGCTATCAAAAAATTTGCACGTAAAATAGAAAATGAGTGCCGTCGCATAGCCTATGATATATTATTAAAATCAACACCTATGCTGCATTTAACAGAGGACCAGAACGAAGATTTCAACAGTGCACAAAGATGCTAGGTATGCAATTCTGAATTTTCGGACACAAATAACAAGGTGCATCACCATTGTCATACAAACGGCAAATATGAAAAGGCTCTGTGTAGTAGCTGTAATATTAAGATCCGGAGACCAAAATTTGTCCCGATATTTTGTCACGGGGCATCCAATTATGATTTTCATCATCTGATCAGATACGAGGGGTTTGACAAGCAGGATTTAAATATTTTAGCAGAAAATGACGAAAAATATATTGCTATTAGCAAGATAATCAATGTTAATGGCAGGCCTATACACTTAAGATTTCTAGATTCATACAGATTTCTGTCGGCTAGCTTAGCTACTCTGGCTGGCCAATTATCTGATGCCCAATTCAAAATCACATGTGACATGTTTACAAATTTGGACCTGAAATTGATTAGGCGTAAGGGTGTATACCCATACGACTATGTTACCGATTTTTCCAAATTTGACGAGTGTGCTCTGCCACCGCAACAAGAGTTCTACAGCAAACTCAGAGCATCAGGAATTAGTGATGATGAATATTGCCATGCCCAGTTGATGTGGACCAACTTAAAATGCCAGACGCTTGGTGATTATCATAAGAGATACTTGTTACTTGATGTGACGCTCTTAGCCGATGTACTTGAAGGACCCGGTCCATTTTTACAGTGCTCCAGACCTAGCATGGTCTGCCATGTTTCTGAAGACTAAAATGGAATTGGATCTGATCCGGGACCAGGACATGTATCTTTTCATCGAACATTGTATACGAGGGGGCATGGTACAATGTTCTCAAAGATATGCCAGAGCCAACAACAAGTGTGTTCCCGATTATGATTCTGCGCGACCATCGAACTATATACTTTATGTGGATGCCAACAGCCTGTATGGTTATGCCATGATGAAAAAACTGCCATATGCAGGGCTTGAGTGGGTCGAAGATTTCAACATTGAGGATCTTCAAGACTTTGATGACAGTGACTATGGCCTGTTCTTAGAGGTCGATCTGGCAATTCCTGATAATTTGCACAGCCAGTTTTCTGATCTGCCGCCAATTGCTGAGTTTCAGTGTCCGCCTGGCTCTAAACAGAAGAAGCTGATGATGACTCTAGAGCCAAAACAGGGTTATGGCATATACTACGAGAACCTCCAGTTCCTGATGCGTCATGGTGTTCAGGTGACCAAGGTTGGCAAAGTCTTGAGGTTCAAGCACTCAAGGTGGTTGAAGCAATACATTGATACAAATACCGAGCTTCGAACACGTGCGGTAACCCAATTTGATAAGACCTTGTTCAAATTGGTGTTCAATTCGGTGTATGGTAAGACCATAGAAAATGTCAGAAAACATACTGATGTCAAATTGGTTACTGACCCCAGCCAGAGCAAAAAATTGGTAGCAAAGCCCAATTTCAATTACAGAAGAATTTATGACGATAATCTGGCGCTTTTTAACATGAATAAAACAAAGATCAAGTTTGATAAGCCTGTTTATGTAGGGGCTGTAATATTAGAATTGGCCAAATTACACATGCTGGAGCTTTATTACGATGTGCTGAAGCCTTTTTATGGTGATCGTATAAGACTGATGTATATGGACACGGATAGCTTTATTCTTGATATTCAGACAGAAGATGTCTATCAAGATATAGCAGACCCTGCATTGCTTGACTATTTCGATACTAGCGAATTGCCTGGCCATCTGAATATTCAACCCCACAACAAAAAGGTGCCTGGTAAGTTAAAAGACGAGACACTTGGCGATGTTATTGTAGTATTTGCTGGGTTAAGAGCCAAGATGTACAGCTTTGAAACATCCAGTGGTGCTGTCACCAAAAAAGCCAAGGGCATTGGTAGAGTAACTGTAGACAAAGAGCTCAAATTTGAAAATTACGAAGATTGTCTCAAATCATGTAGTACAATCTGAACATCAGAATGTAGAATCCAGAGTGTGGATCACTTGTTGACTACAAATATTGTAAGAAAAGAGGCTCTGGACCCACATGACGGTAAGAGATGCATTTTGTCATGTGGTATACATACTCTACCATGGGGTCATTGTGACTTGATAAGTGGCATTCAATGCCCAATCACAGAGCATGGTTTGCAATAAATAACTTATTTGGGTTCAAAAAACAGGCTATTATGGACCTGCCAACACCAGCACCCCCTCCTGATATACAATCTATGCTATCTAAACTAAGTAGTTTGTTAATTATTTATCTGAATAGCATACTTACAGATGTTGATGTTAAATATCTACAATGTTTTACCTATATTAACATTAACTTAAAGCACTACCAGTTACCTGTAGGTGGTCAATTACAATTTATTACAACCCCCGAGGGCAATGTCAAGGTTTCAGTAGGCAGAAATATTTACAGAATTAAGCACTCAAACATGGTTTCTGGCACTGTATATACTGTCTCTGTCGGTGACTGTTTATATATTGAGGTCTTGGGACACTATGACAAGCTTATACCTCTTTTTATAGAATTAAGAATCAGATACTCTATAATAAATAACCGCTAAAAAAACACAATGCCTAACATATATTTGGCCATACAAGGCACGAAGATCACAGCGACGAGATTCTGATGCTTGACGTCAGAGTCAAAAAAATTAAGAAGTGGTTTACAAGCTCTACAAACCACACTCAATGCCAGTCTTCAACTCGAGATTACCAATTTACAATCCCAATGCATGGACATGGACCCTCTTCTTAAAATCGACTCAGAACTCAAAAAATCGTTGCTCCAGAAATACACTGACTTGGCTACACTCGATAATCTTCAGAGTTTAGAGGAGGCCATAGCAGCTCTTCAAGCCAAATTTAAGACTCAGAGTTGGTACTGAGCAACTGAAACAGCAACTAGAAGAGCAGATTGGTAGTGTCCAGACACAGCTCCAAACAATTGTCAAAACATAAAGTCCCAAGATGATTTCGATCTAGTGATTTCTACTCTGAAAGAACAGATTCAATCACTGGAGATTACTATTCTAGACCCCCTGAACAATGCCATAGCCGAGGTCAAAGAAAAAATCGAGACACTCGAAAACTTTATGAACAACCTACCATCTTCTGATGCTCTGAGTGCCATCACTCGTAGTGTTGCCAACATTAAGCTGCAACTAGAGACATACGAAGATTTTTGAAAAAATCAGAGTATCATAAGCCATCTTGAGGGTACCATAGCAGCAGTACAAAACGATCTGACAAATGTACAAGAAACTCTGGAGTCCCGTTTACCTGGTATCGTAGACACCTTTGCCAGTGTCCAGCAGCAGATCACCAAACTTGAAAACCTCAACACCGAATCTGAGCTATCCCATTTTCATCACTTGATCGATGATATTCAAACAAAGCTTGAAATTTTACAACAATCAACACCTACTCAGGCAGACTTAGCCCTGCTCCAAGATGCTATGCGTAGTGTAGCTGATGCTACTGAATTAAATGCTGTAAAATTGGCTCTTGAGTCTCTGCAGAATACGGCGGCCAATCTGCCTACATCACAGGAACTTAAAAATATTTAAAGAGCCGTACATCGCATATTGAAATTTGAAGACATCAAGAATATTCAGACAGAGATCAAACAGCTTACTCAGACAGTGGTTACTCTTCCAGCCAATCGGCATATTAACGAACTGCATGCTCTGTTTGAGGATATCAGAACCCAAGTCCATGATCTTACAGCCCAAAGTTCAAAATTGGCTGTTGTTGAAAATCTACAGCAAATTGTAGCCAACATCAAGCAACAGCTAGGGACCATGGAATCCAACCAAGCAAATGCTCTGTCTGTTTTGCCATGCAGCTTCAAGAGATTGTGCAACAATAAACTTGCTGTGGACATAAGAATCAAACCAGGCCACGACGAGATTGTTAGGACTATCAACGAGCATCTTGAATCTGTAATGAGTAGATTGCTTACAGCAGAAAAATAAATAACTGGCCTAATCGAGAATCCTAAGCACACAGTAATCCTCGAATTGTACAGTGTCCCCAACAAAGAATACGATTCACCGTTTACACCAGGTGGCAAACTGTATATGTTGTCCCCTGCACAATTTTATTACCAGTTCTTCGTGAGGGGCACACTCAGACCGGTCAAGATCAAATATTGGTTACAACCGCAGGCTCACCACTACCCTACCTTATCGATAGCCAATGCTGACAACGTACCAAAAATCACCAGTGTGGAGTTAGAGGATTTTACAGACCCCGATACACTAGAAACAGCCTATGCTGAAGATGATGGTTCTCTCGAGTTTAATATACAAATAGGGGACAAGTTGTATTTAGAAAATCCTGCGGTATGTGCTGCCGAACACCCCATAGTTGCGATATTCTTGTTTACGTACTATGTCTAGACAAACCATAGTTGACGAGCTACACAAACCAGCTAGACGTATCTATAAGCGACTGCCAGTGGTCACAAAAGGCATAGACGATCTGTGGCAAGCTGACTTGGTTGAGATGGCAAGTGGAAAGCTGAAAAACTTAGACAAGATCAACAAGGGCTTCAAGTATCTACTTACTGTCATAGACACATTTTCGAAATATGCCTGGGCTGTGCCGCTCAAATCCAAGACTGGAACATGTGTTACAAAAGCCTTCAAGACAATCATCAATCAGAGTGGAAGATCACCACGCTATCTACAAACAGATAACGGCAAAGAATTCTATAATTTGGTGTTCCAACAATTTGTTAAGAGCCAGTCAATACGACATTACTCAAGTTACAGCGATCTCAAAGCCTCTATTGTAGTGAGATTCAACAGAACCCTAAAAAGTCATATGTATAAACAATTTACGCTTCAAAGTAATTATAAATTGCTTACTATCCTACCAGAACTTCTAGATCGATATAACAATTCGCTCCATGCCACGATCAACATGAAGCCCTCTGATGTAACCACATCTGACGAACAGCAATTGATCAACACTGTTTACTATCCTAAATATCAACCAACAACCAGAAAAGCTAAATACAAGGTGGGTGATCAAGTAAGGATCAGTAAATATAAACACATATTCGAAACAGCCTTTACCAGAAACTGGAGCACTGAATTATTTACAGTGGTTCAAGTTATACCTGGGACCCGTAACACATATGTAATAAAAGACCATCGCGGTGAAATTCTCAAAGGCCGATTCTACGAAGAAGAACTCAGCAAACCTAAACAGCCCGACACATATCTCATAGAAAAAGTCATCCGCAAAAAAGGCAACAAGCTACTGGTCAAATGGCTAGGCCTCCCAGAAAACAGCTGGATCAAAGCAGACAAAGTGATACTATGAACACCTGGTATGTTATAAAGCGACTACCAGAGCCCGAACAGCAGACTAAGAAAAATGGCAATCTGCTACCTGATAATATTCATTGTCTTATTGTTGGGCCATCGGGTTGCGGTAAGACTACGCTACTGGTTGATAACTTTTTACTGGCATCGGACTGGTTAGACTGGAGAAACAGGAACTTGTACGTTTTTTCTAAGAGCTTAGAACAACTAAAATATCAGCAGCTGATGAAGCTATACGATGGACTGGATATAGCCACTTTTGAATCAGATGTTAAGCCACTCGATGACTGTCTCGATACTCTGTTGTGGCGTTTGATGACATTATACTGGATAGTCAAAACGAGGTTCGAAATTTCTTTACACATGGGCGGCACAAAGTGATAGATTGCTTCTACCTGGCGCAGACCTTTTCCAAAATACCGAAACAGCTGCTACGAGACAACAACAATTTCATATGTGCGTTTCATCAAGATCATACTAACCTCAAACACATACATGACGAGTATGTAGGTGCAGACTTAAGCTACAACGATTTTTCTAAGTTTTGTGGTAGGTGCTGGAACCAGGACAGCTACGGGTTTGTCACAATCCATGTGACAAGGAAGCCCAATAGTGGTAAATATAGGAGTAAAATCAACGATTTTCTAGACGTAGAGACGTATATAAATAACCATGAAACGACCAATCGTTGACGATCTTAAATTAAGAGACTCTTGTAAAACGATTCAAGGAATGGAAATCAGAGAACCGAGGTTTTTATGAACAACACAAGCGTACAGAACAGCCTATTATTGATGCTATTAGTGAACTGGGTAAAGATATCAAAACTGTTACAGAGCAGAACCAAAATTTGATCACAGAGTTTGTGCCGGTAGCTGCTCGGAACATATTAGATTATCCAATCCCCCCCTTTCTAGTATTCATACACCTAGTCCTGTTCGTCCTCGAAGAATCGAAGCTAGTCAGGATCCTATTGATTTGGGCCTTCTTGCTCAAAAATATTTAAGCACACCTAAAGACAACAAAGACGAGGTCTTCGGTTTATACGCTGACACAGAGCTTGACGGTGGCATCATACATAAAATTGGCAATTTTAGGGTAACGTTTATGGGCGATGATCTGATTGTATATTCAGAATCTCATCTTGGAGAAAGAGGTGGTTTTGTTAAGTATCCTGGAACACCTGGATTGTGGGAACTGATGACTCGCAAAAAAAAAACTGACAACTATACAGATCAAGACTATGGGTAGTACAAAGAAATACTAATAGAATCGGATGCCTGTACCAGAACAACGATCCTACACAAAAAAGAGTCAAGTCTAACAGTGGAGCAAAATACAACTTAATCAAGCCCATATGGACACAGATCAAGACAGGTAGCGGAATCAAACAGTACAGCACCCTGCCTAAAGAATTCGTCTGGGTTGACGATGTCAGGAAACTCGTAGATAGGTTGCTGGTCATAGCTGGCGAAGAAAATGCCGGTAACCATAATTTTTACAACGTAAAAGTTGGAATTATGGAAATGATAGCCACCAAATTGTCCAATTTCATAGGCAATGACACTAAGAGCATTGGATATCTTATAAAAATTATTAATACTCTACCGCCTAAATTTTGGAATATCTCTGAGGGTCGGGGGCTGGTTAATGACATCATAAACAAGCTGCCATTTGAGCAACACATACCAGGCTATCAGTATTGTGGTCCTGGTACCAAACTGGACCAGAGACTAAACAGTGGGGACCCTGGTGTGAATCCCCTAGACGCAGCTTGTAGAGACCATGACATAGCATACAACACACATGCCAATCTTGATAGGCGACATGTGGCAGACAAAAAATTAGAAGAGGCTGCATTCGGTAGATTAGTCAGCAAAGATGCTTCTTTGAGTGAAAGAATAGCAGCGTTGGGGACCACCATAGCTATGAGCACCAAACAAAAACTGGGGTGGGGTTGTAAAATATATATATACAAACTAGCCCACCAATAATTGTTACAACTTAAATTTGGGATCTTAAGCTGGTCAATTATATATAATAAACCTACAATGAAGGCCAAGGGTGTTATGTATCAGATACCATATGCAGGTCTCAAATCTCTTTTGACTATCGATAGTCTTCTAACCAAAAAGCAGGGCAAGAAAAATAGCTCTTGTCTTGCCAAAGGCCACGGTATGAAATTGTTACTTAGTACCCCCCAATTAAAAAAATTACAGCATTCCAGGAAAAAATCCCATGTTAGGGGCTTCATATTTAGTATCCCGGCTATTTTAGCAGCGCTAGGAGCAGTTGGTAGCTTAGCAGGGGGATCAGCTGCCATAGCAAAAACAGTAATAGATGCCAAGAAGAATAAGGCAGAATTAGCTGAACAGAAGCGCCATAATCTGGCCATAGAGAGACAAGGCAAATGTCTTAATAGAGTCGTGAATAACTTTTAAAAAAACAAGTGCCGCTTACCAACCAAGATATCGAAGCCTTAATCGAACCACTGGGCATCAGAAATTTTAGAGGTGTGTACATGTCTGATTATTTACCAAAACAACCGCTCAAAAAAGAGTGCGGAATAGTCAATGTATATAAATACATAAATCAGGGCACTCGCTGGATCTGCTATCTTAAATATTCAAACAAAGAATTTGTATTCGATTCATTTGGAGGCATTCCACCTAAGAATTTAGTAAAATATCTAAAATCGACTAATATTTATTACAATGACGAGCGTGTTCAAAATTTCCAAGATGTTAATTGTGGACATCTGTGTTTTTCTATTCTTAGATATCTGTCTCAAATAAATAAACCATAGATTGAAGATTTTCAGAAAGCCTTGTGGTATCTGAAATAACATGGGCGTATTTCATCTTACCAGCCAGAATTCAATATTGAAACTCAAACTACATGATGATATTGTATATCCCAAAACAATAGCTCTCAGAGCATTCTATGGCATGTACTTGATCCCCAACATTACACACCACAACAACAAGATTGCAGTTGGTGACCAAAAAATTGTCATCACTCCAGGGCAATATAATCTGTCTACTCTAAATGCTAAGTTACCCAGTGGTGTAGTGTTAAGTCAAAATTCTGTCACTCACAGAGTAGAGATTGTGTCTGCTACAGAGCCAGTAGATCTGGGTACTGTAGGTGAGCTATTAGGCTTCCAGAACAACACAAAACTTGAACCAGCCATCAAACACACTGCTATGAATATACCTAAATTCTTAGCCATATAGAAACTGAATATTCACTGTAATGTGGCCGAGGGTATGATCACCAAATCAGATGGCATAGGCACTCACAAACAAACTGGCATCATCGCAACATTCAAACCTGTAACGACCGCCATGTTAGGCAGATTTCAGTTGTATATTGGCATTTATCTTATTCGTATACTTTCAAGTTAAGAGTTTGGATTAAATTATTTATACTTCATTGTTTTTATAATTCATGTATATATTCACGATTTATCTTATGTTATAATATTATTCGCTTGTTTTTGCAATATTTATTCAGAATTCATAGGCTAATAATTGTCCCAATTAGTGTATGCAGCGTTTTCATTGTTTTCCAAGCACAAGTTAAATACATTGCTTTTAATATCGAGTTTTGTTCAACAATGTACAAGATTGAAGTAATTTGTCTTCTTTATAAACTAAATCTTTATTTAATCATTTTTATGTACAAGGGCAAATATGATTTATTTGATAAAATCAGTTTAGTTATTTCTATATAGTTTAATATTGTAATATTATAGCAAAGTATTTCTCCCTCGTTTTCAATAAAATATCGTTTTCCTATTGGCTGTTTATGTTAGGAGTGGGGGAACCACGCTTCGTGTTCTTGGCGATGTAAAAACTTCCACGTTGGCATTTTTAATTGTTGCCAACCTGAACTTTAGCTTACTATTACTAATTAACATTGATGTGTTATATAAATTATCAGTTTTTCTTGTGCTATTTTATGTTATGAGTTTGTATTGTAAGTTAGAACAATCTGTTATCCTGCGCCTCGCGCTTGAGGTAGCAGTTGAGGTCTTGCTATTAACGGTGAAGGCGGTGCGCGGATTCTGTCGTGATAAATAAGTTACTCATCACTGCCTACAAGCGAGCAGGACCCAACACATTATATTTTTGGCTTGTGCGAATAAGTATGTACGCGCGCGATTCGTGATTAAAGATTTTTGGACATTTTAATTATAAAGTATTTGGAATTTTATTTACTGTCACGTGTCGCAATTCGGTGGTTTCCTTCCTGGAGGAAGGGTGGATCGTCTTAATCCCGATCCCTGGGTGAGAACTGGTGCTCCCAACTGACCAGCCGGAGCAAGGAGCGGTGTGTTGCCAATTCGGATCTCCATACCCTGGAGTTACGAGTGGTGGCACGTTGCATTGTTTTGTGTCGCCGCAACGTGGGGCGTTGTATTTTGTGGCGCCGCAACTAAGTGGCGCGAAGAAAGAAGACTTCCCCCTTCCCAGTGAAGTGTTGCCCAGTGCTTCCTTAGTGTTTTGTCCACCCAATCCATTGCCATTTCCAGAAGATGGATCGTGGTGATCGTCGGTTACTTAGAAGCAAAGTTCGCACCGAACTCTCCGAGACATCGGCAGCGTGCTGCAGCCAGCCGTGGAGCGACGCATCAGGTTACCAATGTTTGGAGTGTCGGCTTCTTTATCACCCGGAGTGCTGTCCAATGACAGACTGTTGTGGATGGAGGTGATCAGGAGTTTCGATGCCAGAAATGCCTCGAAGTACGACTTCAGCCAACTCCGACGGCTACTGTTTCGTCTCCAGCAACAGTGATGATGCCTGAGTGGGTCAATGTTTTGGTGGCCTCCCTAGCGGAAAAGGAGCGTGAGCGACATGAACAGCTGATCGCAGCGTTCACAGAGAAAGACCGAGAGCGCGAGGAGAGATTGAAGGCCGAAAAGGAGGAGGAGAAGAGACGCCATGAACAGCTTACGGGCCAGTTATCCGAAATAGTGCAGCAACTTAGTTCCATTCCTGCACGGATTCAGTTAACTGAAGAGAGGATAACTCAGGTGGAGTCGGCACAACAAGAACTCGTTTGTAAACAGACTGTTTTAGAGACTGAAGTTGTTGCTGTACAAGAAGAAGTGACGGGACTCAGTGGTCGACTGTCAAGTGAAATTTTGGGACTTCGAACACATGTGCAGAGTACGGTGACCGAAACACGCTCCACTCTAATGGACTCAATAAAAGAACTTGGAGAACGAGTGACAAACTTGTCGCTACGTGCAGATAAGGCGTTCCATGAAGGTACAGGTTTAGCTTCATTAGAACTTCCAGTGACAAACGAGCGTGACTTAAACCGTAAGTCAGTTTCTGGTCCCCGAACAGCTGATGGACTTCACAATATGGGTAACGATAGACAGTTAACTACTCATGTACAGGTACCCGTGTCTCTTTCTACCAAACAAGCAAGAAACGATCAGCGGCGTGGACTGAGATACGAAGATCCTTCCAACAAAGACAGTGTCCTGTGCCAAGATCGTGTTTTTCGAGTTCCCCGTATGACAGACATCAACCAGCTGCCGCAGTTTGATGGAAACATGGAAGCCCATTCTGCCGAGAAATACCTCCGCGAGATGAACCTAAGTTTCGATCTGATACAAGTGCCAGATGAGTGTCGATTGGACTTGTTGTCGAGAATTTTTGTTGGCACTGCAGAACACTGGCTCTCGGCTAATTGTGACCAGTTTCTCGACTACGCGGATTTTTGTGATCAGTTTAAGGCACAGTTTGCTTCTATTGAGGCCAAGCAAAGGCAACTGGCAGCCTTGCGAAGACGGCGGTACTCGCGGCAGACCAATGAGAGCATGGAAAGTTATGCCTGGAGCATATACGCGGGTTTTAAAAATCTATCGGACACTCTTCGAGAACCGGAAGTTGTTACGCTAATTATCGAACAATTGCCCTTCCGTGTACGTCATCTGTGCCTTGCGAATGCACCCAGAAACATTCTGATCTCACTGCTTTCCTGAAAAGCTACGAGTTGTGCGAAGAACCTATTGGCTTCAGACAGTATGATAACACAGGTGGTGAGCGACGAAGTGATGAAGATGCTAATTCTCGTCGTCCGCAGAATACCAGGTCGCCGCAGGTGCGCACGATTAGGCAGAACGTGTGGCCTAATCGACAGGTTCAGAGACAATATCGCCCGTATCCGGAACCTTGTCGCCTAGATCAGCAAAACCGCCCGGTGCAAACAGATGAGCGCTCAGACAGGACCAGACGCTGGACTTCTCCGAGAAGAGGAAACTATTACCGCCGGAACTATGGAAACAGGTCAAGATCTGATTCACCGCAGCGCAGACCAATGGTTAACGCAGAGACCAATACTGAAGACCTGCAGTTAACACCTGAGCAGCAAGAGGTCATAAATAATACAAGGCGCTACTTTTGGAGTCTCGATGGTCATAGTGGCCAGGAAAACGCTCGTCTTGCCTAATTAATTCGTTCCGAGTTGGGCAAGGACTGTGCAAGGAGCGAGCCGCCTCAGAAAAACCACCTGATGTCAGTACCACAATAGACCTGTCAAATATTGAAGAAACTCTTATAAAGAACTATATGTAAGACTGTAATACACCAAAAGTAACACCACTTTAGATGAACTGTTTGTTTCATTCCTAGTGGACACAGGAAATTTTGATGGGCATAAAGTCAACATCTATGTTGTGAAGAATCTCCCCGCTGACATGTTTTTGGAGTTTCCTTTCGATGTTGTTGCTAGAGGAAAAGCAGACTTTCAATTAAATAAGTTGACACTTCAACTATGTGATGCATCCTCCGTCACCGAAAATATTATATGTGATACGAGTGCAAAAAGGATAGTATAAATGTGAGCATCGTATCTGTGAAGATAAGTGGACGGCAAATGCACAAACCTGAAGTGTAAATTATATGAGAGTCCAAATGTATTTCAATTACTATTGGCTTATGAAGTCGAATTTCCCGAAAGGTGAGAAGGATTTAGCGGAGTGGAGAGTGAATTAAATTTAATGAAACAGGTGCCTGTGTTTCAAAATCTTTTATCGATGCCATGAGAAAGTTTTAGCTAAGTGGGAGAACAGCTGTTTTATAAATCGAACTGAATGTTATTGTACATGTTTTGTCTCTTCAAGATCAGTTGTGGCTCGCTTTATACAATAATTATGGTTATTGAACAATTCTATTTATGAAAACATCGGTGTTGCTCCTTCGAAACATTTTATTCTATCCTCCTTGCCCAGCGACAAGAAACCTCGGAATACCAGTGAATTTTATTCAACAAACATTCTCTTTTTCATGTTCTACAATGATGAACAATCTAGTTCATTGTGTTTTTTAATGTACTACAAAAAACGAAGCAAAGGAAAAAGATCGTTCTTTTGGAAGCTAAACTAAAAGATTTTCTTGAAAGAAAAACATTGTTGATATATAGAGTCTCAACGTTGTAACAATCAGTTCTTTTATTTTGTGTCTTGTTTATTTTTCACCGACTAAATCAAATGAAAGAGTTATTTAACAACAATGGCGCAAAATGTATAACGCGATAAAAGTGTCATTGTTGACGAAACAATAAACACTGATTTATTGATGAGCTCAAAGCAGCAAAGCTATAAGTATGTCAAATGAAGATTGTGCTCTTTAAAAAAACTAGGTCAAATAACAATGACCAAAAGGGCCCATAAATTTTGGATGAAAGAATTGTCAGTCCTGTAAAATGTCTTGTTACAGCAAGCTTATATTTACGAAGGTATATCTTATATTATCCAAGTTGATTGTTTATGTATGTGCATATTAATTTACATTTATTCAAAGTTTCGACGTTAACATGTAACCTATAAATTACATATGCCAAATATTGTTTTTGAAAGAAAACTTGGATCAGTCAAGTACTTATGTCCTCAGTGTAATGTGAGTGTATAATTTTATAATTGTTTTAATCGAATATTATTTGTTATGCGATAGTAAGCATCTAGTAAAAAAAAAAATACTTCGATATACTCAGCCATTTTTTTTAAGCCGACAAGGGGGAAAATTGTAACGACCGCCATGTTAGGCAGATTTCAGTTGTATATTGGCATTTATCTTATTCGTATACTTTCAAGTTAAGAGTTTGGATTAAATTATTTATACTTCATTGTTTTTATAATTCATGTATATATTCACGATTTATCTTATGTTATAATATTATTCGCGTGTTTTTGCAATATTTATTCAGAATTTATAGGCTAATAATTGTCCCAAATAGTGTATGCAGCGTTTTCATTGTTTTCCAAGCACAAGTTAAATACATTGCTTTTAATATCGAGTTTTGTTCAACAATGTACAAGATTGAAGTAATTTGTCTTCGTTATAAACTAAATCTTTATTTAATCATTTTTATGTACAAGGGCAAATATGATTTATTTGATAAAATCAGTTTAGTTATTTCTATATAGTTTAATATTGTAATATTATAGCAAAGTATTTCTCCCTCGTTTTCAATAAAATATCGTTTTCCTATTGGCTGTTTATGTTAGGAGTGGGGGAACCACGCTTCGTGTTCTTGGCGATGTAAAAACTTCCACGTTGGCATTTTTAATTGTTGCCAACCTGAACTTTAACTTACTATTGCTAATTAACATTGATGTGTTATATAAATTATCAGTTTTTCTTGTGCTATTTTATGTTATGAGTTTGTATTGTAAGTTAGAATAATCTGTTATGCTGCGCCTCGCGCTTGAGGTAGCAGTTGAGGTCTTGCTATTAACGGTGAAGGCGGTGCGCGGATTCTGTCGTGATAAATAAGTTACTCATCACTGCCTACAAGCAAGCAGGACCCAACACATTATATTTTTGGCTTGTGCGAATAAGTATGTACGCGCGCGATTCGTGATTAAAGATTTTTGGACATTTTAATTATAAAGTATTTGGAATTTTATTTACTGTCACGTGTCGCAATTCGGTGGTTTCCTTCCTGGAGGAAGGGTGGATCGTCTTAATCCCGATCCCTGGGTGAGAACTGGTGCTCCCAACTGACCAGCCGGAGCAAGGAGCGGTGTGTTGCCAATTCGGATCTCCATACCCTGGAGTTACGAGTGGTGGCACGTTGCAAACCTAACTCTGAATTCATGGAGCCAATCATCTACACTCCATCACCAACATTATATTTTCCTGTGTGCCATAATAGAATCGACCACATCGGTTTGGTGGTGACTAACGAAAAAGGTGAATTAGTTGATTTTGCTGGAGCCACAACAACCGCTATCATAGAGATCAATATCTAAATAAAATACCATACCAAAAAATGGAAAATATTGAAGCTTACGAGCTACAGTCGTTCCCCCCGAACCGTAGGACCTTTGCAAATTTGAATCAACCCAACACAGAGATTGAGGTTGACCTTAACGTAGGGGTTGGCTTTATACACCCCCACAGAGCAGACCTCTATATCAAGTTTGATGTTGTAAAGCTCGATGGCACAGAGTATCCGGCTAACTCAAATATAAAACTGGTAGACAATTTCGTACCGCATCTGTTTTCTCAAATCGAGATCAGAAAGCATGGTGTTGTTATAAACAGAGTAGACTACCCTGGTGTTACATCTACAGCTTTGGCCACACTGAACTTATCCAAGACCGAGGCTTCTTACTACAAAATAGGCGAATTTGAGGCTGGCGATAAAATATTAACCAAGAGCCACACTGTACTGTTCCCTATGCGCCTGTTGCCAGGATTTTTTTCCGATTACAAAGATATTATGTGGAAGGGTATTTAAAAATCACATATCGAAGAGCTGCCAATGATAATAATGCTTTGATGCGGTACAGTACATTAAACTCTACTGGTGCAGAACTGCCCAATACAATCCCTGACGAGGGCAAATGTGTTATCCAGACTATGGAGCTAAGAATTCCGGTAGTTGAATACGAGGCTAGTTACGATCTTAAATACAAAGCCAATTAATTGAAAAATCCACAAGTGCCTATACAATTTTATACATATCAATGTGTCCAGAAACCTGTTACTGGTAGCTATTACGAATTCGATGCTACGAATTCTTTCTACAGTATACAATATGACATGGCAGATTTTGTAGTGGTACTGTTTCAGACCGGACGAGACAATAATCAAGAAAAAAATTCAAGTAAGTTCGATAACTGCAACATCAAGAACATATATCTTAAAAATGGCCGAAACGAGGTGTTCCCCAGAGAAAATTATAATTTAAACATGTCCAAGGATGATTTTCTCAAATTATACGAGGCCTATACAGAATACAAAAGAGTTACAACCGGGAATATTGACATGTATTACTCACCAGATGAATTCAAAATACAGAGACCGATGTTTGTCATCAACACCTCAAAACGCAAACAGGTTGTGGTTAATGACAGGACAAATATTAAAATTATCTGTGAATTTCGTGATACACCCCCTGCTGATACCATATGTAGTGTTATTCTTATAGGTGAAAAATCATATGTTTATGATGTAAGAAACGAATGAGTCACAGAGCAATTTTAGGAGACCTCTGCACAATGCATTGTCTTAGTACTAGATATACAAGTTGAGCCTGGTGCCCAATTAAAATATTCGGGTTAACATATTAATACTCTGAACTGACTGTCAAGTATTTAAGCACACTTTACAGAGTATTACACTAAAGGCAATAAGTTCATATGAGCATCTTGGCTTAGTTTTAAGTGTAGCCAAAACAAATCCAAGAGGGCCATATTTTTTACGATCCTATGGACAACAATCTGACAGATGCAGCTTTTGTACGTGTAGCCAAATCAATCTGAGGGGGGGTCATACTTTTCACGGGAAATCCCCGAGGGCTATTTTACTAAATTCTTGGATTCGACAGAGTAGCACACTGTAGGCAATAAGCTTATATAAGCATCTTGACATAGTTTTAAGTGTAGCCAAACCAATCTGAGGGGTGGTCATACTTTTGTGGCCCAGTAATAATATATTTTATACTACTGAAAGCAAGGAATAAAAAGTGCATGTAAGGGTTCTCATGTATGTGTGCGAGTTCCGGCAATAATTCATGGCAGGAACACAAGAGTGATAAAATAGAATTTGCATTAGTCAATTACAGCATCTCAACAATTCGCTTAGTAACCATCGGCTCATTTTCCGTGTCAAAGCTGCTGGCTGAATGCAGAGTTTAAAGGGCTGCCGGCGGCGTTTGGCAACAAATCGGACATCGTCGTAGCGATACGGAAAACGCGGGAGCCGGTTGCCAGGAAGAACAATTCTGTCTGTTGTTTTCAATTCGCACAATGTGAAAAAATAAGATATGGAAATTTGATTTTTATTCCATGCTCATCATTTGGATATGCTTTGCATTGCAATTGGGCTGGCCATTACCCAGATTGCAACACTGTTATTAAACATTAATTACGGCTGTTTCACAGGTGATAGCAACATTATACGTGGCTGAAATATTTTTACATAAACAAGCTTCACAAGAAATTTCATATTTTTACGACTAGTTTACAAGAAGCTACACACAATTGAATTCGACATACTGTATAAAAAACACACGAAAAACTACATTTTTACGAATATTTTTGTCTGAATAGAAAACAGACAGAATTAAAATAACTTTGTCTTGATTATATACAAAAAGCAGACACTTCTGACTTTGCGATGAGGTATATTTCTCTTATTTGCTCCAACGGAGTACAATTTTATAAGCACTTAGACAGAGGGCTCAATATTTTTGTCACGGATAGTAGATACGTACGTACACATTGATCACAACACGGTTTGCACAGTGCACAATAGATGGAAGAACTCATTAATGAATAATTATTTTCAGTCTTTGTTCATTATACTCTGTAAAATGTTACTAATTATTAACACTTTTATGTCACACATTTCGAAGTCATCAAGAGAAGTTCAAAGTAAGACCTTTGTGTAAGAGTATTATGTTAAACCAAAACATTACTTTCATTTTTCACTAAAACTTAAACCAACGCTCTCATAAAAGTAAATATATTGTATGAGCCTTGTAGGATGCCTTAAATCAATCCATGCTTTTCTAATGCGCTAGAAGCAATAAATAATCTTCAACAAATCTGTAACTTTAACAGAATTTAGCAAGTGTTGCAGAGTAGGGTTTCTTGTATTTGAATATTGTATAGTAAAGCAAGTGAAAGGCGTAACTCGGAGTTATTTTCGGGGTTGTCAAAGTTCACCGACGAAATATAAATGAGAATGCATTATATGAGCATGTACAGTCACGGACACTGCCGGCTCGTAACGATTCCATTGAAATGTATTCATTACAAGCCGGCAGTGTCCGTGACTACATACAAAGTGTATCAGAAGCGATAGCGCACCTCTGAAACTCAGAAGTACACGATAGTACGAGGGTCACTATTTATATTTTGAGCCTAACAATGAAAAAACAGGAATTTGGCATTGAAAACTGCTTTATTGTTTTTCGAAGTATTCTCCTTTATGGTCAATACACTTTTGCATTCGTTCGAACCATTTGTCAAAGCAGTTTTTCCAATCTTCTTGAGACACCTCCATAATATGGTTTTTGAACGCATCAACGGCGTCTTCCGCCGACGAAAATCGTTGTCCACGCAATTTATTCTTGACATTCGGGAACAAGAAGAAGTCATTCGGTGCCAAATCAGGACTGTACGGCGGATGACTCATCAATTCGATTTTTTTGACTGTTCGTAAAGTCGGTTGTTAGACGAGATGTGTGACAGCTGGCATTGTCTTGATGAAGAATGATCCGACGGCGTTTGTTTGTTTTCCGTATTTGACCGAAGACCTCTAGCAAACAAATTGTTGTGTACCATTCAGAGTTGACCGTTCTACGTTCCTCTAAAGGCACAGTTGCCACATGACCAGTTTTCCCGAAAAAACAGGCTACCATTTGTTTCGATGTGCTTCGAGCGCGAACAACTTTTGTTGGATTGGGTTCATCTTGAAACACCCATACAGTCGACTGCTGTTTACGTTCCGGCTCATATGCATATATCCATGATTCGTCACCTGTTACAATCTTATATACGTCTTTTGAAGCACCACGATTGTATTTATTGAGCATTTGTTTGCACCAATTGACGCGAGCGTCTTTTTGAGTTTTTGTCAAATTGTGTGGTATCCAACGAGAACATACCTTTCTCACAGCTAAATGATCATGTAATATTTTATATATGCTGGTGGAACTAATGCCTATGGTTGCCTCAATCTCACAGTATGTCACATGACGATCTTGCAGTATTGGGTTTTGCACAGCATCAATGTTTTCTTGAACAAGAACTGCTTTTGGACGACCTTCGCGAATCTCGTCGGTGAGCGAATGGCGGCCACGATTAAATTCGTTATACCAGCGTTTCACAGTGGCAAAGGATGGGGCTTCATCGCCAAATGTGGAAGTAAGTTGATCGATGCACCCTTGTCTTGATAATCCACGTCGAAAATCATAAAAACTCATCGCACGAAAATGTTCACGAGTTAATTCCATTTTATTGTTGTCGCGCAATCTCCAAGGCAACATAAACAACACAAATCAAGCTATTGACAAAACATTTGAAGTACGTTATGGTCAATAATGCCAGACGATTCCGTTCAAATGTCAAATCGCGCCTAACTTCAATCAGTGTTGCCAAGGCTCAAAATATAAATAGTGACCCTCGTAGAAGATAAAAAGTCTCAGTAAGCATAGGGTCGCAAATGAACCGTTTGCGAGATAATTGCCAATGTATGGTTACGATCCGACCAAAAAAAAAAGAAAAGGTTCGTAGAGCAACTACCACTGGAGAGCATAATCAAATTGCAGACCAAGCCGCGGTGGCTCATAATCCCCAGGCGAGTAATATCATCGCAGTCAGGAATTTCTCGCAATAGTGTTTGGAGAATATTGAAACGTCACAAATTTCCCTATCACGTGTTCCTGCATCAAGAACTTCATGGCGACGATTTTCACAATCTAGAGGTGTTTTGTGAATGGGCACGCGAACAAATACTAGTGGACCAGCAGTTCTTTTGTAGAGTACCTTTCTTCAACGAGTCAACCTTCACAAACCACGGTCAGGTTAATCGTCACATTATGCATTATTGGAATGTGGGAAACCATGGGCGTCGGGAGGGGGGGGGGGGTCGAACGCGTCGGTGGACCCACCCCCCTGGAAAATGACATCGTTCATTTAAAGATACAAGAAAGCCGAAAGTTTGTTACTCTAATTGTTAAGAACAGAAATAAAGTTAATTTAGTTAGCATTCGAAGAGAAAAATCAAAGTAAAAATGCATTGGATCGAAAACATTGAGTGAAAAATACAGAAACAAGATTATGATTTACCATTTCATCCAAAGAACAAATGTTTCCACAGTTTTCAAAATTCATATAATTTCGGGGGGTGGCGGGGTTGGTTCACTGTAGCGTAGGTGACTTGCCCCCACAATACTATTATGCTTTCATATGGAACATTTTTTCGTTCGATCCATATTTCTCGCGATATTTAGATATGTCAAGTTACATGGGACACCCTGTATAGTTAGTCACGAAATATATGTCAATTATTAAATAATATCATTAAATATATGTATACTAGCTGATTGACCGGCGTTGCCCGGGTATTTATTTATCCCAATCTTCTATTAGACAGGAAAATAATGAATTCTAGCTAACTATAGTGTTGCGTGCTCAAGGGTGGATTTACCAAATAATTTAGCGACTCCGAAAACTATGGATTCGACACTAATGTAGGTCATTTTTTACATTTTATTTTTCACCCCCTCTCAACCCCCATGCTGATAGGTGATGAACTTTGTGTTGAACGGCATTCGTAGTGTCACTATTCATCTTAGCGACCCCAAAAACTATGGATTCCACACTAATATCGGTCGTTTTCGATTATTTTACCACCTGTAGGGGTGCCAGGGGTGTCTTACCCCCACAGTATTTCTTTCCAGATTGCAAGTGATACGTGTACCAAGTTTGGTTGAAATTGCTCCAGGCGTTCGAGAGTTATGCTGGAACAAACACACATACGAGTACATCCATTTTTATATAGATAGATATGAAGAAATTAATTTGCTACATTTATAAACTAACGAATTAATTCCTTTAAAAACTGGTTCAAAATATCAAGAAATTAGAAGATAGGTGAAATGTTTTTATTTATTTAATTATTGCATTCTATTAAATACAATTTCATACTTTTATTGTGTTATGTTTTTATGATGGTCTAAATCTGTTAATGGTCTCGCGAAAGGAAATATTCCTTATCAGAGCTGTAGCTAGCGATTTCAGCGCCCAGGACGAGAATAGAATTTCACACCCCCTGCACCGAATTTGCACCCATTGCCTAGATGTACCTGGCATATTTATACATTGGAGAAATGTTATGTACCTACTCTTTTCCGTTAAAGAAAACTTAGCATTCAAGAAATGTGGCTAATAAAAGGACAGTCGGTTGTGCATCCCACCTCATCCTCATTCAAACAGTGTGTGGTAGTGTTCACATCTGCAAATTCGATTGCAAATTACAGATCTGATATACTATGAACAATGTTTTACTAGGTGAAGGGGCAAGAAATAAGAGCCTTTAAGAAGACATAAGTTTCCTATTAAATTAACATGCAAGTGCTATGTTTTATTTATATATGTATATACTTTGCGATAGCGGACGGAAGGAGGTGAGAAATGGATAAGTAACAGGTCGGTCTAATTTCTGCGTTCCCGGGATAGTTGCGTTCAGTTTCCTAATATATTCGTCCGTTTGTCTGAGCGCCTAGGGTGACAATCCCCTTCCCAGCTGGCCTCCCCGATAGCGCAGTGGTTACGTCATTGCATTGTAATCAAGGAAAGCACATAATGGTTCGGATCCCACTTTAAACTGTAGGCCCAGTCCCGATTAGTCTTACTGTAAATAAAGTGGACTTAAAACATTAACTCAATCATTCAATAACCCTTCGCAGCTACGGTTCCGTTCCTTACTAGTCCTATTTGATATAATTATAAAATCATCTCTATGATTAGATAGTAGTACGTTTTAACTCCATGCTGTTACCAGCCCTAAAGAGAGAGAGAGAGAGAGAACAAGAGATGTGTGCAACATTCACACACAGAGAGACACATCATTCTTTTGTATTGTGAAGTTTCGCCTGAAGAAGATCATGTTAGAGGGTGGAAACGTTACGCTTTTAGTGTATATAGCTATACCGGGTGGCTAGAATTAAAGTACTTCTATGATGGGTTATAATAATGACGTAAACTGCTCCAATTGGTTATGGATTTGCCTTTACCTTGCAATCTTGCAATAAACGAGAGATTATTTTCTCGCAACTTGCAGCCACTAACAAATGTCTTTCTAATTAATAACTCAGCTAAATCACTTACGTTTTTCAATATTCATTATTACAGCGCCACATTTCAACCTGGTGGCGGAAAATTGAACTTTTTTCTTATCGCCATCCTCTTCCCCATGGTCTGCATAGTGGATTCACCAAATTTCAGAGTTCTACGATGCCTCGAACAGGCTACAGAGGGCTCTGAGTTGTGTAACTTTAATTCTCGCCACCCGGTATTTTTTATACTATAAATTTTGATTTGGTCAGTATTTTAATGTTTTATTAACATGGAGACAAGGCTTAACTGTGTTATCATTCTTTGTTCTTCCTTCTTTGTATGTGTTTATGATATTATTCTAAGTAAAGTATGTTTGAAGTCAAAACTAATTGCTTATATTTGTTGTTATAACACAAACTCTTCCCGTCGGAAAATTTTGACGGGGAAAGTTCAGAACAAGATCGTTGGTGGGAAGATGGGAGGTATCCCTCTCCACATGGGAATTCTTACCCTGGATGCAAGCCCGTAGCCAGGATTTTATTTCGGGAAGGGCTCATCCCTTATCAGCAGCCACCATTTAAAGGTGCAAAAAGTGGGGGGTAGATGCCCTGAAGATGATCTCAGTATATTACAAATTATTATGCAAGATGTTTAATCCTGCTGAGGAAGTTAAATTAATTACCTCTATACACCATTTAAAGTAGATATTTGTAGGGTTTCGGGGGGTGTGGGCTTCAGCCCCCTTAGCCCTCCCCGTGGCTACGTGCCTGCCTGGATGTGACCACCAACGCTATGGTACTATTGCAGCTGAACGTACAATTGTAGTGTTTCAATATTATGGTCCAAAGTAACGGGGGGAAATCAACTCGGCGATAGTCCTCCCCCCCCTTGCCCTTCTTGACCCATCAATCAACAGTATACAGTAGTTTACAGGGAAAGGGTGTCACACGGCGTACAGCTTGGTGCTTATTGCTTGCATTCAATTCTCACAAGTATTCGAATAGGACAGCATTCCCAAATTAACAATGATTTCAATTTTTCTTTAATTGTCTTATACCATCACCACTGAACATCCATGATTTGATTTAATTTATAATAATGATATGTTTACTAAATAATGTATTTATGAGTTAAATGATACGTATTAGGAATGATTCTTATAAAGAAGAACATGTCTGAATGTGAATTAACCAAAGAGAAAGGAAGCCATTTTCTCTTCAAGACTGCAGTTGGAAAAATGTGATTAAAAATAGCGAAATGTCTCGACCAAATTGGGACCTCTTGTAACCTTGCATCAATGGTTATGAAACCAAAATTACTAAATATGGTAGGCTGCAGACTTCTGGAGTCTGCTTCTCTCCAGAAACAATCCATTCATTTATGCAAGAAGAAAATCGAAATTGTTGCAAAATCTGAAGAAAAAAAAACGCCCATGTTATTTTTGTAGGATTTTATAGATTCGCATTAAAATATTTCATTGTTCGAGAGGGAGCCATGGCTCCCTTGACCCCCCCCCCCCCTTGGGTAAGGGCCTGTTATCCACACTTCGATAGTTACCAATGCGTGAAGCATATCATGTTTGCACAGTGAATTATAGATGGCAGAACGTATTAATAATCACTACTATATTTATTATTTGGTCATTATCGTAAAAACATTAGCTATCAGTTGTTATTATTGTTTCGTTAGATAAATGACGTTTATTAAGATGAGTTAAAGTAAGACTTTTGTATCAGAATGCTTTGTTAAACGAAAATATGTTTTCATTTCTCACTAAAATTGAAACTAATGCTGCCATAGAAGCAAATGGGTTTTAAAAAATTAGGATCCCTTTGACTTTATACTTGTATATTTGAAATTTTTGGGTGCGTTAGAAGCGCTGTACAATTTGTTACAAACTACCGTATTTGCAGAAGTATAAGACTCACTTCTTTCCCTTAAAAATAGGTCTGAACAACAGGGTTCGTCTTATACGCCGATACTCAGGTTTTTGATTACTTTCATTTATTTCTGAAAATTTTCTCTGCTCTGAGTTAGATGATTTCATTTCTAGCTTGCTTCCTTGCAGTGTGTGACTAAGAAGATTAAAATGTATTCTTGCAGTCAGATTAGGGTGATGGTAAACCTACATATTAATTTACATTTGAAATACTGTAAATTAATATAAATTCAGTGATCAAGCTTTATCCTAAAAAAATGTGTACAAAAAAGGTAAATAGTAGTACAGGTGGCCCGGTTCTAAATCCTCATTTGGGGCTCGAATCATCATGTGGGGCTCGCAGTGGTGCCAACTCACCCCCCGAAAATTTCACCAACTGATATTTTGAAGCCTTTCACGGTGTATGTTAACCTCACAAGCAGTGTTGCCAACTCGGCGTAGCCTTTTATGGTGTATGTTAACCTCACCAGCAGTATTTCCAACTCGGCGTAGCCTTTCACGGTGTATAATTTTTTTAGCTTTTTTTTGTGTGTGTGTGAGTGTACATGTGTTCGGGCGAGGCGTAGCCTTTTACGGTGTATGTTAACCTCACAAGCAGTATTTCCAACTCGGCGTAGCCTTTTATGGTGTATGTTAACCTCACAAGCAGTGTTGCCAACTCGGCGTAGCCTTTTATGGTGTATGTTAACCTCACAAGCAGTGTTGCCAACTCGGCGTAGCCTTTCACGGTGTATGTTAACCTCACAAGCAGTGTTGCCAACTCGGCGTAGCCTTTCACGGTGTATGTTAACCTCACCAGCAGTATTTCCAACTCGGCGTAGCCTTCTTTGAGGCTTGGGTTTTTTTGCCAATTTATTCAAAGAAAATTCTACTATATAATTTTTTACTGGCTAAGCTAACCTACAAATAGGAATTGGCAGCACTGACGAGGCTCGAATTATTATTTGACGCTTGAAACAAATCGCTAAATATAAAATAAAATAACAATGCCTATGAACCTGTTTGGCTTCAGGAAGCAGGCTATGGAGGCATTCGCCCAAAGTGCACCGTCGCCACCTGCGAGCTTGGACCTGTTACCCTCCCTATTATCTAAACTCAACGGTTTGTTGATTATACACTTGAATAGCATCCTGACCCAGTACGACGAGGATGTGGGCAAAACTTTCTACATATTCAACAACAACTTGAATTATTACCAATTCCCCATCTCCGGCAAACTGCAGTTTGACATGAATCCCGAGAATAAAGGAGAGGCCAAAATTTCCTCCGGCAAGAACATCTATCGCATTAAACACGATAGGATGAACAGTACCACCACGTACGATGTATCTGCTGGCGATCGCCTGTACATAGAGCTCTTGGACGACTACGACAAACTCATCCCTTTTTTCATAGAAATGAAAATTAGCTATCCTATAATAAATAACAATAATGCCTAACGATATTTTTGGCCATACGAAACGCGACGACCATGGCGACGAGCTTCTCATGCTCGACGTCAGGGTCAAGAAGTTGCGAAGCGATCTGCAGGCCCTCCAGTC